>NC_090275.1:73038584-74238584 GCF_040414725.1 Anabrus simplex | reverse complement strand
TAGTACGTTAGACGCTAAGTATCACTAAGCAACCACCTCCACACAATCCACACATAACCCCCTCCCCCAATACTACCTTCCTCCCTTAATTAGTTTATAAGTTTTTAGTTTCCCATGGGATATTTCTTAAGATTGACTAAAAAACACATCTGTGCTTAATCACCTAAGCTTCTGTTCGTACAGCTGATGCCTACCAAGCAGTTGAAACATTTACTGTATTTGTTAATTTTCTTATAGATTTGTCAAAGGCAAAGAATAAAAAGTATCGATTAGGTGGAAAAACATTATTGTGATTATCAGATTGACTTATCGATAAGGATATGAAGTGGATAGTTTGCAAAGATAGACAATACGTGACGCAGCTGGGAAAGACTTTTATTCCTGTTCTCACGATTGCATTTTTGAATTCCAGTAAGTCAAGTTCAGTACTCTTGGCCTAGAAAATCTTAATCCTTATTTGTTGTGTTTCAGGAAATGAATGCGGCCCAGAGGGCCCCATTTGAAGAATTAGCAAGGAAAGCTAAACTTCAAGATAAAAATGACCTGGAAAATAAATATACCTCTCAAGGTGTATCATATGCCCAGCTGCAACGTGAGGAGGAGGAACGTAGAGAGAAAGAGAGAAAGATAATTCAAGATATACAGCAACATGTTGGAATGTTGGATGTAGCATCGGGTAATATTTTGTTGCTGTCTTTTGTTGGTAAAAAACCTGGTGCAGACGTGCCAATCCTCGTAATTTTGGCAGAAGACTCTATTTTTTTCCCCCTTCCATCTCCTCTCTTTATTGCTGAGACTGATCTGTCTATTTTGAGAGGAGGTTTAGTTTCCTTGGCTAAAATTACTGTGCTTTTCCTCATTCTGTCAGTAGCTGGCTGATGTATGGAAGGTCAACAGTAGTCATTATCCTTTAACCGTCCTGAGTTGCCCAGGTGCAGTACAAGAGTGCTCTCCATCTTTGTCTATCCAGGTACATTTCTTCCTTGCCAACTTGGTACCATTCCACTCCTCTTCCTTCCAGGTCCGGCTTTACTTGACTTATCCACTGTTTCCTTTTCTAGCCATTTTCTTTCTGTTCTCATTTGATCTGTCCTTTTTATGTGGCCATACCATTTTAATCTTGATGTTCTTGCATTTTCGCTTAGCAACTGCTTTGCGTGTGTATTATAATGGATCTCTTCATTCCGGATCTTATCTCTTCTTAACATTGACCTCAGGAACTTCATTTCTGCAGCTTAAAGTCTGCTATTACCTCTACTGTTGATCATACAGGCTTTAAGGGGATATGTAGTTATTGGCACAAAATATACCCGTTTGATAATGGGTTTTCTCTGTACATAAAGGTATTTATTTGGTTATCCCATCAGAGAGACCTAAGTTGGTGATCGCTCCTTTTTTGGACTCTGTTAGTGATTTCAGCAGAGGACTTAGCATCGCTAGTTACAATACTACCAAGATATTGAAAATGGTTAACGTTTTCTAGTTTCTAGTTTCTCACCTTCCAGTTGAATCATGATGAATATAAGATCGTGTATGAGGACTTAGTCATGGTAGTTTGTGGTCCCACCACTGCAATCACTGCAAACGATTATATCCAATGCGTATTCCAGTAGTTCCGGCAGGCCGGATATAGAAACGCGAGACATTACTGTGCGAGATATTCCAGTGAATTTTCTTTGCTTTCAGTTCCTAAACTCAGTTCATTGTGTGTGTACTTCAGGCATGTATCTTATGTGGCTTGATTACAATAAAACATCGTTAATTCGAAGTCGTTTGGATGCAAAAAACACACTTCCAATTACGTGATTTCGAATTAACCACCAACTCATAATTCAAAAATGCCAACCCTTGCTGCATCCCAAAATATTCTAAGACATGTTACTGCATGCAATTAACCTTGATTCACAGTTTAAACCTTTCAAATATCATGGTAAAAGCTATTTCCAAAATGTATCTAAAAATGTACATTTACAGTATTCAAATAATGCACTTCTTTTATTCACTGACAAACATAACCTCATGCAACGAAAGAAAAAAAAAGCATGATTGAAAGACGAGTAAAAATCTGTGCTGGCTTTCTTGTGCAAGTCCTTTAATCATTGGATTACTGTACTGTGGCCTATGCATTTTAGATGTCCTGTACTTGCACAGAAAGTATCCGATGCCCTTAAAACATAGTGGCTTATCGAACTTTCCGACATACCTGCCGACTTTCCCGATGTAGGCGGGAGACTCCCGATTTTTGACAGTTCTTCCCGCCTCCTGATTATTCTATTATTTCTCCCGATTTTAGCTTTTTTTTTTTTTTGGTGAACTTCAAACGTTTGTTTTCAAATCCTGCCTTTTTACGCCAGTGGCCGGAAGGCCATCGCTTTGGCTGCTTTATGTGTATTAATGCAAAAAAATGTGTGCGAATGTGTGATGTTTATTGAAACCTTTATATCGCGTCGAATATATCGATTGTCAATCTCTTGTTCTGGCATGCTCTGTTCGTGTTCGTTCACATCAGTATAGTCAATTCTAGAGACTGTTCTCTAGATATGGAGTCTTTCTTAGTAATTTAGTGACAATTTCAATGGTAACTGTTACGGGGATACCTGTGAAGCAGAAAGAGGTTAAGGATGGTGCCGAGGGTAAATGGGTCTCTCTACAATATCAAAATTAATCTAAAACTCATTCAAAGGATATATTTCTTTAGAATTTCAAAAATCAACAAATAACAAGATAACAGGTACAATTAGCAATCTTGAAACAAGACTAGGAAAATCCAAGATTCAGATCTTCAACAACTTTGGGCTTCAAGCCCCTAGTTTTATGTCAGAGATACCGGATCCAGTTTACAAAAACTTTAATCCAAACTAAGGAATCATTTATTCAAGGGCAGAAATCCCCTAATTCAAGAGCACTTGCTCCCTAAATAAAATATGAAGCCTTACAGAGGCACACGTTACTTTTACTAACTTTGAAAAAGAGCCAATAGGCTGTCAGTTTCTTACAGCCCACTCCAGGCAACATTACATCACAATTTTACAATCTTTGGCCTCTCAAGCCACAATTTACAAATTGAACTTGCTTAATAGAGGGGTATCTAGTACCCAACCAACAGGGCCTTTACGAAAAAGAACAGGTTAAATAAACGGCCCGAACACAAACTGAAAGGAGGCGTACACTGCGCTCCAGATAATGAAGCAGAGGCTATTCCGAAACTACGTTGGTGGCTTGCATGGAAATTACTTTAACACATTACAGGAGAACACACTTACAAAAACGTAGTCACCTCAAACTAAGATGAAGGGGAGTTCGAGAAGGTAACTCACTCTCTATCCCCGATTTACAGTTAAAGATTTTTTGAAGTTTTTACATTAGCCAAAGAAAAGTTACATTTTAGAAAATTACAGTTACATAATTAAAGATTCGGACCTTCCCCTCGAATAAAGCTGCGGAGGTAGCAAGAAAGAGTGAAGTTATGTGGCCATTACCTTATAGATGTTCTGCTGACCGAAGAAAGAGGCGGCCCCGCCTCCTGCCTTAACACACACACACAGCAAGACTATGATCAGTTGACAAGGAAACATGAAAAGCCGCAGTTTACAAACCCTCAGGGAAGGTTCAAGAGAATTCAAGACTAATCAGGACACACCCTCTTAATTGGTAGATTAAAAATAAACGAGAAATGCGAGATTGGTTGAAAATTAATTACAAAAATTCGTGATTGGCTAGATTCAAAACTGGCAGAAAGAAAAGGAAGTATTGCCAACCCGAAAATAAATGAACATAGTAAACCCTTTGGTCCACACTGAAGGATACCTACCTTCCTTATCTATCAGCAAAATTTCATGAGATCTGTCTCTTGGGTCGTAACGGTTTCTTCGTTACTTGCTGAGGTAAAAGGTAGGGTTCAGTAATCCTAATCTATCTGCTCAAGTGAAATGTCTGTTTAAAATATTCCTATTTATTCAAATACAGTAATTTCTGAATGATTAATAATTTATCATCGGTATCATTGGGATCCAATCGTGTCCACTGGACACCACAATCATTTTACACAGAGGGTCAGAACACTGGTGTGAGCCTTTGACATAACTGCCTGATGGGCATCTAGAAACCATTGTCTCAATTATTAATTAAAGAAAGGAAAGTCTGGAAATCCTTAAATTTGGCTTCCATGTGAGACTACATGTACCATCATAGTGATTCTTTATGGTCCAGTCCTCGTAACACGAACTCTGGACTCTGGGTATAATTAAGGCAGTCCAATCGGCGTGTGCCACACAGTGGTTATACAGCATGGATCCTTAATTGAATCGATGTGACCTGCGACTATGTCATGGACCGACATCTGAACTTCTAAGTTACTTTTAAGTCTTTGTGGATGATGACCGCAAGGGAAAATGATGCTACAGTGGCATATGGCCCTATTCTAAGTCACTGAGGTTGATGACCCCATGACCATCCAAGTTTCTAAGCTGAAGGCTAAACACATTTAAGTTACATCGGTTGATGACCAATGTTTCCACTTTACTAACCCCAGCACATTTACAGCTCAATCAATCAAAGTCAAATAATGCAACAACAACAACAATGCCCACAATACTTTGTGGCAGTAAAATCCATTACCTTCGGATATGTCCCCTTAATTGTTACATTAACGTTTACATATTTCCCAGAAAATAAACTAGGGTAAGATTTCCAGAATGCATCTTCAAGTTATTCGCTTGTTGTAAAGTTATTTCAAAATACGATTTCCACTGAATTTAATAATTAAATAAATTTAAATGATTTAATGAAATCTAAATGAACAACAAATTATATCTCCGCGGACGAATGGTTTCTTTCACAAGTCCCTACACAAGTCTTGACGTAATTCATTTTTAATCATGTTGGATGTTTATCTTTGGTTGTTTATTCCTGTAGCTGGAAAAAATTTACATTATTTATTTCCAGTATTTATCTTGTTTCGTGACATCACACGTAAATTAAATCTAATACTAACCATTATTACTGCTTGGATAACCCTGATAATTAAGTACAGACCATAAGTAACTCGCCGTACAAAGTAAACCAATTACGATGTCGTATCTTGTCATAACATTTCCGTGAAGCTTTGTGCGCCCCTCACAAACAAAACGATCATCATTACCATCGCTCTATATTTGGACAATCCTGAAATTGGCTAACCTTACTCATACTCTAAGTTCGTGGTTTCAAATGTACATTACAATCTCAATTAAACAAAATCATAGTATCCAACAACTGGCACGTTATTTCCGGATGATATTTTCAACATATTCTCGCAAATAATGATTTCCGTTGCCAAGAAATGCGATCTCAATTCTAACACACTACCCAAATCCCGTTACTCTCGAGCTGCGAACTCCTATCAGCTGACGGCATTGACACAAACGACCCTCGCTCCGCTGTGAGTTTCGAATATGAAACATCTGATCAAAAATTGGATGTATGGCTTTTCTGGCGTTTGCTCTATTAACCAGCATTTCATCTTAGGTCTGACACTAGACTCGTCAGAGTGGGATGTGTCAGACCCTACCCACTGATGCTGGGGTGTATGCAGGTGAACTTATCAGAAGCCTCTTATGTGGCACAGTCTGATAACTGCATACGGGAGATAAAACTCCACAATGGAATTAATGCCCGCCTAGCAATTCCAAAATGGTAATACTAAATTCCCATGAAGGGAATTAGATATTTTTCCACCAATAGAGCATATCAAAAATCAGATAAAAAATTGGATTTTTTGGCTTTTCAGGCGTTTGCTCTATTAACCAGCATTTTGTCTTAGGTCTGACACTAGACTCGTCAGAGTGGGATGTGTCAGACCCTACCCACTGATGCTGGGGTGTATGCAGGGTCTGACACATCCCACTCTGACGAATCTAGTGTCAGACCTAAGACGAAATGCTGGTTAATAGAGCAAACGCCTGAAAAGCCAAAAAATCCAATTTTTTATCTGATTTTTGATATGCTCTATTGGTGGAAAAATATCTAATTCCCTTCATGGGAATTTAGTATTACCATATGAAATATCTGTCTTCCCTCTTGCCTGACTGGCCTCTCAGAATGAAACCTTTAACTTCGCAAGTATAATTACAAAATACGATATTTCTGACCAACAAAATGCACATAGATTATACTTCAAAATGCCCAACAATAATTGTACACGTCTCATATTAATACCGGCGTGGTTTCTCTAGCTCTACTTTCCATCCCAAACATTGCACAAAATCTTCCTCGGGCTTATACATATCCCGGCACATTTACAGGCTTCCAATCACCTGATTCACAAATCCTATCTCAACTCATACGACACATCTAAACTCTTGTCTCAACTCGACGGCTCTCACTGACAAAAAAAACTGGAATAAAAATACCTAGAATCAACGACGCATAATACGCACAAATACATTAATAATGAACACTTCGCATAGTGATCTCGTATTTTCCAAAACTGGATTTCACAAAATGACTGTCAAAATTCTACTATTTATTTATTGTCAGTCAGACACAGTGTAAATGGACATAGAATAACGTTTCACTTCACGACAAAATTCACCACTCTACATTTCTCAACCCGACAGCGCGCTTCCACTCGATTGAAAATGGGTAACCATGGATTTCTTACATTCTTCTTCTTTTCTAGCCTATTTCAATCCACTGCTGGATATAGGCCTCTTCCATATGTTTCCATCGTCTTCGGTCTTGAGCCACTTGGAACCAGCGTGTTCCAGCCAACAGCTTTACGTCGTCGAACCATCTCTTCTGGGGTCTTCCAATGCCTCTCTTGTGTCCCCATGGTCTCCAGTGAACAATCCTAGAGGTCCACCTGTTGTAGTCTTGTCGAGCTACGTGTCCTACCCATTGCCATTTTAGTCTTGCTACTCTCTCTAGGATGTCTGTTACATTAGTTCTTCTCCTGATGTCCTCTGAACGGATCTTATCCCTAAGGCTGATCCCTAGCATCTGTCGCTCCATAGCTCGTTGTGTTCGCTGAAGCTTGCGAGCGCTTTCCTTCGTCAGAGTCATCGCTTCCAGACCGTAAGTTGTAACTGGCAGCACGCACGTATTATAAACCTTGGTCTTCAGGTTAATTGGAACATCCTTGTTGGTGAGGATGAATCTTAGTTTTCGGAATGCAGTCCAACTCATACCTATTCTGCGAGGAATTTCTGCACGTTGGTTGTCTTTTCCAAGTTTTATCTTGTGTCCAAGATAGATGTACTCATCGACAGCTTCTTTATATTGGTTTCCCATTTTAAGTGGTCGACTCTCTGGGCTTAGTGTTTTTGTTTTATTAATGTTCATTTCCAAACCAATCTTAGCAGAAGCAGTTTTTAATTCTTGGATCATGCTTTCTAGCTCATCTATATTTTCACTTATGAGCACAATGTCATCGGCAAAACGCAGGTGGTTCAAATATACTCCGTTGATTTTTATTCCTTTATTATCCCAATGAAGGGTTTTGAATACATCTTCCAAGGCAAGGGTAAACAGCTTTGGAGAAATTGTGTCACCTTTTCGAACTCCTTTGCCAACTGAGATTTTATTGGTGATGAGGTCTTCGTCCACTCTGACTACCATTGTTGCTTGATCATAAATGTTTTCCAGAAGCTTTATATACCTTGAGTTTATCATGGCATTTTGAAGTGCCTTCATGATTGCCCAAATCTCCACTGAGTCAAAAGCTTTTTTATAATCAATGAAGGCCAGATGAATCTTGATGTTGTACTCAGTGGTTTTCTCAAGAAGAAGATGAATAGTCTAGATGTGTTCAGTTGAGAAACCTTTACGAAATCCCGCTTGCTCGGCAGGTTGATAAAAATCCAGTTCTTTTGTGAGGCGGTTGGTTACAATTTTAGTCAAATTCAAACAGAAAATTTTTACATCAGATAAAATATCTTAATTTGACATCACAAAAGTATAGGCAATAAATTCGCGGAAATGACTCTACTCTGGACGTGATATCACTTCGAAACCCTCACTAATAACTTTTTACATGTCACACGCCACTCGCAATATTTTGAAATTTTTATCCAAGCAGAAAATAAAACAAATGATCTTTCGTCAATATTTCTGACATTTGCCACAAAAAAACATGGGTGACCAACTGCGTCATAAAAACCCATTTCAAATGCACATAAGTTTGACATCACAAAACAGGATATAGTCGGTGGTAAGATGGCAAGTCACCTACCTTACGTTGACGTCGGATTCCATCTTTTGGCTCACCTGCGACCTTCCGTCGCTTATCTAGCCATTTTACATTTCTGGTTGATTTCACTCGACTGATGGTATTTACTGCCCGCACACAAATTACTTTTTACAACACAAAAAATATTTTACCACTTTCTCTAATACTTCTGCGGTATCTTGACCGTCTTTTTATCAAACTAAATCCACGTGGATTTAAGACACCAGCCACATCGGCCAAAATCTGTTCGTTGGACTTAGTCTACTCGTTGTTGCTAGATTTACAGAACAGTCTAACTCTCTCGCTCAAGATTCAATAACACAATGCAGGGGTTTCAACATGGCATCCCTTCTATATTTATAGCCATTACCCCCTCTCTCCAGGCATTTTCCCTTCTCCGCCAAGAAAATTTGCGTAACTTTTCAACTTAAATGAACCGTACTTAAAATAGTTTTGGATGTAAACATATATTTGTTAACTCACTAGCAGTACTGATCCTGAACATTTAAAATGTATAGTTATTAAATTAACTGGTTAAATGACCTCATTCGATAGGCACTATTTTCTGTCAACTTCGCTTGGGGACACTAGACACGTGCGCCCTTCTGAAATAATCCACCAAAATGGCTTAGCAGTATCAAATCTGTCTTGCTAAAGACCAGTTGTCTTATAGATAAATACAGGACCCTCATTATACTGCGTTCACCACCAATTCTTTCATTTAAATATCTTTATTCACCCTGAACTTTCTTCTGTATCCCTCCACGTACGACACGTTCAATAGATCAGTTATGGAAAACCTAGGAATATGGAACTTCTCTGAGTTCTTCCATTTTGAACCAGAGTGCATGATCATAGTTTTTAGTAGTGTCATCTGTAGAAAAATGTCCAAACTTCTTGATGTATAGCAAAACAGAACAAGGAGAAATTCAGTCAGTTTATAAAACTTCACAACAAAACAATTACTTAATATTTCAGTGGTGACATCTTCTGATTAAAGTTCCAAGTTTGTGTAGTATCATTTTCACCTATTGATCAATAGAGGAAATTCTTAAGGTACTGATTTTGAATGTGCGGCGTTGAGGTGTATCTCTCGGTACAGTAACGACTAGTGACTTTTCTAGAAATTTAAGGAGACATTTGGAGACAATTCTGACTAATTTTAATTTACCTCAATATAACAAAATAAAGAGTTTTATCTGTACATTGCTCAGAGTTTAAAAAGAGATATTTCTGTACCAATTGCGACCACAGTAACAAGGCAAAATGCACATTTTCATTTTCCGTAATTTCTGTCTATATGTATGTATGTACGCTCATCACGAGAAAACGGCTGAAGAGAATTGAATGAAAATCAGTATATAATGTTGGCTACATAACTAAAGTTATATATTATTAAATTTCATATTTATTTATTTATTTATTTATTTACTTGCATAGTTTACGCCCACATTGGAGCACTTAAATCAAGTACAAAATCTAGTACAAAACTATACCACTCACTTCAAAATATTCTCTAAATATGCAACAGAATGGCTTAATGAAAGCATTTCACACCCATCATACCAACTGAAATTTAAAAAAACAACAAAGAATATTTATGTGCAACTACAATAAATGGTTCATGTAGGTTAAATATGATTGTAAATAAAGGGTACAGATCCCTGCACATGGTTATGAGGCTACACTTAAGAAAATGGAAATTGCAACACCATAAAGGCATTGGTCGTTTGTGTTGATTTTCAAGATATGTAACGATGCCATGTAGGTATGTAAACGATCAAAGTTTCAGACCCATT
Source organism: Anabrus simplex (assembly GCF_040414725.1). Lineage (NCBI taxonomy): Eukaryota > Metazoa > Arthropoda > Insecta > Orthoptera > Tettigoniidae > Anabrus > Anabrus simplex. Next base: position 74,228,579 of record NC_090275.1, on the reverse strand, counting down.
GGATTGTTGCTACAGGTCTCCCCACGTGATTAGTCGCGGAGGTATCAACTCCAGTATACGGACTCAGGTGTAGCATAGTTGACTTGCAGTCTGTGCAGTGAAGTGTTCCCCGTCAAACATGCCTCATCGACAGAGAAGAGCACGCTATCAATAACTGTTGCCGTCTGAGAGGGGGCTCGGATAATTGAGCTGTGTGAGGCTGGATTATCGCTAAGGACTGTCGCTGCACGTGTTGGCCGACAGGCATCTACGGTACAACGTGTTTGGCAGCAGTGGTCAAATGAAGGTACCCACACTCGTAGACCTGGCACAGGCCCAGCGCGACGGACAACTGTGAGAGAGGATCGCCGCATCATTCGGATGGCCCGGATGGAACCCCATGCAACAGCAGCGCAAATTCAAGCAGCTGTGGCACCCCACATTACACAACAAACAGTTGGTAATCACCTGCGTGCAGCTGGCTTACGAGCCCGTGTCCCTGCAGAAGGTGTTCCATTGACCCCACAAGAGCGACGTGTAAGGCTGGCCTGGTGATGAGTAAGATCGACATGGGTCGACGAATTGCATAGGGTTGTCTTTAGTAATGAATCGCGCTTCTGTCTTGCCCCCAGTGATCGATGGAATCGTGTGTGCCGACGTACCGGGGAGAGGGGCCGCCCAGATCTTATTGTCGAGAGGCACACAGGGCCAACACCAAGTAATATGGTCTGGGGAGCTATTGGCTTTAATGTGAAATCACAATTTGTGCTTGTTGAAGTCACTATGACTGCTCGACAGTACGTTGATAGGGTACTCAATCCAGTGGTTGTCCCTATGATGGTGAATATTGTTAATGGGATGTTTCAGCAGGACAATGCCCGGGTTCACACTGCACGCATCTCCAGAGAAGCTCTCCACGACATCACAACCTTAGAATGGCTCGCCAGATCCCTGGACCTCAATCCTATTGAGCATGTGTGAAACATGGTGGGTCGACAACTGGCCAACCGTCCTCAGCCACCCTTAACTCTGAAACAACTGACCCATGCATTGCAGCAAGCATGGGCCACAATTCCTCAGGAAGCGATCCAGGACCTTATTGACTCCATGTCTCGACGAATTCATCAATGTATTGCAGCTCGTGGTGGGCATCCTGTATTGATTGTTGTCCAAACTTGTGGTCAGAGGGACCTGAAAGTGTAATCATCGAATCACAACCGAACATTTGTCCTGCATGTTCAATTGCCGCAATGTAGCACCACTCCTTCTGTGTGTTGGAATTTCCATTTTCTTCAGTGTATTTCGGGGTTGTAGTAAGGATGTAAAGGAGAGGCTATATAAGTCTCTGGTAAGACCTCAGGTAGAGTTTGGTTCCAGTGTATGGGTCCCTCACCAGGATTACCGGGCAAATTGGCCGTGCGGTTAGGAGCGTGCAGCTGTGAGCTTGCATCCGGGAGATAGTGGATTTGGACTCCACTATCAGCAGCCCTGAAGATGGTTTTCCATGGCTTCCCATTTCCACACTAGGCAAATGCTGGGGCTGTACCTTAATTTAGACCATGGCCGATTCCTTCCCACTCCTAGGCTTTTCCTATCCCATCATTGCCATAAGTATGTTCTGAGCTGTCAGTGGAGCGATGGCATGGAATGAAATCAGTAGACGAATAAGTTTGAGTGGTGTCTTTAAAAGCAGGAGAGATCACAATATGAAGAATTGAAGAGGACGAATTGGGGCAAATATTCGTTTATGGGAAGGCTAGTTAGGGATTGGAATAACTTACCAAGGGTGATGTTCAATAAATTTCCAATTTCTTTGCAATCATTTAAGAAAAGGCTAGGAAAACAACAGATAGGGAATCTGCCACCTGGGCGACTGACCTAAATGCAGATCACTAGTGATTGATTTGATTGTGATTGATTTTTATCGCTTCCGATGCATCAAGAAACATTTTCAGAAGCACAGAACACAGTTTTCACTTGCTGTTACATTGTACAACTAAATACATTTCCGGATTTTTCAGAGTAAAACTTTTTCTGTTATCCCTCAAAATATTCTTATAGCAGGAAAATGTACGCTCCACACAACAAGAAGTCATTGGAGCAAGCTTCGTTGAGGCAATAGCTCTCGGTCCCCATGGTACCTCATCAGTAATTTCTTCTCCCTGAAGTATTGCAGACACACTGTTCATTGTTGAAAATCCAGGATTCCACTGTAGAAAATGGTGAGCTTGAGTGAATAGGCTTCACCCACTGGTCCTGGTATTCCCTTCTTCGAAATGGAGTCCACAACTTCTATTGAATCTTTTAATGGCAACGATGCCGACTCAACAAGGTCAATAGCTGCAGGAAGATCAGCAAAGTGTGCCTTAATGAAGGCAAATGAAACAGCGTTCTTGTTCGTGAGAGCTGTTTTAGCTTTTGCTATGCAGAGTGCATCATCGACATCAAAAGAATTTATAACATTTTTAATGTCTTCAAAGTGATTGGCATAGTATACGGCTGCACTGAGCCATGTCCAACGAGTGATGAAGGGTTTGGGAGGAAGAGTTGTTTGAGGCAACCTTTCCTTGAATGTGAGAATGCGGCTAGGAGCTTTAAGAAACACCTTTTTCACAGAAGAAACAATACTGTTTACTCATGGAAAATTATTTCCAACCTCCTCAGCCAATCTGTGTAAGCCATGGGCTATGCAAGTTACATGCAGCATGTTAGGGTAGAAACTCTTCAATGCTTCACCAGCTTTGATCATATATGCCTCACTATCACTCAAAAGAAGTAAAAACTTGCCATCCTGTTTTTCTGTTGGCCAAAGAATGTGAAGAGCATCTCGGACGGTGCAAGCTATGGTCAGGGCATTCCATGGCACGTTTGCCGGAACCAGCGCTTCACATAAACGGATATTACAGAGCTCAGTAGCTGCAGTCACTTAAGTGCTGCCAGTATCCAGTAGTCGGGAGATAGTGGGTTCAAACCCCACTGTCGGCAGCCCTGAAAATAGTTTTATGTGGTTTCCTATTTTCACACCAGGCAAATGCTTGGGCTGTACCTTAATTAAGGCCACGGCCGCTTCCTTCCCATTCCTATCCATCGTCGCCATAAGACCTATCTGTGTCGGTGCGACGTAAAGCAGATGGCATAAACGGATATTAAAATTATCCACTGTTGAAGTGCCAGGGAAACTGGAAATTAGTAGCTGGTGCGATGGAAAATCGCTCCCTTTTTTATAGCATTGTTGCTGATATGTCCTGTAGTTTCCTTGTGCTGCACAAAATGTTATTTTTGGTCATATGCCACCTGGAAAAATACATAAATAAAATAATTATAGTTTATTGTAGACACAAGGTATGTTCTGTTTGCTCAACTTTTAATTTTGTGTGGATTCCCTAGTAGAGTACGTGCAACTTGTAGTTATACCTGGGCTCCCTAGTGCTTAATCGGTAGACCTGGGTTATCTTCGTGATTCGTATTGGGAACCTTTGAAACACAAACCATGAATCGATTATGCATCGCCGAGAGACATCTGGCGTACTCTTTAGGTATTAATGCTGTTGTTGTTTACACAGCAAAGCCAAAATAGGTTAGGATTGGACATGAGTGAGGAAAACAGGCCTCCTAATAAAATTTATGCTGTTGACGTCATGGCTGGTGAAACAGGTCACGTCGTCCTTCATCTTCCCACATACAACTGTGATCTGAATGCCATTGAATTGACATGGACAAAAATAAAATGTGAATTCAAACAACACAGTATTACGGGAGACATGTCAGCAATTAACTCGATGACTGACCATCGGGGCATTCCATTTAGTATCTGCCGCAGATAGAGATGGGTTTTGCAGGAAGGTGAAAAGAACTGGAAGGGGAATACTGGATGCATGACAGTGTCATGGAAATAGCCATGGATGAGATTATAATTAATAGTATTGCAGATAGCAGTGACGATTGTAGAAGTGATATGTCTGAGAATTTTAGTACTGCAGGTAGGAGTGACAATTGTAGAAGTGATATTTCAGAGAATTCATGCTAAGATAATAAAGGTTTAGAAAATTCATATCCATTGATCATACTATCGATTCACTTCAGATTTCATTTCCATTGAATTTGGCAGTATTACCGGAACTGGGAGAGCTCCCTCCTTACTCCCCACCCCCGTAAAACCAGGTATCACTAAAAATTGCGCTTACTGTACTATTACACATCCGAGGTTTGCTTTGCAGCATTCGTCTTATGAGTGCCCATAATATTTATGTTAACTCATTTATAATTTTCTATACTACTTACTTTTCATTACAGTAATGTTTTTTATTTTTTTATTTTTGGTTTTTTATTTGAGGTATGCTAATAATTCCTTACCTGCTTTTGGCAGACTTGACAAAATATAATTTTGCCATCTGTATTAAAGTCCAGATCATTACCAATCCACTGGCGAATCAACCAACTTCGATATGACTTGCCTTTAGGCATCGCTACTTCTGAGATGCATAAGCTACTTAAACTGCCTTCAATAATAACTTGATTTATAGGGAAAATTAATTGTAGTCTGTCGCATAGTAGTGTGTATAGAGCTAAACAGTGAACAGCGCTGTAGCTGGCGGTAGTCGACCGTACACAATGAGGGATGCGCTGAAGCTGGCAAGTTAGGTGGGCTTGTACCTGCTAGATACTGGTCAGTGAACGCCAGGGGGTTGTCTCTTGATTTGTGCTGTACCCTAGTGGAATAGTATCGTATCACATTGTTTCGCTCGGACTAGTTATACTTACAAACCACTTCCAGTTCCAAATCATGAAGTCATTTCAAAAAGTCGTGCATAATGTTTATTTTTAAAAATCAATCAGTTTCATTAATATTTGGTACTTCTAATTCAAAATAACATAATACTGTCTTGAATAGCCTGTTTAGATTTTTTAGGTTTTAACATCTTATTTAGTTCTTTTTAGGTTTTTATAAGATTCGAATAATTTAGTCCAATTTTAATGAAATTGATAAGTTAAAATACTGCAGTTAGCTATTTATTATTTATTTATCGTATGATGTGCACAGATAGATTATATAAATAAGTATACAATATATACACAATATATACAAGCAGAAGCTAGCAAGGAATAAAATAGTTTAAAACCTAAAAATCCGGTTCCTACTAATCACATTCCACAATCGGAAGAAAAAGTCATAACTCGAGAAATTGCTGTTTATTCGTGAACTTTAGCTCGGCTGCAAAGGGCTTTGAGACATTCACTGTACAAGCCAGTACAGGTAGAAAATTATAAAAACTTTTTTGGCTATGTGTATAGAAGAAGTTTTCATAAGGAAATTTTCATGTAAAAAAAGTTATTGGAAAAATCCCTCTTATATTCGGGTCAGTGCGGTAATATCCCCGCCCTCCCATGGCTTTGTATAGTATAAAGTGCAGCATCTGTTCAGGGCACAAGAACGCAATCTTATATAATTCCTGAGGGTGTTAGAAGATTGAGTACATCATTGCAAACTGCTGCAACTGTGAGAGATTCACTTTGGGTAACACATTAAAATGAATAAATGCTTGCTAGAACTGCTTGATAGTGTGCAAATTTCAAAGTACTGGTATGCACAACTTGACACCTGCTACCTTTTGACCCATGTACTATAGACATGATTAGCCTAGTGGGTTAGCTACTGGATTTCAACCCAGATGGCAGAGGTTCATTTTGCGGCTGACTTCAGGTTGCAATCTTCACCTGAAAAATGACTTGTCAGGAAGAGCATTTGACCTTAAACCACCAGCCAGAACTCAAAGTGTCTCTAGAACTACCTAGGATAAGCTGAAAAAATTTAAGTGGTATAGGCAGGTTCACAATTAATTTTTAACAACGGAATATATACCAATAAGACAGAATGGAAGAGGCTCGCCAACAGTACCCGGGAAGCTGGAACTGTAAAATGATGATAATTAAAGGTTTCCACATTTTAAAAAAGTTTTGGTTTGTTTCAGGGACGCTGTTGTGGCACCCATTTTATTTTGCACATGTGAACTACTATTGCCAGCGAGATGGCAATTACTACCCTTGTGAAATCGCTATTGCCAGATTCACTCTTCGCAAAGGCATAGATGATACACTGCATTCACTCATAGAACTTGGTAAGTATGTTTTATGCACTAGGAATCTTAAATTGAAACCGAATTACAGGTAATTTCAGTCAGGAATTGAAAAGAGTGTTAATTGTTCTCTGAGAAAGATGTACATACTGTAATTATCCCAGTAAATATTCAAAATCAATACAATGAATCAGGCTAATTGTTAGTCCTAACCCATGTGTATGTTGGGTATTCAGCCTGAAGGCTGGTTGGATCATCAACAGGTTTACCATTAGCTGTCATAGATGACCTAGGTGTCACTGAAGAGGCGTACTAGGGAAATGAGGTAGTTTCCCGTTGCTTTCTCACTGAGCCAGAAGTTGCTATTCTACATCAGTCTGCCAAGCACACTGAAATGCACCAACCGACCCAATGAGCTACATTTTCACACCATTCATAGCAGGGACTGGCTGCATAAGGAATGGCATTACTAGCGTCGCTCATACCTCAGCCACTTTGATACTGTCAAGGCCAAGTATAAGACTGAGACAGGTCAATGAAAGTAACAATTTTATTCCAGCCCTGTAAACACTACATCTTGCCAGCAAACGCCTGTCCTAACCCATACGTAATATATTTTGAATAGGTGGAAACCTTTAGCTTTTGTTTTGTACTAGTCCTAAGCCAGTCCTAATTGGAGATGCATGTGTACAGCCCCGGATGTCTTAATCTATATATATAAAATAAGAGTTTTGTCTTACATTGCTCAGAATTTGAAAAGAATGGTATTTTTCTATCGGTCATGTCCATAGTAACAAGGAAATTCACTTTTTAATTTTCTGTAATAATGTCTGTACGTATGTGTGTACACGCATCACGAGAAACCGGCTGAAGAGAATTTGATGAAAATCGGTATGTGAAGTCGGGATGAGCCACTACAGTCTAGGCTATAAATAATTTTACTCACGCTGAGTGAAATGGTAGTTTAGGGGAAGGCCTAAAATTGAATTCTCAAATACTTATATTATTAGTGGTCCTATCGATAAATACTACATAGCTGAAGTTATATATAATTAAATTTCCGATCATTTATGTCATTGATTGTTACCATACCAGCTTTGATAACACAGATATTCATAAATTTGTATTTTTGTTGCCAAGTCCATATCAACGCTGAGACACAAGAAAATGGGTTAACAGAATTTAATTTAAGTCGGGGATAAGAAACTAGTCTAGTTTATAAACAATTTTATTCGCCCTGTATGAAATTGTAGTTTAGGGGAACAGGCCAAAATTTAATTTTTAAATACCTAAGTTATTGGTCCTATCGAAAAGTACTACATAACAAAATTTACAGAGAATACAATTGTATCACAAGTATATCTTCAATACGGACAAGGAAAATGAAGTTTATAACCTGCAAAAAGAATACAATTTCCGACCATTTATGTTTTATTCAATTTTACTGTACCGGCTGTGATAAGAGTGGTATTTCAGAGTCGGAAGAAAAGTAAATGTGAAGGCCTACAATATTGAAAGCGCATAACATTGATCAACAATAACATTACACTGCCCATTGTTTGTGATGTTCTTTGTCTCTTATGCTGCTGCTCAACTCCGATAGATGGTGTTACGGGGGTACCCGTGGAATGCAGAGGTGAAAGAAGGTGGGTCTAACTACAAAGCTGAGATATTGATTAAAATTGCATTAAAGGTAATATTTTCGAAAATAGCAAAACTTAACAATTTTCACATAAAATTTCAAAGTTTGACCAATAACAACAAGTTAACAAATCAGGTACAAGATCAGGAAAAGCCAAGATCTAGATATAATTTACCAAGTTTTACAATCTTTGAGCTCACAACCACATATTTACAAAACGGCAGAAATCCCCTAATAACATAGAGCACTAGCTCCCACCTAGCAATGTCAAGCCTCTCTGAGGCACATTTCCAATACCAAAGAGCTGACCCGCTCTTAGTTTCCCAAGCCTATGAAAGGAAATACCCGGCTTTACAATAAATTGCCATCAAGGCACAGCTTACATCAATTGAAACGGGGGTATCTCTTACCCAACCTACTGGGCCTCAGTGGAAAAAGAACAGATTAAATGGCCCAAAATACCAAGATGAATGGAGGCGTGCTTGCACTCCTACATGAAGCCTTTTAAAACCTAAGAGGCACTAGGCCGATAAAACGGGCTATTCCCAAACTATGGAGGTGACTCGTATAAAAAAAAAGACATTACAGAAAGGAAGAAAACCAGTGACAAAACGTAGTCACCTCAAACTAGTATGAAGGGGAGCTCGAGAGGGTAATGCACTCTGTATCCCTGAATTACAGTTAAAGATATTTGAAGGTTTACAAAACGATGGGAGATTACATGTTTATTACATAGCAAAGGTTTCGGACCTTCCCCGGGGATTAAACTGCTGAGCTAGCAAGAAATAAAGATGTTAAGTGGCCATTACCTTGTTGAAGAGCTGCTGCCAGATGAAAGAGGCGCTACCCGCCTCCTGCTACACTTCCATACACTATGCTAGATGTTGTTCGAGTGGCCGAGAGACAGGAAAATCAGCAGTTTTTATACTCTCGGGGAAGATTCGAGACCTTTCATGAATAATTAAGACACACCCACAGGCGTTTATTGGGTAGCTTACAATTGCACATCAAAATCAAAGAAGAAAGACACGATTGGTCAAAAATTAATTACAGAAATTCTGGATTATCTAAGTTCCAAACTGGCGGAAAAAAAAAGATTTATATTGCCAACCCACAAATGAAAGAACGAAATTTAGTAAAGAACAAACTTATGAATAAAGAATTTCTTCAAATAAAGGTCTTTCCACTTCGCACCAGGGTGCACGGTCAGAGTTTTTTAGTAGAGACATCTATAAGAGAGTGTCTACACTTCTTGATCAATCTAAAACAAAACAAGTTGAAATCCACACAGTATTGACAATTTCGTAATCACAAAAGTTACAGTAGTGACATCTTCTGAGAAACTTACGAATTGATCCAGTTTTTAAAGTTCTGAGTTTCTCTTGCAGAGGAGTACTTTAAGGCGGGAAATTCAAATGTACGGCGTAGAGGTGTACCAGCTGGTACAGATGGGATTACTGTTGCGTACCGAGTATAAGAGGCTGACTGAATATTGGCGGGAAATAGCTGGGGAGTTGGAAAACTCTTCGTTAGCAAGTCATTTCTCTGGTTTATACATTTTCTGATACCGTACTGCTGGAACGTAACTCAGTGGTTCATCATAGTATTCCAGCTATTCGATCCCTACTCTGACGTGTTGTTTTGAATGAGCAGTGTGCACACTTAAGGCAGAGGCTCACTTAGTAGTAGTAGTAGTAGTATGACCTAGTCTAGAATTACAATTTAGGCATATTCTAAAAGCACCACAATTCAATAAATAACTCAAAATTCAACCCTGAAAAGAATCGTTTCATAAAGAGATTCTTCCTCTTCACTTTTATTAAATTGAATTGAGATTTTCTGACTCATTGGGTACTCCTAGAAAACAGATTAGTAAAAGGGCATAGTTTTTGCCCTGGGACTCGCCACTATTCAACCCTCCCCGTCCGAAAAAAGACTAAGAGTGTTCATGGATCACGGCTGTCTGTGGCCTAGTAATTCCAGCTCTGGAACTTTGGACTGTTAAATCGGCAGCGTAGTACTATTCTGTGAAAGTAAGAAAATGTGTGGTTATCCATTTGATCGAGTGTTTCTTGTGAAATCATTGCTTTTACTACCGCCATTCCTATTGACGTCATTGTAATGACCTATGTTCATTTTAGTTGGAAAAACCACTAGGACAGTCTGAGGATGTAAAAAGGCAGGTGGAGAGTGAGTGTCTGCCATTATAAGGCAATTCCCCAACCTGATTGTGACAGATGGTAGGCAGGCGGGCCTGCCGTTACAATAAAAATTCCCTAACTCAGTCTTCACATGAGAAAAGACGTTTGGTGATTTCTCCGTTGCGTTTCCAGGGTAACATTAAGATGTATGAAATTTAATACAGTCTTGCTTGCAACGTGTACTCTACCTAACCTACAATTCTGTATACAGTGTAGAATTCCGTAGCGATGCAAAGGTACATCAGCTAGTCTTCCAGGAGCTGAGTCATGGTTGAATTTGCAAGCAGTGTTTTCCTTCTCATTTTCCAGACTTAAGACTGTTTATAACACATATTTCTTCTTAAGAGAGTTACCAAATTTTTCTATTCAATAACGCTTCTTTCCTTTTTAATGAAATATTGTTAGTTTTCTGCCCCCACTATTTGTGAACCTTGAAGGTAACAGGTTTCTCCTCCGTCCGTTTTGCCGTTTGATTGAACGTACGATGGTTCATCTGTCAGACGGACTGGCTGTGAAGGCACTGCTCAACTTTTCCTGAGCCTGCAGCATTTCGTTCCAGTTCCAGTGTGTCAAATTACATGTCTTGTGTGCCGTGATGAATGGCTCCGGAATCATAGTGTGTAGGTTCTTCCCGGCAAGATGCGATCTACCTTAAACAAAATCATGCCATTGGCAAGTTCTGCGGTTTCAGAAAGGTCCCATCAAAGGCATCTGCATCGAGGAATCGCAGGAGAAATATGAATACTCTGATAAGAGTATCAGACAACAAAGATGATTGTTAGTTCATTTCCACTTCCTGATTTGAATGATTAAATTTAAAATAAGATCGCTACAAGTCCATCTTGAAAGTCCAGCCTGAAGGTGTTTGTGATAGCAGAACTTGTAGCCGTCTTTCACTATTAAATCAAGCTCGTTTGATTTATCAGGTCCATTAATGTAAATATAGAGAATGTCCAGATTGTTTTATCGGCAGCCCTGAAAATGGTTTTCCGTGGTTTCCCATTTTCACACCAGGCAAATGCTGGGGCTGTACCTTAAGGCCACGGCCGCTTCCTTCCCACTCCTAGCACTTCCATGTCCCATCGTCGCCATAAGACCTATCTGTGTCGGTGCGATGTAAAGCAAAAAAAAATAAGGGTCACCCTATGAAATTAAAAATACTTTTTTAAGACGACACTCGGAGAAGAAATCGATATTTTGGCCAGTTTTCATGACTGAAATTCAAAGGATTGTGTTTCTTCTTTCTTGTTACAAAGGTATTTTGTTGAATTCAATCAATTTATCACTTTAATAATACTTTGTTTGCTAGTCTGCACACAGCAGAAATAGGTGTGGCATCATCTGAACAGCTTGGTTAGGTAACGGTGTCATTGTCATGTTTCCATTCAATCAAATATGCCTGTTCTTTGCAATTACGCATCCATGAGATGGGCCAACAGCCCCCCCCCCCCCCCTCTTCTTCTGATATATTTATACAGACTCAAGCTGTAAGATCTACCATTTTTCTGATTGAATTTATAAAGCCTGTTTCGGACTAATATTTCAGTAGTCGACTGTCATTGAGCAACATTTTATCCTTGTATTGATATTTCTGTTGGTACTACAATAGTGCCAACAACTACAGTAGAACCTCGATAATTCGAAATCGGTTAATTCAAAATCCCACGTAATTCGAAGAAGCTCTCGTTCCCGAAAACATGAGATACAGTTTTGCATGTTATTTAAATTGTTTAATTCGAAATACGGATAATTCGTAATTCGAAGTACAATGTCGGCCCCATTACGATATTCAGACTTTTAATTCGAAACTGCCTTTACATTTTAAAACAATAGTATGTTACAGAGTAATTTCAACTCGAAATTTATCCGCGTCATAATAGAACGCGTGTTTCGGAACGTGGAGTGGTAGCTTTCCGCACTTACACTCACTTCGGTGGGTCTACAGCGCGCTTCATGATTGCCAAGTTGAATGAAATCGGAATTATTTTGTATTCAACCTTTTAAGGAACGCCGTAACATCACGCAACAGGCTGTGTGTGGGAAAACAAAATGTGCGAACACTGGCGATGCCGACAGTTGACAAAAAAGCGTGGCTCATATAATAAATTCGTAGGCACCGAACAATACTGTCATTTGTCTCAAGTATTATTACAATATTACAATATTATTATTATTATTATTATTATTATTATTATTATTATTATTATTATTATTATTATTACAATATTATAAGTCCACCTGTTCAATACAATACAATACAATATTGTATTGAACAGGTGGACTTATAATATTGTAATAATACTTGAGACATACGTCAACTTCAATACGGAACCAAAATGAGAATAGTTACTTGTAACAATACTGTCATTGCCGATGAACTGCATTGCTTTATTTTAATGCGAGCCCAAACGGTCTTATGGTTTTAAAGGAGAAAGTGCCAGCCGGAGAATCGTACAAGGGTCGGGGATGGAGTCATTGTAGTGCGTTGAGATGGAAGCGAGAAACTTTATCCCCTCGTCATAGAAAAGTTCGATAAGCTACAATGTTTTAAGGGCGTCGGACACTTTCCATCCCAGTACAAAGCATCTAAAAATGCAAACAGTACAGATATCCAAAAAATAATGCATTTGCTCGGTGGAAGGAGCATAATTTATCCTTGTCTTTGAATTTGTGATTGTTTTTCTTTCGTTGCGTGAGGTTATGTTCGTCAGTGATTTATCCAAGTGCATTATTTGAAAGTTGTAAATTCACCTTGTTGGATACATTTCGGATTGAATTTATTAATGGGTCTTAGAATACTTTGTGACGCGGCAAGTGTTTACATTTCTGAAGTACGAGAGAAGTGCCATGGCGGGAAATCGTACAAAGATAGAGTCATAGGAAAGTTTGATTTTAAGGGCATCGGGTACTTTCTGTGTAAATACAAGGCATCTAAATTGCATACAATATAGTACTCCAATGTCCAATGAATAAAGCACTTGCACATGGGAGCCAGAATAGATTTCTCCTCGTCTTTGAATCGTGCTTTTTTTTTTTTTTCTTTCTTTCTTTCATTGCATGAGGTTATATTTGCCAGTGAGATATGAAAGTGCATTATTTGAATACTGTAAATGCACCTTTTTTGGATACATTTTGGAAATAGTTCTTTTTTTATGGCATTTGAAAGGTATAAACTGTGAATCAAGGTTAACTGCATGCAGTAACGGGAGTTAGAATATTTCGTAATGCGGCAAGGGTTGGTACTTCTGAATTGCGAATTGGCGGTTAATTCGAAATCACGTAATTCGAAGTCCGATTTTTTAGTCCCAACGACTTCGAATTAACGAGGTTTTACTGTATAAGTTTTGTTATTCTTGCATGTTTAATCTCTTTTTGGGGGTTCTGTGGTGGTAGCCAGTCTGTTTACTTTTGTGAAGTACGCGCGCAGTTAACGTCTTTGAAGAACGAGGTCTATTAACAAGTTCCTCTTGAAAGGACTGAAATTTTTCGCACGTTTAGAATTATCTGACATTTCCATATTGTGTCGCACCAAATAGCTATCATTCACTGACTTCTTATAATCGCATTGCGATTGAGATGTCTATGTACATGTTTGGCAACCAATTTTCATTATAGAAAAGTTCTGCTAGTAAATGTAACTAGATATTACCAAAATAACCCTAAAAACATTTGCGTAGAGACATGTATTGGAGTACGAGAGATACTAAACATGACGGTAACTGTACTGTTTATTACGAGGGTTTATAAATCTTGATTTAAGTTTCCGGAAACTCGTTAAAGTTACAAGCGCATTTAGGTAACTCACAGGTAACTGTGGTGTACCAGAAACCGGCCATAAGAGCGTGACAGTCCTGTTTCTATTTTGAAGAAAAAAGAAAAAAATGGACGAAATACACACAAGCGAATTGTACAAAGACATAGTTCTGGCCTAAACTGTCATGCGTTCATGGACACGGAACACTGGGAACACATGCAGTGTTCGAAAATACACACATACAATATGAAACACTTATAACGATATGAAACATTGGTGTTACAAGAATGTTCCTGGGTTTGACTGTTCTGCCTCAATCTGACTAAACTAGATGAAACATATATACATTGAATGTACAAAGACAAACCACTTGGCAATTAAAAGTTCTGGTTTTGATTTCAAAAATTGTCATGTGTTCGTAGAACACAGAATAGAACTGCTAGTCCTGCTTCAATCTACTGGAAACTAATGCACTATCGCAATTGAGAATATATTGATTGAAGATTTATGCACTGATACGAAACAGTATGTCACTTTAATGTTCTTGGATATGAATAAAAATGCCATCGTATGTTTGCACAACTCGGCATAGACTTGTCGAGCGGTCCTGTTACAATCAACCGGAATGTGTGAACCTTTTTAAAAAACCAAAACTCGTTGACTATTACAATCACACATCACATGAAACGTTTGGTAATCAGCTGAAATTATACATTGGCCTGAGCTGCTTAGTATTTAAGAAACATCTTGGGCCTAAATTAGAATTATTACCGTGTGTTAGTGAAACACGGAACTTGATTGTTGGCCCTGATTCAAACAACTTGATATATGACATAGTTGAAATTTTAGACGGCAAAATACAGAAAAAAGTAAAAAATCATGTAACATACCTATTTAATTTTCTTCAAATATTAATATTATTATTATTATTATTATTATTATTATTATTATTATTATTATTAAAGAGTCTTTATTGCGGCGAATTTAGGGCTCCCGGCCCTTTCTTACACTTAACCACTTCATGTATATACGATATAATTTTTACATAAAATTTTATCATATGAAATCTTTACAACCTAATGTATAACTAAAGCAACTAAAATATCACTAACTAAAGCTGAGTAAAATATAACAAGTATAAACAGGAACACATTACAATAAACAACCATATTCACTCTCATTCATGCATCCCATTCACACTTGAGAAAGACTGGAAGTGCTTATAAGATGACGCCGGCAAAGGATTTTAAATTTTGTCTTAGATTTAGCTTACCTGATGTCATTGGGGAGTTCATTCCACCAGCTCGTGGCGGTGATCGTGAACGATCTGTTGTAGGTTGTGGTTCGATACACAGGAATTTCTAGCGTACCGTGTGACCGGGTATTGAACAGGTGTAGGGAACTAAGGTAGCGAAATCTGGTGGATAGGTAAGGAGTGTTTTCAGAAAGCACTTGATACACCAAAGTAGTTGCGTGGAGCTACGTCTGTCATTCAGTCATAACCAAGATAATTGTCTATAGTATGGGGATACGTGGGCATATGGTCGTACGTCGAATGCATTCCTGATGCATGCATTTTGGGCACGTTGCAGTCTCATGCCTTGCTCGTTATTGATATCAATAAAAACTGTATCACAGTATTCGAGAATTGGAAACAAAAGCGATTGAATGAGCTTTATTTACAGGGACCAAGGAAATATATTTTTAAACCGCTTCAGGGGATGCAGGCTTTGATATATCTTTTGGCACCCTTTCGTCACATGTTACGACCAGGGGCCTATTCCACAAAAGTATGGTCTTGTACATTACAAGTAAATTCTCTAGTAACTAGTACAAATACCAGAGTTTCTGTTCCACAAAAGAATTTTCTACAGTTGTACTTTACTACTCCATACTTACAAATTACCAGTGAATTTTTATAGGTATGTTCCACAAAAGTACTAGTACTTGTAATTTACTTGTGAATTGGGAACTATTCTCTACCAGTGAAAGGACAATAATATATAAATGTACTAGTGCTATTTAAATATACTTATTTGATACATTTTGATAAATATGTGGTCTAGCAGAAGTGATAGTGATGGTAATGAAAATGAAAACTACCATCTGTAGAGGGAAAGAATAAACTTCCAGTTTAACACTATTTGAATACAGTGAGAGTTTTAGGTTAAGCACAATACAAGTGGAAGAACTTTTGATGGACATTTATCATAGGTTGAAACATCCTACGAACAGAAATAAATCTCTCTCTGCTAAACAACAGTTAGGCCTACTAACAACACTGCTTTGGCTAGGAAATTGTGGTCAGTACCATGGTATTGCACATATGCATGGGATGGCAAAATCTTCGGTCTGTAGGTCAATACATTCTGTGGTGGCTGCAATAAATGATATAAAAATTCCTCAAGTTGTTCCTTGAGCTGAAAATACTGAACAAACATGTTCCAAGGACGACATTCCTGGAATCATTAATTCCAAGTAATTCCAATCATTAATCCAACTTTTCCCCTCAAAAGCTCCATGAGCTTTTCCAAATCAAATATTTCCATCCAACCCTTTATTTTGTCTTGTTTTTTCAGACTCTCGCTGAATGCACCGAAATGAATATCTTTCCTTCTTTCTATTTCCTTCAAAATGAATAACTTCCTTTCCTTGACACCATTTTAACAATTCATGCAGAGTGTGCAATTTTGTAACAATTAAGTTTGGCGGCCGAATGTCGTTATTAGCGGCATCCGATTCCAAATGACAGACCAAGGTGGGTATGTCAGACTATCGTGGAACATATGCGAGGATCGCGGAAGAACAGAATGGGTGATAATAACGGAGTAATTTCCTATCATCAAAGAAATAAACTGAAAAATAACATTGTAGCATTGAGAAATTCTTTGAATCTTTGCTACATAACTTAAAATACGATATTAAGATTAATGAGGCAAGCATAACCTAATTCAACGAATGGAATATGAAGGTAAACAGCTGATTCATGCTATGACGTAGTATGTTTATTGATATGTTGTCACTTGTAAAACTTGTAACAATTCACTAGTAATATACAAGAGACTATCAATCTTTTGTGGAACAGAAATGTACAACTCCATACATTACAAGAACCCACACTAGTAACTTGTAATGTACAAGACCATACTTTTGTGGAATAGGCCCCAGTTCAATGTTTCGCTTATGGCCAGACTAAGATTCATAACTGTTTCACAATATGGAATAATGATACTGTTTAGTGCTACTCGAGGAATTTTGTATTGTTTTAAGATGTGGAAGTTTTTTGAAGTACCAATGATTATTGCTTGCATTTTAAGGGGATTAATTTTGAGATTGTTACTCAATGCAAAATTACTTATGAGACTTAAATCTGCGTTAAGTTGTTGTGCAGCACTCTGAATTTTATCAGTTCTTGAGTGGTAGTAGATCTGCAGATAATCAGCATAAAGATGATACTTGGAATGTGTAATCGATTTGGCAACATCATGTAAGTAAATTGCAAACAGCAATGGTCCAAGTGCAGACCCTTGGAGGACACCGAGGGGTTTGTTAAGCCACTCAGATCTGCTATTATTTACTTTGACACTGACGGCGATTTTTGAGGTATGATCTGAAAAAGTTTATTGCCGTCTTGCTGAAATTTAATGAATCCAGTTTTGAAAGTAGCAGTTGAGGAACAACAGTATCAAAAGCACTAGAAAAATCAAGTAGAACCAGTACAGTCACTTGTCGAGTATCCATTGCATTACATGTGATAAACATCATTTTGACCGGGCGAGTTGGCCGTGCACGTAGAGGCGTGCGGCTGTGAGCTTGCATCCGGGAGATAGTAGGTTCGAATCCCACTATCGGCAGCCCTGAAAATGGTTTTCCGTGATTTCCCATTTTCTCACCAGGCAAATGCTGGGGCTGTACCTTAATTAAGGCCACGGCCGCTTCCTTCCAACTCCTAGGCCTTTCCTATCCCATCGTCGCCATAAGACCTATCTGTGTCGGCGCGACGTAAAGCCCCTAGCAAAAAAAAAAAAACATCATTTTGATCCGTATTGATTATATTTGATTGGAATAATAACAATAAGTTAATTTATTAATTTGACCACCTAATCAATACAATAAGTCTTGTTTTAGTTGATTTACATTGGCATGTTAACTAAAATGGTACATGTTTCGCCTTGTATTTAGGCATCATCAGCCATTACCTTAACCTTAAAATAAAATTAGGCACTTGATTTACATATATATTAAGTAAAACAAATTTTTAAAAAGCCTTGGAGAGACGTTAACTGAAATTAACGTATGGTAAAAGACTTGTAATGAAGTTGGTTATAAAGATATTACAATGAGTATTTGTAATATTGACATTAGAAAACTTCTGTTATAATTAAAATGAACAAAGCAACATTCTGTTATGAACAAGTAATAAGAATGCTATAAAATTATGTTGGCTGACCAGCGGTTACAACGAAAATGTCGATGAAAATCGTATTTAATAAAAAATAATGTTCTCACTTAATTTACAAAAAGTATACATTTATTATTCAACCTATTCAATACATACAGTACCACGTTATGTGGTTAATTAGACATAAAAGATGTGAATATTATGGACATGTTTCGCCCTTCTTATTGGGCATCATCAGCATATTAACTAATCTTAAAACAAACATTTTTAAAAAGGCGATAACATTTATGGTTTATAAGAATTGAGCTAAGATTTGTTATGATATTAAAATTTATGGAAGTACAAGCACATGTTAAAATTATTGTAGACTAATTTAAAATCTTGTCTAAAAAAGTATTTGTATCAATATAAAGTTCTAAAAACGGCATGTGTCTGGAACTGAAATGGATCCTCTTCGTTGTGCTAGTCAGCATATATTTGCTGCGTTAGCTGCTAACGTAGGTCAGAGGGTGAATTTTGTGTATATTATACGTTCCAACATTAAAAGATAGGTAAAGAAAAGGCAAATGTTATGATGTATCTTCAGTAAGTTGGTTGGTTTAAGATACTCTCTGATATAACCGTTGTGAAAGTGTACTGGTTGGAGCTGCTATGAGGAGAGATTATATCAGTATTTGAAGGTTATACTTGATTTTCACATAAAAGTGTAGTCATCTAGAAGATGTAGGAACCTCGATGAATAGAGTGTCATTAAATCAAACGCCGTATGTATATCTATCTTGTTGTGTTAGCTGACTTTCACAACGAAGAGGATCCATTTCAGTTCCAGACACACGCCGTTTTTAGAACGTTATATCGATACAAATACTTTTTTAGACAAGATTTTAAATTAGTCTACAATAGTTTTAACATGTGCTTGTACTTCCCAATATCATATTTTTTAACCACTGTTCCATAAATTTTAATATCATAACAAATCTTAGCTCAATTCTTATAAACCATAAATGTTATAATCTTTTTAAAAATGTTTGTTTTGAGATTAGTTAATATGCTGATGATGCCCAATAAGAAGGGCGAAACATGTCCATAATATTCACATCTTTTATGTCTAATTAACCACATAACGTGGTACTGTATGTATTGAATAGGTTGAATAATAAATGTATACCTTTTGTAAATTAAGTGAGATCGCTATTTTCAATACAGATCAAAAATGAAAGTAAAGACTTGTAAAAAATAATGTTGAATGAAATAATGATGAAAGATGGTCAAGTGACCTGCAAGTATTTGTTTAAAATATTCCATATTCCAATATCCATTACATGTCGGATATCATCAGTTACTTTCAGTAGGGCAGTCGTTGTGCTGTGTCCTTTCTTGATACCAGTTTGGTAAGGGTCAAGCAGTGAGTAGTTAGTCAAGTAAGTGAGGACTTGTTTGTGTACCAAGTGTTCTAGTACTTTGGAAAGGGGTGGGAGAATGGATATAGGGCGATAATCTGATGGTAAAATAGGAGAATTCCTCTTAGAAATTTGAATGGCGATACCGTACTTCCACACAGTCGGGAATACTCCCTGTACGAGGCAATGATTAAATATATCCATCAGAATAGCTAATATGGCACCAATAATATTTTTTATGAAAGATAATGGTATGTCGTCATTACCCAGAGCATCTGACTTGAGAGAGTAAATTACACGCTTCACATCGTTCGCACCAACTTTTTTTGAATGTGAATTTTACTTGTTTTACTCAGGAATGAGCATTTATGGCATTAATATCATCATCAGTTAGGTCATCAAGTGGTTGATGATTATGCTTGGTCAGGCTGCGACCCATAGCCATCTGATGCAAATGTTTCCATATTAGTGCTGAACTTTGTCTGTTTGTTATCTCTTGAATGTATTTATACTTGCTGTTACAAATTAATTGCTTAACTTGATTTCGAAGACTACAGTAATTTTCGAAATCACTAGTGCTTTCAGTTCGCCTAAATCGCCTATACCATGCATCACGATTTGCCACGACCGACTTAATTTCATTTGTTAACCAAGGAGACGAAGGGTGAGAAACTCGAATTTGCTTCTTCGGAGCGTGTTTGTCATATAGTCCTAATATTAAAGAGTTCAGTCTGTCAACCTTACAGTATCATCAATGTCATGCGTCAGTAGAATGTTATTCCACGGCAGTTTATATGCTTCATTTCGTATTATTTCAGTATTAAAATGCTTGAAGTCCCTTCGCATTATGTACCTGGTTTTGTACTTTAGTACCTTGAGAGAGTAACATAAGTACACGAGATCATGGGTCGAAATACCTGGCACGGCATTTTACCACTTTCTGCGGATTGTTTGTTATAATAAGGTCAATCAGTGTGTGAGACGTGTGGTTTATTTTGTGAATGTGGTTAGTCGCGTCTAGTGTCATTATATTGTAATCCATGCAATGGAATAAGTTTTGTAAGTATGTTGATTCGTTGCTTGTAACCAGGAGATTAGTATTGAAGTCACCAAGAAGGATTATGTTTTCGTATATCGGAGTTAACTTTGATAATGCCACTTCTAGGTCAGATATGTGTCGTATGTCCGGCGCCTTGTATACCACTCCGATCAGTAGTTTTTGATTATTAACCAAGAGTTCAACAAACATGAATTCAGGTCGAAATGGAGTCTTAGGATCTGAGCTCATAATTATTTTACTTTTAAGTCGCTACGGCAATATATAGCGCAACCGCCCCCTGCACGATTTAGACGATCTAGGCGATGCAACGTCATGTTATTCAGTTTAACGCGATCAGATTTGAGTGACTGCTGTAACCATGTCTCTGTTACACAAATACAATGCAAGTTACTGTTTCTAAATAGAGCCTTATTTCGTCAAAGTGACAAAGAAGCGATTGTCCATTGATGTGACAACACTGAAAATATTGTTGGTGGGGAGCTAACCTTTGCTTAAGAATGTCTCCTGCCACAGCTAGTGAAGGGGAAGGTAAGGGTGAAGGCGGTTGACAATGAAGAAGGATAGGGTCAATGACATCACGGACATGCTGTTCGGTATAAATAATTGACTCATTTACATTAGCCATTGTCAACAGAAAAATTCAAATTACTCACCCTAGTTGTTTCATAAGCATCTCCAGAAATATTTACACAACCACTCTCGCACACACTATCACTTTCACATACACAAACATTATACGCTATTATATCACTCATTGTTATTTTCCCAGTCAATCTCGTCGCTCACATAAGGCTTATTAATTGTGCCATGCTGCTAACAAACATTTTCTGTCCATTGTCTTTCTAAACAACAACGCGGCCGTCCTGTGTCCACACCTGTCAGAGCCCGAAGTGATCACGTGCCCTGTTTAGAATAGTTTTTCTGATACCTGTCAGGGATTCTGTCAGTAGAAGGCCATTTCGTTTTAACAGCCGCTTAGCCCTCCAAACTGTCCCGGTCATGATAACGGACAAACTTTATGATTATAGGGCGCTTACCTCTAGCAACAACCTGAGCTGTGGTTCATTTTAGCACCCCTAATCGATGGCAACAATCTGTATCAGACATAGTTATATCTACATTTAACTTGCCCTTCATCGTGCCGATAACTTTATCGTAAACGTTCTCTGCTGGCTCCTCTGGAATACCATGCAGCACTAAGCAGTTCCGCCGGCTATACTGTTCAGCTTCATCAAGCAGTTCAGCCTGTTGTTCGAGGTGCTGTTCAGTATATTCCAGTTTTTTGTTATGTTTTTCAGCTCACTAGACACCCTTTCTTGGAACTGAAAGAACTCTGCCTTTAGCCTCTGCAGCTATTCCGCGCGGCAGGTGCAGCTTGCGACGTATTCCAAGCGGCCTTGGAAGTCCTTCATAACATCTTCAATAGTCGCTACACAATGAATAGCTTCTTTAGCGGACATACTGAAAGATGTTTCAGGTCTGTGACAGATTAGTTACACTGAGAATGTAACAAATAGCACTTGTTGGCTGTTAATCTCGCTAATTGACAAGATTTACCGGAGAGGCGTTTCACACAACAGCAGCAGTTGGCGCCATCTTGAAGATTACTAAATTACCAGATACCACAAATATAAATTCAAAAAGCTTACAATTAATAAAATCATCACAAAAATTGTAAATAAAATCGGGTGCAGTACTCGGATCATTCACAATTCACCGTCGTCATCTGAAGTTTCACCATAGGAACTTTCGTCGCTGGCATACTACCGTCAACTGAATTTGAAATTCCACATTTCTTAAAGCTTTTGGATACTAGATTGTTGGGAATGCACGCCCATGCGGGCTTGATCCAGCTGCATGTTAGTCCTACTTCAGGCTTCTTCACTCGTCCAGTTGGTGTTTACGCATGATCACCATCAAATATCCATTCGGTGTACAACAGTTTCATTGCAGTTTTGAAAGGCCGATTCATGCACACATTCAATGGCTGTAGAATAGAAGCGAGTCCTCCGGGAATTATCGCAAGATTGGTTTTTCCTTTCCTCATATCTTTTACGGCGTCAGTTGTATGTCCTTGGTAACTGTCCAACATAAGCAAGTTTTATTTTTGTAACAAAGCTCTCGGGCGATGTTGCCAAACGCACTTCACCCGGTCCTCATCTAACTCATTGTCCATCCAGCCGGATTCGTGTTCTAGTGTTCTAACAATAACACTGGACGGCAAGTTTCCTTTCGGAAGTGTTTTCATTTTCAAAACCACATATGGAGGGAGTTTGGTTCCATCCGCTAATACGCACATTACCATGCATCGTTGCTTTTCGTTACCACCTGTTCTGATGGTTACACTTTTAGAACTCTCCGTATCCACTGTGTTTTCCAACGGCATATCAAAATAGACAGGTATCTGGTCAGCATTCCCAATTTGCGACAGCAAATAAGAATTTTGCTTCCTCAGATGAATAACATGATGCTGAAAGGCCATTCATTTTTCTTCATACACCCCAGGGAGGCGTGAAATAAACGTACATTTCCGAATACACAATCCCTTTCTCCGATAAAAGTTTCGGATCCATACGCGGCTTGCAGTAAAACCCTGTTCTGAGTTCTTTTGAGATCTCTAGTGCTTTAACTTGACACATTCACTAGAAACACCATATCCTAACTCACGCTTTTCTATCACAAATTTGTGGAGTCGTTTTTCAATTTCTGGAAACTCTGCATTTCGCCCGCGGAGTGCTCTGCGATTGCCGTTACTTTTTAGAAGTTTTTCCTTCTTCCGCCAATCACGAATACACGATTCATCAATATTGTATTTTCTGCCATCGGCACTATTCCGTTCATTTCAGCTTCGCTTACAACTTTAAGTTCCTCATGCACAGCAAATGACCGCAGACGCAGTTTTGAATCTATTGTTTACTATTGAGACAGTACTTTCACGGGACAGATACGGAACTCAGATGTAAGCGAGGTAGATTTCTGTAACCAACAGTCTCGACTCTCGCAAAGTAAGATATATGGCGAGATCAGCTATTCGCACCCCCAACAAGCCAGCAACACTTCTGAAACAAATGACGATCGAGCATCAGCAGAATTGGCTTTCATATTTACTGCATTCTTATCCATATTCTTTGTTTTACCTAATTTCGTTACCTTACGTTTCGCTTTTACATGCCACTGTAACCATATTGAGAAAAAAAATCGATCTTGTTTTCTAGAACGCAACTAAAATACAATAAGACCTGAATGCCCGTTTACATGTGGTATATTGAGTACAGTAACCATATTCAAATCTATTTCAATACTCCATGTAAATGTAGTAAATATTTATGAGAATGAATGGCTTGAATACGACCTGCACCCAAGATTTAGAACCAATATTTTGGGGGAAAAAGTGCGGGTGGTATTCGGGATTGTACGGTAAATCCCAGGGAATCGTTGGACAGGTAGAAGGAATATTTTGAAAATCTTCTCAATGTAAAAGATACTCTTTCTGGTGATGCCATGAACAACCAAGCTCTTGGGAAGGAGGACAATGATGTTGGTGAAATTACGCTTCAGGAAAAGGAAAGGTTGGTAATTAAACTCCATTGTCATAACGCTGCAGGAATAGATGAAATTAGACCTGAAATGGTGAAGTATAGTGGAAAGGCTGTGATGAAATGGCTTCACAGAGTAATAACATTAGCATGGTGTTGGTAAGGTACCTTCCGATTGGACAAAAGCAGTAATTGTACCTATCTGTAAGCAAGGGAACAGGAAAGACTGCAACAACTATCAAGGTATCTCATTGAAGGCTACACTTTTCATACTCATCCTCTTGATTTGGGAAACTCGAAGTACCTGGCGACTTGAAGAATGCTACATTCATCACTATCTTCAAGAAAGGCGATCGTAGTGTATGTGGCAATTACCGTGGTATATCACATTTGTCAACTACAGGTAAAATTCTCGCAAGAATTCTATTAAACTGGCTGCAAGTTATCTCAGAGGATTTTGCCTGAGTCTCAATGTGGTTTCCGAACTTCCAGAGGCACAAGAGACATGATCTTCTGTGCTAGCTAGGCAGCTTCAGGAAAATTGCAGAGAGCAATAGCAGCCTCTTTATTTAGTTTTCTATGATCTGGAAAAGGCCTTTGATTCAGTGCCAAGATCTGCTATGCGGAAAGTATTGAGATATTTTGGATGTCCTGAACATCATGTGGAATTGGTTCAAGCTCTTCATGCTGGCATGTCTGCACCGGTTGTTCATGCTAACTCATTATCAGATTCGTTCGCAATCACTCATAGATTGAAACAGGGCTGTGTGCTCGTTCCTACACTCTTTGCTCTGTACATGGCTATTAAGAGTTAAAAACTTCATTTCTAATGGTCCATATTGAACTGAGATTGCATGTATATTTAAGTAAAATTTTACAATTCCACCTTTTCCATGCAACATACTTTTGCAATGCGTTTTACATTACTGTTAAATATTTATTTGGTTCCAGTTTTGACCCTGTTAGGGGTCATCATCGGCCATAAACATAAATTGTACAATTCATTCGAAAGGTCCTGAAACAATACAATTTTAACATAACATTAAGATTAAAATAGACAAATATGACATTGTCGTGTTAAAATGTTAGATGATAATGAGAGACTTTTAAGAACTTTAGCATCTGGATCAACTATAGCTACTCTATAATGGCAATTTGTCATACTTTGAAATATTTGTGCTTATCTATAAACTTTTATCATCATTGGAACGTGGTGCCTGAAAAAAGTAGTTTTGTTTTATCAATGTAATGATGTTTTTGCATGGTAGTAGCAGTGTTTCCATGGTAATATGTTTGAAGATGTCTCTTAGAGATAAAACATGTACCGTTGATGTTTTTCTAAGAAACTAATAAATAATTTCCAGTATTGTAATGGTGAATTTTCCTTAAAAGATCTATAAGACTTGTTTAACCTCAGCCCAGCCAAGAATTCAACTCAGGGCCCTTTGAACTGAAGCCCAGTATATTGATCATTCAGTCTAGGATCAGGACTTCAAATTGTGTGTGAAAAGTAATAATTTCCCTCATGTTACTTCATGAATATCCTTATACTGTTTCATTTGCCAATATGGGTCAAAAAGATCCAATGCGAGTGTTTATGTACCTTTCAGTCACGTGACTACTTAAGGGTTAAGAGATATAGTACACTTATATACTAATGTTCAAAAAATTTTGTTGGTGTTTTGCATACTACCAAGCATGGTACATTCTCCACACCTCTGACAAATGATTCCTTTTCTCATAGATGAGCTTCCACGTGGCTACCGCTATGAGGCCACTAGAAAAGCGCAGGAAACGCATGAGATACCACTTCCACCTAATGAGTGCGGCGGCGAAAGAGATTATTATAGATTGTCAAGGAAGATTCATGCTTTTCTCATGGTAAGATAATCCTTTTTTCTTCATTTCTGGGATTATTTGGAATCCTAAGTGATCGGTTCACTGCCAATCTTTTTCTTTCTTAATCAGAGTAGTTTGATTTTGTAATGTGCCAGCTTGTCCAATTTAGATGGGAAACTCCTAGTGATAACTACCAGGATACTGTAGAAATACTGTAAATGGGACAATGCTGGAAGCAGAAGACTGTTTTCTTCCGAAAATAACTTGTTTGAATCTGTTGCAGTTTTATAGAATCTGCCAGTGGTTAAATGATATTTTCTGTTCCTCTTATTGATATGAATTTATTTTTGGTCATGAAATGAGTTTGTCCACAGTTCGTGACAGAATCCTCCTAATTACACTATTGGTAAGCTTTTGTGTTCTTTATAAGACTTACGATGTCTGTCTCTAAAACTGAACAGTAGAACTTCTCAAGCCCTGTGTACTGTACAGGACTAGACACTTTGTTAAGAATGCTTATCTTGAAGTACAACAGGCATCTCTAGCAAAAAAATAAATAAATAAAATTGTAGTACTCTTTACATGAGTTGACTGATTTACAGTCATCCAGGAGGTACTTGTTGCCTCTGAATGTGAGCAATGATTTTTGATACCTAGATTGCATGATCACCAAAAACTCAGACCCACAACAAGAAATTCATTGCCAAATGAAGGCAGCAACAATTTGCTTCCACATGATTCAAAGCCTGTCACGTTATGATAACCTTAGTCTGGAAGTACTTCAACAAATGGTTGGGTTACTGCTTTCAGTGCTACCGCATAGTACTGAGACGTACAATTTAAAATCAAACTCCATGAGGTGACTAGAAGCTATTGCAATGTGGATCTACTGAAGAATGCTTCGTATATCGCGAAAACACAGGACAAGATTCACTGATGTCTTTAAACGAGGATAAGCAAGCTGTGAACTTTCGTCTTTGTATATTATCTTGAAGTTTGTCTGCCTCCATAGCATAATGGTTAGCACTATTAGCTGCCATCCTTGGGGGGGGGGGGGGTGATTCCCAGTATTGCCAGAAATTTAAGAATGG
Organism: Anabrus simplex; assembly: GCF_040414725.1. Taxonomy (NCBI): domain Eukaryota; kingdom Metazoa; phylum Arthropoda; class Insecta; order Orthoptera; family Tettigoniidae; genus Anabrus; species Anabrus simplex. Next base: position 74,201,601 of record NC_090275.1, on the reverse strand, counting down.
CAGGATGACTTCTATGTGGTTAAAATGGTATTATACGCGAACCTTTTCTTGAGCCCTGACCTTCCTAGTGCTGAATTGGTAGACCTCGGTTATCTTCGGCATCCGTATAGGCAACCTTAGAAACACAAAGTATGAATCGCTTATGCATCGCTCTGCGTCATCTGGCGTACACTTTACGAACTCGTACTGTTGTTGTTTATGCAACAAAGCCAAACCATATAATTCATGCTAGGAACAAAATTCGCATCCAGAAATTTTATATAATGTTAAATAATGTATGTGTGACACAGTTGTTGTTGGCGTAAGATAATAAATGTTTAGAAAATTCATATCGATTGATCATATTATCGATTCAATTCAGATTTCATTTCCATCCAGTTGCCAGTAAAACCGGAACTGGCAGCGCTTCCTCTTTACTCCTCACCCCCTAAAAATCGGGCTCAAAAAAAGGTTTGCGTATATTACATGCAGCTCACTTCCATTGGAGGGGAGGGGGGGGGGTGCCTGAAAAGAGCTGCATCACCTCAGGACGATGACAAAAATATTTTGTCCAGCTCCATGGCTAAATGGTTAGCGTGTTGGTCATTGGTCCAAAGGGTCCCGGGTTTGATTCCTGGCTGGTTAGATTTTAACCCTTGTTGATTAATTTGGATGGCTCGTGGGCTGGGGTGTGTGTGCGCCGTCTTCATCATTAGAATTCATCATAGAGGCCCATTATCACAGGCGCGCAGAATACTATAAAAATATTTTGAAAAATCGCTCACCGTTAAGACTTTCTCGTTTAACACATCATAAATTCAAAGCCTCGATTTCCATCACATTAAACATATATAAATATAGCTCGCTTATTGCATCACAAATTTCTGCTATTACCGCTTAGTATGATCACATTTTTCCTAGCCCTGAAAATGTTTTTTGTCATCCCTTGTGAAAGGAACGTGATTTCCAGATAAGAGCCCTTTCCTCAGAAGGCAGGCGAGGAAAGTTGTGCAATGATTGGAAAAAGGCCTTTAATTCCTGAACTTCACAGCATAAGTTGCACCTTCAGAGAGCAAGCCTTTAGCATCAGAAATGTTTAATTTACTTGCTGGCTGGCAGTGAGATTGCTGAATAACACGGTAAACGTGTTTGTGCTTGCATGTTCTTATAGGCACCCAATCAAGCGCACGGCGGGATAATTAAGCCACTCTGTTGACAGCTAAAGTTACATTAGATGGCGAGCCTAATCGACCAGACACTATTCAAAGGGGCACAATAAACTTATGGCGAGAAATATAATTTAACAAGAAAGTCTTTATATTTTAAGGCAAGCAAGAACAAGGATATAACAATCTGATAACAAAGTTTTAAGTGAGTCCATATTCATGGCAAATATTATGACAGGGAAGCATTTTAAAGAATCTTTTTAATGTGTAGTTAATACAACAAGAGTGTTCTATGTTTTAATGTTTTAATTTAAAGATTTTATGTTAACATAAGTTAGATTAAGATTATCTTTAAAGAAATTTTAATTTTATATATGTGAAGCTCACTGATGAAGTAGATATCTTTTGAAACATTTATGAGTATTAAGTGTATAAAAGACATTTATAATAAATATTAACAGTACCCGTGGTATTTTTAATGAACTTAGTCAATACGGTTATTACAGTCACAGGCTTATTTCATATTCAATGACTTTTTCAGCAATAACCAGCATTTTAACAAAGTCCTTGGCTATTTTTATAGCCTCTTTATTTTGACCCATATTGATCTATTTGTAGTTGGAGTATGTCGCTCAAAGACAAAATACATCTTTGTTACAGGAGGGCCGAGATGACAATACGTTGCCACCTCTATACACCCTTCCAGTGCACATTGATCCTGTTGCCAATGTCCTTGGATTTTTAGATAATTCAGTGGATGGTAGGTGGATGATCTTTTCTGTTGTTTTTGTGGTTGATTTTTTCTGTTTTGTACTCATAACTAATTAAACTGAATAATGCTGTTTTACCAGATTCATTTTGCTTTTAAATATTTAAAATAATGACCACCTCCCAGGACAGTTACAATTTTCTTCTGCTGTGTCCAGGCGATTGTGTGAGAATTTAGAAATCATTGGTAGGGACACTATTGTCTATTTATAATGAAACCGGCCCCACTGTTTTATTTCTGGCCGTCGGTGCGACGTAAAGCCCATAGTAAAAAAAAAAAAATTTCTGGCCAGATCAGGTATTTTTTACCTAGACCTGTGGGTTGGTTCAAGGTCCACTTAGCCTACATGATAACAATATTGAGAACTGTGCAGTCCCAATCTAGAAAGCTGAGAGTAATCGCAAAGGATTTGCTGTGCATCCTTGTAGTCTGCAGGCCTTCGGGCTGAGCGGTCCTTGTTAGCCAAGGTCCACCGTTGTGGTGAAGGAAAATATTGAAGAGAGTTTGCTTGTGGAGAGTAATCTCAGGAACCTCATCTGCTTTCAGGAATTCTTTCACGGTTAGGAAATTTTTCTTCTACGTTATTATAGGTTATACCGATACATAGAATTACCCTAGCATATCTGGGAACTAGGTAGTTAAAAAATTTGGAGTATTTAAAAAAAATTGCAGGACCATTAAAAGTGAATACACTGCCTTAACACCTAGTGCTATTAAAAATGGAGCCCACTAACAGTTCATATGGAATTTCTTACTAACTTGAAGTTTTCCGGTTGAAAAAAAAAAAGTAAATTGTTGGTCCTATCAAAGAATGAGCATACACGGCAGATTTAGAATTAAATTTCATATAAAATATTCCTAAATTTCTTCATAAATCTTGTGGTTTGCTAGAAGATTGTACTTTTAATGTGCATTTCAAACATGGGATTATGGGCGTTAACGGCACATTTGGGTGGTTTATGGTGAAAATAGTTATTAGTGTTCAACAGCAGTGTTGCCAACTTATATTTTTAAGGTCCGCTAAATACTACTAAAAATCCGCTAAAATTCCGCCAAGAAATCCGATCTCAAATAATAATAATAATAATAATAATAATAATACGGTCATATACGACGGATGATCGACTCTCGATGGACGAAACGTATCTTCAGTATATTTGACGCAAAACCAAAAACGGCAATGCCATGGTACGTTAATGTCAAGAAAGATCTTAAAGAACTGGGCCTACAAGCAGAAGATGCACAAAACCGAAATCTTTTCAGAGCAGCCATCAAGACTTTTGGGACTTTCCGGGACGAAAAACGGGCAACTGGTGCTAAATGGACAGAAGAACGTCGTGCTAAACACAGTGAGCTAATGAAGACGATGTGGATCAAGCGAAAGATGAACAAATGCCAGAATGTAAAGTGAGGCTTATCGTGGTCCCTAGTTGGCCGATTAGCGAAGTTGAATGAATGAATGAATGAATAATAATAATGAAATGGCGTATGGCGTTTAGTGCCGGGAGCATTCCAGGAAATGTTCGGCTCGCCAGGGGCAGGTTTTTTATTTGACTCCCATAGGCGACCTGCGCGTCGTGATGAAGATGAAATGGTGATGAAGACGCCACATGCACCCAGCCCCCGTGTCAGCGAAATTAACCAATGGTGGTTAAAATTCCCGACCATGCCGGGAATTGAACCCAGGACCTCTGTGACCAAAGGCCAGCACGCTAACCATTTAGGCATGGAGCCAGAAATAATAATAATAATAATAATAATAATAATAATAATAATAATAATAAAAGTAAATGTCTGCACTCATCTGATCTGTGAGTTTCACTGGGATTAACCCTCTGCCTGCGAGCCAGCAAGATAAAACTTGTAGGCGTTTTACTGCTGGGTGCAAACTAGGTGAAGCCCCTACCTCAAGGGCATTACACGCATTACAAATTTATAATACCATGATCTCATAACAACAGATCCATGTAACATGTTTTCCTCATGTGACTGCTGGCTTCTGACAAGAAATACGGAATAGCTCGGAGACAGAGTGGAGTACAAATTTTTAAAAAACTTAAAATAGATAAAATGCTAAATTCCGCTATAATAAATCTAAAATTCCGCCAAAAAATCCACTGTCCGCTAAATGATATATTTCTCTGCCGACAGTCTTCTAATTCCGCCAAATTTAGCGGAAAATCCGCTAAGTTGGCAACACTGTTCAACAGTGGTGCAAGTCCAATAGTCGTCATACTGAGGAGAGAGAAAGGTTAAGATGGGGGGGGGGGGGGGGGGGGTGAATGAAAATTTGGAGCAAGTACAATGTAACAACATAACTACAATATGTAGTAAATATTTACTGCCATCTTAACTATATGCTAACATGTTAGTGCTTGAATCTGGCAATTCTGCTGCTACATTGGTAGTAGAGATATCAGCTGCCACATGTTGCCTGGTGGAGGCCTTATGAACTACACCTGATACCACACTGTAACTTCTGTTACTACTACTCATATTATTAATTTCCTCCACACAGTATACTATAAATTGGTTGATACTAGTTGCTGTAATAAGCAACGAAATTCGGAGAGCATGCCTCTTATCTCAATTATCTCATCTCAATTTTCTCCAGGCGTGAGTGGTAAACTCGCACATCTGGCAATATACAGGAATATGGATCAGGACAATAGTAGATTACGGTTGCATTTCCACAGTTGAGGATTGTACTTGGAAATAGAATAACTTATTCTTATTAAAATAAAACTGCATTTATGACTATACATCACAATGAACTAGCATTGCCATACTTTAATTTAACACTAAAAATATACCGTTATACCCTGTGAGATTTATTACATATACAGAAAATTTGTCAAGAAAGCTGTTGGCATGAACTTGAATCGTTGCTGATTACATTCTTCATGTTTTCTTTCCCTGTTTGTCACCCTTTTTAATCAGTGCTTTGTGTTCAGCCTCTTCCCTACATCTTGGAAAACTGCAATTGTTAAAATAATCCCTAAAGGCATTATTTCAAGAATGTTTACTGCCAAATCTTTCAGGCCTATTTGCCTCCTTCCAGTTCTGGGGAAGATTTTTGAGAAGTTAGTAATCGATCGGGTCATATACCACTTAGATAGCAACAGTCATTTAAGTCAATGCCAGTACGGATTTACTCCACAAAAATCGACAGAAGATGCTGTTCTTAGTGTAGTAGAATGAACTGAGACTGTTTTCTCCATGCATGAAGTAGCTATCCTAATATCACTGGATATCTCCAGTGCATTTGATAATGCCTGGTGGCCAAAAGTTCTCAGTTGAAACAGAAGCTCTGTCCCAAAAATTTATATAAATTAATACAATCTTATTTCCAAAATCGGAAAGTTAAACTTCAAGTCGGATCAGCAGTTTCTTCAAAGATCCTGAAAAGGGGTTGCTCACAAGGATCTAGTTGTAGTCCTGGTTTTTGGAACATTTTATACGATAACCTTCTAACTTTACGTCTTCCTGTTGGTTGTAAAGTTGTGGCCTACGCTGATGACTCCCTTCTTTTAATTAAAGCAGATAATGTGCGGAATCTGAGAGTAAGAGCAGATTTGTCTCTTGACATTTTATTTACTTGGGGTTGTGATAATAAATTACAATTTAATCCCCAGTAAATGAAGGCCATGCTTGTTACAAGGAGAAGGAAACTAAGAAAGCCTAAAATTAAAATGAATGGACAAAATATCATTATGGAAAATCATATTCTTTATGTAGGAGTTGTACTTGACAAGAAGTTAACTTTCAGGGCCCATTTCAACAAACTACAACAGAAAGGCAGTAAGTTTATGCAAGGTTTAGCTATTGCCTGCAGACCTTCTTGGGGACTAAATTCAGAGGTACTAAGAATTATTTATGATACAGCGTTTGTACCTCTGATATTGTATTGTGTTTTCTCTTTTCGAATGACACTTGAGAAGAAATGGGCTCGGCATAAATTGATGCGATTTGCCCTTCGTATTTCCCGTGCTTACCGCACCACCTCTACTGATGCAGCTCTTCTTATTGCAGGCATTGAGCCACTGTTTCTGACGGCGATAGCAAAAGCAGAACTCACTTTTTTGAAGAAAAACAAAGTGTCACCTATGTCCTTTCTGAATACCACTCTAGAGCAACCTTGTCATTTTCTACAGTCTGATCACCCAAGTCTCTTCAAAAACTTTATTTATGAAAATTGTTCAATTACCCATGACTGCTTTATTTACACAGATGGATCTCGCATACCAAGCACAGATCAACAGGACTGAGTTGGATGTGGCTTCGTTGTTCATGAAAACAATTCTGAGGTGTTCTCATCCCAGTACAAACGCTCTTCCACATGCTCTATTTTCCAGGCTGAACTGTGGGCGATTAAGTCTGCGATCGAATGATGCAAATCTAACAACAAGAAATCTCGGTTATTAAGTGATTCGCAAGCTGCGCTGAATGCGATAAATGATAAATATAATATGAATCCAGTAGCTGTAGCTATTAGAACCACAGCTCAACAAAGTCCGCACATCTGTTTTGACTGGATTCACAGTCATTGTGTAATATCTGGAAACGAGAAAGCTGATCTTCTGGCGAAAGCAGCGGCTACATCTAATTTGGAAATTTCTTATGACAAAACGTCACCTAGCTACGCTAAAAAAATCATAAAGAAGCACGTAATCCATCAATGGAACAACATTTGGACTTCTTCCGTTAGAGGCCAAGTAAATTACCTGAGGTTTTCAACCGCCTGCAAAGTAACGTGTTGGTGCCAAGCTTTGAAATTACTCAATTTTTGATTGGTCATGGCAAATTTGGTTATTATTTTCATCAATTCAGAATCAATCGTCCTGATGGCTATGTGTGTGTTTGTGGATCCTCACAAACAGTGGACCACCTACTATTTGAATGTGCTGCATTTGAAAGAAGGTAGCATGACTTGAACTCTCATTTGAATTATTGCAACATTGCATTATCAAAACCCCTGTATCATTTGTTTAAGAAGCCGTGCTGTTACAAATATTTTATTAACTTCATACACTTCATTTTCTGTCGCTTAGATACATGAATTCATTTTCATTGTAAAAGTGAATATGTATTTTAACTACAACCCTAGTATACTATGTAAAATAGGGTTCCAAACTGCTTTGGATAATCAATAATAATAATATTTATGCATAACATGTCTAATGTTGTAATTACCAGATGTCTGCACACACCACTGTTGAACTTGAAATTCGTTGAAAAACCATCAGGTAGGAGTGGGAAGCCGTCTGCTGTTATATTCTTATGTAACCTGGAGTTGACATACATTTCCTGTCCGAGTGTAGCAAGCTCCTGCCGGCCCCGTGGTGTAGGGGTAGCGTGCCTGCCTTTCACCCGGAGGCCCCGGGTTCGATTCCCGGCCAGGTCAGGGATTTTTACCTGGACCTGAGGGTTGGTTCGAGGTCCACTCAGCCTACGTGATTAGAATTGAGAAGCTATCTGACGGTGAGATAGCGGCCCCGGTCTAGAAAACCAAGAATAACGGCCGAGAGGATTCGTCGTGCTGACCCCACGACACCTCGTAATCTGCAGGCCTTCGGGCTGAGCAGCGGTCGCTTGGTAGGCCATGGCCCTTCAAGGGCTGTAGTGCCATGGGGGGGGGGGGTGTAGCAAGCTCCAATGCGATAACGTCTATTCAATATTTATTGGTAGATATTGGAAAAGTTAACTGAAAGAACCTGTAATATCCAGGCATACTATCTAGTTTCACATGTCCTGATAGCTACTATAGAGACTGTAATAGTTGTATGTTACGTTGTATATATATACGTTAGATTCAATTCTCGAACAAAGTTCGCGAAATGCATAGCAGAATTCAATAAACAATTCGAAGTACCATGACGACTGTTAACTCCATATATCGGTTAAATTCAATTATATATTTCCTGTACCTCTGCAGACCACGGCACTAAGTCTCTGGTGAATCTTCTGAAATAAACTTACATTGCGAAGTTCTACCTGCTGCTTCACTACCAGCCCGGTACAAGTCTCTACTCAGTGAAGACCACCACTCTTACACCCCTTCGACGATTCTTAGACCTCTTCAAACACTTCTTAAAACTCTTAGACCACTTCTTAGCTTTGACTACCACTCTTAGACGGGCCAACTATTCTTACCTCGACTTTTATAAACTAGTGATGACCCCACGTCTCCCTACTATCTGGTCATCCCTTCCACATCGACACGGTAGCTGGTGAATATGGACACACTATCAAAACCACATGGCCACGCACTATACAAAAGTAGTCGCGTGTCTAACTAGCTTCCCCACGTGTATAAACCATCACAACCTTAGATGTGTCAGCGGAAAATTTGCTTGGCTAATACCACTTCGGTTAAACATAGCCTTGTTTGCAAAATATCCTGCCAGCTCACATACAGACAGTTACAAGTCACAGCATGATCATTTCCAATCAACAAATCTCACTTATTTATGTACAGAATAATTACAAACAGAATTCCCTTATCCTATGATTAAATGACATAATATTGCGTGATACCTAATTATATTACAGTCTAAATGATGAAAATCAGAATATAAAATCTAATGAATTGGGTCAATTATTTATTTATTATAATTTTTTAGCCAACATAGGACTACTTAGTCAGGTTTATGAACGTTTTCCTTCTTTTTGTCAGCCCAATACTGCTTCATCCTTTCTGAATGTAATTTTCTTTCTGCTTCTAGAATCACTCTTCCTATTCTCTGCTTCTTGATTTTTGTCTGTAGTCCAGTGTGTTTATCTTTCAATATTTTGAGTGTATTGGTTTCTTTAGCCTAGTGTGTTTATCTTTCAATATTTTGAGTGCATTGGTTTTGTATTTTAAATTTTCTATTGTAATATACAACTCTCTCATGTCTTCTTTGATCCATCTGATATTGTTCTTACCGAGCTTGATAGCTGCAGTCGCTTAAGTGCGGCCAATATCCAGTAATGAAAATTCTAAGTTCCCATGGAGGGAATTAGGTATTTTTCACCAATAGGGCTTGTCAATAACAGATCAGATGTAAGGCTTTTGAGGCGTTTGCTCTATTAACCAGCGTTTCATCTAAGATCTGACACTAGACTCGTGGGATGTGTCAGACCTAAGACAAAACGCTAGTTAATAGAGCAAACGCTTCAAAAGCCTTACATCTGATCTGTTTTTTTCCAGTATCCAGTATTCAGGAGATAGTGGGTTCGAACCCCACTGTCCGGTAGCCCTGAAGATGGTTTTCTATGGCTTCCCATTTTCACACCAGGCGAATGCTGGGGCTGTACTTTAATTAAGGCCACGGCTGCTTCCTTCCCAGTCCTAGCCTTTCCTGTCCCATCGTCGCCATAAGACCTATCTGTGTCGATGCGACGTAAAACCAATAGCAAAAAGCAAGTTATTCTTACTTCTTACTCTTCCATAATTTTTCTACTGATTCTATTTTCTGGTGACTGTATTACATGGCCTAAGAATGATATTCGTTTCTTTTTCATTGTGCTAGTCACAGGTTCTATTTCTTTATAAACTGTCTCATCGGAAGCTAGTTTCCAGATTCTGTTTACTTGATAATTTTTATTTAAACAGGTCAGTACTCTTATCTATTGCAACTGTGTTTGTTGTTTTGAATAATGTTTCACTTGCATGTGTAATTTGTGGCTGGGTGACTGGTTTGTAGTGTTTCAGTTTGGTTGCTAATGAGAGACACTTTTTATTATATGTATTCTTGGTAATATGCTGTGCTGTAGCCAGTTTATCTATTCTGTTTGGTCATGCTGGTTTCTCATTCAGGTTATATGTGATTATTTCACTGAAATATTAAAAAATTTCTACAATTTTTATTATCGGGTCAATTAATGATAATAATAATAATAATAATAATAATAATAATAATAATAATAATAAATGCTGAATGAAATATGTAATCTTGTTGTACAGTTAAAGAACACCTCCCTCATGAAATAATCGATTAAATGAATCGATTGATTCATGAAATATTAACATTGTCACCTGAAATCGGGTAGACACTATTGATACTTGTATAAAAACACCCTTTACAAATTGAATACATAGTATCATCCATGTGGATGTTCATTATTACACATATAATACCTAGATTAAATATCATTTTTACCTTGATTATACAATATTATTTACATATAGAGATTACGTTCCTGTTTCACTTTGATCATTTGAAACGTTCATTTAGTGTCCAAAAGTAATTCTCTTAGACATTTCATTATATACACTTTCTCCAAACACTGGAGTTTATAACGCTATGATGCTTCACTTAATTTCACAACACGCGCTAATATCACGGATGTACTGTTCACAATGCCAGCTTCTGAGAACTAATCAACAACCTCACATTATATATTTCTTAAGATTTCTTATCTTGTATGTGCCTACGATTTTTCCTTTGTCTTAATGAATAAGCACATTTCCCAAACCGTTTCACTGCGGTGAAATATCCCTGATATAACAAGATAAACTTAGAAAATTGGCCAGCTTCTGCTGATGACGGCAGTGGCACCCTGAGTAAAACCATGTCACTAAGTTCAGATTCATCCAATATATTCCTACATGTCATGAACAATGAATTTATGTTCGTAAAGATGTGCTCTACCAGGCCGGTCACGAAAAACATTACAAACCATTATTCTCGTCATTATTCCATATTGAAAATAGCTAATCACAAAGTTTATACAAGGAGTAATTTTAATACTTTTAGATTAACATTTTAATCTTTCAAAATGATTTTAGTATACGTACCTATTTTATCAATATTTTTTGTGCTGTAGTCATTATGCAACCACAGTATCAACTCCTGTAAGTGTTCATCAATATGTTTTATGTAAATTGTTAAGATTCAGATTCCTCAGACCAGTGTGTGTTTTAAGATTGAACGAGGCTGATGCTGCCCAATAAATAGTGGGCGAAACATGTACCTTTAAAATTCTGGTAATTTCTATGTGTATTTGACCACACAGTAGTGGAATAAATTGTATTGAATAGGTGGTATTAAAATTACTCCTTGTGTAAACTTTGTGATTCACAAAAAACATCACGATGTAATATCAACAATTCACACAATTCGTCCTTCTGACTTTCTGTTAAATTACATTTCTCCACTGTCCATACACTTCATCTCTAGAATCTCTCTGTATAGACACATGGCAGACATCAATATTATTCCTCACATTCGGAATTTCAGTAGCCCCTTTCGTACTAGAACACACTTTATTCGCACTCATTTCTGACACATCATCATACGGTAACTTAACTTCCTTGCTACTCTTTCCCCAAGTAAGACTCACATTACATAGATCAAAATTTAAGTCAGCCTTATGACATGTTAACCAGTCGGTACCTAAAATAACAGCATAAACTAAATTGGATACAACTAAACATGGTTGAAAAATGCATTCTCCACTGATGTTAATGGGGACAGCTATTTGTTTATTCACCCTCTGAGACTTGTTTCCAACTGCTGTAACAATGAAAGTATTTCTCGCTTGAATTTCCGCTGCCTGATGCTTCTCTCTGAATACTTCCTCATACAGCTTGGAATTTACCCATGATTTCTCACTTCCAGAGTCCTACAAAATCTTAATCTTCCTGCCCCATATCATCAGTTCAATACTCGGTGTTACAGTAACACTACTTAAATTTTCCTCATTACATACAATTAGATCACTTAACAAATCTTGCCTTATATCTAAATTTAAATTACACTTATAAAATCTATTTTCTATGATTAAGTCATCACTTAAAACATTTGAATTATTGCTACTTAGGTAACAATCATGTTCACTTATAGCTATAGGCTGGTCAACATTAACTGACTTATCTACCTTATACGTGAACTCACCATTTCCGGACTGCCTCAGTGACCTGTTTATACAGCCCATTGCTCATTACGACTTGTTACACACCTCAGTCGGCCTCCCCTGTTGTCTATTACCTCTAGTTTCATTATTATTTTGATTATTATTATTATTGCCTGTAATTTCCCACCTCCCAGTTTCTGGTTGATTTCCATATTCACGCCTCCCAGTTCTGAAATGTTCCGAACTATTTTGATAATTTCTCTCCCTGCGGAAATTACTATTAGGTCTCTCCTGATATTCTCTTCTGTAATTATGATTATTCGAAGGCCTGTCCTGATTATTAGATTGATTACCCCTTCCTTCTACATTCGTATTGTGAGTCCTGCTATTATTCAGGCTACTTCCCAAGGCATCAAAACTTCGTAACAATATTTCCATTTCCTTAATCATCTCCACTCTTTGCATACAAACGGCTTCTCACATTCTATCAGGATAGTGCTTTGCGATAAGTCTATCTATATCAGCCTCAGGTCCAATACATTCTAAATTTCCCCACACCAAAACATGAGCCAAAAAATACTGTATCTATGCAAATAATACCTGCATAATTTTTTTTAAAATTTGGCTCACGAAATTGAGGTGCGGGTTTTATTTGCGTCAATGTTGGCAATTTTTTTCAAAATCAGCCTTCCTAAAGTTAGGGTGCGGGGATTATTCGCGTAAATATGGTATTCTGTCATTCTAACACCCTCGTTAGAATCATATCTGCCAATCTCTCTCTCTCTCTCAACACCTTCACTCCAAAATTTAGTTGTAAATTTCTCCTTAAATTCAGTTAGACTAGACATCGAGCTTTTATATACCTGAAACCAAAACTTAGTCTCTCCCATGAAAGCATTAGATAAGATCTCCAATACAGTTTCCCAGCTAATAATATTGTGTCTTAATTGAATAGCAAATTTCTTCTCTGCTACTCTCATAAATTCCATTGGGCTGAATTCTTTTCCAGAAAACTTAGCTATATCATGGTCTCTAGTCGCTAAACCATTAGTTACAATTATCTCACGTACATTCCTACTATCACGCACTTCTTGCTGGAGTACTCTCTGGCAACTCAGAAATTTTTCTTCCACTGTTTCCTCAGCCTTTTCTTAAATTCTTAATTCCTCTTGCAACTTTTCTTCAGATTCTCTCGCCTTGTGTGATAACGATTTTTTTTTTTTTTTTCACTCCCTAGTTCACCTACTTCTCTGTGTGTATATTAATTGTAAGAATGTCTGTTGCATCTATGCATATATTTGTAAATAAAGTACTGTGGGGATAGAGGCCCTCACGACGTCGCCTCTTGCCCTAGCGCGGCCCACCCTACACGCGCCCGGCCAATCGGCTATAAAAGGGTAGGAGTGAGGCGGCTCGGGAGCAGTTACAGCTGGGACAAGAGACTAAGTCAGCAAGTCCTTTCCATTTGTTCCTTCCTACTAATACATTTCCTAGTTTCTTGCTCCTCTGTGTTGGTTATCTTTTCAAACTTTTTTTCCACTAACTCATTGATTTCCTCTGTATTAGACTCGATCTTGGCACCTAATTCATCAATCTTATGCTCCTGTTTGATGCATGGTTCACTAATTTGCTCGATTTCCGTATGGAGATTGCTCCGACTCAATTCCATCTCAGCTCTAATATCACTACACTCCTTGTTTACCTTACTTTCTAAATTATTAATTTGCTTACTTATCTCTAACACTTTATGATCTATCTTATTACTAACTTCTTCAGTCTTCTTATTAATACTATTAGCCTGAGCTTCAATTTTCTCGCTAATGACCTTGTTCTGAGATTCAATTTTCTCATTATTGGCATTGTTCCAAGATTCAATTTTCTTATTAATGATATTATTCTCCTCATTCATTTTAGACATCAGCAAATTGAATAAACCAAGGTCAATCCCCCCTTTACTTTGATTTTGCATGACAGCATTTTCCTCAGTTTCTACTATTATCTGGCTTTTAGCAGGTTCCACCAACTCCAACTCCCTATTCATGTTATCACCTTGGATTTCCTTGGACACAACATCAGGCTCATCACCTGACTGCATATTGTTATTCTTGTCCATCTTTGGTTTCCTACTAATTTTTTGTGATCTCAAAGCTATTTCCCCTTGCACTTCCTCTTACATTACCCCTAAATACAAAATTCAACAAAATGACCTTCCTAACATTACTCGGTTAACTTAACATGTGCGTACCCATAAAAAACTAATCCATGTATATTGCCATTCAGAATATCTTTTTCTGAACCTTTCGCACTCCATGTTGAAGCGACACGTTACTACTATTAAAACTACTATTACTATTTCCTCCACACAGTATACTATAAATTTGTTGAGCGCCAGTTCCTGTAATATGCAACGAAATTCGGATAGGATGCCTCTTATCTCACTTATCTCAAGGCGTGAGATGATATATTCACACATCTGGCAATAGACAGGAATATGGATCAGGTTAATAGTAGATTACAGGTGCATTTCCACAATTGAGGATTGTACTCGGAAATAGAATCACTTATTCTTATTAAAAGAAAACTGAATTCATGACTCTTCTTTACGTCGCAATGAACTAGCATTGCTGTACTTTAATTTATCGCTAAAAATACACCCTTTGAGATTTGTTGTTACATATTAAACTCTTGCTGGTCCATAAAGGATACCTACCTTCCTTACCTATCAGCAATTGGCATGAAATCTGTCTCTTGGGTCACTACCGGGTTCTTTGTCAATTGCTGAGGTAAAAGACGGGTTTCAGTATATCTAATCTATCTACTTCTATAAAAGATAACTCTAGAAAATTTGTGGTTTATTAAAGAATTAACGAGGAAAATTCGGAAATCAACATTATAATTTGAACTCGTCTTGTCCAATCATTGCAACAATAATTGCAACGCAGAGGAGAGGTATAATGGTTTGAGAAGCTTTGACTTAACTGCCTGATGGGCATCCTTACTATAGTCCATTTTGGTTGAAAGCGTCCTGCGCGAGAAATGGTTGCGCATGCAGTGGTGGGAGCTATTGTCCCCCCACTCCTGCAGCAGGTTCAGTCGCCAGGCTAGCGATGAAGTGAAAACGTCTCTCGAGCGTTGCATGTTGTTACGTGTGGCTAAGTTGAAATAACTATAGTAATGAGCGTGGTTTCTAGGTCGTCTTCTAAATCTGGAGGACCACTGAAGATATCAGGCACGTTAAATTGTTTTTAAAGTGAGTGAACATATGAAAGTTATGAAGCGAGACACGACTTGAAACTGAATGTTGTGCAGACAGTTTCAGAAGCGACAAGAGTGGGAACAACACTGGTGAAGAAGATAATGAAGGAGGGATGAAGGGGGAATTTAAGTTTAGGACTCCAACAGGAAAACAAGGTGAAAGAAAGAAGAGAGTTCCGGTTGATGATTTTGTAAAAGCAGCTATTAGGAAAAAGATTCATGAATTTTACGCTGTAAAAAAGAAGTGCCCACTTTAGAAAAACCTTTCTGAAGCTTTGGAAGGGGATGACATAGTGCAGTGCAGTCGCTCACTCTGCAAAAAGTAATGCGTGACTTGGGATTTCATTGGAGGAAATGCCAATCACAGGGTAAGATTTTAATTGAGAAATCAGAAATTGTGGAAAAGATTTTAGTCGAGAGACCAGAAATTGTGGAATGGTGAGTGAAATACCTGCGACAGTTACGGATTTCTCTGCATTTTCCTGACAAATTTGCATTAATTAACCTCTTTTATATGTATTTTACTAAAAATCAGGTTAAGTAGGTTATATATTTGGGCTCTCCGTGGAAACAACTTACTCCTGTTGCTTAGACGATTGAAGAGCTGATAGCGCGTACCGATCGATATGCCTTTCTTTTGCATACAGTACAGTTTTAAAGCCGGTCTAGAACGCCAAGAATAACGGCCGAGAGGGTTCGTCGTGCTGACCACACGACACCTCGTAATCTGCAGGCCTTCCGGCTGAGCAGCGGTCGCTTGGTAGGCCAAGGCCCTTCAAGGGCTGTAGTGCCATGGGGTTCTTTTTTTTTTTTTTTTACAGTTTTAAAGGAACTTCTTTTATTCGCAGTATTACTAGTTGCAAGCTACTATCTTATGTTCAATTGATTTTCTACTAAATGGTTCAAATCTTTCATTTTTATATAACAGATGTCATATTGTAACAATGAATAATAATGAATGGCACAGGAATAAATTAAAGACTACACAGTGCCAAAACAATTACCTTCTCTTTTGCTATACACTGAGGTATATACGACATTGCATCGAAAGAATCATCCTGTATGAATTCTTTTAAGTATTACCCTCTGATTTCTTGATGTTCACCAACATTTACTATGAAAGATACGAAGTATTTCCGTACTGGAATAAAACTGAAATTTTAGAATGTTATGTTCAAAGACCTGTGTGGTTAATTGACAAGGTTTAACACAGACAAGTGAAATGTAAGACTGTATTTGTAAATGTACAGTATAGTGTATCATATTAAGTAATTCTTACACATTTGAGTTAAAGTGATGCATGTACTAATACACCAATGACCATCTTGACCCGGGAACATTTCTTGCCCGGAGCGAGAAGATTAACACAATCATGACAAGCTTTCCTCACTATTTCAATCAGCTCCCTGAGCTATGTTCGCTGCCTGAACTCGACTGTGTCAGCTGGAGGAAAGGATCAAGTTCTTCCCCCACTACCAGCTCCCATAGTTCCTCGCACTCGAGGCCAGGCCACACCTCGGTCATCTAGAAAGACACTTACTATGAGGATGGACTATAGAAACCATTTTCACAAATTAAGAGTGAAGAAAGAAAGTCTGGAAATCCTTAAATTCGGCTTCCATGTGAGACTACATGTACCATCATAATGATTCGTGATGGTCCTGCCCTCGTAACATGAACTCTGGGCTCTTGGTATAATTAAGGCAGTCTAATCGGTATGTGCCACAGAGTGGTTGTTCGGCATGGACCCTTACTTGAATCGATGTGACTTGCGACTATATCATAGACCGACATCTAACCTTCTAATTTTCTTCTCATTGTGGATGATGACTGCAAGGAAAATGATGCTATAATGGCATATGGCCTTAATCTAACTCACTGAGGTTGATGACCCCATGGCCATCCAGGTTTCTAAGCTGAAGGCTAAACACAATTAAGTTACATCGGTTGATGACCAAGGTTTCCATTTTACTGACCCCATCACATTTAATGCTCAATCAATCAAAGGCAAATAATACAACAACAACAACAACGCTCAGAATACTTTGCTTCAGTAAGATCCATTACATTCAGACATGTCCCCTTAAGCGTTACATTAATAATTTATATTTCCCAGCAAAATAAACTAAGATTTCCAGAATCAAGTTATTCACGTGGCTTTAAATTATTTCACAGTCATTCACTTGGCTTTAAGTTATTTCACAAATACAGTTTCCACCGAGTTTTAATTTAATAAATGAAAATGATTTACTAGCAGTTTCCAGCTGGCTCCGCCCGCAACGTACAAAGTATGGTGTTGCTCGTTGCTATCCTCACGGATGTACTTGCAAAGTTTCGAGTTAATGAAATAAAGCATATGATCTGTTGTTGTTGTTATTGTTGTTTGAGTCATCAGTCCATAGACTGGTTTGATGCAGCTATCCATTCCACCCTATCCTGTGCTAACCTTTTCATTTCTACATAACTATTGCATCCTACATCTGCTCTAATCTGCTTGTCCTACTCACATCTTGGTCTACCCCTACCGTTCTTACCACCTACACTTCCTTCAAAAACCAACTGAACAAGTCCTGAGTGTCTTAAGATGTGTCCTATCATTCTATATCTTCTCGTCAAATTTAGCCAAATCGATCTCCTCCCACCAATTCGATTCAGTATCTCTTCGTTCGTGATTCGATCTATCCATCTCACCTTCAGCATTCTTCTGTAACACCACATTTCAAATGCTTCTATTCTCTTTCTTTCTGAGCTAGTTATCGTCCATGTTTCACATCCATATGGTAATCCATGTGGTAATAGAATGTAATGGTGGTAATAGAATGTAATGTTATGTCGACAAAACACTTGAAAATACATCACACAAAGAAATTGAATTAAACGTTCCCCTGAACAACACTATGCGCCCAACTGTCCTTCAAAAGATCGTCGTCTTGGAGACAAATGTACTCATAACTTTCCTCAGAATCTACCAATTTAAGTAGTTATTACCTCAAAATGAAGTGTTTTTGGACCAAAACAAACTGCGTACCTCAATTAGAACGAAAGATATGATTGTTTCAATGAGAAAAAAATGTTGAAGAAATGAGACGTCAAATTGAATGTGCACTAATAACTTTCCTCAGAATCAACCAATTTCAATAGTTAAGAGCTGAAATGAAAGAACTTGACCACTGAGTGTTCTTAGGCCAAAACGAACTCCGTACCTTAATTAGAATCAAAGATGTGATTGCTTCAAAGAGACAAAAAATTGAAAAATCAAATAATTTGAGGAAGACGGAAGTTAAGTGATTTATAGTACCTGATGACAAACCTGTGCATGGATACCTTTCAGTTAAAAAAGAATGAAGGAAATCGACCGGATAGAATGGCCTGACTTTAGTTCTCATAAAATTTTTTAATAGATAAAAATCATAATTAACAACAAATTCTATCTCCGCGGATGAATAGTTTCTTTAACAAGTCCCTACTCAAATTTATTTACGTTATCTTATATTTTATAATGCTTAACGTCGCTTGATATCGTGCAGCTGGAAAAAAATTACATATCATTTATTTCCAGTACTATATCTTGTTTCATGACATCACACCATAAGTTTAATCTTACACTAGCAATTATTAACACTTGGATAACCCTTATTATTAAATACTAAAAATCTGCATAAGTAACTCGACGTAAAATGTAAGGCAAATACTATTTCACATCCCATCATGACATTTATTTACATAAGGCTTTGTGCACCCCTCAAAAATTAAATCAATAACTACTACCAGCACTCTCTTTTGGACACCCTGGAAATGGGTAAACTTCGATCATTATAGTCTAACTTCCGTGATTTCAAATATACATTCAGATCTCATTTAAACAAGTTAATATTATAGAATGCTATCTCATGACACACATGTTACTCATGGATGAAAATTTCAATTAGTTCTTGCAAAAATTACTAACTACATTCTAAAGAATGCGGTCTGATTTTCAACACGTTGACTAAGAACCGGCAAGTTACTTTTATCTTCCGAGCCGTGGTCTGCCTGATCAGCTGTCCAGCAAAGCGAGCAACTCCTGTCATCGCTTTGATAAGTTCCATATGTTCTATATTCACGTTTAAATTGGTCTTTAATGATATCTCCGACCCCTCTGATAAAATTTACAAACACGACATTCCTGGCCACAAACAGATTATGCACGGAGATTTACTTTAAGATGTCATTCAATAATTATACAAGTTACAAACTTACACTTCTGTGGATTCCCTCATGATTTTCATCTCAAACATTATACAAATATCTTCCTCGGGTTCACACAGAGTCTCCCGGCATAATTACAGGCTTCTGATCACCTGATTCACAAAATCCTACCTCAACTCCTATCTTAACAAGACTTAAACCTCTTGCCTCAAACACGAAAAATCTCAATGACAAAAAGAATGGAATAATAATCCTTAGAATCCACAACGCATAATTGCACGCAATACTCTAATAATGAAACATCTTCGCATAACGTGACCTTGTATTTTTGGAACTGGATTTCACAAAAAAATGACTGACAAACTTTACTGTTATTTATTGTCAATCAAACATAGTTTAAATGGACATAGAAATAGCAGTACCTTCATGACAGATATTCACCGATCTACATTGCTCAACACGACAGCGCGCCTACACCCGATTGAAAATGGGCAACCACTGATCTCTTGCACCACCTCTGTCATAATTCAAACAGGAAAATTTTACGTCAGATAAAATTTTTTTTGACTTGACACCACAAAATACAGGAAATAAGCTGACGGATTTGTTGATTTATTTTAGACGTTAATATAGCTTCGTAACCCTCAAATTGACTGTTTACAACACATTACACGGCACTCATTATTTATAAATTTTATCCAAGCATGAAAAACAAATAACCTTTCGTCATATTTTCTGACATTCACGAAACAAATGGGTGACCAAACTGCGTCATAAATACCCATTACAAAATATAAGTGTGACATCACAAAACAGATACCTAGGCGGTGATAGTGGCACTTCCACCTACCTTAACTGCACGTCAGCTTCCATGTAAGCTCACCAGCAACCCTCCGATGTTTATTTAGCTATTTTAACAGTTCTGGCTTCTAATTTAGTTTTATACATATTTCTTTCCTGAAATAAAGGCACAAAAAAAAGAAATACTCTCACTCGATATTTTCATTGACCGAACATGAATGTTTGGACTGTCGCCTGCACACGAAATACTCTTTTTCTTTTATGACACAATATTATTTGTATTTCACTAATACTGCTTCGGCGTTGAGACGACCGTCTTTACGTATGATTAATACTGTAATGAACAAAAACTATCTCCACTTGGAGACAATACCCCAGCCTCATTGGCCAAAATCTAAGTTTCTGCTGGACTTAGTCTATTACTCGCCGACCAATTTTACTCAACAGTATGACCTTCTCTTACGAACTCCAATGATTCAATGTAGGGTGATTTCAAGATGGCGCACCCCTTTATTTATAGTTTTCCGTGCCCCCTCTTGGGCATTTCTCCTTGCCGCCAAGAAATTTTGCGTACATTTGGAGACCTTGTGGAAATGTATTTAAAGCAGTTTTTTACTGTAACCAAGTACTTGCTAAATCACTAGTGAAATTGTTCATGAACATTTAAAATCATCTCGTACCAAATTTACTGGTTAAATGACCTCATTTGGTGAGCACTATATTCTGACGACGTGGCGTGTGTTGAATAGACGCGCGTCTCATGAAATATTCTCGGAAACTGCTTAGCAATCTCAAATCTGTATTACTAAAGACCAATTGTCTCACAGAAAGTTACAGGACACTCATTACATTACGTTCACTGCTAATTCCTTTTAATAAATATATTTATTTAACCAACACTTTATTCTGTATCTGTCCACCCTCGACACGTGCGGGAGACGTCACGTCTCATAGCGTGAGAAAGAGTGTGGCAACGTTCCTGCCTTGTTCCGCCCCTGCGATATGAATATATATTCGAGCTTCTCATTATGATTAATATGGTGCCTCATGTGGTAACTTTAAGACTCAAATTTCTTGGGACACATAGGTCATGGGTTCAATGAACAGAAAATTCGCAAAGAAAGCTGTTGGCATGAACTTGAATTAAACTATGATATCGCTGCTGATTACATTCTTCTTCATGTTATTTATGGATAACATGTCTGATGTTGTAATTACCTGATTTCTGCACACACCACTGTTGAACTTGAAATTCCTGAAAAAATCGTCGGGTAGAAGTGGGAAGCCGTCTGCTGTTATCTTCTTATGTAACCTGGAGTTGACCTACATTCCCTGTCCGAGTGTAGTAAGCTCCAATGCGATTACTCCCTCTCAATATTTATTATTAGAAATTGGAAAACTTAACTAAAAGAACCTGTAATATCCAGGCATACTATCTAGTTTCACATGTCCTGATAGCTACTATAGAGACTATTGAAATAAATACAATAGTTCTATGCGATGATGTATGTATCTACATTAGATTCAGTTCTCGAACAAAGTTCGCAAATTGGATAGTAGAATTCAGTAAAGAATTCGAAGTACCATGACGACTGTTAACTGCACATATCGGTTAAATCCGATATATATTTACTATACCTCTTCTGACCACGGCACTAAATCTCTGGTGAATCTTCTAAAATAAAATTATATTGCGAAGATCTAACTGCTGCTTCACTATCAGCCCAGTACAAGTCTCTACTCAGTGAAGACCACTACTCTTAGACCTCTCCAAACACCTCTCAGAACACTTAGACCACTTCTTAGCTCTGACCACCACTCTTGGACGGGCCAACTATTCTTACCTTGACTTTTATAAACTAGTGATGACCCCACGTCTCCCTACTATCAGGTCATCCCTTCCACATATACACACGGTAGCTGGCGAATACGGACACACTATCAAAACCACATGGCCACTCACTATACAAAAGTAGTCACGTGTCTAACTAGCCTCACCAAGTGTATAAACCATCACCACCTTAGATGTGTCAGCGGAAAATTTGCTTGGCTAATACCACCTCAGTTAAACATAGCCTTGGTTGCAAAATATCCTGCCAGCTCACCTACAGACAGTTACAAGTCCCAACACGATCATTTCCAATCAACATATCTCACTTATTTATGTACATAATAATTACAAACAAAATTCCCTTATCCTATGATTAAATGACATAATATTGCATGATACCTAATTATATTACAGTCTAAATGATGAAAAACAGAATACAAAATCTAATGTATCGGGTCAATTAATGATGATGATAATAAATGCTGAATGAAATCTGTAACCCTGTTGTATGGTTACAGCGCGGTACGTAATGTAAGCCTTGCAACCTGAATGCATTGGAAGGAGGTCCTAGGTGGTATTTGTGGCTGCTAGAGAATACCACTTTATCTCAGGTTTAAGATATATTGGATAGTGGTGTGACCACTTCGATGTTGGAAATTGAATGCCAACCTGCCAACAAAATTACCGAACATTAGCTGCATGCCATAGGGCGGAGAATGCTCTGCTGGGCGTCTCCCTTATCAACCTCGCTAGGAACGACACAGTACACCAGTGGGTACATCCTTGTCCATCATTTAATACATTTGCCAACTTCGTCCTTCATTTTGACAGTAAATGTCATTGTTCTGGAGGACAATCAAAGCAGCGCTGGCAAGATTCAATAAAGTAATGTAGATTTGAGGATCATTGGTAGGAACCTACAACCGGGCGAGTTGGCCGTGCGCGTAGAGGCGCGCGGCTGTGAGCTTGCATCCGGGAGATAGTAGGTTCGAATCCCACTATTGGCAGCCCTGAAAATGGTTTTCCGTGGTTTCCCATTTTCACACCAGGCAAATGCTGGGGCTGTACCATAATTAAGGCCACGGCCGCTTCCTTCCAACTCCTAGGCCTTTCCTATCCCATCGTCGCCATAAGACTATCTGTGTCGGTGCGACGTAAAGCCCCTAGCAAAAAAAAAAAAAAAGGAACCTACATTTTACACATGTGAGCTAAAGCAAATTTTTACACAGTCTTGCTTTTTTTTTTTTTTTACAGAAATAATGCAAATTTTGCATTTTTACACACTAATTTCTTGAACTTCTTGAAATGTGAAAAATTTTGAGCTGTTTTTTCAAATAATTTTCCACTTTGTCATTCTGCTTTGGTAATATTTATTTTGTCCTGCAGTTCTTCTATGGTATAGGGATTATTTTGGTAAACTTGGTCCTTTATGGTTCCCTGAAGATAATAATCACAATAAGGTAGGTCGGCTGATCTTCAGGGCCATAAACCTGTACTTATCATCATCATCATCATCTTACCATTTCCAGTTTCCTGGGTGAGTTGAATGAGCACATTCCATTTACTTCTGTCCATGTAGGCATCTTCTTCCATAACCTGCTGCAGATTCTGAAAGCGACTGAATGAAAGGAGAATACAAGTGGACGGCACATGATATTGTGTGAACGACCTAGTGTGGCTGTATAATCCCACAAGGAAAAGAGGCTTGTCTCCCAAGCTGCCGAAGACATTCCACGACTTTGCTGCGTTCTGAAGAGAATGCATGAGTCTTTCACATACTACGGAGCCCAAGTTACAAGGTGCATGTTGTGCATCTGGACATTGGCAGCTTATCAACGAACATTTGAAGAAGATAACTGATTGGGACAATTCAGCTCCTCTCGAAAAGGGGGTAATGTTACGTGGTAATGAGACTGTCAGCTCCTGTGAAACCCCTTCAATAGTTCCTGAAACTGACTGAATCACCGACTCTGTGCCAGAATCCAAACAGGAGAGTAGAGGGAGCCTTACTGCACATTACAACTTCTGCTTCTATTATCCTTTACATCTGGTGTCTGTGAATTTTCTAGAACGCAAAACTAGAACACTTGTGTTTTGGCTGTGACCGAAGACAAAACAACTTCCATCGCCAGGTATATAATAGCAGGCTCACTTCCAAAAGACGTGGTGGTTGTTGTGTTGAGTAGTCAGTTCAAAGTTGTGAGAGGAGGCCTCAGTGTGTGGAGCAGTCACGTGAGTTGATTGTGCAAGTTGTTGTAAGGGAAATAACGTGCTTTCTGGATTCCTTCTCTCCAATTACCAGGAGAAGAATTTCCAAGCTCTTGGCTGTCAAATGTCCCTGGAGGTGAATATTTTTGTGATAGCAAAAAATGATGTAAAGAACAAATTGAAAGTACAGTCATTGATACTTGGACTAGAGGTAATTGCATAGACCGTCTTAAAACACTGAATCGGGTGGATACCAATCTGTAGGTGTTTTTCCACCACACGGTGTGCTTAGGAGGTTCCGAAATTAAAAACCCGGTTTTGTCCAGGTTGGTTCGAGAAACAGTATGGTATCATATACGTTTTCATTGTAAAAGCATGGAGTCAAATTGAACTGCCCCGATAAAGGCTTGGGATCAGGTATATTCAGAAGATTGTTTTCTACAGCTATTTATTCATCTTCACATCAAGATTTTAAAGACATTTAAAACCTAGTGCTTTATACTCAAGTGTCATATAGCTCCACACAAACTTTCGTCTTGAAAAAAATCTTCATATTTTCTACGTTATTTCTTATTCATCTGTGCATTTCCTTTACCTTGTACCTTTTGAACGATCGGCTGATGATGACTTAGATCTAGGGTCAAAACTGGTACCATTTGTGATCGACTTGTGATGTAACCTCGCATTACAACTTCTGCCTCTATTATCCTTTCCATCTGGTGTCTTTGCGAATTTTCTGGAAGGCAAAACTAGTGTTATTGTATTGAATAGGTGGAACCAAAATATATTATTAGTTTAATTGTAATCTCAGTTCAATACAGACCAAAAATGAAATTATTATCTTTCTCAGCTGTTGAAAGCGAACAATTAGCAGCAAATACCCCACCATTAGATATGCGACCATTACACCCAACATCATCATTCAAAAATTTGTAACTTGCGTTGACTAAAGCCATTAAAACAATACCGTATGTTCCCTTGTAGTTAAAAGTAAAGATTGCCACTATTCAGAGGTACTTTCAACACTACATGTTTCCCACCCAGTGAACCAATACAATTTGGGAAATTCCAGTTTTCAGTAAAATGTTTCGGTTATTTTCCCATTCTTCTTTAGTATGTGGTGTCTGCAAATAAAACATATTCAGAAAGACTGTATGTATATAAAAATGTAATGATATTTTTCAGGAAAATTCTGAAACGAGTTTGGAGGAAATAATTCAGGGAAGAGAATTTTCAGGTACGATGTTTATAACACCCAACACATCTCGGGAGGGAAAGAAGGGGCAGAAACAAATCGACCTGAATGATGAAGACAATCAACTAGTGAAGGAGGCAAGAGCCATATTAGTAAAACCAAGAGATGAACATGATATAGAGTTTTCGTAGCCGCAGATTTATGAGAAATGTGCTCGCAAGAAGGAGACTAAAACACACAATCCAGTAAGCAATTACAATGGGAGAAGAAGAAGATTGTGAAAGTTCCCTTTCTGGCAACTCTACACCACTGGAAGTTTATTCGTATTCCAACTTACCTGAAGGAACTTGTAATACTTCTGAAGAGCAGTGCACTCAACTGATTATGCTTCCTGACTGTAATTCTGTGCTGAGAAACTGCTTTGTGAAGTTCAACATGTGTACCAAAGCTTTACCTTCAGGTAGTCGGTCTTCAAACACTCAAATAATGCTTGGCAAACCTCGGAAATAATCTGCGAAATTGTTGTTGCAGGTATCTGAAAAAGGTAGCTTCCAGATTTGTAACTGTCATTTGTAAGAAAGTTACTTTGTGTTTATTACAAATAGAAGGCGATAACATTATAGGCAACACTAGTTATCTTCTTTTCCTTCGTTTGAAAATAAAATTTATATTTATCTAATTTAATGAATTATTTTATCTTGCATACCTGTAGCCAGAAATCTATGTCAGAGTGAGTCGCTCTAATGGTGTGCTTTTCTGATGTGTATCCAGCTTTTTAATTTCTGGAGTAATTAATGAAGCAAACACTGGAAATCTTCATCAGACATTCGTACGAAATTCACATACGAATTCATGTCTTCTGTAGTTAATTCCATCAGCAACTTTACATGTGACTTTCTCTTTTTGTATCCAATTCCTCACCCATATCCTTTTTACCCCTTCTTGAACTTGCTAGCGCTGCACTGGCGATACTCTACTTCTGCTCTATCGAGAGTAAATTCTCCCACTGGTGTACACGCACCATGAGGGTTGCCTAGCTAGATAGTTCTCTACATTGTACAGGTGCCTTTAGACGCTGTCTAAGGCTTAAAACTAGTCGTTCCTGCAGTTAGCCCATATTATCCTTTACCCCTTGGTTCTAATAATAATGGTATTGATGTAGGGTTTTTAAAAAAAAATTTAAATTATTTTTTTATTCTGAAAAGTTTTGTTCGTTGGAAAATATCAGTGCTTTTAACGTTTTAGAGAAATGAAATTACCTTCTCTCCATCTCTAATAATTGGTTTGGAGCCCAGTGATATGTTCTTAGTCATGCTAAATGGTGTTTATTCACTCAAAAGGCTGACTCTGCGCCAGTGGAACAATGGTAGGAAGCAAAAGAAGAATGCGTCGAACATTGAGACTACTTCATGACAGACATTAAACGATAGTGTTCCGAGGTCAAAATACGAGAAATTACAGATGAATCACACTTATGTATTCTGTCTTCATTGTGGTAGATTTTGTTAGCCTATTCCAGTGTCCTATACATCACAGTAATAAAAGTAAACCTGTATCCTCATCTCGAGGTAATACAGCTCTTTTCGGACACACCGCCAATTGAGCTGAGCTACTTGTACTATTTCAACCACACAACTAGCCCTCCTGCCATTCTTAAATCTCCAACAATACCAGGAATCAAACCCAAGCCCCTGTGAACAGTGGCTGTTGGTGCTAACTATTATGCTACAGAGACGGGAAGGTAATCAAAGTGACACAGTACTATAGCCTGTGTTAAATGGGAATCTTGTTTGCATTGTAGTTGTTTTTATAAGTAAAATATTGTGAAACCTCGTTAGTGCGTTCCTCATTAACACGTTTTCCCGCTTAGCACGTCATAAATTTTAGGTCCTGATTCTCATATTAAATCTACAGTATATTAAAATACCTCGGTTATTGTGTCTCAAATTTTCACTATTACCGCTTAGTACGATCACATTTTTTCTAGCCCTGAAAATGTTATTTGTATCCCTTGCAAAAGAAACTTTTACAACTCGGGTAAGAGCTATCGCCACAGTTGCGTGATTACGGAAAAAGTGCGCCTATTTGTGGTTGTATGTCGCATTCCATTCAGCCTAAATCTCAATCTGAAAGATAAAAAATCAGGTTCCTGATTGTTCTTAATTGTGGTTGATTTTTTTAAAAAATTTCCTACATCATCCTCACATTCATTTGTAATTTTTTTTTTTTTTAAATCAACCACAATTCAGATTGAGATTTAGGCTGAAGATGCCTTTAAAGAAAGGGCGAAACATGTCTCTATAATTTAAAATCACTTTTTATATATTGAATAGGTGGAATAAATAAACATTAATATTTCTTTGACTTTAGACTCCCGATTTTCGACAGTTTTTCCTGCCTCCCGATTATTCTATTATTTCTTCCGATTTTAGTGTATTTTTTGGTGAACTTCAAACATTTGTTTTCAAATCTCGCCATTTCAGCATTGTACGCCAGTGGCTGGAAGTCTTTCGCTCATTGGCTGCTTTCAAATGAAATATCGACGTTTATTAATACGAAAAATACACGCGAATGTGTGATGTTTATTGAAACCTGTATTTCGCGGCGCATATATCAATTGTAAATCTCTCTTTCTCGCGTGCTATGTTTGTGTTCGTTCTATTCTATATACTAGTCGGTAGATTTGGAGTCTATTTTAGTAATTTAGTAGTAAAATTTTGAAGATGGTGACTAGTGATTTTTCTGAAGATTTTTAGGAGTCATTTGGAGAAAATTCTGATGAATTTTAATTTAATACTTGATAAAAATAGCATTGCGCTTCACATAATCATGGTGGAGCATGATGCCTTATGTTAATCTATGCATTTGCTAAGTAATGGCATCTAACTGCATGACTGATTCACACGTGTGGAGCATGAGCTCACACCATATTCGGAAGACGTATCAGAGACCGATCATCTCACTCGCATACTTCATGTGAGGAAATCGAGATGTTTAATTTTTAGCCTTAGTTAGGTTTTGAGACAATAAGTGTTATAATATATACCATGGTACTCCTGTATTTTGCAAGACATGTAGAATAAACAGTTTTGACCAGTTGTATTTCCTCATTTTCATATCAAAGTCTCCTGAATTTTTTGTTTTGTAAAGTTGGCAGGTATGAGATACTGAGTATTTTAAGAAGAGTTCATGCTGCTAGTTGCAGTACTTAAGAAGATATTAATTATTGACTGTTGCTGTTTGAGAAAAACACAGTTATAGCTTTCACTAATTTTCTTACAGTTGTACAAAGTTTTCATGACATAGTTGCAAAGACTTGCACTACTGTATAACTTAGTTTGTTAAGAAGACCCACAGGTAGCGCAAGAAGTCAAAACCTAGAAATACAATTTTTACACCACAGATACCTTTGTTCAGCTCTGCTGTAAAATTTCCATTGCCAACTCTGGGTCCCTTTCCACGCAACTGATCACATATGATGATAATTTCTTTACATGCTACTTTTCATTTCCATTAAGTCTTAAAGTGAAACATTGAAAATGCAAGATAGCTGTGAAACAAATGTCATTTCAAGTTTTTTTCTCATTAAAAAGTGTCCTTTAGCAATATTGTCATTGTGTGACCTTAATTTGCGTTCTTCATTTTCAGATGATGGGAGAGGAAGTAAAGCTTTCCGCGTTTACCCATTAGTTAAGCTGTTCTTTGAATTGCGTAATGCCTGTGCAAGACATAAACATAATCAGAATGAAGGAGTTGGGTTCCCTGTAGAAGCTCTGGCAGAAAGGGAACTTGATAAAGACATGTTCAATTTTACTGCAGGAATCTCCTGTGCAGTGAGTATTATAACTTCTTGTTACAATAAAACATTGCAAGCTTTTTTTTTTCCCCTCAGATTTTTCTTGTTCCCACATTTTAATCATCGGTTCATACCTTTTTCTGACCTTTTCCACTGTCCAAGTTTTTCATTGATAAAATGTAATTTTTTTTATGAGTGTTCTGGGTTCTTTATCAAAGTTAACATAATTCATGGAGAATGTTTTTGCTCAATCCCGAGATGGCTCCTGAAATAGTTATTCTTTATGTCTTGCCCTGTACGTAGACGTATAACAACCGTTGAACTGTATATTTACTTCTCGTGTCCGTACACACTGACATGTAAGACAGGAATTGGACTTTGCATAAATTATTCATTTATACTGCTATTTCTGTGTTTTGTGTTCCTTATTTTACAACCTATTTTGCAGATGCACAAGATTTGTGTGCATAATAAAAAAGTGTTTCTAATTACTTACCTTTTAATTGCTCCTTGCCATTAGCTGCTGTAGCCAGACACAATTTGGTGCTAATATTGAGATGTACAATCCATTGGCTTTCAGACATATAAAGTGGATTTACATCGCTAGTACCTTATCCAAAGGTATAACACAGTTGTCATGACTTACGAAATGACCCTTATATGAGGGGATCTGGAAGAAGGCATTGTGATGTTTCCGGCAAACATGTCCGAACGGACATTGAACAAATTAGACCAGATTCAGATTTTTACAAGTTTTAATTAAAATATTCATAAGAATTGGTGCATTCTCAGAAAGAACAAAATTACTTACACCCTAGAAGGCCCCTTCTTCTTGCCACAATACGACTCTGCATTGTCATACACAAAATACAGGCACACGTTTTAGCTTTACGAACTGGAGAAAACCCAATTTTTAATAACACTGCCCTGCGTTGGTTTGATTGTCACCATACTATATATGTTTTTAGAATGACTTTTGCATCCTGAAATATGATCCAGAGGTATTTTTCCCGCATCACATTTCTTTATAAATCTTTAAAAATCCAATATTTCTTCTTTTATGCACATTCATGCATACATTACTTTGTTAGAAGTATTGCCTTGAGTAAGTTTTCTGAGTTTATTTATTAATGTGAACTGTTGCATACACATGGCAACCCTGGATAATCACATCACAGCTTAAAGTTGACAACACTGTACAACATAGGAGGTTTTAGTGATTAATGCCATTCTGTTGCAGTGCTTTCTGCGCTTCAGTCCTGGGTCATACTTCACTTGCTAATGAGAGTAGGTAGTGTCCTGTATGCTGAGTGATATACTGTGTTAATCTTTATATTGATGTTATATCAAAATGTCACGTCGTAGCTGCATGAACAGTGCAGCAATATTCTGCTATATGTGTAAAAGTTTCGTGCCGATAAAACAGTGGTGCAGTATAACAGAGTTCATCAGAAAGGCCTACTGTGTGTATTTTGGCATCAACTTGGGGGGACGAAAACAAGGCATGGCCACCTCATAAAGTTTGTAGGACCCGTGTTTGATTACGACAACGAGTGAGCAACGCTGCCATTTGGAATACCAATGGTGTGGCAACAACCTACAGACCATAGTTTTCATTGCTACTTCCGTTCATTAAATGTGAAGCGAAAAAAAGTAAGATTGTGTATCCAAACAATATTTCTTCTGCAATTCTACACATTCCTTCATGGCCCTGATGTACCGGTACTGCAGCGTCCGAAACAATTAAATGATGACTCCCATTCTGAAGATGAGGCAGAAATGGCCGGTGCTAACTTTAACTACTTTTTCTCACCAGAAGTTGCTGGGGGGGAAAAAGAAAAAAAAAAAAAAACTTTTCGAGCAAAGTGCGTTAAAATGACTTAGTTCGAGATGTTGGTCTTGCGAAGGAATCTTCTGAGGTAGACTCCGTGAAAGAAACACGTTGGCACCAGGGACAATGTACTATTGGTACAAACAGCACGAAGAAGAATACCGTGTTTACTCGGGTATTAGACCCCTTTTTTTCCCACCTTACAGCCAAAAATAGTAAAGGGGGGTCCAATATGCGATAACCTCAAAATTTTATGCAGCGAACGCGTGACTTCTAGGCTATAAAGAGCTATAAATTGTACGTGTAAATATTCTATACTATTATTTAACAAACTTAGAATGTATTTGCAGTTATACCCTCTATTTTTATCGGAAGGCAGTATTTCTAAACGTAAAAAGACAATAAATGGTGGAAACGACTGTTAGGCCTACAGTACATATAAAAGTCAGTTTTACTCACTCATATCACGTCATTTGTTACATCTCATTAATTCCTCTGGTGAGGAAGGGCATACAGCCGTAAAAACCGTTACGAAGATTCGTCTTGCTTCATACTCGACCCTGTAGAAAAAGAGGGATAAAGGTATCGTGTTGTCATATAATTATATATTGATACAAAGGAACTTAATGGCAAGTCATTTGTCTCTGTTAGTTCAGCAGTAGGCCTACCACACAGTCAACCTAATCACTGCTTTCATTTGAATTATCGCCTTGCGCCACCAACTTCCCTGCCCTGCTACCGGCATGTCGGCATTCCAAGTGATGTCATCTTCACTGTCATCTCGTCAGTTGCATCAGCCATGCTTCATTCTCTTTGAGCAGCCATGCATTGCAATCAAGAGCATTCGAGGTCCCGTCTTTTTTGAACCTTTTAAACATAATTTCGTTCCCGGCTATAGAGTCTAAACAGTGTGAATCTATTCCCAAATGGTTTCTGGGTATGGTCTCTGATATTCCCAGTTGGTGTATGTGTAACAGAAGCCACTCCTTCCGAATAAAGCCGTGCTGTAGAAGGCATGCCAAACCATCAGCTGATAACTAGCGTATGTTACGAGTTGTACTTCCGAATGTAATACATAGTAACTGGAAACATTCTTTTGATAACTGTGGCTTTTGAAACACAGACTCTTATTTTTAAGTACATTTCATGCTGGTTCTGTACATTTATCACATCAGGATTTACATAAACAGCTGTCCATGAGATAAGACAGACCACATTGTTTAGGTTAGGTATATTATCGCCCTAATAGTGCCAAAAGTTCCTAGACGGAAAGAATGAAAATAAATAACAGGAAAATATACCACATTTACGGATATCTACAGGTGTGGCGGTAATGCGTTTTATTACCATAATGTTTAATTTCGTACGTTCGTTGTGTCCTTTTTTATTAACGCGTACCGTAGTATATTTTGTTTGGCGTCTCCGAAAATTGTTTAAAGTGCATGGAGACATAAAATTATTATTATTATTATTATTATTATTATTATTATTATTATTATTATTTGTTAGGTACGTTGGCTAGTAAAACAATCCTTTTAATTGTATAGCTTTTATAACGTTTTAAAGTTACTTCTCTCCAAATATATACTGGTACCTGTATTGGTCCGAGTTACGAGATATTAAATGACCACTTTGTTGATGATCTCGCCTGCTGTATGAATAGCAACAACCGTGAATATTTCTCAACTAAAGTAAACTCGTTTCCTCATCCCGAGGTGATACAGCTGTTTTTAGACACACCCCCAGTGGAGGGGAGTTACTTGTACCGCTTTTACCGCATATCAACCTTCCTGCCATCCGTAAATCTCTGGCAGTACGGTACCGGGAGTCGAAGTCAGACTCCCGAGAACAGCAACTAATTGTGCTAACCATTACGCTGGTGGACATCATTAACTACAAAAAACAAGACATATAGCACAACTGATGCATGCTTGAAGCTAGGCCTATTCACCTATTTGTGCAACGTCATCAGAGCTGCAGTAAACCTACGCTACGGAGATGGACATTTCTTAACTACGAAGCACAGATGTACCGCATGGATTCGATGCGTTTTCATTGCGTAGGTCGTACGGACGAAACTATTCACAAATTAGTGCGATGTCTTTGCTGGCAAGATGTAGTGTTTACAGTGCACCATGTCTTCTGGTATGGGCTAGTATAAATTTGTTACTCTCATTGACTTGTCACAGTCTCATCCTTGGCTATGACAATATGAAAGTGACAGAGGTATGAGCGATGCTAGTAATGTCACTCCTGATGCAGCTAGTCCCTGTTATGAATGATGTGAAAATGTCGCTCATAGGGCCGGTTGGTGCATGCATTTCAGTGGGCTTGGCAGACTGATATGTAAAAGCAACTTCTGGCTCTCTGAGGAAAGCAACGGGAAACTACCTCACTCCTCATTTCCCTAGTACGCCTCTTCAGTGACGCCTAGGCCATTTATGACAGCTGTTGGCGGAACTGTGGAGGATCAAACCAGCCTCCGGGCTGAATACCCATCATACAACAACATCAGAGCTGCAATAAGACTCGTACCCGCTTCGAAGCGGAATCGTTCTTCTCTGATGAATTACATTGGGGGGTCTTATATGCAAGAATTTTTTTTTCATTTTCTTCGTCTCAAAAACCGGAGAGGGGGGGGGGATCTAATACACGAGTAAATACAGTATCTATTCTCATTTCTGACGAGGGAACTTTGGTTTACAGCAACAATGTTTCGGGGATTGTGTTGAAACTCAGTACCACATAATGACCCTACTTGCTGGAGACTTTTTGATGATGCCTTCAAGCATAGTTTGAAGTGTGTTCTTTTTCACAGTGTAAACCAACTTGGATCAGTTCCCATTGCTTATTCAGTTATTATGTGAGAAACATACGAAAATGTAATGATGATGTTGATGTGTCAAGTATCAGGAACACAAATGGCAAGTGTGTGGTAACTAAAGTGATAGGTATTCTGACAGGTCTACAAGCATGTTCCACAAAACATCCCTGTTCTCTGTATGAGTGGGAGAGTCGAGCGGGGTCACAAGATTGAATTCAAAAGGAATGGCTCCCATGTAGACAGTGGCTTGAAAAACGTAA
This sequence comes from Anabrus simplex, assembly GCF_040414725.1. Lineage (NCBI taxonomy): Eukaryota > Metazoa > Arthropoda > Insecta > Orthoptera > Tettigoniidae > Anabrus > Anabrus simplex. The sequence goes on along the minus strand of NC_090275.1, from coordinate 74,167,658 downwards.
AGCAAAGTGTTGTTGGCAAGCCCAATATACTCTTACCCCCACTTCATATCAGACTAGGACTTACAAAACAATTTGTTAAGGCTATAAACAATGGAAGTGAATGCTTCCAGTATCTGTGTCATCATTTCCCAGGCATCAGTAATACCCAAATCAAAGAAGGTATCTTCACAGGTCCAGATATCAGAAAACTTCTTGCCGATACTGGTTTTAAGTTTTAATTTGGAAGTCAGCTCTAATTATAGTAAACATTTTAAAATATCATGGATGGTATGTTAATTGTTTAGAACATTGATAAGCAATATCTTAATGGGGGAGAACAAGAAGAGGTGAGGCTTTTTTTTAAAATTTGAAAAGTGTTTCAGACTATAACAAAATCGAGCAGAACATTCAGAATGGTAGCATTCCGGAATGCAGTCCAAAACTCTCTTGACAATACAAAGGATCCAGACTACAAACAAATAGTGGAGAGAATGCTTGTTTCTTTCCAAGATTTAGGATCTACTATGAGTTTAAAGGTGCACATGTTACACTCACATCTGGACTATTTCCCTGAGAACCTACGAGTGCTAAGGTAAGAGGAAGGAGAAAGATTTTACGAGGATCTAAAGGAAATTGAATGCAGATATCGAAGGAAATTGAACCAAAACATACTGGTAGTTACTGAAGAGAGAAAAAATCCAACTATACCTCACAAAAGAAAAGCAGCAAAGCGAAGTTCCTTAAAATAAGTCAAGATATACAATTGAAACCATGGACTTGGAATTCTGCGACATGTCACCAGGCTTATATATGATCAATTTTGGACCACTAGGCTCTATGTACACAATTCTTATGCTCATAAATATAAAGTGTAATAGTAGTGTGTTCAGATGATCACTATTTGAATAATATGCAATGATGATCAGAAAATTTAAATTCACAGTCTAGTGTAATTCAACAATTCAGAAGCCAGCTCTCATTATAGTAAAAAACATTTTAAAATATCATGGATGGTACGTTAATTGTTTAGAACATTGATAAGCAATATCTTAATGGGGGAGAACAAGAATAGCTGAGGCTTTTTTTATTTTTATTTGAAAAGTGTTTCAGACTATAACAAAATCAAGTTTTTGGCAATTTTAGTTTAAAAATTTATTAATGTGAAATTTTGTTTTTATGTAAATTAAAGAATAAAATTTTTCTTGAGGATTATGGAAATCTTTTATCACTGAGGAAGAGAACAGACCTTGATCTCGAAACATGTATGAAACCAATGTAAATTCAATAAGTTATATATATTATTTGTATTGTATACGTATTGACAAGGCAGACTTATTACAGCTCCGTTATACCGGTTTTTCGGTAAGTAGTACTAGTCAATATGGATCAGATAAAACCGAATAGGGTCAAGTTTATTAACACTAGCAGTTAACTTGTCTATATAAAAATCAGAGTTTTGTCTGTACATTGCTCAGAATTTAAAAAGCATGGTATTTCTGTATCAGTCATGCCCACAGTAACAAGGCAATGCATTTTTTACTTTTCTGTAATTTCTGTTTGTCTGCCTGCATGCCTGCCTGGCTGCCTGCCTGTATGTATGTATGTACGTATGTATGTATGTATGTGTGTATGTACGTACGTACGTATGTATGTATGTACATGCATCACGAGAAAACGGCTGAAGAGAATTTAATGAAAATCGATATGCAAAGTTGGGGAATAAGTCGCTACAATCTAGGCCATAAATAATTTTATTCACGCTGACTGAAATGGTAGTTTAGTGGAACGCCTAAAATTTAGTTCTCAAATATTTGTTATTAATGGTCGTATCTTAACAAAAATCGGTAAGGGAAGTCAGGGAATAAGTCGCTACAACCTAGGTCATAAATAATTGCATTCACACTGAGAAAAATGATAGTTTCGGGAAAGGCGTACATTGGAATTATTAAATATTTATGTTACTAATGGTTCTATCTTAATGAAAATTGGTATTCAAAGTCAGGGAATAAGTCACTATAATCTAAGCTAAAAATAATTTTATTCATGCTGAATGAAATGGTAGTTTAGGGGAAGGCTTAAAATTTAATTCCCAAATAATTATGTTATTAGTGGTCATCAAGAAGTAAGTATAAATAACCACCTAATCGATACTTTATTAATGCCTCAGGCAAAATTGAATAAAATTAAAACTTACAGGACATGTTTCGACCACTTAGTGGTCCTCTTCAGCTGTATAAATAAAGAACTGAAAAGAAAAACATTATGACAATAAGCACAAATAAAAGTTCTTTGGAGACTTGACAAAAATGGAGGTCATCAGAATAGGTCATCTTGCCTCTCGTTCTTGTTTGGAAAAGATGTTTATTCTGCACTGTCTAGAGGGTCTGTCTTTGAGCGCGACCTGGTGAAGTAACGATGTGATACAGTTTGACAGTTCATGGAAAGCTCTGGAGAGAAGGGAAGTAGAGTAACTCTTTAGCATGCCATTCCTCTGCTTCATACATTTCCCGATACTTCTGGTACGTAACACACTGGTTCATCATAGCATTCGAGCTAGTCAATCCCTACTCTGAGGCACTGATTGGAATGAGCAGTGTGCATATTTAATGGAATAATGACAGAGGAGTGTTCACGGCCGTCTGCAGCCTGGTCATTCCAGCTCTGGAAATTTGGACTGTTAGATGGGCACCGTAGTACTGTTACAAGTTATAAATCTCATTTTCCAACCGCATTGGAGTTCAGAGTATCAAATTATTATAATTAATGAACCACCTTTCCAATACACAAAATCCTTATATTTAGGATGAAACCATTTAATCACAAATTGGACATGTTTCACTCAACTTTGTGAGCATCATCAGCAATAGTTAACATAAATCATTGGTGGGTCAGGGCCCTGATCCTGGTGTATATCACAAAAGAATGTCTAATATACATTGATAAAAATATATAAATTTAACACTTTAAAAATAATCAATAAGATTATTTATGTCTATTAAAACAATTTTTTTTTTTTTTTTAATCATTCAGATTGTTTAAAATGTAAAAACGGAATGGATGGCTTAAATGTTAAAAATAGTATATGGTAATTAGATGTTCTTAAAAATCGTTGTCCAGCATATCTACACTCGATTATATTAAGACTGTTTATGATAAAATCAGTTTTTCAAATCAGGGTGAGTTCTTATTATAGACTATGTTGCTGTTTTTTAAGAATAAACATGATGAGAAACGCTAAAATCGCACATGATGGTTGAAAAACGAGTTCACTGGTGATAAAATGTCGTCTAGATTGGCGTAATTTAGCCTTTATGGGACTCCTTGCGTTGTAATTTCTGCCATTATTTTATGCAGAAATATGTTGAAATTGTTCTTCTAACGAAAAAAATGCTGATCTATTATATCACTGGTGATAAAATGTCGTCTAGATCGGCGTAATTTAGCCTTTATGGGACTCCTTGTGTTGTAATTTCTGCCATTATTTTATGCAGTAATAAGTTGAAATTGTTCTTCTAACGGAAAAATGCTGATCTATTATATGAAATTGATCGAATGTATCCTGAAAAAGAAAAAAGGGGGAAATATGAGTGTCGTCTATTGGAAAATTTAAAGTGTGTAGCACTTTAAGGAGATGATAACGGAAAGCACTTACCCGTGTGTGAACTGGTCCCTTGGTTATTTACTTAGGTTTGACGGTAACTGGCTTACTGCTGCGTGTATTGTACGAATGCGGTCGCGGAGACGGGGAAGGTAGCGGTGAGGGGAAGGGAGGCGGGGCATTGCGCGAGTTGTCGGCCAATGGGGAGGATGCAATGGTAGAAAGCGTTGTGGGAGTGGCTACTGTTGTTGCTGATGCTACGGGAGGATTAAAAGCATGTTTATAATGGAAAATCTTCAGGAAATTATTAGCATTAATTCCGAATTTAGCAATTAATTTGGGGATTTGTTCAATTATGGGACTGTTAATATCCGATACTTCATTTAAATTACTATCCTTATTGAAGTATTGGTCCAAGGAAATGTAAACATTTTCATACCCGGTCATTAGACTGCTTTTATTTATGTATTTGAGTATTTGCATATCTTGATCGATAGTACTGAAATTATGCCCTGTGTCTCTCATATGAATACTCATAGCGGAATGTTTTCTGTGTTTCAGGGCATTATAATGTTCTAAATATCTTATTCGAAAACTGCGTCCAGTTTGCCCTATATAAGAAAAATTGCACTGTGTGCATTTGAGTCTATATATTCCCGAGTTTGAGTATTTGTCGTAAATTGTATTGACAGAATTAGAATTGAAAAAGATATTACGATTGGTGTTATAGGTTCGGTATGCGATGTTAATATTATGCTTATTTAATGGTTTAGTGACATTATAAATAGCTGGGTTGGTGAAAGTAAAAATAGCGAAATTTGTTCTTTTGGTTTTTTCGGGAACTAGTGTAGTTGAATTCTTTAGTTTAATTTTACCTATGATTCTGGTCATCATTTCAGGTTTAAAACCATTCGTCATGGCTAGTTCTTTGATGAAACGTATTTCTTTTTCTCGATTAGCTTTAGAAAGGGGAATGTTCATGGCCCTGTGAATCAAGCTGTAAAATGTAGCTTGTTTATGGGAGTGAGGGTGCAAGGAATCGCTTTTTATTGTTATAGGGGCGGCAGATGGTTTCCTGTAAATTTGGTAAGTGAACTCATCTTTATCTCTAGTCAAGGTTAAATCTCGAAAGTTTAGGGAGTTGTTGATCTCGTCCTCTTTAGTAAACTGAATACTAGGGTTAAGGTTGTTAAGAAGCCTGAGTACGTTGTCACTATTATTCAATTGTTTATCTATGATTACCAATGTATCATCCACAAATCTCAGCCATAGATTTACGCCGTTAATTTTGTCAATTATTAATTTGGTTTCCATATCGTCCATAAAGATATTGGCAAGAATGCCGGAAATTGGGTCGCCCATTGCTAATCCTTTTTGATGATATATTTTATTATTAAATGTGAAATAGTTATTGTTAAGTACAAATTTCATGTGCGATTTTAGCGTTTCTCATCATGTTTATTCTTAAAAAACAGCAACATAGTCTATAATAAGAACTCACCCTGATTTGAAAAACTGATTTTATCATGAACAGTCTTAATATAATCGAGCGTAGATATGCTGGACAACGATTTTTAAGAACATCTAATTACCATATACTATTTTTAACATTTAAGCCATCCATTCCGTTTTTACATTTTAAACAATCTGAATGATTAAAAAAAAAAAAAAAATTGTTTTAATAGACATAAATAATCTTATTGATTATTTTTAAAGTGTTAAATTTATATATTTTTATCAATGTATATTAGACATTCTTTTGTGATATACACCAGGATCAGGGCCCTGACCCACCAATGATTTATGTTAACTATTGCTGATGATGCTCACAAAGTTGAGTGAAACATGTCCAATTTGTGATTAAATGGTTTCATCCTAAATATAAGGGTTTTGTGTATTGGAAAGGTGGTTCATTAATTATAATAATTTGATACCGTAGTACTGTTCGTTAAAAGTGAGAAAATGTGCAGTTTTTCATTTGATCGAGTATTTTATATGATAACATTGCTTTCAATCGCTACATTCCTACTGCGTTTTTGTAATGACTTATGTTGACTTCAGTTAGGAAAACCACAAAGTCAATCTTTCTGATAATCCCGTAGCGAAGCACGGGTACATCAGCTAGTTAGAAATAAATGCTGAAGTAAATGATCGCTTAATTTTAATGCTATGTACTGAAATGATGTATGTGATACACCTAAAGATACAACACAGTGCATCACTGATTTCAGAGGTTATTTTATATTTGCTCGCGTCTGGTTAAATTTCTGAAAGGCTCTTCCCATGTAAATTTATAGCAACAAAAGTTGTTGTAATTACTCTCCTGGTGCTTAAAATACATTTTCATGATACATATCTGGTTAGGTTAGGTCACATTTGAGTTATAATTACTCTCCTGGTGCTTAAAATACATTTTCATGATACATATCTGGTTGGGTTAGGTCACATTTGAATAAGAGAACTGAAACGTTTATTACTGAAGCCTCTGAAATGATACTGTTACAATGTTTAAGAATGTAATTGAACATGCACTTTCAAATAGTATCGGAATTAGGAAAATAACGAACAAGCCATAGTATGGAAAACATCCATAAAAACACAAGTTTTGAACAAACTTTTAACGCGTGTGAGGTTTTTTCTTCTGACTTTTATGAAAAATATGATACAAGTACATTTTGCTATAGCGAGTAAATTATTCACCGTTATGACTTCTCGCTATATACCCACACAAAATTGTGATGTTCTGAAGTCTCTCTGTCATTTCATGCTTTTAAAAATATCCACTTTTTCATTGGTGCTGCCTTTCTGCAAATGTTAATATTTTGTATTTCACTTGAGTGTGTATGGACAGAGCCATTGGCGGCATATTTTCGTAATAAACAATTGCTGATACCTGTGAAGTATTGTACTAACTTTAATTTCCTGCAGCACTGTATGAAAATTCATCAGTGACCACTGGTAGAATGAAGTATAGTACACAGTGAAAACAAGTGCTTGTTTCCTGGAGTGGAACAAGCAGGCTTGCCTAACCTCTCTAATCCCAGCACTCTGGCTCACAGTCTGCCGATATTGTGGGCTGAATTTCACAATTTTGCCTCACAGTCGTGTTGGAATTTGGAAATAACGATGCCAATGAGGTGCAAAGGTGGGAAAAGTTGATATGATTGGCAGTTATGGTTTGGGTGAGATAAATGATCTTGCGGACAGGTTTGTTCAATTTTGTCAGCAGGAGAGCTTTGTTGTGACATATTTTCTGTAAGTTACCGGCATGGAGATTGTACACCTGGAAATCGAGTGCTGAAACTGAATCAAAAATTGAAAGGAATCACATTGTATACATCATGATTATGGAGAGATTCAGAAACTGCATTAAGGCAGTGAAGGCAAATCCTGGTGCTGATGCTTTATTGTATCATAATCCATTGGTCACTAAAATTAAGCTGAAATCAAAGTTTACAAAAGTGTGTGTCAGTCCTAAACTTTGCAAACAGCTCAAACAGCTTTCCAACCAGAGTGCAATATTGAAAGACATCGAAAGCAGTTGAGTCTATTCAAAACAATTGTACTGGATACAAGAAATCATCATTTGATACAAATCAAGCTGGTAGGAATAAGACCAATAATTTGGAAAAGTATAAAGAACTCCAGACCAAAATCTGCCAGATTTTAAAGGCCAAAATCTGAATGTATGGATAACTAATGTAAGGAAATAGAAGAATGTGAATGTAAGCGATACTTTTAACATGCACAAAAAAAGTTCAAGACGCTGCAGGGTTAGCTACTAGGAGGACAAATGGGCTTGTAAAATAATTGAGGGATGATTGGCATCAGACTTGAAGAAAAACTGTCTGGAAAGTTGGAGACCGATCTTTTCCAAAATAATAGTGGACGTTGTTCTTCTGTTTGTGACACAGGTGGACTATTAATAACTCTCTACGAAGTAGAATAAGCACTAGAGAAGGGCAAAAAATGGAAAAGAACCTTTACTTGATTGTATAACAGTAGAAATATTAAACATTCTTTTTAAAGACCAATCATAGGATCCTCGTAATTGGGATCTTACTTCACAGCCAATATATACATGTTTTAGCACTTATTGGTACCAAAATAATCTCTGGGCTGATGGAAACCCAAGCCATGCTGGAACTTAAAAGCCAATTAGTCATTTTTTCTGACCTAGATTAGTGTGTTAGGCTTATTTCTCCATTTGTATCAAGTTATTCCTACTTCATGGGTGCAATACATCAACAGCAAAGAAATATACCCCATGAGCTTGCTGTTGCCTGTCATGATCCTAAGGATTAGACAGGCTAAGGACTGGGTTAGGAATTTTTGGGAGCTAATACTAAACAATGACAAGACCAACTTCCCAACACACAAAATTCCCTTCACCTGTATTATCTTAAATTAGCACACTGTACAAGTACAAATATACAATTAAGAATCTTGAACCCTTTTACAAGTATATTTATAGCTCTTGGTTAGAGATAGTCTCTCTCAAGTCCTTGACTATCCAGTTTCTTTACACTCTTCAACGCAGTAATGTTAAACTCTGTGAAACTTGGTGATTACTTAGTTTGTGATTGAAGTCTTCTCCTTCAGTCAGCACCTGACTTCTTTCTTGATCTTTTCTCTGCACCCATGACACCGTGGTTGTCTTGCGCGACACAGTGTTTAGTTGAAGGAAGGTGCAAAACCAAAACTCAAACCCAGCACCTCCAATACTCCGTTGTTATTCACTCTAGCAAATTTCCCTTCGCTGCGGTTTGCTTTGCACAATCTTCGCGCTATCTGACTGATCTCGCCTGGCCACGTACAACTCTGTTATGGCTTACTGCACTGTTATGGCTTATAGTCACATTCACCCTGCTTACACAGCGGCTAGCTAGATTCTCTCGGTCTGTCGAAGAACTTCTCCCTTTATTCTCAATTCGATGCTTCCGGAATCTTTACCCCTCTGGAGATCTGTTGTTCAAGTCTGATTGGCTCATGTGTTCCTCCCACTAACTGATGGGGAGTGACATCGAATCTACTCGAACAAGTGGCTTCTTACTGCGTCAAAAATCTACGTAATATTTCCTTCCATTGGCTTCTAGAAATGCTCTCACAACTTTCTACTGCGTTTCTGTTTCACACTGACGGTGTGTTGTCGGCTGTTACACAACATTATACATGCACTAACTTTGCATTGCACCAACTAGCCTCATGTAAAACTTACATGAAATCTTATGCCCAGAACACTTTGAATTTTCCACTTAATAAAATTGTTTCTCAAACATTCAAAACACTATAACTTATTGCCACTGTTGCATGATCATCTGAACTCTAGATCGATACTCCCTATCTCTAGTCTCGGAGGTTGCGGATTCGAGACTCGCTCAAGTCGGTTCTCTCAGCACTGAGACATAATAATAATAATAATAATAATAATAATAATAATAATAATAATAATAATAATAATAATAATAATCGTATGGCCTCAGCTACCGTTTGCAGACATTTCGATTTGACGCCATCTGGCTGTCTGCTCGTCAATTTCGACGTTCCGGCTTACTCTGTCTGCCATCTAGCGGACCTAGAGTAAACCGGATCTCTCTTGGGCGTCAATGGCTGAGATTTAATTAATTTTGTCGGGTAAATACCAAATGTATCACCAGAGATCTTTTACATGCCGACATCGTACGACATGGAGTGCCGAATGGACTTTTTTCCGCCCTTCAAAAATCCGACTACCTCTGCCGGGTTTGAACCCGCTATCTTGGGATCCGGAGGCTGACACTCTACCACGGATCCACAGGGGCAGCTACTGAGACATGAAAGGGGTACTTTGCAACACATGGTCGTGACATGCCACACAACATCCCAACATAAAGACTGCAGAGAACATTTTGTTAAGTGACCTCTATAAACTTGCTGCATAGTTTCAAAAATGGAGGTTTCAACCCAGCACAAAAAAAGACAGAATTATCTTGCTTCCACCTGAACAATAAAATGGCAGACCTTAAACCTATGTATCAATAATTGGTTCTCTGCTACCGTATTATCCTTACCCAAAGTATCTTGGCTTAATCCTTGATCGTACACACTCATTCACAAACTGTGCGATACCTCTTGAGGTGCTTCAGCAACTACATTGAGATCCTCTGTACCAGATGAGTTGGCTGTGCGGTTAGGGCCGCGCAGCTACGTGCTTTCATCCGGGAGAAATTTGGTTCGAACCCCACTGTGTCGGCAGCCCTGAAGATGGTTTTCTGTGTTTTCTCATTTTCACACCAGGCAAATGCTGGGGTTGTACCTTAAGGCCACGGCCGCATCCTTCCCAGTGATTAACTAGTTGTACTTCCTCTTAACCTTTCAAGCGATAATGACGGAATAAATCGTCACAGTCCCATGGCTTCCTAAGTGGTCATGACGAAATATTCCATGAGCTGCATGTACTATTCCAACCAGAAACCAGCCCTCCTGCCATTCTTAAATTTCTGGCACTACCGGGAACCGAACCCGGGCCCGTGAGGACGGCAGCTAATAACACTAACCGTTATGCTACGGAAGCGGACGTCGAAGATGAGTGGCAACATAAGAGACAATGGTTGATACAATGGTCATCGTAACATTGTTGATCAATTTTATGACTTTCGATATTGTAGGCCTTCACATTTAGTTTTCTTCCAACTCTCAAATACCACTCTTATCATCGTCAGTACGATAAAACTGTATAAAACATAATCGGAAATTGTATTCTCTATAAATTCTGTTATGTAGTACTTTTCGATAAGACCAGTAACATAGGTATTTAAGAATTACATTTTAAGCGCCTTACCCTAATTACCATTTTATCTAGGGTGAATAAAATTGTGTATAGCATAGACTGTAGTTTCTTATTCCCCCGACTCTATATACCGATTTTCATGAAATTCTGTTTACCCATTTTCTCGTGGCTCGATGTTGATATGGACTTGGCAACAAAAATACAAATTGATGAATATCTCTGTTATCATAGCCGGTACGGTAAAAAATGTATAATTGTCGCCATAAGACCTATCTGTGATGGTGCGACGTAAAACCACTAGCGAAAAAACGTATAAGACATAAATGATCGGAAATTTAATTCTATACAACTTTAGTTATGCAATATTAATCGATAGGACCACTAATAACATAAATATTTGAGAATAAATTTTAGGCCTTCTCTTAAATTACCATTTCGCCCTGTGTGTATAAAATGATTTGTAGCCTAGATTGTATTTTCTCATTCCCCGACTTACCGATTTTCATTAAATTCTCTTCAGCCGTTTTCTCGTGATGCGCGTACACATATACAAACAGACATTAAAGAGTAAAAGTAATAAGTGCATTTCCTTGTTACTGTGGACATGACCAATACAGATATATTATTCTTTTTAATTCTGAGCAATGTACAGACAAAACTCTTATATATAGAGTTTTGTACCGAGCAAGTGGCCATGTGTTTAGGGTCGCACAGCTGTGAGCTTGCAATCGGGATATAGTGGGTCGAACCCCAGTGTTGGCAGCCCTCAAGGTGGTATTCTGTTGTTTCCCATTTTCACACCAGGCAAATGCTGGGGCTGTTTCTGAATTAAGGCCACAGCTGCTTCATTCCCACTCCTAGCTCTTTCCTATCCTATCATTGCCATAAGACTTAACTGTGTCGGTGTGACATAAGCAAATTAAATTGTTTTATTAATTTGTATATTTTAAAAAAGTCCTGAACATGAAAACTAGCAGTTAGTCAAAATGATCCATGTTACAAGTGTCCTTAGACTATACAGCATGTATAAGGGAGTGTCGTCTAATTGACATATTCTGCTTTTAGTTCCATGAAACCAAGGACAGTGTGCAGTACTGTTCCTTATCAATTGTCAAGCGCTGGTGTTTTCTGATTGCGGATCACTGTTGTCAAGATGTAGACGTGCCCCTGATTCCTGGTTCTCATGTTCCCATCTTCAGCGATACTTCTAAAAGTATGGTGAGTACCTCTATTTTAATTACTACTCTGCGTTAGAGAAAAGCAATGTTTTACACCCCTATTCAAAATTGATTGAGTGAAACTTCTATATTCATAGTTTTATTTCATTTCTTGGGATTGTTTGAATGTATTTGGCCCAAAGTTACCACCCATTACTACTATATCCCACATCTGGATTTCGATTACCCCCTTGTGACATTCATCTGACAATTAGTTACTAATGCAAATGCTAGAGTACATTGCTGAATCCACCCACAAACAAATTTCAGACAGGGCTACAAGATAAAAACAAAACATTGGTCATACAAGTCTCTTGATATATGTATTGCTTGACTGATTATTCACAGGAAGATTTTTCAGATTCTTTTTCCCTCTGCATTAACAGATCTCTGAAGACTATTGTGGACACTTCAGTATATTTTATTCATACCGTTGTGGATCAGAATCAGCGTCGTGAAAAGCAGCAGCAGCAGAGCGAATGAAGTATTAAATATTAGAACTTCTGTAGTTCAGCGTTCCATCCGCAAGGCAATTCTCCCCATTCTCTTATGGAAAAAGCACCGACTTACCTGCTGATATTAATATTCCGTAAGGCAATATCGAACATTAAAGTTGACAGTTCGCCAGGCCCAGATCATACTACAGTTCGTGTATTATGGCACCTCAATCTTACTAAATTTGTGACATTACTCATCAACACGATGCTTTTTACTACGTACCTACAAAACTCAAAACGGCCAGAACAATTTTATTACATAAGGGCAGAGACATAAATGATATAAAAAAGAATGGAGACCTATAACCATATACAGTAAAACCTTGTTAATTCAAAGTCATTGATACACAAAAATCGGACCTCGAATTTCGTGATTTCGAATTAACCGCCAGCTCGTAATTCAGAAATGCGAACCCTTGTGGCGTCGCAAAATACCCGTTACTGCATGCAATTAACCTTAATTCACAGTTTAGACCTTTCAGATGTCATGGAAAACACTATTTCCGAAATGTATCCAACAAGATGCATTTACGTTATTCAAATAATGCACTTGGATGAAACAATGGCAAACATAACCTCATGCAATGAAAGGAAAAAAACACTATTCATAGTCCAGAATAAATTATGCTGGCTGCCCTGTGCAAATGCTTTGTTTTATGGATTACTGTACTGTTTGCATTTTTAGATACCTTGTACTTGCACAGAAAGTAGCCGATGCCCTTAAAACATCGTGGCTTATCGAACTTTCCTATGAACGAGGGGAGAAAGTCTCTCGCTTCCGTGTGCATTACAAAACAATTCAGTGACTCCTCCTCTGTACGATTTCCGGCACTTCTCTCGTATTTCAGAAATGCCAACCCTTGCCGCGTCACACAGTATTCTACGACACATTAATGCATGCAATCACCTTGATTCTCAGTTTCAACCTTTCACATGCCATGGAAAACACTATTTCTGAAATGTATCCAACAAGATGCATTTACATTATTCAAATAATGCACTTGGATAAAACAATGGCAGACATAACCTCATGCAGCAAAAAGAAAAAACACTATTCATAGTCAAGGATAAATGATGCTGGCTCCCCTGTGCAAATGCTATGTCTTTTGGATTACTGTACTGTTTGCATTTTTAGATACCTTGTACTTGCACGGAAAGTGCCTGACACCCTTTGAACATAGTGACTCTTTGACTGTTATGGTGTTAATCAAAGAAATAAATGAACCTACACATAACCTTGTTTTTCTTCAACTAACCTTTCCATAACTGATTTACATTTTAATACATTTTTCCTAAGCATTCACTCTCTTCTTGTTACAGACTTCATACCAAAAAGCTCTATCAACGTCAATATACCTTCAACTTTCGCTCCTTCAAGCAAGATAAATACGTCCATAGACAGCCTAATACTTTTTCCTTGCTCCCACAACTACTTAAAGAAGACTGTTATCTTATCATAACACATTCGACTTTCACTCCTTCAGCCAGTTAAATAAGACTATAGGCAGCTGAACAGCCACTTAAGAAGATTCAAGGAAACACATTTCTGTTTCATCATAAAGATTGAGCTGTTTATTGCTCTACTCCCAACAGGTTTTTGGGTGCATTGACTCAACGCTCCGGAAAGTATAATCGTGTGAACTTATGACATGCAGCTTGATACTATGATTTTAACCAAGGACATTCTAATAATTTTTATGTTTAGACAAACACCTACATTGATATATTCTTTTTATGACTTGTAAGAACAATCAGGATCTTAATTTTTCACCATACAGGTCTGAGTTTGAGGCTGATGATGCCCTTAATATGGGCGAAACATGTCCCTTAACATTTTATAATAATACTTAATTTCTAAAAAAGATCTCTTTGTATTGAATAGGTGGATATTAAAAAAAATAACACTTGTAACATACTTTGTATTTACGTACATTTCAATACGGACCTAACATGAGAATTATAACGTGTAACATTGTTCGGTGCGCACGAATTGATTATATGAGCCGCTCTTTTTCGCCAACTGTTGGCATTGCCACTGTTCGCGGATTTTGCTTCTCACACTGCCTGCTACGTGATACTGTGGCGTTCCTTAAAACTCGGAATACAAAAGGATTAAGATTTCACTCAAACTTAGCAAATATGAAGCACACTTTAGACACACTGAAGTGAGTGAAAAGTGCAGAAAGCTACCCCTGCACATTCTGGAAGACACGTTCTTTCCTGACGTAGAGAAATTTTAAATTTAAATTAGTCTGTAAAATACTAATTTTTTTTCAAAATGTAAAGGCAGTTTTGAATTAAAAGTCTGAATTTTGGTAATGGGGCTGACATTGTTCTTTGAATTATTAATTATCCATATTTCGAATTAAACAATTTAAATAACGTGCAGAAGTGTACCTCATGTTTCTGGGAACGAGAGCTGCTTCGAACTGGGTGAGATTTTGAATTAACCGATTTTGAATTATCGAGGTTCTACTGTATTTGGTGATTCGGAGAATAACTGAACGAGTACTAGATATGAGAATGCGTTCATATGTCACACTAAGTCCTCACCAGCGTGGCTTCATGCCATTACCTGGAACTCATGTCAACGCTTTCCTCGTGAATGGTTGCCTCGGGAATGCGAAATGTAAAATGCTTACAATATAGTGATTAATTTAATCCACCTTTTCAATACAAATTGGTTTTGTGTTGCTAGTTCATAATACTACAACACGAATTACAGGGACATGTTTCACTTTATTTACAAGCATCTTCAGCCTACATAATTGTCTGAGTTAAGACCTGTCATATTTGGATTGTTTTTACAAATTGTTTGCTTGAGTATGAATCCATGTTTAGTAATAATATCAAAAAAACATAGGAATTATGTACACATTAACTATATGAATTACAATGTTGAATTGAAGTAACCCTTAATTCTAAAATACATTGACGTCCAAAACATAGTAACTAAAAAAAAAAAAAAAAGGTTAAAATTGTTTTCACAATTACAATGTTGAATTGGAGTAACCCTTAATTCTAAAATACATTGACGTCCAAAACATAATAACTACAATTTGAAAATTTGGCTAAAATTGTTTTCACAATGCTGTAGTTGATTGATTGTGGTCTTTCTTACTGCTGCTACAAAGTCTTGTGGTCTTTCTTAAAGACTTTGTAGCAGCAGTCAAAGGGATGCTTCACTCATTCTATTACCTCGAAAGAAACATAAACAGCTACTCAAGATTTGGATAGAAGCCCCCCCCCTTTTAACTACAACTACATTAATACAATCTGCTACCAATGGATATTCAAGTCGCAATAAACAAGAATTAATTATTCTAATACTTTCACTGATCAAATCACCAAACTGCAGCAAGCCTCGAAAATTCTAGAAGCTGGTTTCCAACGATTCCAAGATTTTAATTTTTAGAATATCATTTTGACTCAAATCACACATGGAGTCAAATCATAGTTTTTAAATAATTGCATTGGAGATCACAGTTAGTAACCAAATTCTCAATATCGGAAGTTACTGTGTTCCAGAAATCCATGGATTTTAGAAAAAATGGCCCCTATATTTTAACCTTCAGTTTATGACTCAAATTTAAGCCATATTACAGTTGATTCAATCAACCACAGCATTGTGAAAACAATTTTAGCCAAAGTTTCAAATTGTAGTTACTATGTTTTGGATGTCAATGTATTTTAGAATTAAGGGTTACTTCAATTCAACATTGTAATTCATATTGTTAATGTGTACATAATTCCTTTGTTTTTTACATATTATTACTAAACATGGATTCATATTCAAGCAAACAATTTGTAAAAACAATCCAAATATGACAGGTCTTAACTTTGAGACAATTATGTAGGCTGAAGATGCTTGTAAATAAAGTGAAACATGTCCCTGTAATTCGTGTTGTAGTATTATGAACTAGCAACACAAAACCAATTTGTATTGAAAAGGTGGATTAAAATAATCACTATATTGTAAGCATTTATAACAAATTTCAATACGGGTCTAATCATGAGATTAGTTACATGTAAAATGCAAAATGTAACAAAAAGGATTGTTGCGTCATTTTTTTTAGACATCACAAAATTATTTGACTCGGTTGGACATGAACATATCAAACGATCTATCTGACAGTCTGAAATTCCTCCAAACTTATGTAGACTAATTGAAACATTTCTTACAAAGAATCCTGTTCAAGTGGAAGCTGATCATAAGAAATCAAAACCCATCGAAATTCAGTGTGGCATAGCTCCAGGTTCCCCTATCTCACCATTGCTGTTTAATTTATCAATCAATACTGTAATACAAAATCTCACTGACCATGACATACGCCAACATTATGGCTATATTTTATCCGATGATCTACTGCCATTATCCTCATTTGCTTTCGCAGATGACCTAGTCATACTCAGCAAAACTGAAAGTGATGCTATTACCTTGTTGATTTAACCTAAAGCAGCTTTGCAGAAATTGGTTTACATATCTATACTCTTAAAAGCAAATCTGTAACCCCGAAGAAAGGAAAATTAACTGAATGAAACGTCACTATACTTGAAGGATCAATAATCCCATCGATAAAAACAATGAACGAATGAAGTATTTAGCAATTGACTTCAACAACAAAATTTCACTTGACAGACATAAATTAATAAGCACAGCAACTTCTGTCTTAAATAATCTGGTAAAAACAAAACTTATAAAAACCAGAGCAAAAGATCAAGATTATTAAAGAGTTTGTTTGGCCGGGTTTGATGAATCCTCTACAATGTGCCCCCCTGACACAACTATCAAACGCCTTTCTTAAAGATCTGGACAAAATATAAGAAGTTCTGCAAAAGAAACAATGATGCTGCCAGATGATACTCCAAATTTGATCCTGTATAGTGCCAGAAAGTCAGAGGGATGGGAATAATTAGCGCAGAATGGGAAGCCGGTACACAGCATTACAATATTTGTAATCGCTTACTCCATATTCAGGTCGTTCATCTACAGTACGTAAGGAAGTTACCTGAAGAACAAGATACGGCACTCCACAGACTTGACATCCAAGAGGAAAGTCTTCCCACAAAGATTGACGGAAGAAAACTACGTGAAATTATGAGAAATCGATTCAGTCGTGGTGCCAGTTGCCACATAAAGGAAAGAGAGTAGTGTTATATTCAGACTGTCCTAAAGCAAACTTCTGGATGAATCATAAATCACCTCTGTCCTCTTCTGAATACATAAACGCAGTGAAGATGTCATACAACCTCACCGCAGTCAGATAGGTTCCCGGTAGGTCATTCAACACAACCCGTTGCTGCCAAAATTGCTGCACCAAGTCAGAAACCCTTGGACAGGTGCTGGATTCTGCCGGAGCACTGACCTAATGTGCAACCATCGCCACCACCATGTAAAAGCATTGGTTGTCCAATGCTGGATGAGAGGTGCATGAGGTGGTTCACTGCATCTCTACCGATGACTCTAATCGAAGGGCTGACATCATAGCCATCAACAGAAGGGACATTAAAGCAATGGTCTTAGATCCCACCATTCGCCTTAGCTATCAACAAAGTATAAAATACCTATTGATTGGTGGGTTGGCAGAGGTCTGCTATTCGGAGCAAGAGGCACACTCCCTAGTCAGACATCGACCTTTCTACAAAATTGTAAAAATTCCATTCTGCGAAATAGAAGAAATGGTAATACAGATACTGAGGGACTCTCTGCAAATTGTTCACTTCCATCTATACCTGAGAATGTGATTAACCTTCCTCCCCCACTAACCCTGGAAAAAAGATGAGAACAGCGTTAACGATTAAATTTGCACTTTTTTATATTTTTAAACTGTATTCTGGATCCGAATGGTCACACCTATTGGAGGATGGATGATTTATTTCTTTAATAAATCTCTCTCTCTCTCTCTCAGTTGGTCTTGGCATGACTGCTTACTGTGATATGAAACGGCTGGAGTTTGTCGGTGCTAGACTGCTAGATTTATGCACATAATTTAAAAACAGATAGTGTTCAATATAATTCACTAAAGTACTGTTTGCTGAAAGAAGTGGCCAAAAAAAAAAAAAAAAAAAAAAAAAAAACCAGTAATGCAGAGTGTACACAATTGGAAATGCTCACTGTCAGTTGGAAAAAAATTTTTGCTGCTTTAGAAGATGACTTGGACTTTGCATCTCTTGATACATCCTTCACCTGAAAAATAAATCTGGAATTAATATACAGCAGAACCTCAATTATACATTTCTGTAAACTACGTTTTCCCGTGTTATTCGTTCAAATTACGTGGTCCCGTGAGCATCCTAGTCGAATCACGTTGTAAAAATCCTGCATTATCCGTTCCTCGAAGAAACTATTTCCTGGATAAACTGTTCAGAAATTTCGTTCCCATCAACGCTAAATCCTCGATCACAGTTTTTTCAAGAAACTGTATCTCACGGAAGGACGGTTATGGCATACTTACGGATTTTGGTCTTAACGTCCCGTCATTGCGGTAATTTGAGTATGTACTGTACTGGAAAAGCGATCGGCGGTGAGCTTTCATATGAGACCATCTTAGCATCGCATTCGAGTGTATTCTTTAGAGAATCCTCGGAAATCATAAAGCAGAGTGTGTCCACAACAATTGGAAGGAGACGAGCGCATCTTGACAGATCTTCTTGAAGACGGAACAAGTTTCATTAAACGATTTGCAAAACGTCTACGTTATGTCTAGGTTTAGATGTTTATTTATTTATTTATTTTATTTTATTTATTTTTTTCAAGTTTATCACCGAACAGGTTTTCGGTACTTCCCTCAGGGCACTGTATAGTCGCTGGGCTTTCAGGCAGGAATCGTTATTGCTTCTTCTTACAGTAACACAAATTTAGTTTAATATTATGGTATACGATTGATTATGTTAGAGACCAGAACAGTTGTTGCATTTCAGTTTTTTTTTTTTTTTTTTTTTTTTTTTGTTAAAATGTTATGAAAACTGCAGTCGTTTTATTTGCGCATGTTACAGGTGGTGGTGGTGGTGATTATTGTTTTAAGAGGAAGTACAACTGGGCAACCATCCTCTATTGCGCATGTTACATTTGAAAACTTTGTATCATTTTACTCTTGTAACGTCTTGTACAGCGAGCGCGCATTCCAGCTGAGCTCAAGGTCGTGAATCCTGTAAATTCGGAAGTTTTAATGATATTTTTCCCTTTCCAATTTGATTGTGATTAGAGACGGACAGAATTGAATATAATGCATTCGAGAACTAGAGAATCGATACTTACATTCCAAACCATATTCTAGATTTCAATGTAAACATTAAAAATCGATGTAGGGCTAATTTACACGGTATAAGATTCCTATAAACTGACTACGAACAGTATACTGGTGACCAAATTACAATGGAAGCTTTAAAAAAAAAAGATTTTGCCACCACGTTGGGTGCTTTTGTATCTAAAGTGCTTTATTTTATTAGATTAGAGAATTAAAAACTACTTGTGGTCGATTGTTGTTTGGCTTGGCGTTACGGGTATTTGATTTTTCGAAGAGTTTCTCTGATCAAAGTTAGTGAATTGAAGGAAGGTTTTAGAGGAAACTGACGAAGTTTCCCCGTAAAACTGAATGTAAAGTTTCGAGATTTTTAAGTCGTGTGCCAGTAATTAATGTTTGAACCTGCCCCGTGGTCTAACTTGTCTGCCTCTTATCCGGATGCCCGGTTTCGATTCCTGGCCAGGTCAGGCATTTTTACCTGGATATGAGGGCTGGTTCCAGGTCCACTCATTCTACGATTTACCGAGCTCGATAGCTGCAGTTGCTTAAGTGCGGCCAGTATCCAGTAATTGGGAGATAGTGGGTTCGAGCCCCACTGTCGGCAGCCCTGAAGATGGTTTTCTGTGGTTTCCCATTTTCACACCAGGCAAATACCGGGGCTGTACCTTAATTAAGGCCACGGCCGCTTCCTTCCAATTCCTAGGCCTTCCCTACCCCATCGTCGCCATAAGACACATCTGTGTCGGTGCGACGTAAAGCAAATAGCATTCTACGATTACCTTTAATTGAGGAGGTATTTAATGGTGAGATGACAACCCTGGTCTAGAGAGCCAGGAATAACGGCCGGGAGGATTCTTCACACTGACCATGTGTCACCTCGTAATCTGAAGGCTTTCAGACCAAGCATTGTTCACTTGGTAGGTGGAAGGCCCATTGGGGCTGTAGTTTGGTTTGGTTTAGGGGGGATTTTCAGTTTTCCTATGTTGTACGTTTTTTTCCATGGTTCCCTCAAAAATGGAAAATCGAGGTTCCACTGTAATGAAATACCATTTTGGGTAATTTCAATAGCAGATGTTCCTCTGAACAGCACAAATTTCAAAACTCTTGAAGTTCGTGCATTAATCTCCGCATAATCTGAAAATATTATTACTTCACAATACCCCTTCTCCTTTTGACAGGTTTGACAGGTTTTTTTTTTCATTGTAGCGTCTACATATTTTGCACATCATAGGAGAGTAATGAAGGATACTTACGGCATTTAGAGTCACTACCACCAATGCCCCTTAATTTGGAAAGAACACTTGCATCACTAACGACATACTGAGTTTCAGAATCGCATTCTAAAGGCCTGCTCACACTTACCAGAAGGAAGACACGGAGAGAGGAACTTCTGAGAAGAATTTCTCCTGTGTGAGCTCATACCTATCGGAAGCGCGCCTCGTCATTTGGACAGCTGAAATTCAAAACTTGCCTTGCAGTTATGTGTGAAGCATTGGTCCACCCGAACACAACTAATGGATTATGTGTTAGCTCTTAGCTCACTTGGTAATAATAATAACAATCGTATGGCCTCAGCTACCGTGTGCAGACATTTCAATTTGACGCCATCTGGCTGTCTGCTCGTCAATTTCAACATTCCGTTTTACTCCAGGCCCACTAGATGGCAGACCGAGTAAACCGAAACTCTCTTGGGCGTCTATGGCTGAGATTTAATGAATTTTGTCGGGTAAACACCAAATGTGTCACCAGAGATCTTTTACATGCCGACATCGTACGACATGGAGTGTCGAATGGACTTTTTTCCGCCCTTCAAAAATCCGACTACCTCTGCCGGTTTTGAACCCGCTATCTTGGGATCCGGAGGCCGACACTCTACCACTGATCCACAGAGGCAGCTACTTGGTAATGGCATATGGCTTTTAGTGCCGGGATGTGTCCGAGGACTTCGGCTCACCAAGAGCAGGTCGTTACCATTAATGCTTTCTCTTCTTTGGAGAAATTCTCTTCCCTTTTTTTTAAATGTTTCTTTATTGTCCATTTCTTCTTAGTAGTTAATCAAAACAATATTAAATAACTAACTTTCAGATACAAGTTAATTCAATAGAGAAACATTACATAACTTACGTGAACTGAATTCTATTGCTTCCTAACCCTCTTTTGTTTTACGAACGAATCAGAAAGGCCAACATACATTAATTTGTTATGGAAACCTAAATATTATTCTGATGAATCGTCATATTTGACGAAACCTCAAATAAAGCCAATATGCGTTGGTGAAACGCTTCTCATTTTAACGAATCGTAAAGCCTTGATCGACCGTCGTATTTGACATCAAGACATTTTGACCAAGGTTGGTGAAACCGGGCATCGGCCTTTCTACCATGGTCAGGCTGAATTGCAGGTCCCTTTGCATCTGACCAATCCTAATTCTGTTTTTTCTTGTTTTCTGTACAACTGATCTAAGGAATTAAATTTTATAAGGTTGCAGTTGTTCATATCTTGTGTAAATATTTCAGTTACTTCACTGTGTTTGAGCAATTCATACAGAGTTCCCTATGCCAGACCTATCGCAACAAATCTGCTAAAAAGCTGCATTGCTGACTTGACATTCGTCTTCTGAAAAACCTTACGATTGATGTGCTTATCATTGCCTTTACTATGTTATACTCAGATTCACAGCCTGACATGCTGATTACATTCAATAACTCTCAATTCACATGTAAACAGTATCATACATTGCCTCATTTGTACACAACATTGCATTTAACTGCTACTTCTCTGGACAATGGAGCATTATGGAAGTTCCAGCACTTGATAATCTACTCATAATAGCGGGCTAGTGCTTTTATCGACTAACGATCGATTGGGGGTTTAAAGTTCGTCGGGACCGAAATTAATTCAGTAGATTCGGGGAAAATGATACATCGAAGAACGAGAAATAGAGTTCTTTTAACCCAGATTGTATTGGTTATGTTTTCGGGACTGAAAATTATGATTGATCCGGGAAAAAACTATAGTTCTGGGAACAATCGATTGAGGTTCCACTGTATAATCCTAAAGTTGTGTTGGACTGGGTCTGACGAAGTTGAAACTATATACAATAGTAGTAGTAATAATAATGGGCAGTGACTTTTTGGACCAACCTGTGCAGTATATGTAATTTTAAAGCTTTTCAGTCTGTCGAGCACCAGTTATAATATCTGTAACATTACAACATACCTGTAAGAAAGACATACTATTAAACAAAGAATGCCATGTTTCGTTCTTGAAAGATCATCAGCTTCTCATAAATCATACTTTATTTTTTTAAATTTATAAATTGACTAGCTGATGTACCCTGCTTCGCCATGGAATTCTACATTGTTTAGAGAGATCTAGGTTGGGTAGTGTACACGTAAGAGTGTAGCCTAGTAAATTGCATAGCTCTTAACGTTACCCTAGAAACACGACGGGGAAGTCGCCAAACTTCTTTTCTTATGTGAAGACTGGGGTAGTGAATGTTCATTGTAATGGTAGGCTCTTTTGCCTACCATCAGGCACAATCAAGTTGGGAAGTTTTCATTATAACGGCAGACACTTGCTCTCCACCTGCCTTTTTACTTCCCAAGAAAGACTGTCTTAGTGGTTTTCTCAACTAAAATTAACATAGGTCATTACAATAACGCCAGTAGGAATGTCGTGATTAATAGCAATGCTATCATATGAAATACTCTATCAAATGAAAACCCACACATTTTTCTCACTTTTAACAAACAGTACTGCGCTGCCGATCTAACAGTGCAAAATTCTACCGCAGACAGCCGTGAGCCGTGAACACTTTTTCAATTTTGGGTGGGCGGAAAATCTCAATTCATTACACGGCGGGGGGAAAAAAACTATCTGACTTGGAGGCAAATTTTTCCTCCAGGCCAGAGGAGAAACCCCCTCTATGCTGCCAATTTGGAATAAAACGAATGCTGAATTTAATAAAAGTGAAGAAGAAGAAGCTTTTCTTAAGTAACAGCTCTTTTCGGGTGCTATAATTTGGAATAGGCCAAAATTGTAATTCTACAACAGGTCATAAGTGAGGCTCTGCTTTAAGTGTGCACACTGCTCATTTCAATCAGCGCGCCAGAGTAGGGATTGAATAGCTGGAATACTTTGATGAACCAGTGTGTAACGTACCAGCATTATCAGAAAATGTATGAACCAGAGGAATGGCATGCTAAAGAAGAAAGTTATCTGACTCCCCAGCTGTTTCCCGCTAATATTCAGGCAGGTTATTATACTTGGTACGCAGCAGTAATCCCATCTATCGGAGATGATTGGCAGCATCAGAGACAAAGAATATCACAACAAACAATCGTCAGTATAATGTTATTGTTGATCAACACTCAGTGTGAATAAAATGACTTATAGATAAGATTGTAGCGGCTCATTCCCAAACATTACATACAGATTTTCATTATAATCTCTTTGGCCGTTTTTGTTGATGTGTGTACATATATACAGACAGACAGGAATTACGGAAAAGTCAAAGTGCATTTCCTTGTTACTGTGGACATGGCCGATACAGAAATGTCATTCTTTTTCAATTCTGAGTAATGTACAGACAAAACACTTAACTTTATTATATAGATGACAATTTTTTACTAATGTAGAAACATTTATTTTTAATTCTGTTTATATGCTTTAATAATTAAAAGTTAGAACTTACTTTAATGTAGTGCTACAATAGTGCTTCCTCTCTTCTTGTTAGTCTGACAGAGAGTGCAAGACAGTGTTTTTCCGAAGATAAAGTATCTCAGGAAAGCCATATGGTGCGTGGTCAGCCGGCTAGTTTTTCGGTGACTTCCCATTACATCATGCTCCAGTGATGCCAGTGGCTACTTCGAATTGTACTTTTAACTTTATTAGTGTTATCATATTTCAGTCGTTTTGGAAATTAAAATAATGTTGTTCAATGATCATGTAATGGGCAGGCTAGATTACCGGTAATTTTCTGTTACATCATTTTCGGTGCAGTTTCAGGGCCATTCATTGAAGTGTTTTGTAGTTTATTATTTTATTATAATTATCATAATTGCTACTCGTTCAGACCAAACTGTATGTGGTGTTGAAATATGGAACCAACTTCTCTGGACAACTGAGGGTTATGGAAGTTTCAACACTTGATAATTACCCGCCATGGTAGTATCAATGGTTGCCATCAGGTCCTCCAATATGGTTGATTTTGAAGCGTAAACTATACCTTCAACCAACTCCCAAAATAAAAAATCCATTGGTGTGCATTCATGCTAGTAACAAGATTCGCATTGAGAAATGTTATGTAATGTTAAATAATGTATGTGTGACACAATTGACGTAAGATAATAAATGTTTAGAAAATTCATATCGATCGATCATATTTTCGATTCAATTCAGATTTCATTTCCATCCAGTTGGCAGTATAACCGGAACTGGCAGCACTCCCTCTTTGCTCCTCACCCCGTAAAAATCGGGCTCAAGAAAAAGTGCGCGTATAATATTATAAGGAATGTCTGAAAGTTGAGCGACATTATTGGAATATATTTTAAATGGTCATGTAAAGGAGCATAAACATCATGCTAACAATTAATCACGAGTAGACGTTCCAGACATTTAAATCACAGTAACCTCCTGTGGGATTCATTGAGCGCTATTGCAAAAAGTATGAAATATTGTTCAGAAATTAATACTGCAAATAGAGGAAAATTTGTTTTTAATGCATTTGATCATTGAGGTTGCCTTGGTTCATTTCTTATTAAATGCAGTTGGTTTGTCAGTGTTGAGCATTTTTAATTTTTCGGCTTTGTAATTTGCCTGATTGGCTGATTAATATTAATAATTGACTGGTAACTTAATGTTGATGAACCTTAAACTGAATCATTTGTATATTTTGTCTACAGAACTCTTCATTCCCTAGGATAGTTATTAGGGTTGTGATTTCTATGACATGTCTAGCCATAGTTCCTGCTGGAGGAATGGGGTAGACTGTACAGGCAGTGAATCTACGCAGAGTTTTGGACGGTGGTAGTTAAAATAACTCAACTTTGTAAAGGGGCCACCAGCTTTGGACTGAGGATCCTCTTTACTTGATGCTGTACCCGTGTTGGAAAAACTGCCTCTGAAATCCAGCAGGCAGTGTCTGTTCTCTAGGTCAGGGGCAGCTCTAAAACCTGTCATTTGGGTGTAAAATGTGGATGTGGCGAGCCCTGGATGATAATAGCCTGTATGAAACATCAGAGAACAGAGAGTTATGGCGTACCCTGGATGCAATGCACATCTCTTGTGTATCCATGGAGCTGTGAAAAATGGATGGTGGTCAGTGAACCACTTCCTGATCCAGCAGTTCCTGGATAAGGGCTGCGGAAGAAGAGGAAGAAAATGTATTTTCATCTTGGTCTCTTTTTACAAACTTCAGTTCAATTATACTCATTCATAGCATTTGTGAACATGGCAATACTGTTTTCATTTGTCACATAAATGTATTTTTTATCATTAAGTACATAAACGCATATTTTTGGTCATCTTATAGTAGTTTTAACCATTGTCAAAGTTTTATTCATATGTTTCAGGCTACATTAAGGCGTTTCTGCAGCAGGGGATGGGGAAAGAGAATATGTTAAACGAGAAAACATACTATTTAATATCTAATTAAAACTACCCAACATTTTAAATATGTTTTATGTATGTTTATGTACAGTGAAAGCTGTATCTACAGTTTCTGACGAGAGAAGAGTATTAAAAGATGCGAAAACATGAGGAAACAAATATGAAAACCATTTGCTGTAGGGCCCATATAAATAACAACTTATTATTGCTGGTCACTTTCTTTCTAAAACAAGAAATATTAGTTGAAGCCTTATGTTTTGGACCAGTGGACCACGAATTACTCGGAGGTTACACTCACCCATGTGTGACAGAACGACTTTTTGCTGCCATCTTGAAAGTGCAGGTTTAGTTTCGACTGACTCAAGTCAGAGATGAGAATTAAAACATTTGCGCCAACTCCGCATGTTCAGATGTCTGTTGACTTCCTGAAGGAATGAATTTTATCTTCACTAGTAAACAGTTATTCATAACTGTCCTATCACAATACATATATGTACCATGCTACTGAACTTGTCTCAGTGTGCACGATTTGCAAGAGAATGACTTTGTTCACGATCTTGAATGTGGCAACACACATTGGCTTAGGACTGCACTGAGTCCAAGCTGCAATTTTAACATTTGCACCAACTCCACACTCTTAAGATGTGATTGCCTAGCCACTTCCTGAAGGATTTGAATTTTTTTGTTTCAATTAGTTGGAGATTTCACTAAATTTCTCTTATCCATAGTTGGGCTATCGCAAGACAGGCATGCACTATGCTACTGAACATCTCACGATCATATTCCTAATCAGTAAGTAGGCCTTTTCATGACAAATATTCACTGTGCTTCACCATAAAACTGAGCACAGAATAAATGTTTAATTTCTGACTGGAATGCAAAATACTAGCACAAACAATCCCACAGGGCTATTCAACAGCCTCAGTGCTAACCTCCAAACAAAACTGAACTTTCCTGAAGTTAACAGCTTGCTTCCTGATGGTGCATTCTTCCCCATAAAGTTAAGGAATTCACGGCCTTTTGTTGTTACTGCATAACTTGCACCTACCTGCCTCCGATGGTGTGGGCTTTAATCTGTATCGGAAATCTCATTCCACCCACAAAGGATGATAAACATTTTCAGGGCTGGCAGGAATGTGATTGCAGGAAGTGGGTGACAGTGGAAAAGTGTGACATGATAAGTCAGGTCATCGTCTTATGCAGATGTAATACGATGGGAATTAGGACTTTGAATTTACAACATGCTGTCTGAAGAAACATCTTAATGAGGAATGCACTTAAAATGGTTGCACTCTATTGAATTTATTTTGGTTCATATTTCAAAGTTTTTGTCATTAATATTTCTTAGGGTATAAATGTATACTTGTGCAATTCTTAATCATACACTCCACCTATACATTACAAATTGCCTGTCTTTATTAAGACTACATTAAAATTTGATACATGTTTCTTCGTTTTTTTTTTTTTTTTTTCCAGGACATCTTCAGCTGGAAAATAAACGTACAGACCTTAAAATAGTGACAGGTATATTGAACATATTAAGAATGAAAATTTAATGCCAATTGCGTCCAGCTAAATTGCAATGTATGAAACATCATGTCATAAAAGTACTAAAATATCTATGAACTTAAAATAGCACATACCAAGCTCGATAGCTGCAGTCACTTAAGTGCAGCCAGTATCCAGTATTCGGGAGATAGTGGGTTCGAACCCCACTGTTGGCAGCTCTGAAGATGTTTTTCCGTGGTTTCCCATTTTCACACCAGGCAAATGCTGGGGCTGTACCTTAATTAAGGCCACGGCCGCTTCCTTTCCAGTCCTAGCCCTTTCCTGTCCCATTGTCGCCATAAGACCTATCTGTGTTGGTGCGATGTAAAGCCAATAACAAAACAAACAAAAAACAGATAAAAATCGTAGGTGAGCCTGTCTGTGTGATGAATTAATACTTGATGCACTCATTGTTGATTGCTGTATAATTGCCTGTAATGTGCACAGACTGTTACAAGCCTCGGTTGCTTTGTAAGCAAATTTACGAGGAGGTGGAATATGGAAGATAGGAAACTTAAAAGGGTCCACCTTTTCAATACAAAAATGTTATAGTTTATTTACAACATATATTAACACTTGGAACTAGTTTCGACGCTGTTTGGCGTCATCTTCAGCCAAAACGTCACTGAAAACCTCTATATTCATTTAGACCAATATTTCAATCCCAACCTAAACTTAAATGATATCTCAGAGAAACCAAAGATCCTATTCGACTTTCTCATTGAATTTTTCAAAAACATGAATATCCCGAAAAACAGATCTGTCTTTCACATTATGCATAATACTTTGTCACGCCACACACTTTCACCACATCACCCTCCATATTTCCCCTCCTTCCACTCCTCCTCCCCTACCGCTCCTTCCCTCTCCCCTCCTAATCCAACAATGGCTGCTCCCCAGACCTAAACTATCCAACACGCTCTGTTCCTCTTCATCTCGCGCCATAGCTTTACCGCCTTATGACCCGCAATAAACATCGTAGAAACCTGCCCCCACCCTACACGTAACGCTGCAACAATACACCACAAATACTGGCACAGTCAACCTCCAAACTCTCAGAAAACTTATTCCTTAACACCAATTTCATATTCTTGTCGAGCTGAATACCGGACCTGTGAAGATTACAAGATTATTTTGTGCATCTACAGAATGGTGGTGTTAATGAAGCTATGTAATATAGAGAGAGACTTTCAAAGGTGGTTAAATGAAGAAGTTACATCATGTTCAAGATCGTGCTTTCACGTCTCTGCACAGTATTTAAAATACAATTTACCGTTGGTCTTTATGGCTATTGTTTGAGAGTGAAGGAGAATTTCCTGTTGTGTATGTTTATCAGGAACTCAACGGAGACTTCATTAGTTAGTCGGAACATAGAAAAAATGATGAACTCTTCTCAGAAGAACTCTTAAGGTTTCACCTTACTTTTTCCTGCCTGCTGGCTCTTCAGAAGTGTGTGCGCGTGCGTTTTGTATTCAGGAATCATTCAAGGCAAATATTTTTGCACTGCAAGATGTGTGGTTAAGGTTATTTTAATATGTATAACTTTTGCTTTCTCAACGATTCATTTGTTTCTATATTCGTCCCTGTTTTTATCTCCTCATAAGATGTGTATTGTTTAATGTAACGCCTTGTGTAATATAAATGTCTACATGCTAGCCTATTTCCCACATTTTGGCTGAAGATGACGCCAAACAGCGTCGAAACTAGTTCCAAGTGTTAATATATGTTGTAAATAAACTATAACATTTTTGTATTGAAAAGGTGGACCCTTTTAAGTTTCCTATCTTCCATTCTCAGTTCAATACGGACAAAAATGAAATTCTTAGATTTAAATGAGGTGGAATATTTGATTTAAACTGCATTAGTTGCTCTGAAGGTTGTGCCGCAGCTATAAAGTTGGCCTAAAAATAGAAATAATCTGTGAGCGAAAACTAAAATAAATCTGTTAACTAGTCTTAAGTAATTGTAATAGCACTTCCGGCCATTCATGTCCTGCCCCGTCCGAATCGGCCTGGCTTGCCTTGAGTTCCAGCGCTGAGTGCTGTACCGGGAAATAATTTTAAAGGTAGAGTGTATGATTAAGAATTGCACAAGAAGTTAGTTATGACAATACGGGCTTGACAACAATGTTTATTTCATGTAATTGCATGCATATTTCCAGGCATTTTAGGTCATAGAAATCCGAGCCCTAATCATGTGTCATTTAGAATCATTCATTACTGTTCATGGAGAGTTGCATTGATAACCTGTATGCAGATTTTAGTATAATAATGCAGGATTAATTTTTCTCATTTTGAATATTTAATATCAAACAGATAAAACCGGAGATTCCACGTGCTGCTGCTGCTGCTGCTGTTCAAAATGGAGCTATTCCCAAACAGCCCATGCCTATCACCTTGATCGATCATAGCAAGGCATCTCAGTCTGATAAGGATGTGCGAGTAA
This sequence comes from Anabrus simplex, assembly GCF_040414725.1. Lineage (NCBI taxonomy): Eukaryota > Metazoa > Arthropoda > Insecta > Orthoptera > Tettigoniidae > Anabrus > Anabrus simplex. The sequence goes on along the minus strand of NC_090275.1, from coordinate 74,137,749 downwards.
GTATTGACATGTAATAATCTGATAAATCTTTCCATAGTGTGTCCCAACAGAAAGGTTTAGAAACTTAAAATATTTTTAAAACAGCCAATATTTAGTGAACCAAGTATGTTTTCATTAATCAAGAATGAAAGTTAGAGATTCAAAGGTGATCAGATACCGCCCTAGTTCTAACCATAAACAATGCCAGCCAGCGATCCGCCGAAGTTCCTCCGATGACTCGGCGGCGGGCAGCTCCTGGGAAACCAAAGCTTTTGAGTTCTGGGGAAAGTTTGGTTGCAAAACGGAAACATAAAGAAATTGACGGAAGGGCACTACCAGGAGTGGAGCCTGCGGCTTAATTTGACTCAACTCGGGGAAATAAAGGATTGTGTATGTGTTGCCTATTGCTAACCTGGTGTAAGGCGCATGCCACACATTTTCTGAACGACAACGTTTTGTTATTAGGTCAAAATCATCCAGGAATATTATGTGTATACTTTATGTGATAAAAAATATCTTGGTGACTATTCAAAACTGTCCTCTTACGTGTTCATCACATATAATGCCCAGTAGTTGACACCTTTGGCTTTTATTACAGCTCGAACTTTGCTGGGGAGAGAGACTGTGCACTAGGTGTTGGAATGTCTCCGGGTGATTGGCTAGAAAATAAATCATATACAGTAGTACATATCCGCGTTCTTCTACATACTTTGCTGTGTTGATTTTCAACTGCATTTACTGAGTTTTAAAGGCGATAATGTGTAATATGGAATGTTGAGATGTCTCACGGTGCTTGCTTTTGATTCATTAGGATGCTGTTGCACTTTTTTTGTGTGACTTTTCTTGAATAGAAAGAGACCTCCTTTTGCTTTTTAATTCATTAATTTTGCCTTTGAAACATGAGTTCATTGCTGCAGAAAACAAGAAGAGATAAGGTTCGAATGAAGAGATCAGTCATTATACACAAGTAAAGTGAACGCTGAGTGAAAATCTAAGAACATCGACTCTAATGGTATGGCCATGTAAAAAGGATGGATCAAATGAGAACAGCAAGAAAATGGCTAGAAAAGGAATTGGAAGGCAAACGACCTAGAGGCAGACCAAGGAAACGGTGGATCAGGCAAGTAAAGCAGGACCTGGAAGGAAGGAGTGGAATGGCACCAAGTTGAGAAGGAAGAAATGTACCTGGGTGGACAAAGGCGGAGAGCGTTCTTGTACCACATCCGGGCAACTGGAGACGGTTAAAGGAGGAGGAGGATGATGATGATGATGAATTCTCACAACACTGTTTAAACCACAACTGAGTATGGACTGTTGGGAGTGTTGGGTATACTGCAAGATGGGCATACAAAACTCAACCTTGCTCTATAATTTTCAGCAGTAAGCATAACTGACTTGTTTCATACAAAATCATTTATTCATATAAGTTACATATAAATGAGATTAACTCATACTTAGTCACGCACGATCTCGTAGACCGTATTGTAACTGTTCATAAGTAATTCTGATTAATGGTTCGAAGAAGTGTTGTGGGTGTGCCTCAGCCTTTTCTCAACGGAGATCCATGAAAATCCACTTGCGGGCGTGCAGGTTCATTTGCGTACCGAATGAAGAGATCCGTCATTATACACAAGTAAAGTGATCGCTGAGTGAAAATCTAAGAACATCGACTCTAATGGTATGGCCATGTAAAAAGGGTGGATCAAATGAGAACAGCAAGAAAATGGCTAGAAAAGGAATTGGAAGGCAAAAGACCTAGAGGCAGACCAAGGAAACGGTGGATCAGGCAAGTAAAGCAGGACCTGGAAGGAAGGCTCATAACGTTCATCATCATGTTTTTGTTGACGCCGTGAGAATTTGCATCTTATGAGTATTTGAGGCTATACTAATCCTTAGTCTACAAATGACAATACCAAAAATTTATTTTATTTAGAAGGATCAGTTCTATGATGAAATATAGTTAACAATAACAATTGATCATAGGATATAAACTTCACACTTCTCACAACCATTAGTATGAGGCACACAATACACCACGCGCCACATGCTGCAACAAGAGGCAAGTCTCATATAACTTATGCCATTTGACTAACACGCTCTCTCCTTCAGCTCATTAATTTTATCTTATTTTATCTATCATCTATTCAGGTCACCACAATGAATTGTGAATTTATACCAGCCACAAATTAGGAATGTTTCAGTTTTAACCATATCTTCATGTGCCATCCTGACAATGTCCAGCAGCATTTCAGCATGATTTTAACAAGCGTTACGTGAACATTTCATTTTATTCACGTTGGTCGATGTGGAACATCATCTAGCAGTTCTGCATCAGCTGGTGGTTATTTACAGTGGCATCCAGTGGCTTGCATACTGCTAACACCACTCAAGTAGATTTGGTGATTGATGATCTGACTACAAAATCAACATTTACCAGTTCCCATTTTGCAATTGAGATTGTAATGATTAGCAGTGATGGAACTAACAATTCTATGAATATCAGTACAAGAAAGAGTCCGGATGATGAGCATACTCAAGATGCTAAGAATTTAGATCCTAATTTATATTTCAGATTTTACACTTAGTTCATCCCAGATTTCAATGTTAATTGTATTTTTGTACATTAGATTTCATGCCAATTGTAGTTTTTACATTTGTTTAGTTATTAGATCTATTACTTAAGGCTGAAGATGGCCAGCCAAGGCCGAAACTAGTCCCTAGTTTATTAATGTAATTCAATAATATTGCATAATATAGTACTGAAAAAGGTGGACCATATGACATTAATTTAGTAATTATTATTATAATAACAATTGTAGTGTGACAACATGATTGGATGAACAAGAATCGAATGTGATAATTAACTCAGTTAAAACTAATATTAATATGCTTTTGTTGGTCACTTCTAAAGTGTTACTATATTTTATAATCAGATGGATATGTCGGCAATCAATCTATAACATTAAATTAACAGATCAAATAATTCTTTAATTTCAACATGAAAAGTGCTGAAGGCTTAACTATTTAATTCACAATGTAATTATTTACGTTATTCATTTATGTCCGCCGACATGAAAATAAAGAAAAGACTCGTTCGTTCATATCTAATCATTTGTTGATCAAAACCTTGTCCTCTGATATTCTATTAAAGTAATGTCGAAATAGTCGCGTAAATCGGTGAAACCCTAATTAACAACTTAAGTGTTCATCAATACAATGTATACAATGCCGTGGAAGCTAAGAGTGAAATAATCATGGACATTCAAAACAAAATTCATAGTTCGCCTTTAATAAATGATAGCCAAAACTGTAGAGTAGGAACAGCATAATTATAGAATCCTCAAATCACTGCACCTGAATAAAGCAAACATCAGACTACATAATACCACTGAAAACAATGAAGATTTAGAATTATCATGACTCCACAGCACTTGGATTCGCCTGTAGATTCTCCTTCAAAGACCTGAAATTCTAATAATATCTACAAGACATGAGCACTACAACAACTACTACTTAATAGGAAATGCTAAGTTGTACATTACTCAATATGACTCTAATTTCATTCTCAATCATAATATGTTTTGCATCTCTCATTAATATCAGTTTGTGTCGAAGATCTTCCTACCGCAATTATCTATTCAACTAAGTAACATTTGTTTCATCATATGTCAGGTTAATACTATGATGACAAATTCACATGTCCAATATGCAAGTGTTGTTTGCAAAATATTATCTTTGAACATACAATTATCAACCTTCAAGTGGTTGTATATATCTTAATATCATTTCAATATATTAGCATGATGAGCGCTTATTTTCAATTCCTTCACCATTAACATCGTTAGGATTCTTTGAATACTACATTACATTGCTCGTAATGCTTATTTCCAAACAAAATTATATGTACCATAACCATCGCACATACTATTATTTCCATTATCTCGATGACCCTATCATTCAATATATCCCATCATCTTGCGCATCATGCTTATTTTTTAATCCTTCATTTAAAATATACAAGATTAGAATCACCAAAGAAGACTATCTTGCTCCTAAAAACGTATGAAATTTACCATTATATCAACACGATTTAATCAAGTATTTCTCTTATGAAGACTTATTCGCATAAGCTGAAATATTATTTTATAAGAAAATCTCAGATCTTGACGTATGATTGCTTGATGATTACTCCAATAAGAATTATCTACGTGACGATTGGTATGCAAAATCCATTATGAAGATGGTACTTCAGAAAGTATAGTAGATATATTCCTAGTAAATTCTTATAGAATAACTTAGTTGCGTGCTCGAAATTAGATGAGTAGCACATGATAAATAGTGATTCCAATTACGCCATTTTTTAAGAGGATAACTACCTTTCCCCGGATATCATGAATTGCTTAGCGGTGATCTATTGATGTCGCTCAAGTTATATTTTATAAACAAGTCACATTTAAAAATATGCAAAAGAAAATCCACACTAATGTAATGTACACACTTAATAGAATAAAGGAAAGGGACAGGTTTTTGGGTACTTATCATGCTAGACGGACTCTTGAAGACATAGCTCCATCATCTGGTCGTTGGAACTTCATGGTTTTATTTATTTCAGCATACTTCCAGGCCCGCCGGGTTTCCAATCCGGTTTAGGCCTGCATGACCACACTGGTTGATATTTTACAACAGCAATTCTCCATATAGCCAGGCATCATGACACCTGAAAGTTGTACAATACAATTACAGTGGAACCTCGATTCTCCGTTTTTGGAGGGACCACCGTAAAAAAACGTACAACACGGGAAAACGGAAAATCCGGGAATGAATGAACCATGAACAATTTGGCTAAACATCACAAAAAAGAAATATGTATACTTAAAATCTTACAAACACCCCTAAACCAAACCAAACTACAGCCCCAATGGGCCTTCCGCCTACCAAGCGACCGCTGCTCGGTCCGAACGCCTGCAGATTACGAGGTGACGCATGGTCAGTGCAACAAATCCTCTCGGCCATTATTCCTGGCTGTCTAGACCGGCGTCGCCATCTCACCATTAAATAGCGCCTCAATTAAAGGTAATCGTAGAATGAGTGAACCTGTAACCAGCCCTCATATCCAGGTAAAAATGCCTGACCTGGCCAGGAATCGAACTTGGGTCCTCCGGGTGATAGGCAGGCAAGTTCGACCGTGGGGCCGGCTTCAAACATTAATTACCGGTACGCGGCTTAAAAGTCTCACAACTTTACATTCACTTTTACCGGGGAAACTTCGTCGGTTTCGTCTGAAAACTTCTTTCAGATCAGCAACTTTGATCGGTCAAACTGTTCGAAAAACCTAATAACATCAAGCCAAACAATCGACCACAAGTATTTTTTAATTCTCGAATCTAATAAAATAAAGCACATTGGATACAAAAGCACCCAACATGATGGCGAAATCCCTTTTTCTTTAAATCTTCCATTGTAATTTGGTCACTGGTACCTAGGTACTGTTCGTAGTCAGTTTATGGAAATCTTGTACCGCGCAAATTAGGCCTACGGCCTATATCGACTTTTAAAGGTTATGTTGAACTCAAGAATATTGTTTCGAATGTAAGTATCGATTCTCAAGTTTTCGAACTCATTATGTTCAATTATGTCCGTCACTAATCACGATTACATTGGAAAGAGAAAAAACTTCCGAATTTATGGTTATTCGCGACCTTGAGCTCAGCTGGAAAACGCGCTCGCTGTCCACGTCGGCAGGAGTGCGAAATGATGCAAAGGTTTTTACATGTAACGTGAGCGAATAAAACTACTGTGGTTTTAACTTTTAACACAATAACGTAAAATTCCTAGTCTTACATTAGGACCAAAACAGTAAAAGGCAATCCCAAAACCACCCATGCCTGTCTCAATAACGTAATCGTATAGGCTACGATAATATTAAGATACCGTACTCAATTTGTGTTACTGTACTTAAGAAGGAGCAGTTTAGATTCCTACCTGAAAGCTCAGTGACTATACAGCGCCCTCAGGGAAGTGCCGAAAACCTGTTCGGCGATACACTCGGAAAAAAAAAGTAAACGTCTAACCATAGACATAATGTACACGCTTTGCAAGTACGAACATTTGTCGAAACTCGTTCCGTCTTCAAGCAGAGCTGTCGAAATGCGTTCTGTCTCCTTCCAATTGTTGTGGACACTCTCTGCTTTATGATTTCGATTCTCTAAACAATACCACCCGAATGCGATGCTAAGATGGTCCCTTATGCAACTTCACCGCCGATCACTTTTCCTCTTCATCAAATTACCGCAGTGACTGGACGTTAACACCAAGATCCGCAAGTATGCCGTAGCCATCCTTTCGTGAGATACAGTTTCTTGAAAAACGCGTGATCGAGGATTTAGCGTTGATGGGACTGAAATTTCTGAACGGTTGATGTGGGAAATAGTTTCTTCGAGAAACGGATGATGCGGGAATTTTACAACGTGATTTAATTAGGATGCTCGCGGACCACGTAATTTGAACGGATAATACGGGAAAACATAGTTTCGGGGAACGTATAATCGAGGTTCTACTGTAGTATGAAATTAAACACCAAAATAAATATGTTAGCATTTTTATACAACACTCGCCTTATTATTTCAGTATTAAACGCTGTACTTCGTGTCTTTATCATTTACTTCTTGAATTACCATACAATCATTATTCAATTTCACACAATCTGTGACTAACTTTGTTCTTAACATGTATGTGTGTCTCACTCGATGTTCAATCTCTTCTTTTATTTTTAATAACATTGTTTTTAATAAAACAAAACCCTATTCTGTAATAACATGTTGGCACGCATTTTTATAAATAATAACAAATCAATGCCATGTTTTTGACGTTTGAGAAACGTTCTCTTTGACATAACTCACTCTTCCAATCGGGAGGTATGATAAAGGAACACTCTTAGCAATTTCACGTCGTCTTGTTCAACTATGTTCCAATCGATTGCTTCATAAGCGAATTCTCGATCGCTCGGAGATGTTTATAATAGTTAGATAATTATAACCAGTGCAGATGAAGTTGAACTTGACACATATCATTTAATCCATTCCATGGCCTCCGTAGTACATACCATTATTGGAACTAAACGTCACTTATAGAGAATTATTTTACTCTCCCGTCGAATATAACTTCTTCATTTAACATTAATTGCTTGTACTTCGATATCACATTTCTGGACGTATATTACTTAAGATACCATGGGGTTCTGAGCTTATGAGTTCCTACATATTCCGTTTTTATTAAACTTATCATTCAGTTGAGCAAGTTATCCTTGTGTCTGGACGTATGGTTTCACATGAATTCCGTTAACTACTTTACTATCAAAACCTTCAATGGTTCCTTTATCTTCGATCCGGAATCCATTCAAAGGTTATATTCCCCTCTTGCTTGGAATAGAAATTTTGAGTGAGGTGAGAAATTTCGTTCAATACTCATAAATTAAATATGACACTTTCCTCTTGTTTAGGAACTCAATCTATCTAGATCTTATGTTGAAGTTTTCAAACAACTCGTGATTGTTAGCATGATGTTTATGCTCCTTTACATGACCATTTAAAATATATTCCAATGTCGCTCATCTTTCAGACATTCCTTATAATATTATACGCGCACTTTTTCTTGAGCCCGATTTTTACGGGGTGAGGAGCAAAGAGGGAGTGCTGCCAGTTCCGGTTATACTGCCAACTGGATGGAAATGAAATCTGAATTGAATCGATAATATGATCAATCAATATGAATTTTCTAAACATTTATTATCTTACGTCAACAATTGTGTCACACATACATTATTTAACATTACATAACATTTCTCAATGCGAATCTTGTTAGTAGCATGAATTATATAGTTTGGCTTTGCTGTGTAAACAACAACAGTACTAGTTTGCAAAGTGTACACCAGATGTCGCACAGCGATGAATAAGCGATTCATAGTTTGTGTTTCAGTGGTTGCCAATATGGATGTCAGAAAAGAAGATAACCAAGGTCTGCCGACTCAGCACTAGGGAGCTCCGGGCTCAAGAAAAAGTGCGCGTATAGTACACCTCATATCTGTTGATCCTTCACTCCTCGGATGCAGATTCATTCAATTCAGTCTCCTCATTATCATCGTTCCAAATGACGTTGATCTCTTCCTCACTGGAGTATGATACCGTTTCAAGTTTGATGATTGAAGATAGAAATATTTCCCGAATCTAAGCTTTGGATCTTGTAAGCATTATTGTTTAGGATATTTATGATTTTGAATGGCCCGATATACAAGTGAGTGAATTTGGAATAAAATTTAGTAGCAGGATTCAAAGTTGCAGGCTTCCTCACAAGCATAAAGTTTCTGATCTCCAATGGTTTACGAAATTTCTTATGCCTCATTTTTCTGAGTCGTCATTCTGCTTGTTTTTTCATGCAAGTTGAGCTTGTTCAACATTTTCTTCGACGTTGGGTCTCTCTTCCGTAGATCTACTGTTAATATCGAGAAAGAATGCTTTTGCCGTATAGAATTTATAAAAACTCTTGTCAAGGAGAAACCAAGCAGAATGGCATGTATAAAGGTTATCTTAATTGTAAAAAGTTATATAAAAGAAAACTTATCCATGCCAAAACTTTAGCTTGTGAAAAATATATAGAGAATGCACCGAGCAAATGCAAGGCAGCATGGGATGTTATATTACAAGAAAACATCCCTATTCGTACTCAACTCATTTATTGATGCTGAAGAACTGAATAATTATTTCTTAAACTCTGTAAAAGAAATCTGAGATCAAATTAAGGCAACAGGTACAGCTGCGAGTAACTTTCTTCACAATCAAACCCCCTGCCGAAATAAGTTCCATTGGGTTGAAATCACATCTGAGGAAGGAATTAAAGTTAGCTTAAAATGATCAAACTCTAAGAGTATTGATTGTTATTGGTTATCTAATTACATCATCAAAAGAATAATACATTTGATTTCTGAACCTCTAGCTTTTATTTTTAACAAGTGTTTAGAGTTTGGAGTTTTTCCTGATTTACTTAAAATTTCTAAAGTTATTCCAGTATTTAAAAGTGGGGACAAACAATTTCTTCAGAACTACTGTGCAGTCTCAATTGTCCATTAATTGAAGGCCCCCCCCCCCCCCCCCCGGAAGAAGGGTCTAAGCCACATTTTTCAGCAAGTTGAGTTTTTTGCGGAATAATGGTCTATATCATCTCAGGTTATTGCATGCGAAGTATGATAGTCATACCTTTAAGAGAAATAGGTCATTTTTCTGTTAAAAAACTCCTTTGCCTGGAAGAAGGGTCTATGCCACTCATTCAAGATGGCTGCCAGTGTGTTAAATCTTTCGTCCAACGAGTTAAAAAACTTGAATAAAACCAGAAAAACTAAGATAAATATGGATAACTGGAAGGATAATGAACGTAAAAGGAAACGAAATAGGGATGAGGCTTATACAGCAACGAAAGGCGTTATAAAAGAAGCGAAAACGAGGCCACAACAGGCGAGGGGAATAAGGGTCTATAATAAATGGTTTATTTTAGTGCTAAGGAAGGTCCTTAGAATGAATTTGGTCATTGTTTAATACATAATGCATTATACAAACCATTCATTTAATTATCATTACGGTAAAATGGTATGGGTATAACATTATAATAATTTTCTGCTTCTTCGTTGTTTCGAGGCCGTGTGTATGATCCAGATTTCTGTAACAAGAATGGGTGTATTCAACTCACTGACTGTGAAAAGGAGGAGTAGTGTACAGAACAATATACCATGGACCTTAATGAGCAGTCCTTGTTTCTTGTGAATAAGTGCCTCAAAATCTCTGACCGAAAACGAGGTGTAATCAGAGAACAGATGCCATTTCACGTCGGAAACATTCTTTTGAATACCATGTTCCAGCAAAAGGTAGTGATAGTAGTTCACTGCAGGTTTGTAAAATAACTTTTTCAGACATGTTTAGTCTGTCTGTCCAGAGTTCTGACTTCAAAGATGTGAAATGTTGGTCAAAGACCCTAAATTCAAGGTAACTGAAGCAATGTGACTGAAGTTTTCTGAAGATGACCCCACATCTGTGTTTATGGGAAGATGCCACCTTTGATTGTTCTTCGAGAAAGATATACCTTAGTTAAAGGTGTCAAGAACAGACGGAAGCAGCCACTAGTCCTGCCACAAAAATTACCACAACTCTACGGCTCAACGCTGCCCATTAAGAAAGAAAAAAGAATGACCTACTGAAGATGTGTGACTATATATCTCAAGAATTCAGAGGATTCTATAGTGATTTGAAGTGATTCATCTCCAAATAAGTAACACTGTATTAAACTGTAAAAATGTGGTTTAGACTCTTATTCCATGATTTCAAAATGAGAAATGGCTTTTTTACTACATTAATAAGGTTAATTTGTGATCATATATTTTTCATTTTCTCATTATTCAGATGTTTTTTCTGTTTCCTGAACATTTTAGTTTTGTGGCATAGACCCTTATTCCGGGGGGACCTTCAGTTTCTAAAATATTTGAATCACTTTTGTACAATCGACTTAGCAGCTATTTTGAAACTTACAATCTCCTATCCGGCAGTCAGTTCGGGTTTCAACAAGGTAAATATAGTACTACTGCTGTTCTTGAAATTGTTAATCAGATATTAACAGCTTTTGTAAACAAGCAGGCCGTCTCTTTAGTGTTATGCGATCTAAGTAAAGCTTTTGATTGTATTAATCATGAAATTTTACTTGCAAAGCTTGAGATGTATGGTGTCGAGTATTCCTCACTGAACATAGTTAAGTAATACTTAAATAACTGATATCAGTTTGTCTCGATTAAAAATAGGTATATGCCAGGCCAAGTGGCTCAGACGGTTGAGGTGCTGGCCTTCTGACCCCAACTTGGCAAGTTCGATCCTGGCTCAGCCCGGTGGTATTTGAAGGTGCTCAAATACGTCAACCTTGTGTCGGTAGGTTTACTGGCACGTAAAAGAACTCCTGTGGGACTACTCGGCTTCTCTGAACATCGTAAAAGTAGTTTGTGGGATGTAAAGCAAATAACATTATTATTATTAGAAATAGGTATTTCACTTTGAAGAAAGTTACAACTGGTGTGCCACAGAGCTCTGTCCTCGATCCATTTTTATTCATTTTGGCAATCAATGATTTACCGCAAAATGTCACGGCTCATGCTCTTTTATCCTATGCGGACGATACAACATTAATTACAAAACACCAGAGCATCTCAGGTTTGCATCAGATGTCGCAGGAAGCTCATGCAACTGCAATGCATTGGTTTTCATCCAATAGGCTGTTGTGCAATCAGGATAAAACTCAATTTTTCACACTAGGATTATCCAAAGATATTGAAAGTCAGTCAGTCAAACTTTTGGGTTTTCATATTGATGCCAAATTGAAATGGGAAACACACATTGATCATGTTTGTAAAAAAAATATCACGAGTGGCCTATTTCATATGGAAATTGAGGGATTTAGTTAGCAGTGACTAGCTAAGGATGGCATATTTTGGTCTCTTCCAGTCACACGTTACTTATGGGCTGTTATTATGGGGGCATTCTTGTTATGTATATAATATTCTTCTAATACAGAAAAAGGTTGTCCGAACAATGTGTAGGGCTGGTGCAATTGATCATTGTCGACCTCTTTTCATTAAGCTTAAAATACTGACAATTATTTGTATATATCGTTGACATGTTAAAAACAACATAAATGAATTCATTACTAGTGAAAACATTCACCTTCATGGTACTCGGGGCAAAGTAGACATTGACATCCCAATTCAGACTGTCAAAAACTACTCAATTACATAAAATCAGTTGTTTAAGATTATTTAGTAAATTACCACATTCTGCACGGTTCTCTCCTTTAAGTAATTTTAAAAGAAAAATGTGTGTTAATAGAAAATCCACTTTATAACCTCTGAATTCTTAGAAATGCATAATGCATGATAAGAGACGTGAATATCATATACACAAACTCCTGCATAGTAACTCCCCCCCCCCCCGGTATATTTCATCTAAACTTCACTTCCTCTCTTCCTTCCATAATCGTAACACTCGCTCGGGCTCCACTTTAGCTATTCCTCTTCACCACTCTTCTGTGTATAATAAATCTTTCATTGTAACCGGATCCAGGCTTTGGAATTCCCTGCCAGTAAGTGTCAGGGGCATTGACTCCTTCCTCAAATTTAAAATATCTTGCCGAGACTTCCTGTTGAGAGATACCGATTGAAGTGTGTATTGGTGTGTATTGTGTGCGTGTGATTGGTAATTGTAAAATTAAAAATTGTTTCTGTTAGTTTTATATAATATAAACGTAAGGGTAGTTGATAAGTGTGTACATTGTAAGTGTATGTGCAAGTGTCTGTGTGAGGTAGAAAAGAGGACTGAAGTAACGAGCTAATAAGCTAATAAGCTGCATATTGTGTGGATGTGTAACTTAAGCTTAATTTAGTAAATAGTATAAGTAGCATAATTAGTATAATTAGTAATAGGCAACCTTAATATTATTTATTCTATTGTGGTTAAGTGTAAGAGAGGGCCGTGTGCCCTAACTTCGCCACATGAAAGAAGCCATAATAAATAAATAAATAAATAAATAAATTAAGTTTTAATAAAAGGAGTATGTTCATTTAGCCTTGCTAATATTTAAGTACTAAATTATCATCAGTTGACAAAGCCTATTTCATTGTATATGGTCAATGACAAATATTCTTGATTCTTGTGAACTACACTCGGTATATTACCTGTAGATTCATGCCAAGTGTGGTACATATTTCTTTTGGCTTACTTGGTATCACGGCGATTGACTGTTGATATAAAAGAACAGAATTATAACCCAAGTCAAGGTTTCTCCAATGGTAGCGGTTAATTTATCTACCCCTCCGTGACCAATTGTGCGATGTATATACCAGATTAATTCTCATTTTAATTTATGTGGAACTACAACTGTTAATTTCCTTTTTTCTCTGTGTATAAACTTGTATATAATATTATCCTTATAAATGGAATCAGCTATCGGTACATCCATTCTCTGATTTTCATAGTTATCTGCAGTTCTTCTCAGACAGTATTCTGTAATCACCCTCAATGATGGATCTTCAAGTTGTAATTCTGGTAAGCGTTTTAATTTTTCTAAGGATTCTTCGTCCTCAGGAGTCACTTCTATTATATTAACTTCCCAAACTTCTGCCATAGGATTTAGGCTCAAACTATCAAACTATTGGACATTCCTGCACAGAATTCAATTTGAAGGTTGAATTGTTTAGCTAGATAATGTTAATTTTAACACGCAAGTTGTAACTACTGCAAGCTATTGAAATACTGAACAGATAAACGTTGACTCAAATAAGTGTAAATAACAAGGATAATGGGTGCCACCTGCAAAACAATTGCAGGAATATTTAATTATGTAGAGCAACGAGCCACTCCCTCTCCCAAGGCGACGGTCATCAGGCTGACGAGGCTCCAGACTTACTTTATAACCTTACCTGTTGCTATATAACCCCTGAAATTAAATTTGGGTAACATGCCAGGTTCAGCCTTACTCCACTGACAAAAGACTCGCTTTAAGTTTGATTCTATGACTTTACTCCCAGAATAAGAACTAATATGTGACAAACACCAACAAAAATCAACACTTATGCAACCCACTTAGTGCTTGCCGTTTACATAGAGCAAATATACACAATACTACCCAACAAAATCATATCTTCACGAGATTTACTCGTTTGTTGTTTACACAGGCCAATTACAAACCACTAAAATCACCAATAAAATAAAATATCATTTAACGAGACCAACTCGTGTTTGCCGTTTACAAAGGCAAATTACAAACCACTAAAATCACCAATAAAATAAAATATCATTTAACGAGACCAACTCGTGTTTGCCGTCTACAAAGGCAAATTAACAAACCACTAAAATCGCCAATAAAATAAAATATCATTTAACGAGACCAACTCGTGTTTGCCGTCTACAAAGGCAAATTACAAACCATTAAAATCACCAATAAAAAATAGAACATCATTATACTTTTAACATACCTCCAGGTAAGAGCCCCACTGCACTCCACTGTTACCGTGAATCCTAATCTGGTAGAGAAAAGTACGACGACTATTTCTCTACACATGGATGCAACCTTCTTTACGAAGAGCATCCCTAACCTTATTTACACTTCTTCGTCGACGTCTTGAATCCTTTCCAATTGCCGGCTGGACAGAAAGCGTTACATGTCTGGAGGCAAGCAAACAGCAAAATTCTCCATCAACTGAAGCTGCATACTCGGCTGACAAGTTACAAACAAACACTTTCTTTTACAGAAAGTCCACTGCAAAGCCGGTAAGTCGTTGTGATTATACCATGTTCACTCCGTAACAGATACTCACGAACAATAGCAGATCGCATAGCAAACTGCGCAAATACGTAGCTCCCGCAGACCGGTACAAATGAGAAACACACAGAATCGGCATCAGAGTCAGAATCAGAATAAGTATCAGAATCAGAATGAGAATGACTCGCCGCACACGCGTACACACTTATATAGGCTTGCTACACGTGGTTATAGCGTCCTGAAAAGTTTACTGGTAGCAACGCTCTCACAGGCACTTCTTCCCGCGTCACTCAGTCAACCCAAACCTCGCTCAAAACAAAACCCTCGCATTGGCTATCGAGTATTTGATGTGACAGAACGTCCACTCATGTATGTCCACATTGATCCATTCCAATTCTTCAACCGATACAACCTGCCGTACCCCGTGTTTCCAAGCCACTTAGTTGCAACACACACAACTGACCTCAACCGTCCTTCCCGATATAGTCGCTGTTTTCCCGGTTGCACAATCCTTACGGCTAGGCCATATTTACAGACTCTTACCCAAATGGAAATTTATACAAAATATAATGATGCACATATGCAATATTCCCTAACTACACATTCTTCTTATAATGTTACGTTTTTACATTGTAAATAAACAAAATTACACGATTTTAACATTACAAACTATATACGAAAATTTTCTAACCTAAAAACTCGAGGATCGTACATACGTACGCTTACAAAGTTAATGCCTTATGATTAGAGGCACCTGTTTGTGTTGAAAATTTTTGCCTAATTTTGTCATTTTTAACAGTTATTTCGGTATATTTTTAGCTATTTTTATTTTATTTCGTCAATAATTTTGCTAAATATTATTTCTACTTTTCAGCAATAACAGGTAAACCAAGAACTTAGTTGATAACACATTTGCAGTATAACAATGTTGTATTTTTGCATAAGTATATATACATGAGATGTTTCTGCTTAAAACACATGCAGTATTACACATTATATCAAAGCATGGAAATTTGAAAAAAATATATCAGCTGTCACTTTAACAAGTAGGTTCTAACCTAAGTATATCATTTACACATCAGGCTGAAAAAGACAGCAATACCATGAGTTCTATATTAATGGGAGTCAGAGCTTTTCTCCTATCAGACATTACATTACAATACGTTGAGAATGCCCTCTCACTATTAACATCACTGACTGATCACGAAGATATTCTCCAAGGTATTTAACACTTTTAAACCATGAGTTCCACCTGGTTTTCACAGGAATAGGGAAGAGTTTAGCTTTAGTGGGTCCGTCTTCATATTTCTGTTTCAAGAATTGAATGTATACATGCTGTCTCTTCCATGTAAAGGAAGATGTGTTTTTCCCGTACAACACATTGCTTCAAAGCGCTAAGTTCCACAGCCCACACACTGCCCACCAAATTCAGTTCATGAGCCCAGCACTGTGTGTGTACCAACCCTTCTGAAACTAAAACCCTAACTGCGTTTATGCACTTGCCTATGTAACGTGCTGAGTCTGAAGTTATAGAAACTGCATTCTGGTACTGAATTTCAAGTTTGTGAATTACATTCATAATTGCCTCTGAACATGCTGTAGCATTAGCATTTGCAATAGATTTCACTCTCCCTACAAATAACTTCTGAACTTTTCTGTCGCCACAACTAAGCACTTTTACCAGAACCATAAACACACATTGACCTTTTCTTATCATTCGTTTCATCACACAGAATTGAAACTTCCTCATCTTTCACAACTTATTTTAATCTTTCCCGCTCCTCTTCATTGATTCAAGGTACAGAACCTTCCCGTAGTCTTCCAGCTGTGGGAAAGTCTCCAGCATCTTAAAAAATCAGTAGGCCTAATATTAGAGGTCTCTTTAACAACATTTGGATGAATTAAATCATTTATAATTTTAAGTGAATGAGGGATCCAGCATGCATTATCTAGACTAAATGTCATTAAACGAGAAAACTAGCATAACCGCACAAAGTTATTAGAAAAAATTAACCTCAAATTTCTTCCTCAGAAAAATGTTATAATATTGCATAAACCTGGTATACATTTCTCCATCCACTCTCATCTTTGGATGATCATCTTTTTCCAGTGGAATATTTGCCTCCTTAAAAACTTGAGTTGTAGATAAAATGAATTAGTCTTTATGGTATTCTGATCGTTTTGCCGCAGAACTACTGTCTGAGACTAGCTTGTCTTATGATGCCTGTCGTCGTCAGCGCCTTTTCCTGCATATCAGTATCTTTCTAGTTTTGTCAAACACGTAAAATCCTTCTGATGCAAGTTCCTTTTCTTGATCAAAAACTGTCACAACCATTTTAATAAACTGAGCAAAAAATAGGAAATTAAACGCACTGATCAACAGTGATTTTCAACTGGCAAAGAGGACACAGTCAGTCCATCACATAATTATGAATACGATAAATTTCTCGCTTCACAAGAGGCTAATTTAACGATAATCAATATACTATATCTTAACTTTCGATATATGTATCGAACGGGTATAAAATCGATTGTGGCATCGATTATCGGATTTTATTGCCACAACTCTCCTCGAACATCCGTCGTTAACTTCAAAGGATGCAGTTCCGAATAATTTCGTTAATTATTTTGCGATTTTGCTTAAATGTAAATAGTTTCGCATTTTTAGTCAAATTGGTAAAATTTTGCAATTTCGCGCTTTGCGAAAAACAGGTGCCTCTACTTATGATCAGTTCGGATGACTATAGGATATCCATAAATTATCTTCCTATAGAGCGTTGCAACCTTAAATTGCAGTACAGCAGTAATGGGATAATTCCGTCTCTTTCCTTCTTCCATGTTTTGCGGGTAGCGCTGTCCTACTCTAATGCAGCGGGGTTTTTTCAAATATCCGTAAATCAGAATGTTATCGGTTAAAATGGGTGAATATCGTGTTGTGTACAGAATTTTAAGGCGCATTTGATACCGTTAACAAAAAAAAAAAAAAATGTAAAAAAATAATTTAGTGTGAAAATGGTAATATAATGGAAAGTTTTGCCAAATGCAAAATCTTCATTGCATAGCACTTATCATGTCATAACTCCTATTTTATATTCATTATTTTCCTACTTTTTTCACTGCTGATAAAGAAACATTTCAGCTCGATGTGGATAAGTATATTTTTAAATTTAAATGATAACAAAATTCAGTATATGCGTTTATTTTCAGTCATGTTCAGGGAATTTTATGTGCAGGCACAAAAAAGTCAGTCGCTGGCCAGTGTCTTTCCTATTGAATTGATATGGGGGGTCAAAGCGAGGCAAAGGGTCTTCAGATATGGAAGTTATTTTTAAAACAATCCCGAAGTTCTTACCTTGCTTAGTTCTTAATTTGTGATAGGAAGAATATCTCCTTGAATTTTGGTTTCACGCGTGACTCGGCTGGCTGTCTGTGTGGCTGGTTGAAGTATCGGTAGTGATCTCCCAAACATGCGCTTTTAACATTTCCAGACAGACGCATGCAGTGCAGTGCTCATTTTGTCAGTAGTATGTATAACAGTGTTTAAATACATATCGGTGACATATGTAGACTACAATTCTTGAGGGAAAGTGTATTTCGTTTGTGTGGTTCGTGAGTTCGTGCTCGTGCCTGGGGATCTAATTTCGAAGTACATACCGACTAATATGCCAGAGATCAACGATAGGGATGGATACAGGAAAAGGATTGAGAGTCACCAGTGGAGTAGACAAGAGAAGAGGATACTGAATATCTCGGAAGAAGAGCGGGAGAGAAGAAGAGAAAGGATGAAGAGGTTCTGGGAGGAGAAGAAGAAAATGCAATCCATGAAGGAGCTGTCCGTGGTCCTACAGAGGCCGTAACGCAAGAAGAAGAAGAAGAAGAATATATATAATATAATATTTAATGGCGTGTGGCCATCGAAGAGGCCGAGTGCAGGTCTTTCGAGTTGACGCCGCATAAGCGACCAGCGCGTCTGCAAGAATGGGGCCCTACCTGTGATGAATTCTAATGCTGAAGACGGCACACACACCCAGCTCCCGAGCCATTGGAATTAACCAATGAAGGTTAAAATCCTCGACCCGGCCAGGAATCGAAGTTGAGGCCCTCTGGACCAAAGGCCAGCGCACTGACCATTTAGCCATGGAGCTGGACAAGTTCAGTGATAAATGTATAGTTTTTGAGGACAAGTGGATTGTGTTTGTGTAGTCTGTGTAGTTGTCAGTTCGTGCTCGTGCGGGGGGTTCGTAGTTAGAAGAAAAAGTGCAGAAGGATGTGCAATGGATCGTCAAATTAAAAAGAAACGTTCCGTAGGTAAACTCATGGGAAAAGAATGCAATATTATAATGAGTGTCCTGGATTATTTTTTAAAGACTATGAAGACCGCAAGATGGCGGTAACTGGGAACGGGCGTGTTTTTGTACCTCCGACACATTACTTTCTTTTCTTAGTCTTTCTTGTGTATAGAAGTGTGTCGTACTGCGCTTTCATATCTACAACCATCCCTGAAGCAAGTGAGGTGTCGTGTGATTCAGTACTGCAATGGTTCTTCGCTGAACGGCATTATATTTTCTTTGCTTTGTCGTTCTCTGATCTCCCTGTGCTTCGCCATGCCCCTGTCTCTTCCAGTGAAAGGACGAAAGGTTGCCATGCTTCCTCACATGCTGTGTTCGTTATATTACTACTTCTTTCCAGTGACATTCATTTAAATCCAGGTCCGCTTAATGTTTATTATCAGAATACCCAGAGCCTGAAAAACAAACTAACAGACTGTGTACTCAGTGAACCTAAATTTAGCGAGTTTGATATCTTATGCTTCACGGAAACTTGGTTACCTGATTTTGTCTCGGACAGTGAACTTCCATTCTCGTCTAAATTTTCAGTGTTCCGTAAAAACAGAGGTACCGGTGAGCGTGGGGGAGGTGTAATGATTGCAGTAAGTAATAAACTTAAAGCCCGTCACAGACCCGACCTAGAAACTGAATGCGAGATAACCTGGGTTGAAATTACGATCTCCAGAACTAAAAACTTGTTAGTTAGCTGCTTCTACCGCCCACCCTCCGGTGATATTACAGCGTTAGAAAATTGCTTTAATTCAATGGTTTTTTCTCAGAATAAATCCAACGATATTGTGCTAATCAGTGATTTCAATTCGCACATATCCTCACAATCTACAACCACTGGAACAGTAACCGACCCTGTGGACTCATTTATTTTGTCTAATTTCATAAACGGTCTTCATCTACATCAGTTCTGCTTAAAACCCACCATAAATCTGACAACATTGGACCTCCTCTACAGTAACTAGTGTTAGTGTATCTGTTGGCAGAAACATTCTTAGCGCTGACCATGACTCAATTGAAGCTACCCTCAGCCTACCTGCATATCAACATAAAGACTTCCCACCCGCTGCGAGGCAAACATTTCCTCTGTGGAGTAAAGTGGACTGGCTAGTCGTCAACCAGGACTTGTCATCCCTCCCTTGGTGCTGGTAATCAGCTGAGCGTGACGTCAACAGTGCGGTTTCCCTGTTTGAGGATTTAATATTTACTACCGTTAAGCAGCATGTATCTTTCTCCAAACCCAGAACACACAAATATCCCCCCTGGCTGAGTGCCGAAACTAAATTGCTACTAAAGAACAAAACCCCTGCGTAGTCCCTCTGGAAGTCCATCTCCAATTCACACACGTATAATACTTTTAAACACCTCAGGAAAATTTCAAAATCGCATCTTAAAAATGACTACAACCGGCAGATCACTTCTATAACTGGAAACCTTAAAAACAACCCAAAAAAATTCTGGACCTTCATTTCATCACGTAGAAAGTCACCCCAAATACCACTGAATCTTGAAATACATAGTGATGATGTCCCAACTGAATTAAAGTCTCGCCGAGCTCGATAGCTGCTGTCGCTTAATTGCGGCCAGTATCCAGTATTCGGGAGATAGTAGGTTCAAGCCCCACTGTCGGCAGCCCTGAAAATGGTTCTCCGTGGTTTCCCATTTTCACACCAGGTGAATGCTGGGGCTGTACCTTAATTAAGGCCACGGCCGCTTCCTTCCCACTCCTAGCCATTTCCTGTCCCATCGTTGCCATAAGATCTATCTGTGTCGGTGCAACGTAAAGCAACTAGTAAAAAAAAAAAAAAAAAAAAAATAAGGTCTGAAAAATTCAATGACTACTTTAACTCCACCTTTACCCCTCCTGCACCTCTCACAGAACTACCACAGGTCAATAGTGTTTGCAGTTACTCTCTGTCGCAAATATCAACGACCCCTAACGAAGTTCAAAATATTCTCAGTAGTGTCCCAACAAACCGCTCCACCAGGCCCAATGATATTAACCCTATATTCCTAAAAAGTACATCTGCATCTCTCTGTGCACCGTTGCCTACAATTTTAAACCTGTGTATGGTTACTGATACATTCCCCGAAGCTGGAAACAAGCTGATATCACACCTACTTTCAAATCTGGCAACAAACATGATATCTCATCATACCGCCCAATATCTATCGTTCCAATACTATCCTCTGTCCTTGAAAGAATAATCCACCGCCGACTCCTCTTCTTCACACAGCCGTACCTCTCTGAAGAACAACACGGTTTCACTCCCAGAAAATCATGCCTCACTAACCTCACTGTTCTCAATCATCACATCAATACAGCAATGGAAAATAAATCTCAATTAGATGTAATCTATATAGATCTGGCCAAGGCATTCGACTCAGTTGATCATGCACTTCTTCTTCATAAGCTCGCCACCAGTTTCAATATTCATGGCCCCATCTTGTCATTGATAACAAGTTTCCTCTCCGGCAGAAAACAAAGAGTGGTACTCCCTGAATCTGCCTCATCATGGTTACCTGTGTTATCAGGTGTATCTCAGTGCAGTATTCTGGGACCCCTACTCTTTGTTCTCTATATCGATGACATACAGTAGAAGTCCGCTATAGCGAGTACGGTATATAACGAGAACCCCGTTATAACGGTAACTTTTGTCCGTCCCTTCAAAATTCCTATACTAAACTGTGTATTATCCTTCGGTTACAGCGAGAGCTCAATCACTGACGCATTCGTTATTACGAGCGATTTTGCGCGCTCAGTATTTTCTGTTGCCGATATTTATGCACGCAGTCATTATACTGCATGCGATTGATCATCTTCGGTATCGAATCGTTTTCTCACTATGCCCACCAGCGAGCTCTCTCGTCGACATTCGAAGGCAATGTCGGAGTCTATTAGTAATACCCGTCGACTGCTCTTACGCAAGGAAAGTGAAAGAAGAGAACATGTTTTCGTAATAAATGCGTAAATAACGTGTCCGATAACCGCTGTTAACTCGTTAAAGATAAACGCTATATAAACGATCGCTTAATTTTAATGCTAAATACCGCAATTAAGTAAGAATGAGATAGGCCTACACCTCAAGATATGGCAGAGTACGTCGTTGATTACGAGGTTAGTTTATATTTTCTCACGTCCCGTAAATTACGGAAAGGCTATCATCATGTCAATTTATAGCGAGAAGGTTATAGTTTCTCTACTGGTGCTTGAAGTATGTTTTCATCATACATACAGTACAGGTAGGATAGGTGATGATATTTAAATAACAAAACTGAAACGTTTGCCACAAAATGCGATCGATCATCTTTGGTACGGTATAATTTTCGATCTATGTGCATTTGCGAGCTCTCTCGTGAACATTCGAAGGCGATATTGGAGTCGATTAGTAATACCCGTCGACTGCTGTTCTCTAAAGAAAATTCTAAATGATAGAGGATAACACGTTTTCGTAATAAATGTGTAAATAACGTGTCCGATACCAGTTGTTAACTTGTTAAAAATAAAGTCTGGAGTAAACAATTGCTTAATTTTAATGGTATACCGTATACTGAAATTAAGTAAGAATGTGATACACCTCAAGATATGGCAATCACTGATTTCAGAGGATAATTTATATTTCTTCGCGTTTAGTTAAATTTCGGAAAGCTATTCCCATGTCAGTTTTTAGCGAGGAGGTTATTTCTCTATATGCGCTTCTAATAGGTTTTCATGATACATATACGTTTAAGTTAGGTGATGCCGTTTGAAGAAGTAAACTGAAATGTTTGCCACAGAAGCCTCTGGAGTGATACCGTATTTCTCCGAATCCAAGACGACTTCTTTTTTCTCAGAATCTCGTGTGAAAAATCAAGCAAGGTTCGCTTTGCATTCGCGGCCTGATAGTAATGAACACCACTGGCAACTACAGTACCGCAGTAACAACGCTGTTTTTTCTTCACACTCCCCCCGCGCACCAAAAACTAGTTGACAATAAAGGACCGCCTCTTTATCATACTTCGCTAGCCGCGGCGACCGGTTGTACAATGCCTTTGTGTAACAAAATAGTGAAGAGAGAATGAATCCTTAAAAAAAAAAAAAATCTCAAATCTGCAGAATGGCATCAAAACATGCGAGACTTTGAATTCTTAGAAAGGCCACGGCTACTCAGTAGCAGAGTTATAACGCGTCTGCTGTACCTGACGCTTAGTAAAAATTAAGGTTTATAGACGGCAGGAATATTTTCGTGATGAATCGTCGTATTGTAAAGATACGTGGAATAGGTATTGCCGGCAAAGATTCAACGGGTTCTCGTTGATGATATGATGCCAATTTTAAGTTAATGGCTATTAAAACTCGGAAATGTACTAATTGTGCAGCCGCAAGAAAATATGGCATAGGTCTAACTAAAGCCAATATTCGGCGTTGCCGTGAAGACAAAGATAGCTTAAAAATGCGTACTGCTTAAAAAATGTATTCAGTGGCCCGCAACAAGGACGCTTTAAAGAAGTCGAAGATGAAATTGTGAGGTATGTGCACAAAAATGTAAGGGCAGAATTGCCATACCGCGGCGCAATAAACTCGTTCGTTGACTTTCAAAGTCCTCGATTAAGACCTATTTGTACATCGTTAGCCGCTGATGTTGGCCGAATGCGGCAAGCAAGATGTGCGTGTAGCGCCTGAGTGAAAGTAACAGTTTTATAGTAAGCAGCAATATTCTCCTGATGGATCGTCGTATTGTAGAGACGCGTGGAATGTGTATTGCCGGCAAACTTTTAACAAATTCCCTTTGATATTATGATGCCAATTTTAACTTAATGGTTATTAAACCCGCTGAAATAAAGCATAATTGTACGGCCGCAAAAAAATACGGCAAAACTAAAGCCAATGCTCGGCGTCTACAAATAATCTAAAATGCGTAATGTATAAGAAAGACATTTATATGATTTTACAAAGCAATTTTTAAGCCTGATTATAAAATTTTTTGAAGGAAAAAGTGGGTGTCGCCTTGAATTTGGAGAAATGCGGTAATATATATATTTCAGAATGAAATTAAACACACGCTTTCACGTAGTATCAGATTTCAAAAAACACACAAGTAAGCCGTTGTGTGGATATTATCCGCGAAAACGCAAGTTTTGAACAAACTGATTGCTATTTCATACTGATTATAATGTGCATGGGGGTTTTCCCGACTTTTACAAAAAAAGAATAATAGTTAACACCACCTTTCCAATACTTTCCTAAATATAGGAAAGATAAGTATTGGAAAGGTGGTGTTAACTATTATTCTTGTTTTAATGTTCATATCTGATGTCCAATACGGTCTACAATGAGATTTATTACTTGTAATTTTACAAAAAATCCAATATAACTACAATCCACTATAGCGAGTAAATTCTTCGCCGTTATGAATTCTTGCTATAACGGACTTCTACTGTAATTCATTGCACCCAAAATAATCAGTGTTCCCTCCTCTTGTACGCTGACGATCTGAAAATCCTAAGAGAAGTGTCTACGCCTGATGACTGTGATGAATTATAGACTGTTCTGAATTCGTGTGGTGACTGGTTTAAGAAATGGAATCTTTCTCCCAATGTTAAGAAGTGCAATACAATATCCTTTTCATTACTAAAACAAAGAATGAACACTGCATATACCATCCAGGGGAATACATTGCAATCGGCTTCTCAGGTAAGAGACCTAGGTGTTATAATAGACTGTAAACTAACCTTCTCTGCTCACATTCACTCTATAAAATCCCGTGCTATGCGTACTCTAGGCATTCTTTACAGGTTTACCGAAATTAATGATATTAACGCCTTAAAATTATACTTTGTCTCGTATGTTCTCCCCATTATTGACTTTTGTTCCTCTATTTGGTCCTCATCTGCTATCACAAACATATCTCAACTAAATAGTATTTTTAACTTTTTCACTTTCATTGTTAAGACTCGCAATCCTGTCTTTAAGAACAAAACTAAATGTGACATTATGAACTATCTGGGTATACTTGACCTGAGAAGCCATTTACAGTTCTCTGATCTATGTTACCTTCACAAAATAATAAATGGCTACACCAAATGTAATACTCTTCCAGCGTACTTCCCTGTACATGTTCCTCCCCGCCCTACACGCAACCGGCGCACCCATCATGTGTCCCATCCGTGCCTTACTTTACAACAACGCTCTATCTTACACCGTCTCCCTGCTCTTGGTAACTCACTGCCCGATATTGACATATTCACACCTTTCGCATCCTTCAAACAAAAAAATTAGAGATTCCTCTAAGTCCTCCCCAGGTTTTCACTTTCTTCCGTCCCTCCAACCCTCGACCTTTCTTCTTCCTAAATTCAGTAACCGACCCTTGCCAGTTACCTTGTCATTGTTGTTACATTGTTACTGTTAAAATTGTTAATTTATTGTTGTTACTTAATATTGTTGTTTATACCTTTGTTATCTTTTATACGTATTTAAACTTATTATTATTATTATTATTATTATTATTATTATTATTATTATTATTATTATTATTATTATTAGTGTAAAATGGCCCTCCATAGGCTGTATCTAATAATTAAATAAATAAATAAATATTAGCAGCGCAGTCAGTGAAACAGCTAAAGCTATAGGTTGTTCCGAAAGAACAATATATGCTATAAGGAAGGAACACACACGTGGTCATTTGCGAACTCCCGCAAAAAAAAAAAAAAAGCAAAAAAGAGAAGGACAGTAGAAAAATGCAAGGAAAATTAAATATGATGAAATTGTGCGACGTGGAGTGCATCGGGTAGTTCACTCTTTTTTATTTGCTAACATACCACCGACATTGAACGTGATTTTGAGTCAGGTAAATGGAGAAGATTCTTTGCCACGATTTTCCAAAACTACGTTGTATCGCTTCTTACATGATATAGGCTTCCGTTATTTAAGACGGGCTAATAAAGCAGCTTTCATTGAACCCAATGAAATTATTAATTGGAGGCACAGATGTCTCGGGGAGATAAGACGTTTGAAGGCACAAATTAAAGCTATAATTTACACAGATGAATCGTGGGTAAATATTGGGCAGACAGTGACAAAAGAATGGAAGGATACGACAGTGAAAAGTGCACAGCAGGCCACCAATGAAGGGGTGAGTTCGGGACTTAGGCCACCGAAAAGCCGAGGACCGTGATTTGCCGTAGTCCACGCGGGTAATGAAAATGGTTTTCTTCCAAATGCTGAACTAATATTTTTATGCCATAAAAACATAAGAAATTGGGCAAATTACGTGAACGAAGTCAAGAAAAATGAAAGAGATTTGCAGAAAGCAGATGAATTACAGGACGATGTCAACGATGAAAAGCTTTTAATACCACTTTCTTCTTCGTCCGGATCATCCTCAAGTTCATCTCCCGAACCCGGTTCGTCCAAAGCGGAAACATCAGGCCTTGCAGAAATGACAGGTGTACGTCCAATGTCTGAGAGCAACGCCAGTGATTAAAGTATGCTGTATTTATTTTACCATCCTAAAAATATTAATTTATGATTGAATGAACTTAAAATTACAAAATTACAAACGAAAAATGTGGAACTGTGACACCCTGTTTGAGTCACACTCGAGCGTGATCTTTACGAGTCGATTTCGCAACAGCGTGCTCCATCTACGCTGGACTGCAATTTAAGGTTGGCCTGGAACGAGTGTATACTTGCTGTATAGTAATACAGTGCATATACCACATTTATTAGTAAGAAAAATTTACAATGCTTATACAGGGTATATTCACTGTATAACTATACAAGTGTTAAACAACTATATAAGGACTTTTTATTAGTAAGACGGTGAGTAAATAGATGCTAATTTTGGAAAAATAGATGCGAATTTTGAAACAAATAGATGTTAATTTTTCAAGTCCCTAATAATCACTAACATATCTAATTGAGTTGTGGTGTAGTTAAGCTCATGGGAACATAACTTTCTGCTCACAAAGGTTAAGTAGGTCTTTTCATTATCCATACGTCCATCTTCTTGATACAAGGCAGCTCCGATTCCTACAGTGAAGCATCTGATTGAATGATGAACTTTAGATTAAAATTCGGATATCCCAGTTTAATGTTGCTGGCCATGAAATTTTTCGTATCATTGAAAGCTTGATCGTGGCGTATACTCCAATGCCATCAATTATTGATTTTCAAAAAATTTCGTAAAGATGCTACCACGTCGGTGTATCCTGGGCAATGATTGACAAAGAATTGAGTCATCCGCAAAAATTGCCAGGCGTGCTCACTTCTTTTTGGCTTAGGGAAATCGCAAATAGCTTGGATTTTAAGAGGATTGGGTTTGATTCCTGTCCCATCGATCACGTGTCCAACAAACAAAACTTCTGACTGGTAAAGCGTTGATTTCAACCTGTTAATCTTAAAACCTGCTTCATTCAGATTAACTAATACAGTAATTGCTCCAATTTAATCACATGCCCTTTGAATGTAGATGTTGCTAATACTATGTCATCGACATAAATCATTATGAATTCCTTGACTTCAGGCCTCAAATTTCTGTCCAGTGCTCGAATAAGTGCTGCTCTTGAATTACGGATACCGAATGGAAGTATTCGAAAATATACATTTGGTTATCGAATAGGAATCCCATAAACAATTTCGATTTACTTTCCAACTCTATGTGATAATACGACGATGTTAAGTCCAATATTGTGAAGAATTTCATACCTTTAAATCTCCTAATAATATCCTTTTTAAAGGAGTTTGATTGTATTCAGGTATCAATTTGGAGTTTAAATGTAGTGTCCAAGCATACGCGAATAGAACCATTACTTTTCTTCACTATACTAATGGACTGACATACGGAGAATGTGCTTTGGAAATGATACCATTATCAATCATCTCTTGTATGACTTTCTTGGTTTGTGACATAAATTTATCCCTTATAGGAAATTGTTTTGCCTTAAACGGTCTCCAGACTTTCACTAACAACTTATATGCAGAGTTTCTCACTGCACCAGGCTGGGATTTGAAAACATCACCATGTTTCATCAGCAAAGCCATAATCCTTTTCTTCTGCCCATCATTACCTCCTATTCCTTCATCGATTATGCTCTTGTTTGAAGATTCTTCTGGGCTATACTTCTCCATGATTCCCTCTAGGAGATATACTACTTCTTCTAATGATAAATTCATGGTTTTCTGTAGCTCGCTAACCCCCTAATTCTCTGTCTTTGCTTTAATATATTGTTGTTCCTCGTCATTGCATTTAATTCTAATCTCTTCTTTATTCAGGTCAATGACAATATTGTTTTCACATATGAAATCAGATCCAATAATTAAATTGCAGTGAATTCTAACCATGACTACAAATGGATGTTCAATAATAATTTTTTCTGATTTCAATAGGCAAATATGTTTGTGTTTTATATTTGGTAATCCTGTCCGGAATTATCCCTTTAATTTTCATATTTGCTACTGAAATTACAGGAATACGGATTTTGTTTTCCAATTCTGAAAATAATACTTTGGAGACAATACTAATACTCGCACCAATGTCTAACAATGATGATATGTGAATGCCAAATATTCCAACCAAAATAATACGAAGACCCCTTTTTTAATTTAATTTTGCCAGATTGATGATTGATTAATTCCTTGGTTTCAAATTCCCACGATTCAATGTTAGCTATAATCCAATCATGTTGTCCATTTCTTTGTTCGACTTGGCAAAACTTATCTCCTAATGATTCCAAAACGATGTGTTTTTTTCCACCCCGTTTCTCTCTTCAGTATTACTATTAAACTGTGTAGCTCCAGGATCAGGTATTTTGTTAGCATCATCTTTTCTCTGATGCTGTTGAAATTGTAACCTCGTCGCTCCATTGCAATCAGCATTTATGTCCTGACTTTGAATCGCTTTTTTCCAATTGCTTTTCTTTTTGCCGTTTTTTCAACTCTTCAATATATCTTTTCTTTTCTTAATCTACTTCTCCTTCTGGTCTCCTCTGTTGATGTTCTTGGTTTCCGTGCTACCTGTTCCTTTGATATGGCCGTCTGCCTCTCTATCTGTTCCACCTTGAATTCCTCTGATATCTCGGGTGCCTTCTATTCTCGCCTTGAAATGGTGGCCATCTCTGATACGGTCGGTTCTCCTTTCTATCTCTATCCTTCTCTTCTCAATTGTCTTTCTCCTTGGACATAACAACCTTGATAGTTGCCTTTATCTGTTTCTTCTGAGGCTACTGGTGTTACCACGTTCACGGCCGGATCGATTTGTCTCACGATTCGATTGCTAGTATGTGAAGTCATTCCATCTATTTGCCTAAGTGTGGATTCAGCATTAATTACGGATTGTACATTAGCTGCAGTTAATAATCGTTCGATACAACAGGATTCTGAGCTTATGAGTTCCTACATATACAGTTTTTATTAAAATTATCACTCAGTTGAGAGAGTTATTTCAAGTTATCCATGTATGTGGACGTAAACCAACTGGACGTATGCTTTCACATGATTTCCATTAACTTCTTTACAATCATAACCTTCAATGGTTCAATCTTAGATCCGGAATCCATTGAAAGGTTATAGTATGTATTCTACAGTAAAAACCTTGTTAAGTCGTTTCTGTAGGAGATAAGGAAAGAGAACGTGTTACACAAGAAAACGTACTGCTGAATATCTAAATGACTACCCTTCAGGGATATGGAACTCTTAACACACATGTGCATTTTATGTTGTGTACGTAAAGTAAAAGCTGTATGCATGGTTTCATTACTAGGTGTGAAAAACTTGAGACAAAAAATTTTTCCAGTGAAGCCTGTAAAAGTAACAGCAGAGTATTAAAAGATGTGCAAAATATGAGAGAACAAATATGAAGTCAGTTTGCATGGAGCTTATAAAAACAACGTATTATTGTTGTTCACCTTCTTTCTAAAAGAAATGTGTAATATTGAAATGTTAGATGAAGCCTTATGTTTCCAACCAGTGGGTTATTAGACATCGTTTTTGGGTGACTTTCTTTGACTGTAAATTACTCAGAGGTTACCGTCGCCCATGTGCGAGAATATAGCTTTAGTCACCATTGTGAATGCAACAACCCTTCATTTATGTGAAATAAGTCCATGATACACTGTTTTTTAAAGGCAATCTTAAGTTCCCACAATATAGTTTGCTGGAAAGACCTGCATGTTATTTTATTTCACTACGCACACTTCGAGCTGCATATGTAAGAATAAGTATGAGAGGGTAGAAGAATTCTAAAATGTAATCCTGTTCTCACAATTTCCTCTCACCGAGAGCCTCCGAAGAGAAGGAAGCAAGCCTCCCATCATTCTGAAAGCATGCAGACCAAAAAAGAAAGGAATATGCTGATCTACCAGACATTGCAGTGACAGGCATGGAAGAGAATGATGTAATTTTTAACCCAGCAGTTTGTTTCACCTAACAAGCCTGCAACAGCCGGTTTCAACTTACCTCATTCATATAGACATGTTTCTTGTTGTGTTAGAATTTGAAGGAGTGTTTTTTAACCCTATTGACATATTGAAGTCACAAAGCAAGTCTATTGATATATAATAGTTCTTGGTATGTAAAGTAAAGAAAGAAGTCTGCAGTTCCTGTGCCTGACTGTCATAACTTATTAAACACATATATAACAAGGTACATTGTATTTAGCATAAAAATCGTTTCAGGAAGGAAAAGTAAAACTGCATTTTTACCAGAAAATCTGTGGCTGCACACGGAGCTGTAATTTAAATTGTGTTTGGTTCACTAAGGTGACCAGAATTCTTTTGACCAGCTACATATATTAATGTGGAAGACACAGAATAATGTGGTAAATAATGGGAATATTGGGGAATTTTGTCAAATGTACCTGCTTCTTACTATTGACTGCATAACTCAAAATGCTAGTAGTTAATAATATTGGGTACTCACTTTTAATACTTTTGGGAGAATTTGCCACTTTCAGCAATTTGAAATACTCTTTTCTTATTGCCACCCCCAACACTTCATAGATACCTTTTATCTTAAACTAGCTGCAATATCCCGTTTTTGACAGGATAATTTAGCATGTGCATGATTATATTTTTGTCTGTCTGGCTCCACAGCTAAATGGTTAGCATGCTGGCCTTTGGTCACAGGAGTCCCGGGTTCGATTCCTGGCCGTGTCAGAGATTTTAACCTTAAATGGTTAATTCCCTTTTCTCAGGGACGGGGTATTTGTGCTTTCTTCAACATCCCTGCAACTCGCTCAGCACACACAACACTATCCTCCACCACAACAACACGCGGTTACCTACACATGGCAGATGCCGCCCACCCTCATCGGAGGGTCTGCCTTACAAGGGCTGCACCTGGCTAGAAATAGCCACCTGAAAAGAAAAAGAAAAAATTCTGTCCACCCGCCATGTTCTTATTCTCACCCTCAACACTTCATAGATCCCTTTTATCTTAAAATAGCTGCAGTACCCTGTCATTGATGGGATAATTTAACATGTGCATGACCTCGAAAATTATACCTTGATACGAAATGATCGCACAGGTAAAGCCGGCGGCGGAGTAGCTATGTATATTAGGAACGACCTAAAATATAAAATAATCTACAAAACAATTAGTGAATACTGCGCAAGGCCTGAGTTCATGTTCATTGAAATTGAGGCTTTAGGTGTAAAGTGCTTACTGAGTGTTGTGTATCGCCCACCAAAGATTGGATACATCACCGACCTTGAAGACATCTTACTTGACCTCCTACCCACGAGCATGTTTTATTACTAGGAGACCTCAATACTGACATCCTGACAAAATGACTGAGACTAAACAACTAATCAACATATTTAAATCTTGTAACATGACGATTTTGCCACTTAACCCAACACATCACACAGCCACATCACATACATTACTGGACTTAATTGTGACGAATAACACTGACAGCGTACTGACCCACGGCCAAATGTCTGCTTGCGGACTATCCAATCACGACTTCATTTATTTCACTTATTCACTTAAATATCCCAAGTACAGACCTAAATTAATTACATTCCGAGACCTAAAAAGTATAAATAACGAAGCCCTATTAGAAGACGCTGCAAACATACCTTGGCATAATGTCCATATTTTAGATAATATAGATGGTAAAGTGGAGTTCTTAAACACACAACTGCTAGCTCTTCTTAATAAACACATGCCAAAATGCACTGCTCGCGTAACACGCCCTGCGGCTCCATGGGTGACTCAGGAAATACGAGACTTAATGACGGAGAGAGAGACAAAGCTTTCAGAAAATTCAAAACTAGCCAAATACCAAACGATTTTGACCTGTACAAGACCCTTCGTAACAGGACTACACAGGCCATAAGGAATGCTAAAATAAGACACTCACAGAACATTTTGCTAACCCGAAACACAACAACAATCTGGAAAACCATTAGAAAAATGGGCATAGGTGGAAATAAAATACATACTGCTGACATTAAACTATCACTGGATGATTTAAACCAATACTATACTACAAGACCCGTTAACATTGACGAGACATCAAAAGAATAGACAGACACCGGGCGAGTTGGCCGTGCGCGTAGAGGCGCGCGGCTGTGAGCTTGCATCCGGGAGATAGTAGGTTCGAATCCCACTATCGGCAGCCCTGAAAATGGTTTTCCGTGGTTTCCCATTTTCACACCAGGCAAATGCTGGGGCTGTACCTTAATCAAGGCCACGGCCGCTTCCTTCCAACTCCTAGGCCTTTCCTATCCCATCGTCGCCAAAAGACCTATCTGTGTCGGTGCGACGTAAAGCCCCTAGCAAAAAAAAAAAAAAAAAAACAGACAATTAACAAAATTCTACGCAATGGCAATACTAACAGTGGAGGAGAACAGATATATTTTTCCCTCGTAACTCCTGCAGAAGAGAGACAAATTGCACAGTCAATAAAGACAACTGCGACAGGATGTGACGAGATTGTTCCACGGTTACTGTTAAAAACTCTAGACGTAATCCTATCAACTCTAACCCACATCATTAATATCTCACTGATAACCGGCATATTCCCTTCCCTTTGGAAATATGCAATTGTTCGCCCACTCCCCAAGACCAAGAATCCCGTGGAACCCCAAGACTTTCAATCCATTTGCATTTTACCATTTCTGTCCAAAATTTTGGAGAAAATAGTTCACAGACAAATAACTGCATATTTAAATAACAACATGCTTCTTGACAAATACCAGTCTGGTTTTAGAAGCAATCATAGCACAACTACTACACTGCTTAAAGTTACAAACGACATAGGAGTATCAAAAAAGGAGTAGCTATGGATAAGGGAGAAGTTACTGTTTTAACTCTTCTAGACCTTAGTAAGGCCTTCGACTGCGTTGACACGGACATACTAATAGCAAAATAACGTGTTCTTAATTTCTCACAAAGCACACTATCCTGGATGTATTCCTATCTCTCTGATCACCGGCAGTTTGTATCTACAGGTGAAAATTTCTCTTCATGGCAATCTGTAGAGACTGGAATACAACAGGGGTCAATGCTAGCGCCACTCCTATTTTCGATCTTCATTTCAGGACTAACACAAGTAATTAAACATTGTCAATATCATGTGTACGCAGACGACATACAGATATATACACATGCACATCCTTGTGACTTACCAATTGCAATAAATAATATTAATGACGGCCTAGGAAGAATATGTAGGTTTACCGATGACTATGCACTAAAAATCAATGCCCAAACAACTCAGTGTATTCTTTTAGTGACCCAAAAAACCCACGCACGACTTACAGACGTCCATACCCACTCGGTAACATTAAGAGGCACTCGGTTACAATTCAAAGACACAGTTAAAAACTTAGGGATGATAATGGATGAAAACCTTAGTTGGAACGATCATGTAACAGGTATATGTCAGCGAGTGTTTTATTCCTTACATTCCCTTAAAAAACTCAGAGATTTACTCCCCCAAAATGTAAGAAAACTGCTTATCCAAAGTATGGTAATGCCAATATTTGACTACTATGACATAGTATACAGTAACCTGAACGCCTCACTTTCCATCAAGCTCCAAAAGGCACATAACGCATGCGTTCGATTTAATTCAGATATACCAAAGTTTAGCCATATTTCTCCCACATTTGATAGGCTTTCATGGCTACGCTTAAGAGAGCGACGAAATTTACACACTCTTTCCCTGTTACATCGTATACTGAACCTTAACACATCTGAATACCTTGCCACAGAATTCCATTACCTAGCATCACCTTCTAGTATTCCTACCAGATCATCATCCACCTCAGTACTAAGCATTCCCATTCACCGCTCAAGTGACTACAGTAGATCATTTATAGTCGCCGCCAGCCGAATTTGGAATTCCCTACCTGCTGAAATTAGGAGTATGTCAAACCACCTCCGCTTTAAGAAACTCTGTCAAACCTGGTTAATGAATAATAATAATTTCTTATAACATAGTAGGATTAGATCATAGCTGAGTTGTTAGGTTAAT
This sequence comes from Anabrus simplex, assembly GCF_040414725.1. Classification (NCBI taxonomy): domain Eukaryota; kingdom Metazoa; phylum Arthropoda; class Insecta; order Orthoptera; family Tettigoniidae; genus Anabrus; species Anabrus simplex. The sequence continues at coordinate 74,103,626 of NC_090275.1, read as the reverse complement.
TAAAGCATTTAATTGATACCTTAAGATATTAAACTGTAGATAATTTAGTGTATGTTTAACTCTTCATGTAGGTGCATGTATGGTCGGACAGAATAGCAGGCTTTATAGCCTGAGTCCCGCCATATAAAACAAGACAATAAATAAATAAATAAATATATTTTTGTCCACCCCTCATGTTGTTCCCCAGAATCTGAGGCACATAAGTGGATATGCCTCTCCCTGGCAGTGGCTTGTTATGACGTACTATCTTCCTTTCTTTCTGTGGCCCTTGGCAGTTTCACAGAGTTTTGTATTAGTAATGATCTTGATTTGATCTCTTCCTTCCAGTATAAAAGAAAGCCTATTATCGGGTTCCAATATTGTAGGCCTTCACGTCTAGTTTTCTTTTGACCGTGAAATTAGGATTTAATGTAAAGGGAGTCCTTCTTCCTCTATTCATTACATTCCTTCACAAATTTTTCTCATTTGGATAGTCATCTTTACAGTTTACCTTGCTGATGTGCGCTGATGAGGATGCACATTCCGTCTAAAGAAAATCCTGAAATAAGCACCACCATCGCTAGCTATCATAATGGAACAATATTACCATGTTAGTGATGTTCAGCGTTGACATCGCGTTAGCAACAAAAGTCTCAAGTTGTGAATATTTCTCCTATCATAGCTGGTACAGTAAAACTGTATAACATTTTCATTACAAAATCTAGGTCTACTTACAGTAAGTATCAAATGGCAGAACCATGTCTCCAATCTGGTAGATCTTGAGAAAGTGTCCATGAACATTATAGAGGCTTCCATGATTGATCATTGACTTCAGTAGTATTGGGTATATCTACAGTATGAGCGACATCACGCCCATTTTTTCTAACACTCTTACTAATAAAAAAACCCTTATACAGTTGTTTAACACTTGTATAGTTATAAATTGAATAAGCCCTGTATAAGTGTTGCATATTTTTCTTACTAATAAACGTGTTATACGCATTGTATTACTATACTGCACGTGTACGCTCGTTCGAAGCCGTAGGAATCTCTTCTTGCAGTTCACTGATGTATTTCTTCACGTTCATTGGTCGCTTTTGCTAGTTAAGCCTATCTGTATATAAATCTGAATGTTATCGGTTGAGGTGAATATCCAGTTACGTACAGAATTTCAAGCCACATCTAATGCCGTTAACGAAAATAATGTTAAAAAGTAATCGAGTGTGAAAATATTGATATACCGTAACAAAAAGTTACGTCAAATAAAAATCTTTATTGCGTAGGACCTGTCATGTCATAACTCCCATTTCATCTTCATTAAGTTTGTAATTTTTTCATTGCTGGTAAAGGAACATTTTAGCTTAACGTAGATAAGTTTGATTTCAAATTTGAATGATGATAAAATTCAGTACGTGTCTTTCCTTAGTCATGTTCAGAAATTGGTATGCGCAAGCACTGAAAAGTCAGTCGCTGGCCAACGTCTTTACTGTTAACTTTACACGGGGGGGTCAAAATGAGGCAAATGGTCTTCAGATACGGAAGTTATTTTTAAAACAAACCTCAAGTCTTTATCTCGCTTAGTTCTTAATTTATGATAGGAAGAACGTCTCGTTTGTTTACGTTTCATGCGTCACACTGCTGGCTGGCTGGCTGATTTGCCACTAGGGATCTCCTAAACAGTGCGCATTTGAATCTTCACACAGTAGTATGCAGCGCAGTGTTCATTTTATCAGTAGGATAATATTGATCAAATGAAAGTCGGTGATAAATGTACAATTCTCAAGGACAAGTGGATTGTGATCGTGAAATCTGTGTAGTTTGCGAGTGCATGGGGGTTTGTAATAGTTCAAAGAACAAAGGCAGAAAGGTGCATAATGGATCCTCAAATTAAGAAGAAACGTTCTGTAGTAATACTTGTCACTGATAGTAATTACTAACCTCTTTCCGCGCTCATATCCGTAGTGCTGTGAGAACTTGTATACATAAAATGTTTGTCTCATGTCTGTGTAGTGGATATAACTCATTTTCTTCAACTTTTTTCCTGCCCATGGTATTATTTGTATTGTGGTAAATGTCCTTTTAGAGACAATAAACATTTTATGTATTGAATAGGTGGATATAATAACAAGAAATTATAACTAATGTTAGTAAGTTCGATACGGGCAAAAAACTTAAAATTGGTTATGCAAGTCATTTCTGACCGTGTTAATGACAATTCGAGCATACTCCTTCGTAAATCGCTATTTAATTTTCCACCATCTAAGAGAAATGGGTCGCTCTGCCCCTTAAGGTGTTTTAATGTACGAAAATTTACAGCCTCCATAACCTCAAAATGTTCTGTCTTCTACTGTATGTTAAAAATGTTGTGGAGATCATTGTTATTTTCCGTTCTTTCAATGTGTGCTTAATGGATAAATCGGATATTTCACCGCGATTATATTACTGCAGACAGTTAATGCCACTAAAATAAACTGATCATTCATTCCTTTTTCGTCACTCGCTATTGAATAACTATAACAGATGTATACACAGGAGGCTTATACATGGTTTATTAGTAACAAATTGCACATAAATGGTGTATAAACCTTGTATAAAAGTTATACACCATTATTAGTAGGAGATGAAAGTGGTGGTAGATATTTTGTTAATTATTTCAATTATTTACTTGGAGATGAAAGTGGTAGTACAGTAGAATTCCGCTGTAACGAACACCAGTATAACGAAATTTTCAGAATAACGAATAATTTTTTTGGTCCCTTCCTTTTTCCCTATTTGTTGTATGTTAAAATATTTCATTTTAACGAATTTCGTAGTTTCAGTTTAACGAATTTAAATTGCGCTCTTTTATTTACCAGTTTGACCATATTTTCTCAAATTAAAACCAAAATTCATCCTGTTTTATGACCAACATTTTTCTTGTTACATTATTTCGTTATTCAGACGATATGATCGCCATTTTCCATACATGCACCGTACGCGATCGAGAAGGCAATCGCTTTTGTGTAACCAATACGCTTCGCCCAGTTCTCACATTGGTATGGAACTTATTTGGGAAAGACTAACGGTGTCCGACCTTCGAACTATTGAAAATGTAAAGGCCAGATTTCTGAAACGAATACTGGGCATCTCCAGGATGTCACCATCACGACTTGCGTATGTATCATCCAAAGAAACTTTTTTTACGGGAAGATTTGAAAATAAGAATACAGCTTTCACATACGCAGCGAGTAGTTCTCCAAGAGATAAAGAGATAACAAGCAGAAATCAGCCTGGATTTTTATTCAGCTGATGCTATGATTGACCGCAGCTGGACCGGTCCAAATAATGACGTGAGAAGTGCTTTGAATAGGCGGGCGGTACATGAGTTTCACCATAGTCTATGCCGGCGATCAGACTTTCATGAACCGTCCCTACATTGTGTGATAAACATTGCGATCGCAATCATTTCAGCAAGTGCAACAAGAGAACGAAATCTTCACTAGAATATGCGAAAGATTAATGTATTTTTTTCTTTTAATGCACATTTGTACGCTATTAAATAAATAAATATGGTTCGCCCGTCATCCAATGTAAGACGTCACTCTGTTAGCTGAGTACGAGCGCCAAGTTTGCAATCCACCAATGAACGTTACGCTTTGCGCAACCAATAGGCTTGGCCCATCAACCAATGTAAGACGTCACACTATTGGCTGAGTAGGATCGCGATGTTTGTAATCCACCAATGAACGCGACGGATGCATTGCATGTTTCTTCTTCGTATTTAATTCGCAAAGCCTATCCAAAGCACTTCGCATGTCATTATTTGGACCGGTCCAGCTGCGGTCAATCAGATGAATAAAAATCCAGGCTGATTTCTGCTTGTTTTCTCTTTCTCTCTTGGAGAACTACTTCTTCTTGCTGTTAAGGTTATATCATTAAACTTGCAAATTTCGTGTGCATTTCGTTAAATAAATAAGTACCGTACATATCATCGCAATTGGATAGGCAGAAGCGACAGCAGTTTTCGTTGACTGAAAAACGTAAAATACTTGCGGAAGTAGAGAAAGGCGGAAAGAAAGGAGATGTAGCGAAGTAGTATGGCATTAGCCGTTAACACTTTCTGCGTTTTTAAAACAGAAAAGCAAGATAGAGGAAAACTTTGATGCTGATGCCCTAGGTCCACAGCGTAAGCAGATCAGGACAGCCGACTACAAGGAGGTGGACCAAGCCGTCTATACGTGGTTTGCGGAAATGCGGAGTAAAAACATTCCAATAAATGGCCCACTGTTATGTGAGCGTGCGCGATCTTTCGCACGTTCGCTTGGGTCACCTGAGTTTATGGGTAGTGCTGGTTGGCTTCATAGGTTCCGGGAGAGATATGGCATATCCCACAAAATTATAAATGGTGAAGCTAACGATACCCCGAAGGAAGTTGCGTCTTCATGGCGGCTGGAGACTCTAAAGGATGCCTTGAAAGAATATTCGCCGGCAGACATTTATAATGCAGACGAAACTGCTTTATTTTATAAACTAATGCCGAACAAAACCCTTGATTTTAAGGAAAATAAGTGTTTTGGGGGCAAACGTTCAAAAGAACGTATCACGGCTCTTTTGTGCACCAATTCCACAGGGACGGACAAACTGAAACCTCTCATAATTGGGAAATTTGGGAAGCCAAGGTGTTTCAAGGGAGTGCAACATCTGCCCTGTGAATATAGGCACAATTCTAAGGCATGGATGACATCTGTGCTATTCAAAGAGTGGTTGTTGGACTTGGAACTTCGGATGAAGGCCGAAAAGACGAGAATTCTTCTATTATTGGACAATTGCTCTTCTCATAATTGTGTGCCTCGCCATTTGGAGCATGTAAAAGTTTTATTTTTGCCTCCAAATACAACTTCAATTCTGCAGCCGCTGGATCAGGGTATAAATCATGCAGTAAAGCGGTATTACCGAGCTCGTGTAGTCCGTCGAATGCTGTGCAACGTTGCCACGAATAGAGCCATTAACATCAATATATTGGAAGCAATGCAGATGTTTAATGCTGCATGGAAATCCCTGAATGCAGACATCATCACAAACTGCTTTAGAAAAGCTGGAGTGGTTTTTACAGAAGACGTCACAGAAAGTGAAGTGTTGGATGATGTGGAAACCGAGGAGAATTGGAAGCGTTTGTGTACAACGTTGGATGTGCCATCTACGGTAAGTCTTACCGACTACATCAATGTAGATAGTGATGTAATAGTCCAAAAAGAAATCACAAATAAGGAAATTGTGGAGGACATTATGAATGATAGAGATCCATGCGATGAGGAGGAAGAGGAAGATAACCCCCAAAATGATTGTGATCGACAGAGCTTGACTCTTCAGCAGGCAACGAACATGGCACGTAGCCTTCAAGATTTTCTTGTGTCACGAAGTGATGTGCCAGAATCTGTTTTAACTTCATGTGCAGTGGTTGGTGACTATTTGGAACGAGCTTTTGTGTCTGGATCTGTTCAGAAGAAAATCTGAGACTTTTTCAAAAAATGATGTTCTGGAACAGTGTGTGTAGACTTGCTGGTACAATGTAAAAATAGATTTTCTGAAAACATCTGTCAGTACTGTAACTCTTATTATTATAAAGGTATTTTGAAGTTATGTAGATCCTGCAGCTGATATAACAGGGCAGATGACCTCGTAGTTCCGCCCCTAAAAACAACAATAACTAACGGATATAATACTAGGCGAGTTCTTACGAATTGACTTATTTCAGTATAACAAAATTTCAGTATAACAAATTAATTTCAGAGGTCCCCAAAATTTTGTTATACTGGTATTTTACTGTAGATATTTTGGTAATTATTTCATTATTTACTTGAGTCAGGAGCATACAATAGAAGTATTTGTTTTTACATTACAATTTAGTAGCAGTGAAACAGAAGGAATTTATACACATATATACCAAAATGGTATTAAATAGTCTTTGCCCAGAAACAAGCAACTGTGATTGCTTTTCCTTGTGCCTTGAGCACATCCTTTTAAGAATCAGGGCAACATGAGCAGTGACACAGATGCTTGGTAGTCTGCACCTCTTCGCATTCACATAGTGGTGATACATCGAAATATCCCCATTTCATTAGGGTGTCCTTAGACTTTCCAACACCTGATCTTAACCTGTTCAGTGATCTCCCTGTGATCCAGTCCAAGTTGTGTCCGGTTGCTAAGCATTCAGCTGGTTTTGTTCCTATTTGAAAATGACTTTTTCTGGCTGCCCACAATTGAATGGATGAAAACCATTACGGTATAAGTAGCATTTTGGTCATTCAGAGAAAAAGGCATTTAAACATCTTAACACTCATATAAAGCATGTTATTTGTAGTTACACCACCCATCACTAGAGCGCAGAATATTACCGCTATCACTTGTATCTCTTTCCTGGTGAAAAGGTACATCCTCCCGGAGTTACATCCTGCACTTAACTCATTTTCTTTTAAATGTCACTTATACCGTTATGGTTTTCATCCATTCAATTTTTATCTGGCATTCTTCGGAGATGTATTTAGTGGAGATGTTGACTGTAGGTAGCTCCTCCTAGATTTCAGTCTAGGCTTTGGAGCAGTGTGTCTGTGTAGTGGATGTAGCTCATTTTCTTCACTTTTTTCATTTCGGCATTTGCAGCTACTTGCTGGCGTATATCAGGAGGAGCAATTCGTGCCATACAATACAGTTTGTCAATTACATTTGGCTTCAAACATCCAGTAATTAGTCTTGCATTTTCATTAAGGGCCACATCTACTTGCTTTGCATGGGTGGAATTATACCACACTGGGCAGGCATATTCACTGGCAGAGAAGCAAAGTACCATGGCAGAAGTACTGACCACCTGAGGTTCAGCACCCCAGTTGCTACTAACAAGTTTCCGAATGATGTTGTTACGGGCTGACACTTTTTGTTTGGTGTTTAGGCAATGTCGTCGGTAGGTGAGTGATCTAAGGTAATTCCAAGGTATTTGGGCGTAAAACAATGCTTCATTTCGGTGCCTTCCCAAGTTACTTTCAGTTTTCTACCTGCTTGTCTGTTTTGAAGGTGGAAATCACTGACCTGAGTCTTTTGTGGGTTTGGCTTCAGGTGGTAGTCAGAAAAGATTTCTAGAGCTCCTGAAAGCATCTGTTCTGCTTCTTCAAAATCACTTGCTGTACCATCAAAGCAAGGTAATCAGCATATATGAAACTCTTGGTTGCATGAGGTCAGGGCTAATCATTTATATAAATGTTAAAGAGTATTGGTAACAAAACACTCCCTTGGGGTAAGCCATTTCTTTGGATCCTCCAACGGATCTGACTTCCTTGGAATTCAACGTAAATTCTTCGGTTGGGCAATAATTAATTTTTGTAAATTAGATGATGATGATGATGATTATTATTATTATTATTATTATTATTATTATTATTATTATTATTATTATTATTATTATTATTACGTTCCACCAACTACTTTTTTTGATATGCCGACATGCCGGAATGTTGTCCCGCAGGAGTTTGCCAGTAAATCTACTGAAACAAGGCTGACGGATTTGAGCACCTTTAAGTACCACCGGGCTGAGCCAGGATCGAACCTGTCAAGTTGCTTAGTGTCTGGCTCCTTGGCTGAATGATCAGCGTGCTGACCTTCGGTTCAGAGGGCCCGGATTCAACCGGATTGAGAATTTTAACTGGGTAGTCGATAGCTAATTCCTTTGTATTGAAGGCTGGATAACCTTCTTCATGTACACACAACAGAATATAACTACTGTACAAACCACCACAGAGTCATCACTTCACCTTGTCATCAGAAAGGACATCTGACCGTAAAATTAGACTGAATCCATTCAAAATGCCAAATCCAGGTAACAGGAAAGAGATCAGGATGATGATGATTGTTGTTGTTATTATTATTATTATTATTATTATTATTATTATTATTATTATTATTATTATTATTATTATTATTATTATGGTCATGAATTATTTCTCGATGTTATTTTGTTTTTCTGTTCTGTTCTATATTTTCATTCTCTGTAAGCATTGTATTGTGATTTCTTTTGTAATCACTGGAAATGTGTTGATTTGCCTTTTTTATACAATATATAAGTATGTAGCCTGTATCTTGTATTTTTTTAATGCCCTTTTAAACAGACTTTGTGCATCTTTGAGTGCTTTCCTACTTGAGAAAACTGTGAAACGGTATTTATTCCCGCAGCCTCTGTACTTGTTTCATCACCACATTCACTTGATCTGATCGCTTGAAATATGGAGGATGCAGCGTTGAAGCAGATTCAAATATGGTTGTCCAATAGCCTCTCTGTAGTCCTCTTTCTAGCTCGGTTTTCATCCTACTTTCACATTATCCAGTAAAGAAAGTACTTTCCTTTTCTGACTCTCAATTGCAGACACATTTAATTACACTTAGCATCATTTTTTTTAGGCTATCTTAGAATTGTGCTGGTAAACCAATAAAAGGATATGATGATGAAAAGGGTGCTTTTCTCACCTCCTTGTCCTTGATTTCTATATAGGCATGTAACAGGAGAAATCCTAAATTAGCCTGTCCTCTCCTCTCCTCGCCTCTGTAGTACTCTGTACTCATCACGGACTCCTTGTGGTGAGATTAAGATAAGCTGATTGCTTATTGCGAGGTCTGGATGTCAACATACTCTACCTAGATTTTAGCTCCAGGTAAAGCTTACAGTTTTCTTCAGGTCTGTAGGTATACTTGCAGTGAGAAAGTAAAATTGTCCCTTTTTTTTTTTTTTCTGAAACTTTGCTCAAAATTAACCAAAGAATATTCCCTCTAAAAAGAGCATTTGAAACAGGAGCAAAGCATGGGATTATGAGGTATTTATAATACTGTAGCTTGCTGTAGGAAATGTGTAGGGACAGGGCAAAGAGTGCATATTACCCAGAATATCATAACAATAGCAGCATCTTATCAAGGTTTTAATGTGCATGGAAATTCTCTTTGTTCTATTATATATTGCTCTCTCCCCCTCACATTGTCTGTTCCATTTCCATCGTTTTGTAAATCTCAACCTTAATGGTAGTTTGTCTGCTTTCAGCACTACAACGTTAGTGGTGCTGGTGATGTTCCTATTCGTAGCAAGGCACCGGCACCACCACCCCTGCGTCAGCCAAATACCATGCGTAAGTATATGCAATTGAATTCTTTTTTTCTATATGATTAGTAAGTTACATAAACTGTGGAATTGTTCCTGTATTACAATGCATTGGTAGTAGACGATTCTTTGCTTAAAAAAAAAAAAAAAAGAGAGAGAAAGGCCTCTTTATTGCTGAAAGAATTGGAAGAAAAGAAGCGGAAGGTGATGGCAGAAGCTCGACAGTCGTTGGTGGCTATAGATGAAGAAATTTCTTTGCTGAAGCAGTAATGGTAATCTTACGTATATACATTATCATTATAGACCATTATGCATTTCATTGTTCAGTCTGCAAGCCTCTGTGAATTTACTAAACATCGCCACAATCCTCTATTTGCAAATAATGCTGTCGTCTCATTTAGTTCTATTCCTCTTATCTTTAAATTGTTAGAAACTGAGTCTAACCATCGTCGTCTTGGTCTCCCTCTACTCCTCTTACCCTACAGCCCTTACTGAAGTGCTTGTTTAATTGATCAGTCATCTGTTCAAATGTATAAGGAATATTTTATTTTATTAAGTACTAGTAACTGGCAGGGAACATCCACATTCAGCAGCATATGTCACAATTTCTACAGGGAGCTTGGATTTCAGGTTGTTTTTTTACGCTTGCCAGCTAAGTTTATGATGAGGAATTTCGACATGACGTACATAAAGCAGAACAAGGAAACAATAGAACTCAACGGACAACATTTTGGAGGCCCGACAAGAGGCTACATGAGCTGCAAATATATGCTTGAAGTAAGCATCGGATACGCAGTGTGTTGAGTAAATTAAATGATAGAGCCACAGTCAATTAGGCTAGGCATTGGTCTATGCGAATGATGGCCCGATCGAGGATACAACGGCGTCTTAGAGAACAAATTGATAAAAGCGATGAGCGTGTGGGCTAGCCACTCTATTATTCGGCGAGATTCTGTGGAGGTAACTTCGAGAGAAGTATTATTTACGCGAGCGCGGGTCAGAACTTACGCTTCTTGATCATGTGAAGACTTGAACTTTGGTTTAAGATGCTCAGTTTGCATTTCAATTATTCAAGATTTTAAACTTTGAGATTGGCTTTTATTTTTCGATTTCCAGAGGGAAGAACAGTTTCCAGATAGTAATTCAATGTTTAGTAGCTTGCCAGTGTAAACAGATTTTACGAGGACATCAAACTTAGTAATTTCCAATCCAGCATTTAAATGGGAAATATTTGACCTAGTTACAGGATTAGATAGGAGAAGTTGTTCCACGACTGAATGGGAACTGGTTTCACAGTCAGTGGAAATTACTCCAGCTGTAGTATTCTAGTAACTGGTGGGTTAATTTTGACCCAGTTTTCTACGCCATAAACGAGGGGATGTTTTAAGAACAACATCCAGAAGCAGCGACGGGGACTACAAGATCACCACTTCAAAGCCAGGAGAATGGAGAAAAAAGGACTGATCCAAGTCCTTTCTGAAGGCATCATCATCGATATGGCTAGTTAAAACACGATTTGGGCCGGCTGTTCCTAAAGGCTGGCGGCGATAAGTCAACTAAATAGATGAGTACAGAATCTTCAATGTAATTATGTGAGTGTGAACGTGTTTTAATGTTGCAAAAGGGGATAGGTTAGTTTTGATACTTAATTTCAGTAAATTTAGCTTTTGCTTGGAAGGACGACGTTCTAAAGTAAATGTTAGGAAGCTTGTTAATGTAAATATAATTGTAACGTAAATGTGGACCGATTGCATAAGATTGCAGCCTGCTTTCTTACATTTTAATTCAGAGTTATTGGCTGAGTGCTTAACATCTTTTTACGAATCAGTTTCTTATTTTTTGTCTCATTTATTTGATTTGTTTTGCTTTGATGTTTGAGATGCTGTGTACGTCTCGGGCCTTAAATGTAAGTATAAATAAAAATTTAAATTAAAGCCAGGAATGACTAGAGTAAAGTATCAAGGGAGCTCAAAGCGCACGGAAACATTCCGTCACGTTTTCTGGGATTTATTGCATGAATTGTGAATGAGAGTGTGTGAAATGGTGGAGTTTGGATCTACAAATTTTGATAGCGTCATCTTCACTACTATTTTAATATCAAGATGAGAGTAAATTAGCGTTTGATTTGCTAGTTCCTCGAATCCAGTTTCGTATTTCAAGTTCCGAATAATTAGAACCCATTTTCTGTAAAATTTATTATTATATTATTATTATTATTATTATTATTATTATTATTATTATTATTATTATTATTATTATTATTATTATGTGCGTATGGACCCAATGGATCACGCAAAGCTCTAACGATTCTGTTTTCTGAGTTGCCAAACAGCTCTCATCCTTTCTCCGTGGATCCTTTTTCGTTCTTCTGTCCACTTTGCTCCAGTCTTCTTTTTCACTTCGTTCCCTGGTTGCACTTTCCATCCATTAATTTTTTTCCTATAAAGGTTTCTGTCCGCGGTGTCATTTGGGTTTATCTGGGCTTTTTCCAGATCCTTCTTCACTTCTAGTACCCATGGAATATTTTTTAGATGTTCTATGTAAGTGAGAATCTTGTGTGTCAGTCTACTTGCCGACAGTCTGCGGACGTGCCCATAGAATTTCAGACGTCTTTTGCGGATGTCTGCTGCAATGTTGGAATGCTCTTCTGTCTCTTTGCATGACCTCAGTCTATATCCATCTTCTGTTTTTCGGGGGCCGAGAATTTTCCTCAGGATTCTTCTTTCTTCTTTTAAAATGTTTTCTAGGTCACCTTTCCCGTTTAGTGTAAGGGTCTCGCTGGCATATAAGACTTCGGGCTTTATTACTGTATTATAGTGTCTGATCTTTGCATGGCGGGACAAGCACTTTTTATTGTATATGTTGTGAACCCTACTGTAGGCTTTCCGAAATTTGTGTAGGCGAATTTTCTGGGCAGCCTTCTCGCCTCCCGTTGGTTCAATTATTTCTCCCAAGTACTTGAAGTGTGGTACTCGGTTGATTTGCCCATGTGTCGTGTTCAAATTTTGGATGTCAAATTTTGAGCAGAAGAACTTGGTCTTTTCAAAGAAAATTTGTAGGCCAACCTTTCCAGCACATTCGCTAAGGGTTTCCATTTGTTTAACGGCTGTGAATACATCATCTGTAAGTATGGCCAGGTCATCTGCAAAAGCGAGGCATGATATCTCAATACCGTCTTTGGGTCGTCCTAGTCGTATGGGGCGCCAGTATCCCATGTCTTTCAATACCTTTTCCCACTCGCGGATGACTTTGTCTAGGACAAGGTTGAAAAGAAGCGGAGATAAGCCGTCACCTTGTCGGACGCCGGTTTTAATCGGGAATGGTTCAGAGATCTCCCCCATGAATTTAACTTTGGAGATAGTGTCAGTGAGTGTTGCCTTGATGAGGTTGAGGGTCTTGGAATCAAGCCCCAGTTCCTTAAGAACAACGAAGAGAGACTGTCGATCAACCGAGTCGTACGCTTTCCTGAAGTCAACAAAAATGCAGATGACCGGTTTGTTCCTCAATGTTTTGTATTATTATTATTATTATTATTATTATTATTATTATTATTATTATTATTATTATTATTATTATTATTGCGAGTTTCTCGAGTTGTAATATAGAGATATTTCAGTAACTTTCAGAGGTTCAGACATGATCGATAGTCTTTGTGGCAATTTCCTAGTTTCAGATTATGATATTATTACAGAGTTGGCCACTGTATTTATTCATGTTTAACTTGACAAGCATGAGTGCTTAGATTTGTGACCAGCCCGGTCTTGTTTCTTTTTATGCGAGCAAATGTTAGATGACGTCTTTTTATATACGTATTCAATTTTGGCAACTTTAGGACATGTGATATGCCTTAGTGTGATTTTGAGTAAGAGGACGCGTTCCTCATTTGTAAGGCCTGCATCTCTGTGTTTTTGTGACTTGCCTCGGGTAGACCGTTGAGCAGCATGTGTAAAATGGTTGGACACTGTTTTTGTATGGTGATAAGTACAAGAAAAGTGAAGGCAACCATAAAGTTAGGCCAGGAAATAATAGAACAGGTGGATGCTTTCAGATACTTGGGATGTGTAATAACAAAGGACATGAGGTGCAGTCGAGAGGTGAAAACTCGTATTGCGATTGCGAAGGAAGCATGTAATAAGAAGAGTAGACTTTTTTGTGGGGGCATGGATAGAGACTTGAGGAAGCGATTCGTGAAGTGCTTTGTACGGAGTGTGGCACTGTATGGATCTGAGACATAGACATTGAGAAAAGACAAAAGAAGACTGGAAGCATTTGATATGTGGATTTGGAGGAGAATGGAAAGTATACAATGGATAGAAAAAGTAAAGAATAAAGAAGTCTTGAAAAGAGTTGGGGAAGAGAGAAATATATTAAAAGTAATCAAGAAGAGAAAGCACGGTTGGATTGGCCATTGGATTAGGAGAGATCGCTTGCTTATAGATTCTATAGAAGTAAAGGTAAATGGAAAAAGACAAAGAGGACAGAGAAGATATCAGATACTGGACAGTATCAGGATAGAATATAAGTATGAGGAAACAAAGAGGGTGGCAAGTGACAGGATTGCGTGGAGAGCTGCCATATGTTAGAACACTAATGATGCTGCTTTATTTTGGGAGACTGATTCTCTGCTTTTGAGTCATTCCGCCGTGTGTTGGCAAGGGTGATATGTTTGTCTACCGAGGAGAGTTTATTTTAGCGGCCTATACTTCGTGATTATTTTATTGGGTTTTGTCCATGCCACCACATGTTGCAGTAGACGAGATGTTTTTATATTGCGACGTTTCGTTTGATTTTTCTTTCCTATTACCGCTCTGAGGAACAATTGTAACCTGCGATTTATTTCAGGAACTAAAGTTGGATTATGTGTTGAAAGTTAAAGCCTCCTCTGTTATTTTTTTATGATTTTGTGTCAGTAATTTATTTCAGGAACCTATGTTGAATAGGATGTGTTGCTTGAAGTGTAAAATTTATCTCCTTATATTTTCCATCGAGGCTTTGAGTGAATGAGAGTTGCGGAAATGCTGCATGCTTTCTTGGTGAGCCCTGGAAAATGTAACATGTTTTTGTTTCTTTGATTGTGTATATTTGCCATTTTTGTGATTTTTATTGTGTGTGGTTCCGACTCGCAGTGTTCTGTTGTGCTCATGAGGTCACTTATGATTCGAGGTGTATATATTTGTAGGATATATTATCTCACTCAGCGTGTTATATATTGTACAGTTAGATTAGTTTTCGTCTCCCCTTTTTACACATTAAATCGTGTCTTTTCTTAAGGTTAGGGATAACCACTGCAATATCAAGTGTGCAGGAAAGGGGAACATACTCATCTACAGTTGAAAGTGTTAACTGAAGTAAAGCCCAGAGCATGGTGTGAACACGCAAGCCCAAGGTGTAAAATTAATGATACTTTATGATTTGATTTGATATGTTAAGTATGTGTGTCTGCATACATTGTATATTTGTAATAATGATTCTTAAGATGGACTTCATCAAGCTGAAAGAAAAATTCTGAGTCTTGTAAAAATTTGGATCATTTGATACTTTTTTACTATTTTTTTCATATTTTTCTTGTTTATTGTAATAAACAGATTTTCCTCCAAAACTGACATCATGCTTCGCCTTGCTTTATTTGTAGTTTTTAGTTGACCTCACCGTGTCCATATTATGTTATATATTCCCCATCAAAAATCCAGGGTGTATATATTTTTTAGCATTATTTTTATCATAATTTGGACTGAGGACGCCTGGGATCGGCTGGCTAGGCTGGGGCAAATTACCTTTATGGTAGAAACGGGGATACCCTCCATAACAGAGTCCATTATTCTCGTAGGTGACCTGTCCTCCTCTATTCGCCTCACATGACCCCACCATTGAAGCCGGTTTATGCGTACAACTTCGAGTTCATTCCTAACTTAGCCTTTTTATCTTCCCATTCAGAGTACCTTCCTACCATTGTTTCCACCTGTTTGCACCAGCAATCATTCTCGCGACTTTCATGTCTGTTACTTCTGACTTA
Organism: Anabrus simplex; assembly: GCF_040414725.1. NCBI lineage: Eukaryota > Metazoa > Arthropoda > Insecta > Orthoptera > Tettigoniidae > Anabrus > Anabrus simplex. The sequence continues at coordinate 74,088,522 of NC_090275.1, read as the reverse complement.
TGAATAAGATATCCTATGTCCACCCAGCTTTCGCTCCCGTAAAGCAAAGTTGGTCTGAAAACAGATCGATATAAAGACAGTTTCGTCCAAGAGCTGACTTCCTTCTTACAGAACACTGTTGATCGCAACTACGAACTCACTGCATTAGCTTTACTGCACTTTGATTCAATCTCACTCACTACATTACCATCCCGAGAGAACACACAACCTAAATACTTGAAATTATCTACCTGTTCCAGCTTTGCTTGCTTGTTGTTTTAAGGGGCCTAACATCGAAGGTCATCGGCCCTGTTCCAGCTTTGTATCACCAATCTGACATTCAATTCTGTTGTATTTCTTACCTACTGACATCAGTTTAGTCTTCGAGAGGCTAATTTTCATCCCATACTCATTTCACCTATTTTCAAGTTCCAAGACTGTAGACTTTTGGCACAATCTGCCATTAAGACCAAGTCGTCAGCATAGGCCAGACTGCTTACTAAATTTCCACCTAACTGAATCCCTCCCTGCCACTTTATTCCTTTCAGCATATGATCCATGTAAATTACGAACAGCAAAGGTGAAAGATTACGCCTTGTCTAATCCCTGTAGATTACGCCTTGTCTAATCCCTGTAAGTACCCTGAACAAAGCACTCATTCTACCGTCAATTCTCACCGAAGCCTAATTATCAACATAAATACCTTTGATTGATTTTAATAATCTACCTTTAATTCCATAGTCCCCCAGTATGGTGAACATCTTTTTTCTCGGTACGCTGTCATATGCTTTCTCTAGATGTACGAAACATAAACACAACTACTGTCTATTACTCTCCTAGCATTTTTCAATCACCTGGTAATCACTGGTTATCATTTTCTTAAAATCTTAAAGTGAATTTAATTAGACTAAATTCAACTTCCAAGTTTTGAAATTTAATGTGCACAGTAATTGCTCATTTATTTTTTGGATGTTAAGTTTTTAAAATGTATCCTGCAAGACAAGAAAATGCAAAAATAGGAAGCACCCTACTTGTACTGCTGTTTAACTGCTTGAACAAGAGCATTGCAGGCATGAAGAGTCTAAACAAAAGATGTGCATACGCTTGTCAGATGCAGTCTCGTCTTCTTCCATCGAACGAGTGCAATCTGTATAGACACATGTTTCATGCTTGAATTGATTTCATCAGTCACCTGATTACAAGCACAAATACTGTATTTACTCGCATATTAGACCGCTTTTGCCCAATTTTACAGCAAAAAATGTAAAGGGGAGTCCAGTATGGGATAATCTAAAATTTTGTGTAATGAACTTCTAGGCTATACAGAGCTATAAATTGTACATGTAAACATTTACACTGTTCCTTGACAAACTTATGAATGCATTTGAATTATACTGGCTATTTTTGTTGGAAGGCAGTATTTCTAAATGTAAAAAGTCAATAAATGGTGAACATGACTTTTAGGCCTACATATAAATATAATCCGTTTTAATTACTCATATCACGTCATTTGTTTCATCTCATTAATTCCTCTGATGAGGTCGATGTCGGGAAGGGCATACGGTCATAAAAACTCGCTATGAAGATTCATCTCGCTTCATACTCGACCCCGTAGAGAAAAGGAATATGGATATCATGTTATGCAATGTTTGTCTGTCTGTTGAGCAGTAGGCCTACCACGCAGTAAACCTGATCACTGCTTTCATTTTAATTGTCTTGTGCCGCTAACTTCCCTGCTACCAGCGTGTCATCATCTTCCCTGCCATCTCGTCAGCCGTGCAATGCAATCGAGCCCGAGAGCATTTGAGGTCCTGTCTTTTTGAACTTTTTAAAAATAGTTTCATTCCCGAGCGTAGAGTCCAAACTGTGTGAAGCTATTCCCAAATGGTTTCTGGAGGTGGTCTCTGATATTCCCAGCTGGTGTATGTGTAGCAGGAGCTACTCCTTCTGAATGAAGCCTTGTTGTTGAAAGCATGCCAAACCACCAGTTTGACGTGTTACGAGTTGTATTTCCGATTGTTAATACATAGTGACTAGAAGCATTCTCTTGATTACTGTGGTTGTTGAAAGCCAGACCCTTATTTTTAAGTATATTTCATGCTTGTTCTCTACATTTATCACATCAGGTTTTACCTAAAGAGCTGTAAATGAGATAAGAGAGACCGCATTGTTTGGGTTACGTATCCTACACAGTGCCCGGATAGTGCCGAAAGTTCCACAGCGGAAAGAATAAAAATAAATAACAGGGAAGTTTGCCACATTTATGGATATCTACAGGTGTGGCAGTAATGCATTTTATTATCATAATGTTTAATTTCATACGTTTGTTGTCTCCCATTTTTTAACGCATACCCCAGTATGTTTTGTTTGGCATCTCTGAAAATCGTTGAAAGTAAGTGGGGACATAAAAAAATCAATATTATTATTGTTAGGTACATTGGGGAGTTAAGCAATTGTGATTGGATTGTTTTTTTCAAGTTTTAAACCTACTTCTCTCCCAAAAAAACCTATATTGGCCCAAGTTACAAGATATTAAATGATCACTTTGTTAATGATCTCGCCTGCCTATATTAATAGGCCTTGCAACAGCCGTGAATATTTCTAACTAAAGTAAACTTGTTTCCTCGTCCCAAAGTGGTGCAGGTCTTTTTAAGACAGGCCTCCAGAGGAAGAAAGTTGCATGTACCATTTTTACCACAAATCAACCTTATGGGAGAGTTTTTACATTTAATTTTTTTAATTTCTTTTCTTTTGTATTTCGTGAATCCTACTTGTTATTCCTCATTAATATAGGTCTTTCCACCTATTTTAATGCATGGACTGTGCTCAGTGTCAGAGTTAAGTTTTTTAAAACATTTTGTTGAACTCTGCAACATGTTCCAAGGTACAACATAGTCGTGTACCTTGGAACAACTTTAACAGTTATGACATAATTACTGAATATTACAAAAATATTATATTTTTCACAAGAAATGACATTATTCATCTGTACATGTATACATAATATTAAACAGGTTGTGTCACTGGACACAGTATTATTCTCTCATTACAGTTCTCTAAAAAATTACAAAAATTTGATGAAAATGACTATTAATAAGAAAATAAAAAGAATCAGATTAAACTAGCAGCACAGTCAAACAGATTTGTTTCAGTGAACATTGTACTTGGAAGTTATGAAATCTATTTCAAAGTGCATCTGTTTCTTTTGTCACTGGGTGCCACCAGAGACATTTGGCCGAGGCAATTTCATTATGACTCCTTCCTAGGGAACTTCATATAGTGTATCCTTGTCAAAGATGAAGTTTTAAGTGTTACCTTGTCTCTTTAAAAAATGAATTTTATACTCGGAACAACATTTCTCATATTCGTGTATTTTACGAACATAATGTACGAGAGACTTTTTTGTTTGAAATTGAATCAGAACAATTTCTTCTGGAAGACATGGGTGATCAAAGTGTAGGCCTAATGCAAAGTCATCCTATTGCTGCTCTTCCAGCAGATCAGCTGCATAATCTGCTTCACAACCACTAGACACAAAATCAGGTTCCTCTTCTGAATGGAAAATATTCCTTTCAGTCCTTTTCTTTGCAGTCGATGTTTTAGATTCATTATTTTCTTTCATAGTGGACAAGTTAGGTTGGGGATCATTTTTGTCAGGAGTAGCTGTTAGGATTGTTGACTTCCCCTTTCTTTCTTCCCCTGATCAAGATCTGTAGACAACTTCAGATTATTGGGTCTAGATCTATTAATACTGAGTTGGATTCAGGTGAATACACTATAAGAACAAGATAATGTTTCAAAATAGCATCTAAAAGAACATGGTGTACCTTGTAATGTTCCAAGGTACAATATGTGCGCGTGTTCCAAGGTACATGATGAAGCCATTTCAGAAAGAAACGAATTAGGTAGGAAAAAAGGTAATCTGTGTAGAAGTTAGTCCATTTACATACTAACATAGTGTAAATAAAGAAGAAATCTATTTTACATGTGAGAACTACTAATATGACAATTTGAAATCACTTTAAAAATACTTTCAAGTACCAAAATGCTTTACACTTAAATAATTTGGAACTGAAACCACAATAGATGCCACCAGACAAACTGTGCTGCCCAGGGTGGCAAAGTAATGAACTCAACTGATCCAAAGGTGTTTACTAAGATCAAAGATAATGCAACTGTTCCAAGGTACAAATGGTCCAAGGTACAACACTCACCCCTACTGCCCTTCATAAATCTCTGGCAATACGGTACCGGGAATCAAACTCAGGCTCCTGAGAATGGCAGCTAATTGTGCTAACCATTACGCTGTTGGACATTCTTAATTACAAAACACAGATGTACATACATGACTGATGCGTGCTTGCAATGAGCAGGTCAGACCTGAAACTATTCACCTATTTGTGGACGTCTTCAGAGCTGCAGTAGGCCTACGCTACGGAGGCAGGCATTTCTTAGCTACGAAACACAAATGTACCGCATGTCTTCGACGCGTGTTTTCATTGGGTCGTACGGACGAAACTATTCACAAATTTTTGTGATGTCATCAGAGCTGCATAAGGCTTGTACCCGCTTCGAAGCAGAATCATTCTTCTCTGACGAATTATGTTGGGGGTCTTGTATGCAGGATTTATTTTTTTCATTTTTTTTTTTGTCTCGAAAAGCCAAGGGGGGTCTAATACACGAGTAAATAAGGTAGCATTGAGAGCAAGGGGATTGTAAGCATATATGCGGAAACGAGTTACAGCCGAAGAGGTAGACGTGAAACTGTTCACGATACATTCAAAAATACTCCAGTAGTATCTCTCATTTTATCTATTTCACTATCAGAGTTGTGTATTTTGCTTTCTGCTTTAACTATTTGAACTGTTTCACGTTTTCTTAGTCTAATTCATGCCATCTTACACAATCATACATGATGCATTCTGTTCTTTTACTTCTCTGCACCTCATTCTGATTTGTGAAAAATATAACTAAAACTGCTGTCAAGTGCCGCTTGCAACAGAAGTTGTTATGACATAGTATCACTAACATTTAAACTGTTAAATACGGAGGTCGAGTCATAAGTCAGGGCAACTTTTTTTTTTTTTTTTTTTTTTTTTTTGCGAACAGGAGACAACACGGAAAATCTAAGATATGCATTTGGAAACATATGGTATGTACTTGTGTATGATGCCACTAGATGGTGTATGTAAACAGTGTGGGTCTAAGAATGCCCCCAAGTTCAGAGTGTGAGTGAGAGCGTCACAAAATGGAAGTCGACAAGCAGGAGCAACGATCGTGTATTAAAATAACATGTGACTATGATCTAATCCCCAAAGTCAAGAAGCCATTACGTGGACTACGGTTTTTTAACAAAGAGGACATCGTAACAGCATTTCGGAGAGAGGTGTCACACGTTAGCGATACACATGCAGCGAATGGTATTCAGCGCCTGCCCCACCACTGGCAACGTACAGTGGAAACCTTGGGTGATTATTTTGAAGGTCTGCAACCAGTGGAGACCTGTCCTTTGTACGTGATCTTGTGTACTTGCTGTCTATACCATAATAAAAGAATGTTTACCAATAGCCTGTGTTCTGTCACTTTCCTACGAGAATCTCCTGAAGTCAGAATTTGTCTTCAGGCACTATGCATAAGTACATGCCCTATATTTCCAAATGCATGAGTTTCCGTGTTGTCTTCTTTTCGCAAGAAAAAAAAAAAATAGTTGCCATGACTTATGACTCGACCCTCGTATATTGAATACCTGTTTCAGTTTCAGTAGTGTTACCAACAGGATCATAATCATACTTGCAGTACTATTCCAGGGCGTCAAAAATAGGCGATCCGTGGCAAGTGTGTCCCAGGTTTGAGGGTTGATGTTGGGATCACTTGGGTAGGAACCACACTAGAACATTGCTTCACATCAAAATATCTTGGAGTTACCCTTGATCGTGCTCTCACTTACCAGAAACACTGCTCGAACACAAAGCAAAAAGTGGCAGCCAGAAATAATATTATAAGGAAGATAATGGGTACTACCTGGGGGGGGGCACATCCCAATACTGTGAGAACCTCTTCTATTGCTCTATGTTACTCTGCAGTGGAATATGCATCCCCAGTATGGTACAAGTCGTCACGCCAGGAAGGTAGATGTTGTTCAAAACCATACCTGCCGCATCATTACCGGCTGTCTAAAACCTACTTCGCTGGACAAATTGTACAGTCTTGCTGGTATTGCCCCTTCTGATATCCGTCGAGAGGTTGCAGCAAAAAACGAGAGGAAGAAGGTGGAAACGTCTGAAGCTCACCCTCTGTATGGATACAGGCCAGTTACTCCAAGACTCAAATCAAGGAAAAGCTTCCTCAGAACAACAGAGGCTGTTAACGGGACTCCTCAGCAATCCCAAATTGATAAGTGGCGCACAAGCTGCACTCGCTCCGAAGAATGGCTGACACCAAGTGAAGAACTACCACCTGGTCACATGGAGAAATGGAGTACTTGGAGATCACTGAACAGATTAGGGGCAGGTGTGACAAGATGTAAAAGCAACCTGCAGAAGTGGGGGTTTCAACATCGAGTCCTCATTGTATGCAGTCCAGATGTCTGATTTGTTGTAGTGTAGTAGGTGCCCTAAAACATGCACAGTACAAGATCTACTTCAGGCAACTGAAAATGCACTAGATGTTGCCAATTTCTGGGCAAAAGTAGTATAGACTTTTTTTTTTAATAATTGTGACTTTGTCTATAATGTATATAATTCTGTAAAAGTATGTATGTATGTATGTATGTATGTATATGTATTTACAGTATTAATGTTTCTGATACAAATAAATAAAATACTGGTTTACGTCCAATTAACTATTTCTTCAACAGTTTTCGGAGACTCCAAGAAGCTGGAATTTTTGCACTGCAGGAGTTCTTTATGTGCCGGTAAATCTACCAATTTGAGGCTGTCATATTTAAACACCTTCAAATACCACCAGGCTTTGTACAGTTTGCATATTTGCTGGGAGATCTTTAGAAGATAGGTCCAGCAGCCAATGTTATTGCTTCCTTAGCACCACCCAGGGGTCACATGTAGGGCTTTTTAAAGTTTAACCTACGGACGTGAAGCAACAGTATACCCATCCTTAATAGGATTCGATGTGGTCTTGGTGTCTGTGCTGTGTCCCTGTATAAATGGGGAAAGATACAATCCCCCGAGTGTGACTGTGGTGCTCCTTTTCAAACCATCGAACACATTGTAAAGGAGTGTAGCAGAAGAACCTACCCTGGAGGTTTGATTTTCTAGAGGCCAATACAGAGGCTCTAGAATGGATAACATCTTTGGACATTAAAATATAATGTACTTGCTTTCTTGTTTCTGTATATATATATATATATTGTTGTTGTTAGTCGTTTAGTCGCTTTCGACTCTCCGTGACCCCATAGACCAAAGTGCGCCATTTCTTCCTGTCGTATACTATTTTCCGAAGTCTTTCTAAATTGAGAGCCGTGGCTTCCTTGATGTCATCAATCCACCTCATCCGTTGTTGCCCTCTTCTCCTGTTACCATCAGTCTTCCCCAGCATTAAGGTCTTTTCCAGTGAATCATGTTTTCTCATGATATGGTTGGGTTGCCACCATAGTACTGTCACTTCAACCCTATTGAGTTGGTATGCAGTGAAGTGAAACATTACACACGCACAAATAATAAGTCCTTCACAATTACTGAAGTGGAAAGACTGTTCCGGGAGGGAATTACTCTACTCTGCTGTGTGATCAACATTTTGCGCAGCTATCATGTACAACCATATGCTGGCCCACCTATAATTATATTTCTGATGCCTTTATGTTAAACTGACTTTACTACTGTGGTTCACTTTAAAGTTGTTTGTTGTTTCTTCTTTCAGCTCAGGCTATTGCTGGTGTTCTGCGAAAGAAGGAGCCTATTTTCACTCCAGAAGACTTCCCTGCTATAGGTGGTAAGTTTAAAGAAAATGTAACAGTTATTTAAGGAATAATCATAATTACCGTAAAGCCTCATCTACAGAGTGCTGACATTTTGAAATGATATCATCTAGGCTGCCTGCATCCCTATTTTGATCTATGTTTCTCTACTGCATGGCAGAGAAACAGATCTCTCTTGGGCAATCCATGGCTGAGTTGTAATTAATTTTCGCAGTTATATACCGAATGTGCCCCCAGCAATTTCTTTACATGCTGACATCATATTTGAGTACTATTTGGATTTTTTTTTTTTTTTTTTTTTTTTTTTTTTTTTTTTTTTTTTTTTTTTAATGTAGATGTTCCATATAGCATGGCATCTAGATGAAAAGCTAAGTGTGTTGGAGCAAGCACACCTCCTTCTTTTAATCCATGAATGATTTGAAGTGGATCAGAGATAATATTTTGATGAATGATTTGTCCAGACATTTAATCATGAAGAGCCTTAATCAGATCTACAAAATGCTGTTGACAGCCAAAGTGTTTCAGTACTGTCCAAAGTAGCTGGTCTCCAGACTGAGTCGAAAACCTTTTCCAGGTCATTGAACACTAGGTATAAAGGTGTCTGTTGCTCTCTGCACGTTTCCTGGATTTGCCTTGCACAGAAGATTATACCTGTTGTGTCTCTGGACATTCGAAAACCGCACTGCGACTCAAGTAGGATCCTGTAGGAAGTAATCTTTAGGCGAATGAGAAAAATTCTATCAAGAATTTTACCTGCTGTAGAAAGCAATGATATACCAAGATAGTTGCCACAAACATTATGATCACCTTTTTTAAAAAGAGTAACGATAGCAACATTTTTAAGGTTACTGGGTACTTCGCAGGTTTCCCATGTTAAGAGGATAAGTGTATGAAGTCTGTTCTTTGGAGGTAGGCCTCCATTTTGAATCAATTCCAGAGGAATGTTATCTGGGCAAGGAGCCTTGCCAGGTTTCAGTTTACTGAGAGCAACATTGAATTCCTTGAATGTTGGTGGGAGAGCCATCCATGGTTGTTGGGGATGTAGAGGTACATCTAGAAAGTCTTCAGCAGCATTTGAACTCCGATTGAGAAGACTGGAGAAATTTTCTTTCCAACAGTATAGGATTTCTTGACTATCAGTAATAATGGTAGCATATCAGCAGCTTTCAGTGTCTCAGAAGAGAAGCGAGTTGGACAATATACCTCTCTTATTCGTTCATGGAACTTACACAGGTCTTGGGCATCAGACATACTTGGCAGTTCCTGAGCATTCTGCATCATTTCCCCTTATCCAGCTCCTGCTGGGTCGGGGTATTTGTGGTACTTCTCCATCTTCCTCTTTCCTTCCACCATTCCTCTTGCACGATTTTGTCCCAGTCTAAATTTCGTCTTCTAATGCCGAAGAAAAGAAATTTGCTCACTTCAAACATTGATATAGGAATTAGAAAAATGTTTCTGAAGACTTTCATCTGGAGCGTAGCATTGTGTGGAAGTGAAACATGGACGATAACTAGCTCAGAAAGAAAGAGAATAGAAGCTTTTGAAATGTGGTGTTACAGGAGAATGCTGAAGGTGAGGTGGATAGATCGAATCACGAATGAAGAGATACTGAATCGAATTGGTGAGGGGAGATCGATTTGAGTAAATTTGACGAGAAGAAGAGATAGAATGATAGGACACATCGAAGACACCCAGGACTCGGTCAGTTGGTTTTTGAGGAAGTGTATTTTGAAGTAAGTGTAGGCGGTAAGAACGGTAGGGGTAGACCAAGGTATGAATATGACAAACAGATTAGAGCAGATGTAGGATGTGATAGTTACATAGAAATGAAAAGGTTAGCACAGGATAGGGTAGCATGGAGGGTTGCACCAAACCAGTCTATGGACTGATGACTCAAACAGCAACATGCCGTTCTTCACTGATTTAATCCACCTTGCTCTAGGTCTTCCTCTTCCTCTTTCTCTATTGCCCTCGCACTTTGCCTCCAACTTCTGTCTCGGTCTTCTATTCTCCTCCATCCTCTTTACATGTCCAAACCACCTTAGTTTATTCTTTTCAACTATCATTTGGCTTTCCTAACCCAACTTCCTTCCTTCAATTCTAACTCTGTCTTTCCTTGTCTTTCTTATTATACAGTAGAACCTCGATAATTCGAAATCGGTTAATTCAAAATCCCGCCTAATTCGAAGAAGCTCTCGTTCCCGGAAACATGAGATACAGTTTTGCATGTTATTTCAATTGTTTAATTCGAAATATGGATAATTCGTAATTCGAAGTACAATGTCGGCCCCATTACCGAAATTCAGACTTTTAATTCGAAACTGCCTTTACATTTTAAAACAATAGTATGTTACAGAGTAATTTCAACTCGAAATGTATCCGCTCCGCGTCATAACAGAACGCGCGTTCCGGAACGTGGAGGGGTAGCTTTCTGCACTTCACACTCACTTCGGTGGGTGTACAGTGCGCTTCATTATTGCTAAGTTGAATGAAATCGGAATTCTTTTGTGTTCAACCTTTTAAGGAACGCCGTAATATCACGCAACAGGCAGTGTGCGGGAAAACAGAATCCGCGAACACTGGCGATACCAACAGTTGACGAAAAAACGTGGCAAATATAATAAATTCGTACGCATCGAACAACATTGACATGCCGGTGAAACTGCATTGTTTTATTTTAATGCGAGCCCAAACGGTCTTATGGTTTTAAAGGAGAAATTGCCACCCGGGAAACCGTAGTGTGAGGGATGGGGGTCATAGTAGTACGTTGCAATGCACACGGAAGCGATATACTTTATCCCCTCGTCATAGGAAACTTCGATAAGCCACGATGTTTTAAGAGCGTCGGGCACTTTCCATGCCAGTACAAAGCATGTAGCCTATAATAAAAATGCAAACAGTAAAGAAATCCAAAAAAGAATGCATTTGCACAGGGGAACCGGCATAATTTATCCTCGTCTTTGAATTGTGCGACTTTTTTTTCTTTCGTTGCGTGAGGTTATGTTTGTCAGCGATTTATCCAAGCGCATTATTTGAACATTGTAAATGCACCTTGTTGGATACATTTCGGAAATAGTTTTTTCCATGGCATTAGAAAGGTTTAAACTGTGAATCGAGGTGATTGCATGTATTAATGGGTCTTAGAATACTTCGTGACGCGGCAAGTGTTTACATTTCTGAAGTACGAGAGAAGTGCCACGGCGGGAAATCGTACAAGGATAGAGTCATAGGAAAGTTCGATTTTAAGGGCATCGGGTACTTTCTGTGTAAATACAAGGCATCTAAAATGCATACAGTATAGTAATCCAATCAATAAAGCACTTGCACATGGGAGCGAGCATAGATTTCTCCTCGTCTTTGAATCGTGCTTATTTTTTTTTTTCTTTCGTTGCGTGAGGTTATGTTTACCAGTGAGATATCCGAGTGTATTATTTGAATACTGTAAACGCACCTTCTTGGATACATTTTGGAAATAGTTTTTTTTTTCATGGCATTTGAAAGGTATAAACTGTGAATCAAGGTTAAATGCATGCAGTAACGGGCCTTAGAATATTTTATAACGCGGCAAGGGTTGGTACTTCTGAATTGCGGATTGGCGGTTAATTCGAAATCACGTAATTCGAAGTCCGATTTTTGAGTCCCAACGACTTCGAATTAACGAGGTTTTACTGTACTTCTTAGGAAGAATTTTATCTCACTGGCTTGAATTCTACTCTCTTGCCTGCTAATCAAAGTCCAAGTCTCAGCTGCATAAGTCAGTATGGCTACATTGTACATTTTCTATATTATCTCTTTACTTTTCCTTGGTACTTCTTTTTTTTTTTTTGCTAGGGGCTTTACGTCGCACCAACACAGATAGGTCTTATGGCGACGATGGGATAGGAAAGGCCTAGGAGTTGGAAGGAAGCGGCCGTGGCCTTAATTAAGGTACAGCCCCAGCATTTGCCTGGTGTGAAAATGGGAAACCACGGAAAACCATTTTCAGGGCTGCCGATAGTGGGATTCGAACCTACTATCTCCCGGATGCAAGCTCACAGCCGCGCGCCTCTACACGCACGGCCAACTCGCCCGGTGGTACTTCTTTGCTCCAAACAAGTTTCCTTACACTTTCGTAGAATGTTGTACCTTCCTGCTATTCTCCATGTCCACCCTAGCATTTTGCATTAATTCACTTCCTTGGTATTTAAAGCTGTCCACAATTTCTAGACTCTTGACTTCTTGTTTTTTTCTGTACTGATTTTCATGTCATACTTCTCAACTTTTTTTGTTCAGTACATCTAGTTGTTGTTGCACTTCTTTGCTTTTTCTTTCCTCAGATCACAACAGTGTCTGCAAATAGCCGTATCTTCATCTCTTTATCTCCATAGGCGCTTCCTTTTTTTCCTTTACAATTTCGTCCATGACCATAATAAACAACTGAGGTGAGAGCACACTCCCCTGTCTTAGTCCAGTCTTATTGCTAAACCATTCTGTCTTTGCAAACTGAAGTCAGTACTCTGCTCACACAGTTGTTGTACATTGCTTGCACCATTTCTAACATTTCTCTTCCGAGTGTCTTTTTAACCATGGTTTCCCATGGGGACTCCTCTCATCATATGCCTTTTCTATATGTATGAAAGTCATGACCAGATGTTTTCCATATTCCCACTTTTTTTTTCCATCAGCTGTCTCATGCTAAAGAAGGCTCCATTGTACACTAGTGTCCGAAAGTTAAGCATAAGTTACGAGTAAGCAGGGCAACAGGAAATACACTGCAAATCGCACGACAGAGTTCACTCTGTGTAGGAAAGGAGTGTTCCCTGCTCTGACTAGCGGCGTAACCACAAGGCAAACACAGCCTGTGTCCCATATACCCTCAGTTGTGTTTGCCCTGTTATAGTGTGCGGAGTGTAGCCTTGTGCTGAACGTGACAACATAATGTCACAAAGACGCCATTTGGACCCCATTTTGCAATGTAGAATACTCTGCCTCCTGGAAGCAGGCCAGACATATTGAATGTGCCTTAAAGAGTCATTTCCAGGCTTTGGAGATGACTTTGAGACACGGGAAATGTTAGTCATAGGCCAGTACCGGGTCGACCAAGGATAACCACCCCACAACACGACCGATATCTGGCCTCAACCACCCATCGAAATCGGAGTGCACCTGCAAGACAATTGTTGGCGGAGCTTGCAGCCGTCTCAGGGGTTCCCGTTTCCCGGCAAACTGTGTACCGGAGGCTCAGAACAGCAGGGCTGTTTGCCTGACGTCCAGTGGTGTGCGTCCCGCTCACTCCAGCATAGAGACGGACCCGTTTACTGTGGAGCCGTCAACATTGAAACTGGACCATGAATGAGCTGGAGAGAACCGGGTAGCCAATACAACCACAGGAACATCGTGGAACGGGCGGTGTGGTGGGGGTGGTGGTGTCATGGCATGGGGCGGCATCATATTGAATGGCCGTACAGACCTGCACATCTTCATGGGTGGTCTGAGGAACACTGTTAACGCTCAGAGATACAGGGATGAGGTACTGAGACCACAAGTTTGACTCTTCAGAGGTGCGGTTGGTCCAGATTTCCTCTTAATGGACGATAATGCCCGACCACACCATGCTGCTCTGGTGGATGAATTTCTGGCTGGGGAAGACATAAATCGCATGGACTGGCCAACGAGGTCTGTGGATCTGAATCCTATAGAATATGCCTGGAATGCATTGGGGAGGTGAATTGCATCCTGTCAGCCTCCATCAAGGACCCTCCAAGACCTTCGCATTGCCCTTTCGGAGGAATGGGATCAACTGTCACAAGAGCTCTTGGACCATCTGATAGAGAGTATGCCACGTTGCTGCAAAGCATGTGTGGCCATTAGGTGTAACCATATACCTTATTAACAGCTTATTTTGTTGTGGAAGACATTGCTAAATTTTGGTAGTTGTTGTCAAAGGTGTACCTTAGCTATCAGAACGTTTCCGACACACTTTTTTTGACAATATGTGTGACATGGGGTGTGAGTCAGCTTCCGTTTGTTCAGCAATCCGTCAGACATTCCTATCAGGTGGTATGGCCTCGTTTAGTGATTATACTTACCTTTTGGACACTAGTGTAGATCTTCCACTCCTTAAAACATATTGTTCCTCTTGTAACTCTCCTTCAATCTTGCTTCTCATTCTTCTTTCTAATATCCATTCCAGTATTTTAACTACCTGTGATATAAGTGTGATTCCTCTATAGTTACCACAAAATTTCTTGTTCCCTTTCTTAAACACTGGTATTATTATCCCCTTTTTCTAGTCTTCGGGTACACATTTGTGTTTCCACATACACTTTCGTAGTCGGTACAACCATTGCATACCAACAGGACAAGCAGCTTTTATCACTTCCACACTGATTTCACCCATCCTTGTTGCTTTTCCCCATCTTCTTTTGTACTGCTAACTCCACCTCCAGCATTGTTTTATCATCATCTGTTGTTGAGTCCTCACACTTTATTGCTTCTATCTCCCCTGTACACTTGATCACATTCAATAACTTAGCAAAATACTCCTTCCATCATCTCTTCTGGGTGTGTTGACAATTACACATCTTTTTCACTAGCTTTGTGATAACTCTCCCTGTCCTCTTACTACTTATAAGTCCATAGAGCATCCTTTTATTGCCACTTACATCCACTTCCATTTTTTGTATAAATTCTTCACAACTCCTCTTCTACCACCTTCTTACATCTCCATTTGTAGTTGAGATACTTCATTTTGCTTTCTTCCATTCCAGGAATCATTAATGAACAAGGGGAGTGTGCATGTGAGGATCTTCAAAAGGCAGAAGTATTCAGTCAGCAGTATGTAAACATTGTGGGTTACAAGGATAATGTCCAGATAGAGGAGGTGACTAATGCTAAAGAAGTATTCAAATTTACGTATGATAACAATGAAATGTACAATAAGATAATAAAACTTGAAAAATAGAAAAGCGGCTGGAATTGATAAGATTTCTGGCGATATACCAAAGACAGTGGGTTGGGATATAGTAGCATATCTGAAGTACCTATTTGATTATTGTTTGCATGAAAGAATGAATGCAATGGAGAGTAGCTATAGTAGCCCCTGTGTATAAAGGAAAGGGTGATAGACATAAACTGAAAATTGCAGGCCAGTAAGTTTGACATGCGTCGCATGTAACCTGAGGGAAGGCATTCTCTCTGATTGTATTAGGCATGTTTGCAAAATCAATAACTAGTTCGATAGATAAGGTTTAGGAAAGGTTATTCCACTGAAGCTCAACTTGTAGGATTCCAGCAAGATATAGCAGATGTCTTGGATTCAGGTCAAATGGACTGTATCACGATTGACCTTTCTAAAGCATTTGATAGGGTGGATCATGGGAGACTACTGGCAAAAATGAGTGCAATTGGACTAGACAAAAGAGTGGCTGAATGGGTTGCTATATTTCTAGAAAACAGATCTCAGAGAATTAGAGTAGGCGAAGCTTTATCCGGCCCTGTAATAATTAAGAGGGGAATTCCTCAAGGCAGTATTTTTGGACCTTTTGTTTTCTGATATATATATATATAAATGAATTGAGTAAAGAAGTGGAATCAGAGATAAGGCTTTTTGCAGATGATGTTATTCTGTATAGAGTAATAAATAAGTTACAAGATTGTGAGCAACTGCAAAATGACCTCGATAATGTTGCGAGATGGACAGCAGGCAATGGTATGATGATAAACGGGGTTAAAAGTCAGGTTGTGAGTTTCACAAATAGGAAAAGTTCTCTCAGTTTTAATTACTGCGTTGATGGGGTGAAAGTTCCTTTTGGGGGTTATTGTAAGTATTCAGGTGTTAAAATAACGAAAGATCTTCATTGGGTTAATCACATAAGTGGGATTGTAAATAAAGGGTACAGATCTCTGCACATGGTTATAAGGGTATTTAGGGGTTGTAGTAAGAATGTAAAGGAGAGGGCATATAAGTCTCTGGTAAGATAGAGTATGGTTCGAATGTATGGGACCCTCACCAGGATTACTTGATTCAAGAACTGGAAAAAATCAAAAGAATAGCAGCTTGATGTGTTCTGGGTGATTTCCGACAGAAGAGTAGCATTACAAAAATGTTGCTAAGTTTGGGCAGGGAAGGTTTGGGAGAAATAAGATCAGCTGCTCGACTAAGAGAACAAATTGGGGCAAATATTCATTTATAGGAAGGGGAGTTAGGGATTGGAATAACTTACCAAGGGAGATGTTCAATAAATTTCCAGTTTCTGAGAAATCATTTAAGAAAAGGCTAGGAAAAACAACGGATAGGGAATCTGCCACCTGGGCTACAGCCCTAAATGCAGTACAATATTGATTTATTGATTGATGGACTGTTTGATCTCGGTTCCATTCTCACCAGGCTGCCTTCTTTTCTTTCACCACTTTCCTCAGTTCCTCATTCCACCATGGTGTCTCCTTTTCTTTCACTCTTGTAGATGTCCTGCCACAAGCACTCTCTGCTGCACTAACAAATACCTTTTTAAAATTGGCCCACTCTTCTTCTACATTTTCCACTTGAGTAACTGGGATTTGCTGCTTCAATATCTCCTGAAAATCTTCCTGTACATTTTTGCCTTTCTATTTCCATTCTTTTATTTGACTTCCTCTTATCTCTTTTAGTTTTTCCATTTTTCCTAACCGGAATTTTGCCACCACAACTCTATGGTTCCCATCGAATGCTTCTCCTGGTAAAGCTGTCACATCCATCAGCTTCCTGCGATTTGTCCTTTTCACCAAAAAGTAGTCAAGTACTGATTTTCTTCTGTCACCCCACCCAAATCTCGTTATTTTCCTGCGGTTTTTCTTTCGAAACCCTGTATTTCCCTCAATAAGTCCATTCCTTTCACAGAAGTCCACTAGTTCCTCTCCTTCACGATTCACGATTTTCCCATATCCATATGGTCTAATGACTTCTTTGTTTCCTTGCCTCTCGTTTCTGACCTGTGCATTCAGATCTCCCACAATAACCACTTCCACACCTGAAATTTCTCTTTCGACTTTTCCAAGAGTTCTTCAGTATCTTCTTCCCTGTTACCCGTCTGTGGTGCATACGCTTGTATGAAGTCCATTACTTTATTCTTCATCTTTAGTCTAATCTTCATTATTCTGTCACTCACACATTCTACCACTTCAACATATTCCTCCAATTGCTTTGAAATGATTAGTCCCACTCTGTTTATTACCTCTTGGCCACCACTCCAGTATACAGAGTATCCTTTCCTAAATTTCTTCCTTCCATTACCTTTCCATTTCACTTCACTCGGTCTCATCATTTCCACCTTCTCCTTCTCCATGAAATCTACTGCTTCCTCTGTCTTTCCTATCAGGGTCATTAGATTTACTGTTCCTGTCTTGTTGTTGGGTACTGGTTGCCCATTCCTCACAGTTCCCCCAGTACCCTGAGTACTGCACGTCGCCTTAAACAGGGGAGGCTGTAACGTTTTCCGAGGTTGATTTTCTAGTACCGTACCATATATAAGCTATTATTAAGATGGAGTCACCACTCCCATAGCTGTTCTTTATCTCTCTTATTTGCATTTGAAGATGGATCTTGAAAAAGGTATAAATGGGCTTCTTGTTTAGCATTGATTATACACTGCTGTCACCAAACCAGTCTTGTCTTACCTTTTCCTTAAATCCCATGGTTTTCTCAGCTGATTCTGTGTTTACTTTCTGCAATGTAGCCCATTCCTCCTCTACGTTTTTTGTATTGACTGGAACATTTGCCAACATGTCGGAGATCACGGTGTGGAAATTCATGGCAATGGATCCATCTTGAAGTTTAGATGCACGGTGTTTGAAAATGCTTGGGTGGTTTATGGCAAAGACTGTTTCTAAGTTGAGAGAATAGTAGCTTGTGATCTTTCCAGCAGTTATAGGCGTTTCTAGCTGTCCTGGTGATTAGGACATCCTTCTTATCACATTGTCGAGTGATGATGTAATCAAGAATGTGCCAATGCAAGGGTGCATCAATGTGGTCTTGAAGCAATTAGGTTATGTTCAGTACATAGACCGAGAAGCAGCAATATGTTTACATGGCAGTTACAGAGTCCGTGTTTGCCCATCACATTTTCCCATAGCAGATTATCCTTTCCAACTCTTGCATTGAAGTCGCCTACCTTATCCTTAGTTGGTACGTTGAGATGGTTGTGGAAAGCAACTTATAGAACTTGTTCATAGCATCTTCATCGGCATCTGCGGAGAGTGGTATACAGATAGTCTTAGGTCTTCAACTAATTACATTTGGAACAAATTTGTGATTAGCAACTATATTTGTCATCATGGCAAAACCAACACCATGAATACAGTGCTTGGTATCTTCCTTACCCTTCCAAAAAATGGTATATCCTGTACTGGATTCCAAAATTTAGCCCTCGCTGGATAATCTTGTTTCAGTCAAGGCAGCTACATCAATATTCAGTCTAGAAAGCTCGTGGGCAACAAGAGCTCTTCTTTCAGATCTGCCGCTCTCTTCCATGTCAAGCAGTGTTCGGGCATTCCATTTTACAATTATAAATTGTTTTCCTTGATTGTTTCAACCGCATATGGGGTGCCCCACTGGGTGCAGTCACCCAGCCAGACAGAAAAGTAACTTCCTATGTTTAACCATCATTTTCTAGGGCCTTCTCCATTGTGGGTGGGCAGCAGTGATCCTAAATAGGCTTGCCCAAACACAAGTGCGGAACTGAATTCCCAGGTAGTCAGAATTCTTAGAAAGACGACCATCATACACCTGCTGTCAACGTGCAGGTCCAAACTGAAGGCTTCTGGTATCACCCGAGAACCTGCCTCCACCATCCATATCCCATCACCGTTGAACTTGGAGTGAAAAATGACAGCTGAAGAAAGTGCCACTTGCTTGGATTTGTTTAAGGTGGATCGCAGCTTGCCAGGAAGTGACCCACACACTATGATTTCGGATTCATTCACAACGGCACACATGCCGTGCCAAACACCCAAACTGCAATGGACTGCCGCTGACTCGTAAAAAGCTGAGCAGCACCTTCATAGCCAGTCCACCTGGTATTTTCTCATCCGCTTCACTCACCATACCGAAGCCCATCTTCTCCGCCGAGTAAACTGTTGAGTAATAGTATTTCAGTAGCATTTCCTCTACTGAGGGACCGTCAGCACTCCTAAAGAGCCTTATCTGGCCGAAGCCATTGGCCTCTTTAGATTTACTCTAATTAATTGGGCAGATGACCTTCAGTGTTAGGCCCCTTTAAAGAACAAGCATCATCACAACAAGCATCACTCTAATTAATCCCAGAGTTCAGGACTGCCTCTTCTGCCATCTCCACCATACTGAAGTCCACCTTCTCCGCCGTAGATGCCGTTGAGGTCTTCCCTCGTAACCGTGAGCTGGAACCCTTACCAGATGTTACACACCGGGTCAGTGTGCTCTGGGACTCGCATAGGCAGGAGCGCCACTCCCTGGGTAGGGCTGCCTCCGAAGATTGTCCCTACCTCCTTCCTAACCCTTGGAACATACGCTGTAAGTATTGGAAAAGGAACAGCCAAGTGCATAAGTTAACATTTAAAACAGGAACAAAGAATTTAATCAATACTGAGTACATACCTTTATAATGTTATTGTGTTTCAGATGGTGGTATCTTTGGTAAAATTCCCATGGCAGTAGCTGGGCGTGGACGCGGAATACCTCTAGAAATTAAGGAAAATAAAGTACCTGGTGCTGGACGAGGTGAGTATCTTTTCTGTTATTTATTACTGTTAAATATATTACCTTATTCATAACTACCATTGCCTTACAGCTTTATTATTATTATTATTATTATTATTATTATTATTATTAGCTTTGCTCATATTGTCACAGGTTGCTAGATACTGTAGTTACTTGCAAAGAAAAAATCATCTTGTGTTCCACTTTATTTCCTGGTATCAAGCACCAATCTTACAGCTTCATCGAAGCTGATCATTCCTACCTTCTGAATTTATTATTTTATCCATTATGTTTTATTTTAGTCCATATTGACTTTTTTAGAACAACACTGAGTCATCACCACCGCGTAATCGTCGCATCCTTTATTTTCAATAAAAAATTTGGATTTTAAGTTTTCATCGCATATTCAAATTTTGTTCCCCAAACCGCTTTTAAAAAGTAAACAGAACTGCAGTGTAAATTGCATATGAAAGCGCAATTTAAATACGTGTATGGCGTATGGGGAGTTTAGCAACACAGTCATGTTTGCAAGATGTCGGTACAACTTTCGCCAAATTCATTGCCATCCTTTTGAATATTGAATTTTCACGACTGCATTGTAATCAAAATACACTTTCAACTTGTTAGGTCATGTTACATACATTTAGTACGTGTTAAAGAGATGTTAAGTAGAGAACAAAAATGGCCAACAGGACATCAGTGGGATCCGAACCCACAACCGACGTGAAATCGGGATCAGGAGGTTGTGGGTTTGGATCCCACTGGTGTCTGGTTGGCCATTTTTGTTCCGTTCTTAACATCTCTTCAACACGTACTAAATCTACGTAACACGACCTAATAAGTTGAAAGTTTATTTCGATATGGGACTTAACCCTCAACAATGCAGAGACTACTTCAGAGGACCGGGATCCCACATTGTTGATCAGCTGTGTTCCTGTCACGTTGTCAGACAATGCTGCCGCTCTGACAAACACATGTATAGAATAGTTTGTGTTTTTTTAACTTTTCTTTTAATTTCTACCTTTTCATTCACGGAAAATTTTCTCTCTTCAGCTCTGTTTCCATACTGCCCAGCAAAGACAATTACGTTTAGCTTGAAGGCCGCAAAATAGTTTCTGTAATTACCCATGATCACAAATAAATGCTTCACACTTTAATGTATGGCTATGCAAATTACTGACCATAGCTGTTCAGTATTATTGTATTATAAAAACAAAATATTTCTACAAACATGCCAAAAAAAAAAAAAAACTTAAATTCTCACACACGTCTATAGTACAGTTATCACATCGCTCATAAACACACACATGCATCTGTACATTCCAGATCAGTTGATACTTCTGCGAGAGTACCTAATAAATACGAAACAGGGAAAACCTACATTATACCCCCCAGGACATGGAGAGGCCCACCTGTGGTGAATTACAAGGAGGGGTGTACTTACTCGTAAATTTCCTAGTACCGGAATGTTTGATTATGTATCAATCAATTACTACTGATCTGCATTTAGGTGAATGATTTCAAAGAAGTAGGAAATTTATTGAACATCCCTTGGTAAGTTATTCCAATCCCTAACTCCTCTTCCTATAAACTAATATTTGCCCCAATTTGTTCTCTTGAATTCTAACTTGATCTTCATATTGTGATCTTTCCTACTTTTAAAGACACCACTGAAACTTATCCATCTACTAATGTCATTCCATGCCATCTCTCCACTGACAGCTCGGAACATACCACGTAAATAAAGAACTAGTATTAGGTTTAATGGTCCACCCAGTCAGTACATCCATATGATTAAGTTTGTAAATTGTAACATACCACATAGTTGAGCAGCTCGTCTCCTTTCTCCCAAGCCTTCCCAGCCCTAACTTTGCAACATTTTTGTAACGCTACTCTTTTGTCGGAAATCACTCGGAACAAATCGAGCTGCTGTTCTTTGGGTTTATTCCAGTTCTTGAATCAAGTAACCTGGTGAGGGTTCCATACACTGGAAACATACTCTTATTTGGGGTCTTACCAGAGACTTGTATGCCCTCTCCTTTACATCCTTACTACAACCCCTAAACACCCTCATAACCATGTGCAGAGATCTGTACCCTTTTTTTTTACAATCCCATTTATGTGATTACCTCAGTGAAGATCTTTCCTTATATTAACACCTAGATACTTAAAGTGAACCCCATAAGGACCTTTTACCCCATCAACGCAGTACTTAAAACTGTGGGGACTTTTCCTATTAGTGAAACTCACGATTTGACTTTTAACCCCATTTATCATCATACCATTCATTGCCTGCTGTCCGTCTCGCAACATTGTCCGGGTCATGTATTTATTACTCTATACAGAATACATCTGAAAAATGCCTTACTCTGATTTCAATTTTTTTACTCACATCATATATATATATATATATATATAAGAAAACATAAAGGTCCAATAATACTGCCTTGAGGAATTTCCCCCTTAATTATTACAGAGTCAGATAAAGCTTCGGCTACTCTAATTCTCTGAGATCTATGTTCTAGAAATGTAGCAGTCCATTCAGTCACTCTTTTGTTTAGTCCAATTGCACTCATTTTTGCCAGTAGTCTCTCGTGATCCACCGTATCAAATGCCTTAGACAGGTCAGTCGCGATACAGTCCATTTGACCTCCTGAATCCAAGACATCTGCTATATCTTGCTGGAATCCAATAAGTTGAGGGTTTGAGTTAATGGTGAATGGTTCCACCTTTTCAATACAAAGTGTGTGTTGTACAGGATACTGTTTACAACATGTTTTTATTCAAGGGACCGCCTTCGACACATTTCTGAAGCATCATCATCAGCCTAAATTACAAAAGTAACAAAAAACATGATGGGTTATGATAATGTATAAACGTAGTGACTATTACTTTTTTGTTGTAATCATTTGGCATTCTTTGGCATAATGTTGTTCTTCATCAAAGAGAGAGCCCGTTTCTTGTCATAAAATTAATCATCCAGCCTCGGCTAACCTCAGAATCCGAGACGCTAATTCCATGTGCAGCAGCTATTTCTCATCCTTTAAAATACAGCATTTCATGAGAAATGGTATATCCATTGTTGCATAACGAAATCACATATTTAAGTATGTCCTTCTCTACTTGCGGAAACTTGCCACTTTTTTGTCTGCAAAATGCTTTGCAAGGCTTGTTGGTCACGGGAAGTTCAATTTTCTGTTTCTGCCAGTAGCACACGTTGCATTCGGACATGGAATACTTGCGGCCCGCTGTCCTATTCCCGTATGTTTCGGCGTAACTGATCACTGCGAGTTTATACGATGCCGTATTACTTGAATAATACTTGCTCATTGTAAATTAATAAACAGTTTTGAGATCACAGAAAGCACATGTACCGCACCCGAAACACTTGTAAAATATGTTTGTACAAGACTGGAATAGATTATCACTAGCCACTTCTGCGCTGATTCACTCACTGAACTAGTGCAGTGGTATTTCCTACTGCCTGATAACAGCACGTTGCCCAGTATTTGGAATGCCTGGTTTTGCAATAGGAAGGCTGCTACTCGAGTAATTGACATCTTTATTTCGAAATGTATCCAGCGCTGCGTGATGGATGTTTGAAAAAGTGGGTACGTCAAATATGGGAACATTTATTTTTCTCCGCTTTGGACCCAAAAATATTGGGATGCGTAAATTATGAAAGGGCGTTAATTATTTGAGAAAGTGTGGTAGGTATCGTCCATCTGTTGTATTGTCAACAGGTACCAGTATTCTGTCTTTACATTTCATTTTTGTTTATCAGTGGATTTTTCTTGTGTAAGTTTATCTTTAAGCTATGGAGAAACGTGGGAGTTATAGGGCTTGGTCTAAACTCAAAGTGATAAAATATGCTGAAGAACATCGTAACAGAGCTGCTGGTCGAGAATTCAATGTTCGCTACTGGCGTAAACAGAAAGCTGCGCTAGAAACCGCCAACCGAACACACAAGGCATTCAGAGGGCCGAAAACTGGTAAGTTTCATGAGCTGGAAAATGAGTTGCTTCATTATGTTACAGAGTTGCAAAATGATGGCTTTATTATCTCACAGGAGATGCTACATTTCTAAGAGTGCAAACTAGCAATTAATGGAGGAATCGGCTGTTTGGATCTGAAAGTGAGCAGTGGTTGGATCCATTGATTGTGTCTGCAAAGACGAACATCTCTCTGTCAGAGAATGCCAAGCAATTTCAGCGACAAAATCATAGATTTTCATTGCCATGTGATAAGAGTGCAGAAGGAAAACAATTACCTCTTATCTCAAATTGGCAATGCAGATCAAACCCCGATAAACTTTGAAATGCCATGCAACCAAACCAAACCAAACCCCATGACACTACAGCCCTTGAAGGACCTTGGCCTACCAAGCAACCGCTGCTCAGCACGCAGGCCTGCAGATTACGAGGTGCCGTGGGTGATAAATCCAATATCACATCAGAAAGTGTTTCATCAACAAGTTTGTTCACGAACAATTTTACCCCATTGATAATATAAATTAATACCAATACATTTCATAAATGTTACTCCAGCAACGAGAACAAGTCTATCGACCATAATGACAATTATCAACTGCAGAAAATATTGAATACTGTTATGAAGTTTTAATGGCAATTATACAAGTTAAGCGGCAGGAATTGACACAACTAGCCAGATCTCAAGGGTTTTTTATTTTATTCTTATTTTTAAACAATTTTAAAAGATGTTCAACAGATGAGTTTCGGCAGTGAAATGTTAGACTGGAGAAGATTTTAGACAAAAAGTGTTAGCTTAAGACATGGTTTTATTGTTGTGTGACTTTTAAAATGTTATAAGATTATCAATTAGTTTTATAGGAGCAATTTTGAACCAAAAGAATTGTTTTATGATCTTATACAATCTTAGATTAATGATAGTTTGGCTGATGATGCTCACGAAAAGGAGCGAAACATGTACCATATAAACATCATAATAAATATGTAAGTTTGTACTATATTTTTATTGTATTGAAAAGGTGGCAATTGGCAAAACTAAAGGAATTGTATCACAAGTAGATCTTCAATACGGACAAGGAAAATGAAGTTTATAACCTGCAATTCTCAGAGATATCCATAAAACTTGAGAGAAAAAGGCAAAAAGATTTATGTAAATTTGATGAAAGGAACATGAAAAGTCATTCTTCACGTAACAATGCATGGCTCTTAGTGTCATAAGCAGTTTCATTTTTTAAATGAAACTGATGACTGGGTTTTCCTTTTAACTGAGGAGTGAGGTGAAATGTTATGACAATCCTTAACGTTTTCAGACGAACAAGACACATCTGCACTTAAACTGTGCTTAGGAATTTTGTAAGTCTTCAAAGTTCCCATCTGAGAATCCTTACTCACAATTTCGCTCCTGAATAATATAACCAAAGGGTCCCACTGAAGCAAAATCCTATCTAAACACCTTCTTAGTGATAACCATTGAGTAGGCACATGCTTCAGAATTTTTCTGATCTCTGTGTTGTGTAAAGTCTGAAATTCTCTGAACTTTTCTTTCCTCTTTGCACACCTTTCCAGACAATAAAATATATAAAGTATACTTTCATCTACATTTACGGACAAGCATGCCGCACCCTTCTCGGCAACAACATTAATTAGGTGACAAGAGCAGCCTACGATGATTATGTTACTATTTTCCCGCTTCACTCATCCTGCCACACCATTCTTTAATCCTACCATTACTGGAGCATTATCAGCACCAGGACCTAGGCAGTTTTTTAATGGAATGCAGAATTCCTGAAAAGTTGAGAGCAAAAATTGGCAATGTTAGCTCCAATAGCATCCCCTTCTTAATTAGGCACAGAGAGTAGACAACTTAGAATTTCATTGAGTTGTGGCCTAAAAAATGTTACAACAGTGGGATATATCTTCAAGTCGCTTTTATTGCTACCATCAGTAGCAACAGAGAATGCATTCACCTGCAAATGTTATACAATTTTTGCCCTTTCTTTCATGCATATTTCTGTAATGATAGCCACAGTTTTCGTTCTAGCACACCCATATCGTTTAGCGATTTCCGAATCAGGAAACATTTTGTGAGACAAAGGTCGCGCGTGATTGGTACAATTTACAGGCAGGTTATGTTCTACTATAAATGACGTAAATAACACCTCGGTATTCGTCACAGGATTTACATCTTGGTTTTTACATGAAAAGTTCAGTTTCTAGTTTCTTTCTACGCACTGAACACTCTCCTTATGTGTTTTCGTTTGTATGTGCTTGAGTATATGGCATTTCCCGGCATGTGCGAACTAAAAAATCACACCTAATTGAACATTGGTCCCTTTCTGGATTCACTCAAACACGGAAACTCTTCCCTATAAGCACTTTTAAACACTGCATCATATTTCGTTTTTCGACATTTTGGCCAAAACAAATATTAAGGCACAACAAGAGCACTTCTGTAGGTCTCGCCCCGGGTAGAACGACTATGTTTCTGAGGTCAGGTTACTCCAAAGATGTTATTCGCTTGACTCGCTTGCAAAGAGAACGACTGTATTATAGACCAAAGAGCAGCACATGACTGGCCACCGTGCCCCATACTGCCATCTGGTATCATTATTACAACTACTTTCGACCAGCCGTACTCAGCCATATATCGATAGAACGAGGATATCCGCGGGAGTTTAAAATAATACGGAAATTACGGATATTGCTCTGAAAATCGGGAGATTGGACCCGGAGATCGGGAGGAACGATGAAAAATCGGGAGTCTCCCGCTCAAATCGGGAGACTTGGCATGTCTGTAAGTGGTAATAGCGAAAATTTGTTATGCGATAGGTATGTTTATATGTTCCTAATCCAGACATAGGCTACCGTATTACACGACAAATATTCGTTACACTTCACTGTACCACTTAACAAAAAATAAATTTCTAACTTCCGAATGGAATGGGAAATAAAAGTACAAATAGACTCACTGCGTTATTCAACAATCTTGCAGCTAACCAGCAAGCAAAACTGAACATTTCTAAGGCTAACAGCTTGCTCCCCAAACGTGCAACTTATCCTGTGAAGTTCAGGTATTTAAGGCCTTTTTACATAATCACACAACTGTGGTGACAGATCTTACTACGTAATCACGCAACTGTCGTGACTATCTTACCCGAGTTAGAAATCATGTTTGTTTCACAGGGGATGATTTTTAGGCCTAGGAAAAATGTGATTGTACTGAGGGGTAATAGCAAAAATTTGTGATGCGATAAGTGAGGTATATTTATATAGATTTAATACAATGAAAATCGGCACTTCGAATTTCTGATGTGCTAAGTGGAAAAATGTATTAATGAGGAACACACAAACGAGGTTTCACTGCATATGTATTCTTTAAATTGGGAAGAAGAAAAAACTTGCTACTCCTACGAAAGTGTCACCCTGGGCCTGTAAGGCCTGTTTAAGTCTGGGCCTGCCAATCCTTATTCTGCATTTCCTGCTTCTAAAAAGGAGCTAATAACGCTTTGAAGTGAATGCACATGCTTGCCATGTTGCTTCACTAGCCAGTTCCATGCGTGCCCAACACGTCAAGAAATCAGCGGATGTTCTCGCTAACAACGAAGACTGATCAAAGTATTATCAGTAATCCGAGACTTTAATCCCATGTTGATGTTGACCAATCTTTAGATTAAACTCGGGTGACCCTTACATCATTAGACACCCTAGCGTAATAGACACCCCCTCCCTGGCTTTTTGAGACTAAAAAATGAAAAAATAAATGCCGCATATAAGACCCCCAACGTAGTTCATCAGAGAAGAACAATTCCACTTCGAAGCGGGTACAAGTCTTATTTTATCCGTATTACCCATGCGATGAAAGCTCGTTGAAGTCATGCGGTACATCTGTGTTTCGTACTTAAGAAATGTCCGCCTCCGTAGCATAGGCCTACTGCAGCTCTGATGACGTCGCACAAATAGGTGAATAGTTTCGTGTTCGACCCGCGCATTGCAAGCACGCTTCAATCATGCTGTATGTCTTTGTTTTGTTGTTAATGTCCACCAGCATAATGGTTTAATGGTTAGCACAATTAGCTGCTGTTCTCAGGAGTCTGATTTCGATGCCCAGTGCCGTACTGCCAGGGCTTTATGCATGGCGGGAAGGTTGATATGCGGTAAAAATTATGCACATAACTCCCCTCCACTGGGGGTGTGTCTAAAAAGAGCTGCACCACCTCAGGATGGGGAACCAAGTTTACTTTACTTGAGAAATATTCACAGTTGTTGCTATTAATATAGCAGGGAAGATCATTAACAAAACAATCGTTTAATATCTCGTAACTCGGGCCAGTATAGGTATTATTTTGGAAAGAAGCAAGTTTAAAACGTAATCAAAACAATCCAATCATAACAGTTGTGTTTCTCACCAACGTACCTAACAAATAATAATGTCCCCACTTACTTTTCATGCTTTTCGGAGACATCGAACAAAACATACTAGGGTATGCGGTAATAAAAAATGGAGACAATGAACGCACAAAGTTAAACATTATGATAACAAAACGCATTACCGCCACACCTGTAGTTACCCATAAATGCGGCAAACATTCCTGTTATTCATTTTTATTCCTTCCATCGTGGAACTTTTGGCACTCTCCGGGCACTTGGTAGCATACCTAACATAAACAATGTATTCTCTCTTTTCTCATTTACAGCTGTTTAGGTAAATCCTGATGTGATAAATGTAGAGAATAAGCATGAAATATACTTAAAAATAAGGATCTAGGTTTCAACAGCTGCATTTATCAAAAAAAATGCTTCCAGTCACTATGTATTACATTCAGAGGTACAACTCGTAAAAAACGCTGATTTGGCACACTATATTTGGAAGGAGTAGTTTCTGCTACACATACACCAACTGGAAATATCAGAGACCATCTCCAGAAATCATTTGGGAATATATTCTCACTGTTTGGACTCTATAGTCAGGAATGAAACTATTTTTGAAAGATTCAAGATGGGACTTTGAATGCTCTCGATTGCAGTGCATGGCTGACGAGATGGCATTGAAGATAACGTCACTTGGAATGACGACACACTGCTGGCAGGAAAGTTGGCGGCAGCACAAGACAATAATTCAAATGAAAGCAGTGATCAGGTTTATTGTGTGGTAGGCCTACTGCTCAACTGACAGAGACAAATGACTGACCATTAAGTTATTTTGTATTAATATTGCATAATATGATAATACGATACCCTTATCCCTTTTCTGTATGGGGTTGAGTATGAAGTGAAATGAATCTTCGTAGCAAGTTTTTAGACCATATGCCCTTCCTGACGTCAATCTCATCAGGGGAATTAGTGATATAAAACAAGTGACATGATATGAGTTACTGAAACTGACTATATTTACTTTATATGTTGGCTTGAAAGTCGTTTCTTTTTACATTTAAAAATACTGCCCTCTAACGAAAATGGCCAGTATAACTCAAATACATTCATAAGTTTGTTAAAGAATAATGTAGAATGATAACATGTACAATTTATAGCTCTTCATAGTCTAGAAATCATGTGTTAACTGCACAAAATTCGAAGTTATCACGTATTGGAGCCCCCTTTACATTTTATAGCTGTAAAAGTTGGGGCTGGGGGGGGGGGGGAAGGGGGTCTAGTAGGCGAGTAAATATGTTATTTATCTAAAGTTTGCTGTGTAAAGTGGTGCGAGATAACTGAGTTCTATGTTTTGTTTCGTTTTGTTTTTACAGGGCGTGGACTAGTGGACTCCTTGGCTTCCTTAAATATCATCGGAGACTGATAACAAATAATTCCACAACCCAGAGGGTTTTTTAATCTTTTTGGAAGAAGAGACCGAGCATGTATCGGAACTCGTTAGATCAGCCTGGGCGAGCTGGTGTGTCCATGCGAATCTTTTCTCTTTGTTAAATGTGTTTACTTTATATACTGTATTTTATGTTCAAAACTATAATTGGTTTTTGTTTTTGTTCATTACTGGAACAGCACTTAAATTACTGTTTCTCCAGATTAACTAGTATTTAATGTGTGTTCTCAGTCAGTACTATTTTTGAGTTTAATCTACAATAATTTATTTTGTTGTAAAAGTGTGAATGAAACCTTTCTGTTGACTGCCAGTTGAGTTTAAAGTTTCTTTTGTTATTTTTGTCCCTCATCTACATTTTGTTACCTTTCATCATTTATATGTTGCACGAGTTGGCCTAATAGTCTGGAGTGACTCTTTTGGCAAACCATTCATTAATTCAGATGGAAAGGAATGTAAAAGGGGGGGAAAAATAATTATATATAATAAATCATTTATTATAGATGTATGACCATAATTTAAATGTACTGACATAGCCAAATTTTCAGAATTCAATTGTTACATTAAAAAAAGTACAGGAATGTTCAATTATCTGTATGCTTTTAACCACACTTTGGATTATATATATATATATATATATATATAGAGAGAGAGAGAGAGAGAGAGAGAGAGAGAGAGAGAGAGAGAGAGAGAAAATAACTGCCCTTGATTACGGGTTGCCATAAAAATTAGTTTTTTCCCATTACTTCACTAATACCTGTATTATTTAATTGATTTAATAGTTTCGATAATCCCCTAAAGAGGCACTTATACACGAATGGAACCCTCGTCTTACTATACAGATGGTGATTTACGATTTGGAGTGTGTCCCTAAGAGTATTAGTGATAGGATACTAATTCCAAAACTCAAAAAATTTCAACGTAGAATTAGATATTACTCCTTGAGCACCAAACAGCAGCCCAGTCATCTCCCAGTTTTGAAATGGGATGTTGTATTTTTCCTCTAGATTTCCCTTCCTCTTCTGCTTTTGTCTTTCCTGCTTCAAATATCACATTTGGATCAATAGCGAAGATAATTTCTGCTTTCTGTCAGTTGCTTTGCCAGCATGGTTATAGGAGGGACCTGCAGATGAAATACATGGCACTACTTCAAACTTGCTCTCTTTTTTTTTTACATGGACTTAGAATTTTTTTAACTGTTCATTTCCAAATTGATATTTTAAACATTGCTAGGTTTTTCTTTCCTCAGTCTTAACCAGAGATTTTCAACAAGATTAATAACTATTCAGGCCAGTCGAATAATTATATCAGTGCCCTTCTCTTCGGGAAAATCTTGAGTCTCTCTCCCATGTTCCTTTACAGATCATGTGTTTATTGGAAGTGAGGGGCATTACATTTTTTGCTACCTTACTAGTACTTTTCAATTTTTTGTAGCTCAGTGTCCCTAGTGTCAGTAACTAGAAATGCTACTTAACCCCTTTGCACTCAGCCTATCTCCAGGGGTCCTACTCAAAGCAGCTTAGACGTTTTGTGATTTTGCTCACAGCATACTTGAGTGACGAATGGGATCGGTCTACTTTCCTTTCAAGGGGTGTCATTAATGGCAATGTAGTAAACAAAAACTAAATTGAATAATGTAATTTTTTTTACCTTTAAAAGTGTAGTTTCCTCCTCCTGAAATATTCTAAAATATTCTTGCCTCTTCAGTGACACATAGGTAGTCTATGACAGCTAATGGTGGACCTCTTGAGGATCCAACCAGCCTTCGGGCTGAATACCTAAAATACCTATACTAGTTCCTGCAGCACTACACTTAAGATGCGCCTCCGTTTGTTGCAAGTAGCTTGACTTGACAGAATGTTCCTCCGTTTTATGGTTTCTTATACTTACAGGTCTCGTCTTCAAGTGATGAATAAATATATTTAAAAAAGGAATTCATCCTTAAATAATATGTATTTGAAGGAAGAAAACCTGTGTGAACTAATAATGCCATGCATTCTGCAAGATATAGTTTAGGATGGCACTTTTTTCTTTCTTTTATGTCCTTTAAGTGGTATGTGTCTTCTTACAGTCGTTCTTCTATAATAGATGAGATGATAATCCCAAAGTTTTGTCCTGTAAAATCACAACCTACTGGTGATTGTTGTTTTTTCAAACTTCTTTGGTCCCCTGAAGTCTTTTTGAAGCCATGGAAAGTATAATTGTTGCTTTCATGAGGGATTGTCCCACTTTTTGGCTGACATGGTATGACTCCCTTGTAACAGTTATAGATAATATTTTTATACCATTTATTTTAATCAAATTGTTGAGTGTTTTTTTTAATATTTGAAATTCTTATCCTCAGCATTTTGGGCAAGGGTACAATTTTGGTGCATCACAATTAGGCTTGGCAGGTTCGATCTTGGTTCAGTCTGGTGATATTTGAAGGTGCTCAAATACGCCAGCCTCGTGTCGGTAGATTTACTAGCACGTAAAAGAACTCCTGCAGGAATAAATTCCAGCATCTCGGCATCTTCGAAAACCATAATAGTAGTTAGTGGGATATCAAGTCACTAGCACTGATTAGAAATGAATAAGCTCATGGTAGTGGTTGGTTGGTTGGACTAATGTATCCCCCCGCTATCCTTAGGAATTGCTCATGCTGGAGTCTCTGTTGACCTACAGGTCCTCATAGGTACACTTTTCTCAGGAACAATTGACCCTATAGATATGTTTGTTGTGGGTAAGCAGAAGTTATATCTTCATGAGAGGTGAATTATATTTCGATTATAATTAAAATTGTCTGATAAAATATTTAATGCAGGGAATATACAATTCCATGTTCGCTCTCTCTCTCTCTCTCTCTCTCTCTCTCTCTCTCTCTCTCTCGCTCTCGCTCTCTCGCTCTCTCCCAACTATTTATCAGTGATTGTAGAATTAAGAGATGTCCTACTCACATTTGGTTCCTGTTGTAAGGGATGGGATATGACAAATAATGGTAATCATCATCAAGTGTTCAGTCTACAGACTGGTCTGTTGTCATGAAGTAATTCCAGATCACGCTGATAGTGTAAGACCTGTCTGATGAATGGTATCCTTGGTCTTCCACAAGACAATTTACCATCGGTACAGCCCTCAGCAATAGTTGTCATTATCTGAGAATGGTGAATTAATTTCACCAGAGATCTGCTTTGTTTTACTCGAGACAGAACTTCAGCATTTGTCATCTTATCCCTTCAGGTCACTTTAATCATTCGCCAGTAACACTGCATCTCAAAAGCCTCAAGGGGTTTCACAGCAGTTTTATCATCCAGGTTTCTGAGGCATTCAGTAAAACTGACCAGACAAATGCACAGAGAGCATTGATCAGAGGGAAGAAACTGAGCTTGTTGGTGCTTGGTAATTTAGTCTTCTGCATAGAAACAATCTTAGCTTGTGCAGTCTTGCTCTTAATTTCTGTTTTACATCTTCCATCTTCAGTTCTTTTCTGGCCTAACAGAAATTTGTAACTTGTTCTACTGTGGCATCGTTTATCTTTGTAAGGTGCAAATTCAATAAAACTGATGAGAGATAGAAATCTCTGCCCCAGTTTATTGTAGAAGCATTGTAGAAGTCTGCTGACTGCCTCCCTCATACAACAGAGTGGACAAGATATGACCAAGGAGGCAGTGACTCTCTTGGTACTTCCAGTTTCTAGTGGTTCCGAACTGAAATATCTACATGATGTTCTAGCTTCTTTGACTTTCATTCCGTTCAAAATGGAAGCGTACTTTAATGGCTACTCTGATCAGTATTTGTTTGCTCCTGTATTTACTTTCAAGCCTTGGACTGTTCACATGCCTAACATTTATATTTAATAAGATGATATATATCTCTTAAGTCGTCGATTAAGAAAATTTCCCTTGCTGGGTCATAGACAAGGTGTCAACCTCGATAGGCCTAGGGCTGCTTTCAGCTAGCGAGCTTTGTCATTTTTTATTGTGAGCAGATCACTTGATATCGCTTTCAGTCAGATTAGATCAGTAAGTCAGAATTGGTACAATCTTTGCACTGAAGAGAGTCATCGCTGATTGTAGGGACGGTCTTGTGTGGCCTCCTTAATTCCATATATGGCTTTTATTGTGACTGTTTGTTCTTTCCTTCACATGGAGAAAAGTGCAGAAGGAGAAGCGAAAGAAGACAAAGGAAATATGGTCAGAGTTTTATTCAACAGACACTGTGATGGATATTGGCAGGTTAGGTCCCAACTATAAGATAAAACATAACTTTAGGCCCACAGAGAAAGAGAACGCTCATCACGGTGTATAGTGAAATGAGAAGCAAGGTGAATTGAATGTAACTAATAACTATTAAATACGTTTTTGTGTGCTATTCTACTAGACAGTCCTTGACTTACATAAATAGATCTAGGGCTCTTTGCGCAAGTCAAAATTTATATAAGTTGAATTTTTACCGTAACCTAAAATTTGTCACAAACACATATGAAAAAATATTTCTAAAATACTGTTTTTATAATACTACTTCTTATTTCAGACGTAAGTATATTTTACTTATAGCGGAAATTTCTTTATAGCGGAAATTTCTTACGCGCATATGAATTTACGTGTTAAATGTATGTAACTCTGAGACTATCTATATATATTCCTGATTTCTGAGCTATCCATTGCGGTAATGACTTTCTAGTACCAAAATTTTTACCATGCCAAGTTATTGAGAAATATCACCATTTTATTTTATATATTTTTACTTATCATTTTTATAATCAGTTTCATAATATTTACTGAAGTGAAGAATAACGGCCGAGAGGATTCGGTGTGCTGACTATACAACACGACACGTCATAATCTGCAAGCTTTCGGGCCGAGCAGCAGTCTCTTGGTAGGTCATGGCCCTTCAGAGCTGTTGCACCATGGGGTTGAGTTTGGTTTGGTTTTAGATATGACACACATGCTTACAACTATCAGAGAAGATACTATCACTTCACAGACAACAGTAGCCAACAGTAATCTCTTAGTGGGAAACAGTAGCTTACAACGCAGTTGTTGCTTAATTCAATTTTTTGCATTTTTGCCAACTATTGTGATATAAATGTACTCTCTCACTAGAATAGGAAATGTATCAATGCCTCAGGATAAATTTGACTTGTGTGTCTAAAAATAAGATCAAACACTGTTTTAATGATAATTCATATTTTAAAAATTTGGCCATGTCAGTAAATATATAGTATAATGTTCTTATAAAGTTCCTAAATGTATGAAATATATTTTATTCCTTAACTCTAGCAGGTCATGTTCTGTCCAATGCCATGTTTAACTATAAAAGGTTACATCTACTAGATATTTTACTTTGTTTTATTGTAAGATTAAAATGTTATTTGAATACCATCCATGTCAGTTACGGAAAAATTACAATGTAATCTCATTACAAAAGGAGCAATCATCCTTATCATCACCATCTCCATTCTTGCATAATCTCTACTTCATATTATCCTTAGCATTCCAAAGGTTAAATTTTGCAAATAGTTACAAATTTCATTGTGATCCGTATTGACAGTTATCAGTTACAAAATAAAACGTTTGTTAAGGTCAACCTGTTACTCGTGATGAGTTACAATTGGTCAGTACAAGTTTTTGGCTTGTTTCAAGCCATCATCAGCTGACAAACAATAGTAAAGAATAATCATTCTCTTATAAACTTAGATATTCATAAAATACTGGTACACATAAAAAACTTGACTGTTAAAACCTAAAGAAAGAACATTTAATTCTGACTATTTGACAGTAGTATGATTTGTGTACTACAAACCACTCTTGATGTATGGTACTTACAAGGAAACCTTGCCAGCGTGTCCCCACTGATTTAGTGTTAAATACATGTGCCAGCCATGGCAAGAACTTCCACTAGTTCAAATTGTAAGGTGAAACTCCACTCTTTTACTAGAAAATGGCATTTGAATATTGTAGATTGCTTCACTAGACCAGCACACGACACATTACCACAATGAACGCTCAGCATAACGAGCATAATTGACCCTTACACAGAATTCATAAAATGAAAGTTCGTTAAAAAGGTATGTCATGTTAAAACACTGCACATGAATTTGGTGATGAGTGTGTGGCTCTCTTTCTAAAGAAACTTTCATTTTAAAAATTACAAAAAGGTCAATTATTTTATGTATGTACATTAATTCGAAGAAGACTGTTTTCAAGGACATATTTTGCAAGGCGTTCAGTTGAAGAGCTGTTTTTACTATTGAGGTATCAGTGCTGCAAAGCACATGCTTATACCATCATTTACTGTGCAATTGGGGCAATCTTTTAATTTCTTATGCACTATGGTCTGGTAGATTCAAACCAAGGGACCACTGCACTTCTTCATTTCCATCCTGTGACGGCATGAATTGCCTGTTCAAGTTTTAATATTGTAGGCCAGCATTCGGTTCAATAGTGTCTGACCAGTCTGATCACTGTTCGGTAGACATGAGATTTTAGATGCAGAGGTATTTTCTTAACGCATGGCACTCCATTAACCTGGCGTCATTTAATCGGTGTGGCACTGGCTCGTGTCTTGATGTCGGCAATTATTGTGCAGTCTGAGGTGATGCATGAACCCAGGTATTTGAATTGGGTTACTGTATTAAGTTTACCCACATACAGCAATTGTGCCATCCATTTGGTTGCTGCATTCCAGGTGTTGTGTTTTCTTCAAATTTAATTTCATCTCAAATATTTTCAAGGTGCACATGTTTTTTGAGACCATTACAAAAGGAATAAATTTATTACTTTTCTCTTCATCCATTCCTCTTCTCTCTGGGGAGGGTAGTATACCAAAACTCTCCTCCTTGCTAGATTTTTCCACCACTTCTCTTCTTGCATTGTATTGCTGCTGACTCCTCTAGTTTCAATACAATCCATTACAGAGCTAGTTCATCTCATTCTAGACCTTTTTGCAATCACTGTATCCAGGAATGTTCTCATGTATCCAAATCATTTTGGCTTTGCTATTTCTATTGTGACATCCATTCCAGCTACTTTGCCCCATCTCATCCTTTTAGAGGCCCTCTCAAGCTCTGCCATTAACACCTCATTTCTCTTATTTTAAATTTGCAATGAATTTGATGCTTTGACTTTTCCCTCTTGTACAGAGATAATTTCTACGCTGTATGGTTGTTGTAAGTATCCTCCCCATCTCTGCAATATATCCTGCTGTGTGTCATTTCCTCCTGTTCATTTTTAATAAGATTAGCCCTTTCACCTGGGTTTTTCTTGTTTTGATTTTTTTGCCCAATGGAATAAGATCTTTTTGCTTCCTGTTACATCTTTCAGAGAATCGGTGAATATTTGCCAGCATTTCTTTCTTCTAGAACCACTTTGTAACATTCTGCCATTCTGTTTCTCAGCAGTTTTTTTCAAGCTTGTTTCTTTTGTTACTGGGCGAGTTGGCCGTGCGGTTAGGAGAGCGCAGCTGTGAACTCGCATCCGGGAGATAATGGGTTCGAACCCCACTGTTGGCAGCCCTGAAGATGGTTTTCCATGGTTTCCCATTTTCACACCAGGCAAATGCTGGGGCTGCACCTCAATTAAGGCCACGGCCGCATCCTTCCCATTCCTAAGCCTTTCCCGTCCCATCGTCGCCATAAAACCTATCTGTGTCAATGCGACGTAAAGCTACTAGCAAAAAAAAAGTTTCTTTTGTTGGACTTTTATCCTGTCATTTCACCAGGGTATTTCTTGATCTTTCTCCATTCATGATACTCTTCCACAGTCTTTTCTGCAGATTCCACCACAACGCTTTAAAGGATGCCCATTCTTCTTTCATCCAACTGATGTCTTCCATAGCTAATCTTGTTTTAATGTTTGCCTCACACACTTCTTTTACTTCCTTCTAATTTAATTTCCACACCCTCAGCTTTCTCTGTCTTAGTGATCTTCAAAAGGTTCACTTGGCAGGACTGTTACATCTACATTTTTCTATTCCCTAAATGTAATCTTATCACTATAATGGCTAATTGTAACTGATATTTCACTAGAACTTGGGATAATTTGAACTATGAGTGTGATGTGCCCCTAAAAATTTGTTTTGTGTACTTTCTCTCGAGTAATAGAATCATATTGAACCGGAAGATGGTATGCAGTGCCCTTGTTGTAATTGATCTCCCTCTATATATTTGTCAGTGTTAGTAGAAAAAGAAATACTGTAGATGTGTAGGCATTCTGTTCCACTTGCCTTTGGACCTGGTAGTGTTAAGGGCATCAGGATGTCTTTGAATATTGACTTTGCTGGCACTCATTAAGTGTATGTTCACCTGTTACACAACCTACCTGAGGCACAATGCCCAGTTTGAAGTTGTTCATCCTGTATTGTGACAAGTAACCCAAAACAGTTAAAAATTGGAAATTAAAATCTCATAATTCAGTTGAAAAAATCATGATAAAAGCATATTGTAATCATTAATCACAAAGTAATTTCTCTCCATATTGAAAATCTTGTGTGCATTGACCAGGATTACAAACGTGACGATCTTGGTTAGAAACTAACTTAGTGATGTTACTTAAAAATTGCTGTTATGATAAAAAGTACAAATGATGTTATTCACCTTGTAATTTTTTTTTTAATTTTTTAAAATTTTTTTAGGGCTAACACACAGCTGTATGATTTTCAAAGTAAAGAAACTTATCATGACAAGAGTGCTACAGTTTGTTCCCACCCATTCTAACATATTCCTTGCGTTTTTTCCTAACCTTCCTAGCTTGGTATGGACGTTTAGTTCTCAGCACAAAGGCCGGTTGAAACCCCCAACAGTGTCATAGATAGCCTAGGGGCTGGTTTCATCAACCACTGTTAAAAATCTCCTGATAGTATGTTAGTTACACCCTGTTAAAATTTTAACTGCATTTCCCAGAACTCAATAACAATTTTGTTAACTAAGGTGGCAGAGTGTGGCATTAATATTTTCGTTCTTCTGAATGGTGTCGGGCATAACATTATTCATTTTTCTAAGTGTGCGAGTATTATAGAATGTAAAAAGACAGATAATATATCCATAAAGGGAAAAGAAAAGGTCTGGATGATTTCCATAGCCACTTGAATGTCACCACGCAGTCAGCCAAACAAATAAAATGCCCGTATGACAACCTGCAATAATAATAATAATAATAATAATAATAATAATAATAATAATAATAATGTTATTTGCTTCATGTCCCACTAACTACTTTTACAGTTTTTGGAGACACCGAGATGTTAGAATATTTAGTCCCAGTAAATCTACTGACACGAGGCTGACATATTTGAACACATTCAAATATCACCAGACTGAGCCAGGATCAAACCTGCAAAGTTAGAGTCA
This sequence comes from Anabrus simplex, assembly GCF_040414725.1. Lineage (NCBI taxonomy): Eukaryota > Metazoa > Arthropoda > Insecta > Orthoptera > Tettigoniidae > Anabrus > Anabrus simplex. The sequence continues at coordinate 74,049,789 of NC_090275.1, read as the reverse complement.
GAAGATCAGCACCTCAAACATCTGAGCCATTCAGCCCGGCACAAAAAAATAAAGATTACTCGAAAGATAAGTCAAGCAATGCAAGATCGGCCAGCATCTACATAGACTCACTGATTTCGAAGATTATTGCATTAATCAGCAACCAAGTTGATCCTCTTCGTAATGACGACAGCTGTGATACAGAATATCACATCAAGCTACCATGATTTCTTTAGCATGTTTCGTTTTGGCCAACTAAGCACCACTTCATTTCAACTGTTCCCTTTGAGCTTTAATGTTGGTCCACTATTCCTTCATTCGTAGACGGTGTTGCTCCTTTCACTCTTTCGTTCATGCCTTTCCAGTTTTCAGCATTGAACCAAACGGCAGGTTTCGTTTCTATTACAGCACAGTAGGATATTAGTCTGTCTTCGCGTTTAACTTTGCTGGTAATCCTTAAGTAGTTCTTCCAAATTTCTAACTTTAGGCCTAATTGGATTTTTCATTTCTATTTGTGCTTAGTATTAAGCTATTGTAACGATACTCTGAACGTCGTCTAAATATTATTGTAGTCTATTGTAACTTATTAGAAATTAGAGTGCTTATTCTATTATTGTGATTAGTCTTGTGAATTTCAAACTTTAATTGTAATTTCCATTTCTGTTTGTGCTTAGTAACAACCTGTTCTAATTAGGTTATGTCTAAACATAGTTTAAAATTATTGTAGTGTATTATAGTATCTTATTAGAAATTAGTGTGTTTCTACAGAAACGTGCAATAGTGATTACTTCCCTCCACATGGGGTTGGCGTCAGGACGGGTATCCGGCCGTAAAATAAGGCCAGATCTACCTGTGCGACACAGTTCGCACTTGCAACCCCGCACGTGTGGGGAAAGCAGTAGAAAAAGATTTTTTTTCGCTACTTGCTTTACACGCACCGACACAGATAAATCTTAAGCGACGATGGGATAGGAAAGGACTAGGATTGGGAAGGAAGCGGCCTTGGCCTTAATTAAGGTACACACCGGGCGAGTTGGCCATACGGTTAGGAGCACGCAGCTTTGAGCTCGCATCCGGGAGTTAGTGGGTTCAAACCCCACTGTCGGCAGCCCTGAAGATGGTTTTCCGTGGTTCCCATTTTTCACACCAAGCAAATGCTGGGGCTGTACCTTAATTAAGGCCACGACCACTTCCTTCCCATTCCTAGGTCTTTCCTGTCCCATCATCGCCATAAGACCTATCTGTGTCAGTGCGACGTAAAGCAAGTAGCAAAAAATATATATATATTATCATTGAAGGGTCATTGTTATGAACTTGAGGGCCCTGAGAATGGCCTCTAGGTGTTACAGGTGTGTTTCTTCTCCGTTTTCCTTGACCGAAAGGTCGTATACGACAGTTCGGTCTCGTCTTATTCTGATATTGCTCCCTTAACACCACCTGGGGGACATGTGTAGGGTAATTTAAGGTTAAACGTACAGAAACGACCAACAGCCATACTATCATACTAGGGGTCAATGACATCGGGTGCTGACGAGGTGGCTTAGAACTCTCCTACTCCCTCTACTCTGGCGCTGCTGCCGATATCCAACATTGTGTGTTTTAGCCATGAAACATCTCTCCATACCGGCTTCATCAGTTCCGAGTGAAGAGATTTTTTCCAAGACTGGTTTTCTGATTAATAAACAGAGAAATAGGTTGCACGGGAATCTCGTCAGTAAACTTATATTTTTTAATGAGATTTATGTGTCTGAGATGATGTAATCAACTTGCGTTGTGATGAAGCGGCCCACATTATTGTTACTAATTAATTATTATTTCCATAGAGCAGTTTGGTCGCACAATTTATTGCAGATGTTTGGAGCACATACAGTACAAATTCATAAGTACCAGTAGTTATCAATTAAATCAATGAGAAAGTTATTTACATTAGGAGCTGTATTCTAATACAAAGAATATTGTATGTGGTCTCATGTAGCCGAGTAAACTAATAAATAATGCTTTCATACCCAATATTCCTACACATAAACTAAGTTGGCCGCAATACTCTTATTCAAGTTTATTCAGTAATGTAGTGATTTATGTACGATAACTCTTGGATTATAGAGGTCGTCCTAATGCCACATTACGTCATGACTAGAGGCCGGGTATGGAGGTACAGTAATAACGATATTTGTGTTATATACCAAACGTTGTATGATACAGCGGCATTCAGTTTGGCCTCAGTTCTAACATCATAGGTTCTAAACATTAGAACGTAGGCAGCAGGATTTTAACAGATATTGTTGGCACACATGTTTCCCATTCGATAACGTTATTTCATGCAATGACTACTTATGATATACTACCAAGTTTGCACTCGTACTTATTGGGACATCGCACAGATCTCAACCCAGGAGAATCCGTATCTAGAGCAACCTTGTCAAAAGAATTGGAGCAAATTCGGGTATTTTAGATTACACCTTTGACTCATACATAATGATGGTTGCATATGCACAAAGACACATCTTGCCGTTCTAAAGTTTGAGTAATGCACGCCTCTAGTACATCCTATCTACATACTATAGAGTTATTCACAAATTATACATGGTTATTTAGCCAAGATGCCACATCAAATGAGTTGTGAACAGTTTAAAATATTGACATTTTGTTTTCACTTTCGTTAATGGGTTCATAGTTGAAAATGAACGACAACTTTTCCAGGCTTTTCGCAAAATTTTTCGGCACACACGTTTCCATATGGGAACATTATTTCTCGCAATAACTGCTTATGATATACTATCAAGTTTACACTCGTACTTACTGGGACATCGCATAGATCTCGGCACAGGAGAATCGGGTCTCGAGAGCAATCCTGTCGAAGAAATAGGAGCAAACTCGGGCATTTTAGATTACACGTGCAGCTAATACGTAATGTTGGTTGCAAATGAAGCAAGATACTTCTTGCCCTGTCTAAAGTTCCAGTAATGCACGCCTCTATTATGCATGGTTATTCAGCTAAGATGCCACATCAAACGAGTTGTGAACAGTTTTAAGATACTGACATTCGGTTTTCACTTTCGTTAATGGGTTCATAGTTGAACATGCATGACTTTTCCAGGCTTTTGACAAATTTGTCAGCACACACGTTTCCATATGAGAACATTTCACACAATAACTGCTTGTGATATACAATCGAGCTTATACTTGTAGTTACTGGGATGTCGCACAAATCGCAACACAGGAGAATGGGTTTCGAGATTCTCGTGAGTCTCGAGATCTGTGACGTCAGTCTCGAGAGTCTCGAGCGAGAGCATTACCTATCACTAATAATCAGCACCAGGAGCTAAGCAGTTTTATAATGGAATGCAGAATTCTCAAAAAGTTAACAGCAAAAGATTGGCAATGTCAGCTCCAGTAGCAACCCCTTCTAAATTAGGCAAAGAGAATCGCTGTATTATAGACCAAAGAGGAGAACATTACTGGCCACCGTGCCCCGCACTGCCATCTGGTATCATTATTAGAACTACTATTGATCAGCCATATATCAATGGAATGAGGAAATCCGCAGGAGTTTAAAATAAAACGAAAATTACTGATATTGCTCTGAAAATCGGGAGATCAGTCCCCGCGATCAGGAGGAACGATGAAATGAAAAATCAGGAGACTTGACATGATTGCGGTTTTCCACCGATCATAGTTACTTTAAAAATCTCCCTGATGCCCGTTTTATCAGCCATATGGTACTGCCTAATAGTCTTAACTTAAATACCTTCCTTCCTTTCACATTTATTTTTAATTACCACAAAAATAGCTTCGTGATCACTAATACCATCTACTGTGTGGCAAGATAAGCTCCTCCTCAAATTTATCAGCATCATCCCTTGCCTGAAACTCTCTACATTACTCAATAAAATGCTGAGTAATAGGTACTTTCAGATTTTTCAGAAGACTCTAGAAGTAAAGTACATAAGATAAATAGTGGACTCTCTCTGGGCTCTGTATTGGCCCCTCTTCTATTCAACCTGTACACAAATGACCTTCCAGTAACCAAATCCAGAAAACTCATCTACGCAGATGACATCGCATTGGTCGCCCAACACCAACACTTCAATAAATCTGAGTTGATGCTTACATCAGACTTAAAGATTCTAGACAGTAACTTTCATCAGAACAACCTTAGACCAATCCCTGCCAGACGAGGTAGAAAATTGAAATTTGGCGAAATTATTATAGCTTTTATCCTCTAACCGACGGAAAAATTCCAATATGTTTAAATTTTTCACTTGTAACCCCCAAAGATATCAAAATATGGAGGCAATTTTAATGACTGTGGAGACATTCCTATTGAGGCGTTTGTTGGCTAAACGGTAAGTCGTGTCACAAAATGGATGGCACAATCTCTGTTCACTTTGGAGTGATCTACAACTTTGGTCCTATGACTTTGTCGTATTTCTCTCTCTCTCTTATACGTTAGATTTGCCCGTTTTTCTGGATTGTTCGTAAATTTGGTGATTTTTACAAGTATATTTAATTATTTTACACACTTATAGGAAAGACGGGATCATAAAGTTTGGTGCACACATTGGCATGGTCAAGGGCCATTTGTGGACCAAATTTCATCATTCTAGCTTACACATAAGTATGCAAAAAATAATGTAAAGTGGTATCCAAATTTCACCCTATTCAAATTTTCAAACCCACTTTACCCCCTAAATATGTGAGATACGAGGAAATGGTTTAGAAAGAAACATGTAGAGTGATAAAGGAGGCGTCTGATGGCACAAACCGTTTGTTAATATCATGTACCGTTTAGGAGTAGTGAATCTCGAAGTGAAGGTCTGCACTTTTAAACGTGTTCATGCTTATCCGTCATCTATACCTATGAAAACAAGTCGGTCTGGAGCGATGTATATATGAATATCTAAAAATGAAAATAGACGTGAATTAATGAGGCACTCCCGGAAATCTCAGAAATTTGAAACTTGGTACGGGAGAAGCTGATGACCCCATCATCCCTAGAAAAATCGAAGATTCTCAAAATTCCCTGCAGGAGGCATGCTTGGGGTCCTCAAATTTTGGGTTCAGCAGAAGAACACAGTCGTATAATTTATACGTTTCGTGGTCTTAAAAAAATGTTCAGGAATTTCCTAATTTCTTCCCCTGTCCCCCAAATCAAGATGGCGGCACAACCTGCCAGACGAGGTAGAAAAATGAAATTTGGTGAAGTTACAGCTTTTAGCCTCTAACCGACGGAAAAATTCCAAGATGTTTAAATTTTTCACTTTTTACCCCCAAAGATATCAAAATAAGGAGGCAATTTTAATGACAGTGCAGACATTCCTTTTGAGGTCCGACTCGTTGGCTGAATGGTCAGCGTATTGGCATTCGATTCCTGGCTGGGTCGGGGATTTTAACCTTTATTGGTTAATTCCAATGGCACGGAGGCTGGGGGTTTGTGCTGTCCCTAACATCCCTGCAACTCTCACATAACACTATCTCCCGCCACAATAACACGCAGATGCCACCCACCCTCACCGGACGGTCTGCCTTACAAGCGCTGCACTCGGCTAGAAATAGCCACACGAAATTAGAAAAAAAGTCCTTTTGAAGTATTTGTTGGCTAAACGGTAAGTCGTATCACAAAACGGATGGCACAATCTCTGTTCAATTTGGAGTGATCTGTAATTCTGGCTCTATGACTTTGTCATATCTCTGTCCCTTATACGTTAGATTTGGCCGTTTTCTCTGCATTGTTCGTAAATTTTGGTGATTTTTATAAGTATATTTCATTGTTTGACACACTTATAGGAAATACAGGATCATCAAGTTCGGTGCGCACATCGGCACGATCAAGGGCCGTATGTGGACCAAATTTCATCATTCCAGCTTATACATAAGTATGCAAAAAATAATGTGAAGCGTTAAAAATGTACCCAAATTTCACCCTATTCAAATTTTCGAACTCGCTTTGCCCCCTAAATATGGGAGATCGAGGAAATGGATTAGAAACAAACATGTAGAGCGATAAGAGAGGCGTCTGATGACGCAAACCGTTTGTTAATATCATGTACCGTTTAGGTGTAGTGAATCTTGAAGTGGAGATCTGCACTCATAAACGTGCTTTTGCATGTCTTCTATGTAAATAAAATCGTAACTACTGTGTGCCTGTATGTTGACTGTTTTGGCTAAATTTCCATACAGTTATCCTTTTCAGGTGTAATAATGACCATCGGAATATGTTTTAGCTTTGGTGACTGTTTGTTTGTCTGTCTATAACTTGAAAACTGCTGGATATGTTTCTACCAAACTTCATATTTTGAATCCACCTTTTTTAGGGCTAATATTGTTTCTAAATCACTGAATTCACTGGGGGTTTATACGAAACCAAAACCATGATTTTGCACTCGCACAAAATATACACAACCAAACTTAGTGGAAATCTACCTCCGTTAATGCAAATCAATTTCTAAACCTTTGCATCATTTCGATACGATGATTAATAAGGGAGATAACATTAACGGGCCGTTTTTCAGTACAAGTCCCACCGGACGTAATTCAAGAGCGGGTGGGGGTAAAGTTTATTTCTTATAATGTCAACCAAACTTCATATTTAGCATCCACCTTTCCAAAGGTAGGTTTTGAAGTCCATACCATTTCAAATTCCCAGAATGGACTGGGGGTTTATTGAGAACTGAAATAGTGATTTTTACACTCTCGCAATATATACAAGACTAACCTGACTGGAAATTGACCAACCTTGATGGATAATCATTTCGAAAATGTTTTTCTCACGTGCATTTTTTCGATAGGAGAATTAATAATGGAGATATCATGAACGGTTGGTTTACAGGCTATGTACAGTGGGCATAGCCCAAAAGGTGTTGTACGTAGAGCAGATCTTGTATATATATAAAAATCGTAACGACCGTGTGTCTGTACATTGACTATTTTTGCGAAAGTTTCATACAATTACCCGTTTCAAGTGTAATAATGACAATCTTCATATTTTTTAGCTTTAGTTTCCTGAAAGTCCTCATTTCTAACTCCTCGCTCAAAGCGAGATTGAGGGACAGTCTTCCAGACGAGCTAGAAAATAGAAATGTGGAGAAATTATAGCTTTTAGCCTGTAACTGACGGAAATATTCCAAGATGTTCTAATTTTTCACCTTTTACCCCCAAAAAATTTTGAAATATAGACGCAATTTTAATGACTGTACAGACGTTCTTCTTGATGTATTTGTTGACTAAACGGTAAGTCGTATCACAAAACGGATGGCACAATCTCCGTTCAATGAAGAGTGATCAACAACTATGACGTTTTGTTGTCGCACTATTCTTTATATGTTAGATTTGTCTCTTTTCCTCGATTATACCTACATTTTGCTCTTTGTATACGTATAATTCGCAGTTCGAATCACTTATCTATATATATAAAATAAGTTTTGTCTGTACATTGCTCAGAATATGAAAAGAATGGTATTTATCGATCATGTCCACAGTAACGAGAAAATGCAGTTTTTACTTTGCCGTGATTTCTGTCTATGTATGTATGTATGTATGTATGTACGTACATGCATCACGAGGAAACGGTTGAAGAGAATTTAATAAATATCCGTATGTAAAGTCACGGGGTGAGCCGCTACAATCTAGGCCATAAATCATTTTATTCACGCTGAGCGAAATGGTAGTTTAGGGGAAGGCCCAAAATTCATTTCTCAAATATTTATATTATTAGTGGTCATATCGATAAATACTACATAACTAAAGTTATATAGAATTAAATTTCCGATCATTTACGTCTTATGCATTTTTACCGTACCGGCTATGATAACACAGATATTCATGAATTTGGATTTTTGTTGCTAAGTGCATATCAACGCCGAGCCCCCACAAAATGGGTAAACAGAATTTAATGAAAATCAGTATATATAGTGGGGGAAGAAGAAATTACTGTTTAAGCTATAAACAATGTTATTCACCTTGGGTGAAATGGACGTGCTGTTTTGAATGAGCAGTGTGCGCACTTGTCAGAGGCTCAGTTAGTAGTAGTAGTATGAACTGGTCTAGAATTACAATGTAGGCCTATTCCAAATTATAGTACCACAATTTACTAAATAACTCAAAATTCAACCCTGAAAAGAGCCGTTTCTTAACACATTGCTGTCCGGCCCATCTGACGTATAACTGGCCCCTGTGGCCGGAAGGTTTTGGCAGAGACATGGAGTTATTGCATGGTATCGTAATTTAATAATTTTATGTTCATTCACAGTTATATCTGTCCACTGTAATGTTTTTGGTGAGATTTTATATTTCAGTTCATTCTGGTATTGATATCTGTTCGATTCCTCCACCATATACGCCAACAAATCATTACAAATGAACAACTTGACATCACAACCTTTATTTTCGGGTTCACTCGGCGAAATTTTAACGCCAGGCGTCCACGAGAAAGACTCCAAAAACAGTATAATATCCTGTTCAGCCACTCACTGCCAGAAATAGGGAGAATATTATCAACAGTACTTACATCAAGACCATCTTTGCTATCTGAAGCATCAGGTCATTGCTCACATGGTGCAATAAACGTGTCATTCAACACATCACTTCCACATAAATGCATGACACTAGCACTAGAATTATCATTAGACAATTCATCTTCACTCTCCTCATAATCACGGGAAACATATAACAAATTATCAGCGTATAATTCATGTATAATATCACTAGGAGTCAGTCCACTGTTTTTGTTTACCGGGGCTGCCATTTTTGTTTACTAGCATTGATGGATACACGGAAGATATTCGAAGGCAAAAACAAATGCAACTGACGCACTAAAACGGGCAAAACCAGTACTAAAAGAAGCGTAGTTTTTCTACCATTTAGGCACATCAACGATAATCTTCAAATAGTTCCTCAATAACCGTTAGATGGCATCAGAAGACAGACTTGCACAAACACGTATTTATACGTGATCGGCTGCAGAGCACCATGCTTGGAAACACGTATTGATACGTGAGCGGACAGCATTGTGTTAAGAAAAGCTTCTACCTCTTCACTTTTATTAAATCTACATTAATCTTATTCAAAATTAGCAGCGAAGATGTGGTTGTTTCTCTGCCTTGGAGGAAAAATTGCCTCCACGTCAGATAGTTCTTTCCCCCGCCAGTGTAGTGAATTCGGATTTTCCGACTCATCAGGTACTCCCAGGAAACATAAGTAAACGGGCATAGTTCTTGCCCTGGTTCTATCCACTATTCGACCCCCACCCCCGCCGAAGAAAAGGGCAAACATTGTTCACGGATCATGTATGTCTGCGTCTTGGTCATTCCAGCTCTGTAGCTTTGGACTGTTAGTTCGGCAGCATAGTACTGTTCGTTAAAAGTGAGAAAATGTGAGGTTTTTCATTTGATCAAGTATTTCATATGAAAGCATTGCTTTTAATCGCACCATTCCTACTGACGTCAGTTGGGAAAACCACTAAGAGAGTCTTAATGAGAATCTATAAAGGCAGGTGGAGAGTGAGTGTCTGCCATTATAATGAAAACTCCCCAACCTGATTGTGACTGACGGTAGGCAAGCTGACCTACCATTACAATGAAAATTCCCTAACCCAGTCTTCATATGAGAAAAGACGTTGGTGACTTCCCCTTCGTGTTTCTAGGGCAATGTTATGAGCTATGCAATTTAATACAATCTTGCTCACAACGTTTACACTACCTAACCTAGAATTCTGTATAAAATTTAGAATTCCGTAGTGAAGCACGGGTACATCAACTAGTAGGAAATATAGAAACATCTAATTCTGCACGAACATCGGCCCACCCAGTATCCATACGTGAGGCAAATTCTGTGTTTGTAGTAATGCACTGTGAGAAAACCTTACCCAAATTTCACCCTGTTAAACGTGTGTAACTTATTTTCACCCATAAATAGATGAGACAGGGTAAATATATCAAGACCAGCCATTTAGACCGCTAAATGAGGCGTCTTGCGGTACTACATTCCTTTTGTCGATATGATGTATCGTTTACCGCCAGTTAGCGTTCCCATACGTTGTTTCCAATGTGAAGTGCGAGTTGCAGAGTTGTGAAGATACCTGCAGGCTTGCCTACTACCATTCACAATCGAGTAGGTAAATTTTCATTATAATGCGAGGCCCCATTACCTAACGCGCGGCCACAGTCGAATTTGGAGAGTTCTCATTAAATGGCAGGCACCCTTTCCTACTTCCGGACAGATAACAGTTGGGGAGATTTTATTATAATAGCAGGCTCATTCCCTACTGCCAGTCAAAATTGAGTTGTCCTGTTGTTATTATTATAATGACAGTTCCCTATTCTTAATGGCAGTCACCCCGAGTTGGTGAGTTTGCATTATAATAGCCAGTCACATTTTAGATGGGTAAATTTGTTTATAATGGTGGGCACATAATGCTTACTCCCAAACACAATCTGTTAAGAGAGTTCTTAACAAAATTGCATCCTCCCTTGACTTGTGCCAGTCAAATCGAGATGGGAATTATTAATTACAATTGTAGTCCCTCCTTACTAATGCTAGTTAGAAAGGAGTTGGAGAAGGATCACATTCCTACTGCCATTCAAAGTCGATGTGGACAGTAATAATTACAATAGCAAGACGCCATCCCGCTGAGAATCACAATCGATTTAAATATTAATTATAATGGCATGCACACCATTTCCACTTTGCTACAAATAGACCTCAATGAATATACAGTATATAGATTGACACACGAAGTATATGCATGCATCATTTAAAACTCTTCGCAAGGAGCATACTGGAGAAACAATTAAACAGTCTTTACATGTGTGCATACTCTTTGATTGATTGTGTTGCAGTGCATGTCGGGAGGTAAACAACATATGTAAATTGCAGTGTCGAAACGACATCAGTGCGAAAGAAACATTTGTAATGATATGTCTTTTCTAGCTGATACTAAGTGTCACGCAGTTGAAAAGGCAATCGTAAAGTTTTATGCATGCAAAAAAGAAACTAAACGCTTTTACCGAAGAAGAGTTGAATGCATTACCAAAGGCATTTTTGGTTAACGTAGCTGCGAATGCTGTAAAGATGATCTGGGATAAGGTGCCTCGTGAGTGGACTCAAGATCCTGTTTTGTCAGAGTTTCAAACGTGTAGTTTACATCATGAACAAGTGAGTTTAGGTAGGAGACCTTCAGTAAGACAGTGTTGTATATATGTCAACTCATTAAACTGTATCACGGTCCTAAAACTAACGAGTTGCCATCGCTTATATATACGTATCATGGCTGCGAAAAGAGTAAACAAGTTGTCTCTGAAAAAGGTTAAGAAATGTGCTGGGAGAAAGGTGAGGAAGCATGCTGGGCATGGATTCATCAAAAAAGATGATTGCTCTTCTTCCCTTTGAGCTTCATCTTCCTAGTTACCAGTACTGTGGCCCTGGAACACGGCTTGACATCCGCTTGGCACGTGATGATCCCGGTATTAATATGTTAGATGCTGCCTGCAAAGAACATGACGTTGCTTATCGACAAAACTATCCTGAACTAAGACGTGTAGCTGATCGAAATCTGCTTCGTAAAGCTATGCAGCGTGTGTCGTCACGTAGTGCTTCAGTTGCTGAGAAGATAGCAGCATTTGTCGTTGCCGGTGCAATGAACGGAAAACTGTTACTATGTAGTGGCATTAAACAGAGAAGGCAGTAAAATAAAGAAAGGACAGTTTAGATTTACTTGAAGGAAGAAAATGTATATGTATTCTAAAATAAATATGAATTTTAAAGGATATCGCAGGTGTTGTTTAATATTAATCCTACCCTACGCCATGTTCTAAATTATCTAGAAGTAATAATAATGTTGATGTGCATTGTCTTATGATGTAGAAGAAAGGAGAGGTAGATGTTCGAGAATAACAACACAAGATTTAAAGTACATCCTCTTTATTAATCCATGAATTGAAGTTGTTAATAAATCCAAGGCATTTGACATACAGTTTATTTCCACAACGTCGAATGACATGTTTGATTAAATAGTGATCAGGTAATTTTGTTTTCTGCAGTTCTTCTACCTTCAATTGGCTGTTCTCTGAGATTGCGAATTAAATACGTAACTGGATTAGTAAGCTTAACACTCCTGGTTTGAAAAATGTCTATGCTCCAGTTAGGGGTGTATATTTTTGCAAAGATAGACCCGTGTTTGCTGATGCGAACAAAATCACCTTGTTTAAGGCGATAGCGGTGTGGATCAGCTGTTTTAATTACAGTATGAATAGCATCTAGGTGAGGTTTATTCCTTGCAACAAGACGTGGCTTTGTCCCGATAGTGCGATGAGGTGTATCATTGTAGGAAGACAAGTCTAGGTAGCAGATCAATCCAACGATATAAACCCTGAGCTGTAAATTCTCGCCACATCATTGTTTTGAGCGTACAATTTAAGCGATCTACAACATTTGCCTTGAGATTGCTGAACTTAAAGTAGTAATGAATACCAAATAATTTGAGGTAAGAAGAAAAATCCTTGTTGTAAAACTCTTTACCTTAATCGGTTTGAAGAAGCCTTGAGCAGTGTTTCGATTGTTCAACAATATGTTTAAATGTGTCTTTGACTTGAGCCGCTGTCTTAGAACGCTCAGGTTATGCAATGCGATGACAATAAGTAGATACTTATACTCCTTATTGCTAGAGGCATATGGAATCATTTCTACTAAGCTTGCCAGAGAACATCTTGCCCACGTGTAATAACGCGTCTGCGACAGTAGGTGCGGCGTGCTGATTTTGTGTAACTAGTGTGCGATGCTTATCTTTACAGGTGAGATCTTATCTTGACGAGCCATTACTGAATAATACCCGCATGTCATAATTCTCTCCCTATTACTAGAATTTCTGATTCGTGAAAGGCATCTTACGATGCTCTTAGAAGTTGTAATAGTACAACAAGTAAGTTAGGGCCATTCCAGTATTTTACTTGTCTACATACGGCAACAGATGCTTGTAGATAACATTAAGATGCGACGGAAATAGCTGTTCTCTTGTAATTACGTCTTGTTGCGTCAGTAGAAAAAAGTATTGCTTTATATTTTTAAGATCATCTTGTAAAATTATATCTACAAACTATGGTACAGAAGACAAAAAGGGAAAGGGACAGGGTAAGGAATGAAAGAATAAGGGAGGAAGCTGGTGTGCATCCATCCCTGAATGAAAAAAAGTGACAAGGGCCCGTTTGAAATGGTTTGGCCATGTCAAACGAATGGACGACAGAAGGACAGCAAAACAATGGCTACACACACTCATGGCCGGAAAACGACTGGTAGGAAGACCTAGGAAGAGATGGCTGGACCAAGTGAAAGAGGACATAGGAACAAGAGGAGTCAGCTGGGATGTCCTCTTGAGAGAACAGTGGTACATGGACAGAAGTGGAGAGAGCTCGTAAACCACACCCAGGCAACTGGAGTGGAAAATTGATGATGATGATCTTGTAAAATTATATCCTTGTCAGGTATTCGTGAGAAAAGAAGTTCTAAGAGTCCTTTAGTAGGTTTATACGTAACACTTTTTACGATAAGTTTGTAGCTATTAATCTTAACTTTGCATTACCTATCCAGAAATAGTCGTCTTCATAACGAATACCGTAGGTGGTGTCAGTTTGTCCTGTAAAGAGTTTCTCTATATAAGCAGCAAAGAGAGATACCTAGATATTTTGAATAAAAGTTCTGAACTGATTTCAATACTCAGGCGTGAACATAACCTCTGACAAAGAAGGTAGATCTTGTGTTGATGTAGTAGGTGTTTCAGCAATAACATCTGTAGTTAAAAACTTAGCACGCTTATATGGCAAAGTATCATTAAGCTTATCCTATTCTTCTTCCATATCTTGCTTCTCCTCTTCCTCATCCTGCTTTTCTTCTTTATGCTTCTCTTGTTCTTCTTGTTCATGCTTCTTTTTATCATATGATGTTTGCATAGAAACAAAACTTCTAGTAGACTGCGGCAATGAAGTAGAATTAAACAGTTCTTTTAGTGGTGTACCTAGTTGTGTTTTCAAAAGGAAAACAGTGTCTGCTTGAATACGTTTCAGCTCTTTAAATTTCCGTCGAATATTGTTTTGAGCGTGGATTATATGTTTTGTAATCTCCTTGCTAGGTGTTAACATGACGATGGTTTTTGATCAAGTGGTGACTTATTCTGTATTAATGCATGGAAAATGATCGAAACCCATGCGATATTGTCGATACTGAACATCACTTTCTTCATTAACTAAAAAGCTGTAACGATGTGATGACCAACATGTAGCACACATACGTTTAAAGCCATTGAATGTCATAAAACTGTTAACATGAGCATCATACACATGCCGCATGTTGCGCTCATCTTGCCGAAAAAGCACTGAGGCACTGATGGCCTTAGGGAAGGATGCAATAGTTAGAATTACCTCTGATCAGCAGAATATATGACACAGGTATCTCGCCTGAAGATCCTCGTAAGACCATAATGGTTCCTTTACCAAAGAAATACAATGCCAATCAATGCAAGGATTATAGGACAATTAGTTTTGTATGTCATATGACTAAGGCTGTGACCAGAATAGTGCTAAGAAGAATAGAAAAGAAAATAGAGGAGAATATAGTAGATCAGTTCAAATTCAAGAAAGGAAGAGGGACCAGAAATGCAATTTGGTGTTTGCGGATGATGGCAGAAATATTTTTGGAAGTAAATAGAGAAATACGTTTGTTTTGTCGACTGGGAAAAAGCATTTGACAGAATTGACTGGTGTATGCTTGTGAAGATTCTGGACGTTACTGGTATAGATTGGAAAGATAGAAGTTTGATAAAGCTATTGTATACCTGTATAGGCCAGAAAGTGGTAGTTCAAGAAGACGATCAAATTGAAGAGATAAGTATTGGAAGAGGTGTGAGACAGGGTTGCTGTATGTCACGACACTTCTCAAATATATAGCTGAAAAGCTAATCAATAAGGCCTTGGAAAAATCAAAAGGACTTGTAGTGGGAGGCGAAAGAATAAAACCCATCAAATATGCTGATGACATGTCTGTGCTACCAGAAACTGAAGAAGAGCTCCAAGTAATAGAGAATATTGTGTGGGTAAAGAATTTGGAATGTATCTGAACATTGGCAAGACCAAAGTGATGAAAATAGGAAAAGGAGATGCCAGTTAATATATCATTAGATGGAATAATATTAGAGCAGGTTCTATCTTACTAACTCTCCATCATCCGTCCAGTTCCTGGACGTAATACCTGGATTTTGTGATCACCAAGCCATTATTACAACTTTGAGCTACAGAAAACCCTCCCCAAAACTCCACTCCAGAACAATATATAATTTTTCCCGCACCAACTGGAACGATCTTTCCTCTCTTCTATCAAAAAGTCTCCCTATTCCCCTCGCGTCCTTCACCGGCGATATAAATATCAACAAGATCTGGGAAAACTGGAAAAAAGTATTTTTTGAATGTGTCGATCAAGTTGTGCCGAAAGATTCTATCTCTAATAAGCGAAAAACACCATGGATCAATAAAGAGATAACATCAGGTATTCGAAAGAGAAATTGTTTATACAGGAAATGGAAGGAAAACCCAAGTCACAGTAGGTGGGAGAAGTACAGACTGGCTAGGAACAAACTCAAATCATTAATCCGTGATGCCTACAGTTCATATATCCACAGCCTTAGTTCCAATAGTAAAGAACTATGGGCTTTCATTAGAAACAAAAGCGGCAAAAGTGCTCCATCCGTCTTCAAGTACAACGGACTATCAGTTTCCTCTCCCCAAGAAATAGCAGACACATTCAATAGTAAATTTAAAAATAACTTCTCCACTGCTGACAAGGATGAAGACATGTTCACTCCAAGGTCAACCCCTCCCTTCCTGCCCCTAACTACCTTGTACTTCACTGTTAACGAGGTCGTAACAAGTCTTCGGAGAACTAGACCTCATGCTGCGAACGGCCCAGACAACGTGCCGGCCAGAATTCTCCATCGATGTGCAGAAGCATTAGCACCTTCTCTCTGTGCAATATTTAACATTTCAATGAACAGTGGGACTGTTCCAGAAGAATGGAAGAAAGCAAATGTCGTTCCCGTATTCAAAGATGGTGACAGGGAAAATGTAGACAACTATCGCCCAGTCTCTATTACATCTGGCTTATGTAAATGCATGGAACGCCTAATTGTTAAACATGTGCCGGATTTTCTGAATGAGAGAAACCTGTTGAATAACAACCAACATGGATTCCTCCCTGGAAAATCCTGTACTACACTTTTAACAACAGTAATTGATGAGTGGCAACATTCCCTGGACCAGTCTAATATATCCCAAGTGGACTGCGTAACTCTCGACTGGAGTAAGGCCTTTGATCAGGTACCTCAACAACGACTGTTGTTAAAACTTAACAAGTATGGCATTCAAGGCAACCTGCAAGCATGGTTTCGATCATTCCTGGTAGGTCGGACGCAGAGCGTTGTGTTCAGTGGGGCCAGGTCAAAACAAACCTCAGTCACCTTGGGTGTGATTCAACGTAGTGTGATAGGGCCGCTGCTGTACACAATATTTACGCTGGATCTGCCAGGTTGTGTATCGTCTTCTATGGCACAGTACGCTGATGACACCATCATTTACAGAGCCATTCGCAATGAGAACGACGTAAGTAAGTTACAGTCAGATCTCGATAACGTGGTTCTGTGGTGCAAAATAAATAGAATGTGTATAAATGTACAGAAATGTAAATATATCCGCTTTACTAGAGCAAGATCACAGTTACAACACGAAATTTCACTGTGTGGTAAAAACCTGATGCCTTGTACCTCAATAAAATTGCTTGGCATTCACATCTGCAGCAATTTAAAATGGAATAAGCATGTTGAGGAAATAAGGTGCAAAGCATACGGAGTCCTGGGATTCAATCTCTACTGGGAGCCAGGAAGAAAGCCGTTCAGACAGCCTATTTGTCATTAGTACGGCCAATACTGTTGTACGGGCTTCCTTCCTGGCACCCTACTACAGTGGAGAACATGACGAAACTAGAGAGAGTTCAACGCCGAGCAGAACGACTAATTACTCAACACGGTCATTTAAATACAGCCAGGTCACTGCCCTCCATAACATCCCTCTGTAAACAAATAGATATTGCTTTCCTGAGAAAATCCCTCGCAGGTAACATTCATATAAACCCTTTCAACCGCTTACAGCTGAACTATCGTTCCGCTCAAAGAGGTCGAGGTGTGTCCCTTTTTCCTCCATTTGCAAGAACAGCATCATATCAAAGTGGCTTCTTTAGTCGTTCTGCTCGGTTGTGGAATGAACTCCCACCGCAGATAAAAGAACTACCTGCAGAAAAATTTTGTAAAGACATAAAAAAGGATGTATATATAACGAAACCCTCTGTACAAAACATAATTTATCTACTGTGTGAATGTTCAGTATGAGTGGGAGGATGGATGAAAGTTATGGGGTCCCGAGTGATTGAGACGGTAAATGGGAACGAGTGAGCCGGCCTTGCTAAAATATATGTGAAGTTTCTAGAGAGAGAGAGAGAGAGAGAGAGAGAGAGAGACAGACTCTGTGTGTGTGTGTCTGTGTGTCGAATTACTTGAATGTTGATCAGATCTTGTGAGTATTATGTAAATATGCCTATGTAAATACGGTAACTGTATATAAGAACACCATGTAGAATGTAATTGTATACTTGTATATTATAATTTTAAGTGGTGATGGAGGCACTTTTGTGTATGTGGGGCTATGCCCTTTCTCCATTCACCATCCCTAAATTGTAACTACAATTAGTGGAAAATAAATAATAATAATAATAATAATATCACTCCAGTATTTGGGAAGCTTGATAACTTCCAGCGGAAGTTGTATAGAGGACATGATACGCAGAGTATCCCTGGGGAAGGGAGCTTTCAGGAGAGTGAAAGGTTCACTAACAGCTAGAAGCATACCAGTTAAACTTAGGAAGAGGTTTGCCGAATATTTTGTGTGAAGTGAGGTGTCTTATGGCTCTCAAACGTGGACTGTCACACAGAAAAAACAAAAATACACTGACTGAGCAAATGTCATGGGCTAGCAGAACACTGATGCGCAGATGTGTTGTCTGCACACCACACGCCCCCTGTGCCAGCGGCAGTTGTATAGGAGACCTTGTGAGGAGTGGCTGTGCATGTGATAGGTGTAACATGGAATGTCATCATGAGCTGACACCGTTCGAACGGGGTATGGTGGTCGGTGCCCGACAGATGGGAAGTGCGATTTCGGAAGTGGTGCGGGAATTTGGCTTCACACGATCAACCGTGTCCAGGGTGTATCGTGAATGGTTGAATGCGGGTATCACCGTCCACAACAGACGAACGACCGGCTGTCCGGCCACCCTCGATGACCGTGACCGGCGACATCTGAGACGGATTGTCAATAGTGACAGACGGGCAACCGTGCAACAAATCACGGCTCAATTCAACACAGGCCGTGTTAGACACGTCTCCCAGTGGACAATCTGTAGGAACATGGGTTCTATGGGGTATGGGAGTCGGCGCCGCACACGGGTGCCACTGTTAACCCAACGTCTTTGGGCACAACGACGCGCATTTGTCGCCAGTCACCAGGGATGGACACTGGTCAATGGCGTAACATGATATGGTCGGACGAATCACGATTTCAACTGCACCATGCCAATGGGAGCTGTCGCAGACCACATGAAGCGATGGATCCCGCCTGCCTCGAAGATGTGGTCCAGGGTGCTGGTGGCTCTGATATGGTCTGGAATGCATTTTCCTGGTATGGAATTGGCCCCCTAGTTGTTCTGGAAGAGACTTTGAATGGTACGCGGTATGTTGAGCTGCTCGGAGACCATCTCCACCCATTTTTGGCCTTCCAGCGCCCAGGCGGTTCTGCGGTGTTTCAAGATGATAACGTGCCACCACATTGCTCTCATGTTGCCCGGGAATGGTTCCAGGAACATTTAGCGGAGGTCCAACGACTGTCATGGCCACCCAGGAGCCCCAATATGAACCCTATCGAGCATATCCGGGATGTCCTGGAATGCAGGCTCCGTGCCATGGATCCTGCACCCACGAACAGACCAGCATTGGCCGCCGTTCTGGAAATGATTTGGTGTCAGCTGCATCCAGAGGACTACCAGGGAGTTGTCGACTCACTTCCATGGCATGTCACTGCAGTTTGTAGGACCAGAGGAGGCCCCACACGCTATTAGGTGACTTGTCAGTGTATTCAGAAAGTTTTGAGATGTGGTTATGGAGAAAGTGAAATGGACCGATAGAGTGAGAAATGAGGAGCTGCTGAGTAGGGTAGGAGAGGAGAGGAACTTCATGTTGATGATACAGAGGACGAAAACATCTTGGACTGGTCACTTATGTAGAAATTGTCTACTACAGAGAATCATGAAGGAAAAAGAGGGAGGAAGAAGAAAGTTTGGAATGCTGATAAATGTGAAGAGAGGAAGAAGTTACAAGAAACAAAGGAAGATCTTTGTAGAGGCAGATAATGCATAATAAACTCGCAATTTCAAAAATCTCTTAAGCAGTAACACATTACACAAAAATACGCCTAACCATCATCTCTTTTGTAGTTTTTCACTGTAGTTTTAAAGTGTTTTACTTTACGAAGATGTCTAGCCTCCATAACTTCTAAATGGTGTATGTCTTCTATGTTTAAAATATCGTGAAGATCATCAACGTTATCGTCCATTCTTTCAATGTGTGTTCAATGTTAAATGGATAAGTCGAATATTTCACCACGATTATATTACTGCAGGCAGTAAATATTACTTCAGTGTGAGAGTTGCAAATTGAACTGAAGGATACAAAAGGGTGATAGGTAAATGTGGGGAAGATATGGAAGCTAATGGTAAGATATATTAACAATTTGTTGGTTTGAAAAGGTGGACCAAAACAACCAACAAATTGTTAGTATATCATAGCATAGTTCAATACGGGTCTAATAATGAGATTAGTTACATGTAAAGCTAATGGTAATGCGAAGTGTGTGCTGGACTTCTGTGCTAGTATGGGTTTAGCAGTTACGAATACATTCTTCAGGTATAAGGCTATTCACCACTACACATGGGAGGCTAGGGGTACCAGATCCATAATAGACTAAATCTTAACCGACTTTGAATTCAGGAAGTCTGTTAGGAATGTACGAGTTTTCCAGGGATTTTTTTGATGATACAGACCACTATCTGATCTGTAGTGAGCTAAGTATCTCTAGGCCTAGGACAGAGGAAGTGAAATTTGTCTGCAAATGAATAAGGGTAGAAAATCTCCAGGATGAGGAAATTAGTACATGGATATGATTAGTGAGAAGTTTCAGGATATAGAAAGAGAATGGGTGGCATACAGGGATGCTGTAATAGAAACAGCAAGGGAATGCCTGCGAACATCTTGGTGGAATTATGAAGCGAGAGCAGCTTGTAAACGTAAAAGGAAGGCTTATCAGAAATGGCTCCAAACAAAGGCTGAGGCAGATAGGGATTTGTACGCAGATGAAAGAAACAGAGCGGAACAAATAGTTGTTCAATCCAAAAGGAAGTCATGGGAGGATTTTGCTAATAACCTGGAAAGGGTAGGTCAAGCAGCAGGGAAACCTTTCCGGACAGTAGTATAGAATCTTAGGAAGGGAGGGGAAAATGGAAATCAACAGTGTTTTGGGTAATTCAGGTGAACTCATAATAGATCCCAGGGAATCACTGGAGAGGTGGAGAGAATATTTTGAACACCTTTTCAACGTAAAAGGAAATCTTCCTGATGGTGTCGCGAACAACCAAGCTCATGGGGAGGAGGAAAATGATGTTGGTGAAATTACGCTTGAGGAAGTGGAAAGGATGGTAAATAAACTCCATTGTCATAAAGCAGCGGGAATAGGTGAAATTAGACATGAAATGGTGAAGTATAGTGGGAAGGCAGGGATGAAATGGCTTCATAGAGTAGCAAGATTAGCATGGAGTGTTGGTAAGGTACCTTCAGATTGGACAAAAGCAGTAATTGCATCTATCTATGAGCAAGGGAACAGAAGGATAGCAACAACTATCGAGGTATTTCATCGATTAGAATACCAGGCAATGTATTCACTGGCATGTTGGAAGGGAGGGTGCAATCAGTGGTTGAAAGGAAGCTGGATGAAAACCAGTGTGGTTTCTGACCACAGAGGGCCTGTTAGGGTCAGATTTTCAGTATGTGCCAGGTAACTGAAAAATGCTACAAGAGGAATAGACAGCTGGTTTATACTTCGTAGATCTAGAGAAAGCATATGACAGGGTATCGAGGGAAAATATGTTCGCCTTACTGGGGTATTACAACATTTTATTATCATTTTTGGGTCCACCTTTTTCAATACATAAATATTTTGTTGCGTAGATGTAATTACAACATATACATCATAACAGTAAGAGTTGATTATGTCGGCTAGCTGAACACGAGACTCGACACAGGGGTGTCCAGTCTCTATCTCATTTGTTACAGAGGAGAGCGAAGTAAAATAAGTATAATGGAATGTTTTTAATTTTGCTCAAAAGTTTATCCATAAAATAAAATCAGAATTCAACATCATCTCAGCACAGTAGTTACAATGAGTATTTCTCCTGGGATTGAGCTGGTCCTGGTACACTGCGGGATCATAATGTTCATTCATAGGGGCACCATCTTCCGAGAAGTTCTCGAGTATCTTGAGTATCTAGAAGATCTTGATGATCTAGGAGCATTCGTGGTATTGGTTGTAACACTGCACTAGGATTCGAAATGGGTTCGTAAAATGTTTGACCTGCACAAACAAAGTTATTGTTAATGGTGATTTTAAACAAATCACAAGTGGTGACAAACTGTCCTCACAGTTTGATGACACCGAATAATTGCGATGTAATATCACTGAACTTGATGTACACAGTCATTACTACTGGACTGAGTAAAGTAATAAATGAAATTGATCTCATAATTAAATCTGTGGAGCCTCCGTGGCTCAGATGGCAGCGCGTCGGCCTCTCACCGCTGGATACCGTGGTTCAAATCCCAGTCACTCCATGTGAGATTTGTGCTGGACAAAGCGGAGGTGGGACAGGTTTTTCTCCGGGTACTCCGGTTTTCCCTGTCATCTTTCATTCCAGCAACACTCTCCATTCTCATTTCATAGCATTTATCAGTCGTTACTAAATTACTTTGGGAGTGGCGACCCCATCGTACTAACAGCCTATATCTACTTCATTCATCACATCCCTGACCCGGTCAATGACTGGAAAACAGGTTGTAGGTTTTCAATTAAATCTGTGATGTATCAGCCACGGAAAATAAATCAGTCACTTTATCAAAGTTAAATATGAGAACTTCTGCTGAATAATGACGTAGAAAAAAAAAATTCCACTTTCAAACTTTACACAGTTCAAGTGCGAATTAATTCCTGAAATAAAATGAAACCAAAGAATTTGATCTGTGAATTTAGTCCTGTTCATGATTAAATAATGGCGAAAAAGAAAACGCTGTCCATTCTAGAACTGTCCTGGGTTCAACACAAGTCCTATCTGGATAATTAAGAAATGTTAACTGCACCAGTTTATTTGACCACAGTTCTAAGGCTACGTTCTATCAAGAATCTGGTCAGTTGGAAAATAAATCCTAAGTTCAATAGTGCTGTTAAATTCAACTACTTGTGTCAGTAGCTTTTAACATAAAGGTATAATTTGACAAAATGTTCTAACAATTTGGTAGAGTAATTGTGCACTTTAGTGTTTTACTACCACAAAATTCAATCACCTGTACAATTTGAAATACTGAATTGTGTTTCACTATTAGCACAGTTTTATCACTTGTTAGAGTTAAATACAAAATTATGTTGAGTTTTGATGTTTCACTAACGACAAAGTTTTATCACTTTTAGCATTCAATTAAGGGTATATTATTAAAATCAAACAAAGACATTTATATTGACGATTGGGCTGCAGTGAGAATTGATGGTAAAATTAGTTCTTGGTTCAGAGTACTTACAGGAGTTAGACAAGGCTGTAATCTTTCACCTTTGCTGTTCATAGTTTACATGGATCATCTGCTGAAAGGTATAAAGTGGCAGGGAGGGATTCAGGATTCAGTTAGGTGCAAATATAGTAAGCAGTCTGGCCTATGCTGTAGACTTGGTCCTAATGGCCGATTGTGCCTAAAGCCTGCAGTCTAATATCATGGAACTTGAAAATAGCTGCAATGTGTATGGTATGAAAATTAGCCTTTCGAAGACTAAATTCATGTCAGTAGGTAAGAAATTATACACAGTTGTATGTCACATTGGTGATACAAATCTGGAACAGGTAGATAATTTCAAGTATTTAGGTTGTGTGTTCTCCCAGGATGGTTTAATTAATTTAATAATGACGTGTGGCATCCAGAGAGGCCTGGTGCAGATCTTTTGATTTTACTCCCGTAGGCGACCTGCGCGTCGTGTTGGGGATGAAATGATGATGAAAGCACCCAGTCGCCATGGCAGGGAAATTAACCAATTGCGGTTAAAATTCCCGACCCTGCGAGAAATCAAACCCGGGACCCCTGTGACAAAAGGCCAGCACGCTAACCATTTAGCCATGGAGCCGGACTCCCAGGATGGTAATATAGTGAGATTGAATCAAGGTGTAGTAAAGCTAATGCAGTGAGCTCGCACTTGCGATCAACAGTGTTCTGTAAGAAGGAAGTCATCTCCCCGTATGAAACTATCTTTATATTGGTCTGATTTCAGACCAACTTTGCTTTTCGGGAGCAAAAGCTGGGTGGACTCAGGATAACTTAGAAATAACAGACATGAAAGTAGTGAGAATAATTGCTGGTACAAACAGTTGGGAACAATGGTTGGAGGGTACTCGGAATGAGGAGATAAAGGCTAAGTTAGGAATGAGCTTGATGGATGAAGCTGTACACGTAAATCGGCTTTGGTGGTGGGGTCGTGTGAGGCGAATGAACGAGGACAGGTTACCTAGGGGTATAATGGACTCTGTTATGGAGGGTAAGAGAAGTAGAGGGAGACCAAGACAATGATGGTTAGACTCAGTTTCTAACAATTTAAAAACAAGAGGTATAGAACTAAATGAGGCCACAGCACTAGTTGCAAATAGAGGTTTGTGGCGACATTTAGTAAATTTACAGAGGCTTGCAGACTAAATGCTGAAAGGCATAACGGTCTGTAATGGTGATTGTATGCATGTATTTATGTAAAATATTTCTTTTAAGATGGTTTTAAATACAAAAAAAACCTTGAATGAGTTTTCCTCAAAACTAAGATTTGACGCATAGATGCATAATACCGTCCTAATATAATAACAGTAATAATGCATGGCTGTACCCTCATTGCCAAGTTTTGTGCAGATTGTCCGTGATTGACAAGTGTCCTGTTAACATCCTGCTTTGATTCCTGATCCAATGTACAGTACTGTGACCTGGTAACCATCAAAGCATCTTCATGTCATGCAATGTTAGTTTGTGTTTCTTACTGGCTGGCCACCCCTTCATCGAGAGCAGTGCCCCTGGGCAAATAATGAACTTGTAAACCTGTATTTCAGGAAGAAAATGAAAACCTACAGCCTGTTTTCAAGTCATTGACCTGGTCAGGTATGGAATGAATTAAGCCCCCATCTTGCGGCGAGGATAGGAATTGTGCCGGCTGCCAAGGCCTGTTGCACTCTTCTGGGGCAATGATTAACGACTGACAGATGAAATGATATTGGAGAGTGTGGCTGAAATGAAAGATGACAGGGAAAACCGGAGTACCCGGAGAAAAACCTGTCCCACCTCCGCTTTGTCCAGCACAAATCTCACATGGAGTGACCGGGATTTGAACCATGGAACCCAGCGGTGTGAGGCTGCCGCCTGAGCTATGGAGGTTACTTGTATTTCAGGATGAGTGCCATCGTAATTGTAAGCAGAAAGCATTAAAAGGTTTTACAAGTTCTTGAATGGCCTAATTTATTACAATATCAAAAGATATTTGCTGATAATTTTTGTATAGCCGAAAGTGTGATTTTGAAGCCGTGAAGTAAGGAGTGATCTTGATCCTACAAGTTATTAATTGGAATAGATTACTTGTGATTTCCTACTGGTGAGCAGAATGATTCAAAAAAGGTTTTCAACGATTCATTTTCCTATTGGCGGTTGTGGAGAGCAGGGACTATAAACAGATACATCAGTGGCCAAGTAAGAGTGAGAATTATAGTGCTGCCAGGGGCGGATCTACTATAAGGGCCAGAGGGACCGGGTCCCACCTTTGTAATTTATTGTTTGTAGTTGTTATTGCAAACACTGTGAAACGAATATGATATTCAACGCTAATAGTCGGTCAACGGCCTTGGTTCCGTGTGAGCAGGCCAGACTCTGCTGGCCCCAACCACATCAGTCGACTGGCTCACATCTCCTCCTCAGCTGCCTGGCAGAGTGGCAGTGTTGATGGGTGTTGCTGGCGAGTGATCCCGTCGTTTGGGGCCAGACAAAGCTCATGTTTGTACTACATTCGTCCCAAGTGACATTTAAGGAAAACCGACTACAAATTTGAATCTTTAACCGCCAAGTTCATCTCAAACTTACGCAAAGTTTGAATGTGTTATATGAGGCGTCTAGTATCAAAACTGGCCAAGTCACTCAAGGCATATTTTTCAATATGGATGAAAAACCTGTAGAGATAAAGCATTTATGGTCAGAAAAGATTTTTTTTCACAGTTATATCCTTAATGGTTTAATATTTAAGTTCTGTTGTTTTGAGAAATCTAACTCATAATTAACCCATCTTTTTTGTTAATTTAAATTTTGACTTGGCCGTTTTTGTTGCAATTTTGTACAATTTCACAAGGTATGAAAGTAAATTTTTCAGTTCACCACTTGGAACAATATCCACGTTACAGCACACAATAATGACAAAATACGAGCACACCGGAAATAGGATTGCTTTGGCGCCAATAACGGTAAGAAGCCCGCGAATACGTAAATCAGTGTTACAAACGAACAAAAAACAAAATATTGTGACTTCAAAGAATATACATTACGAGGAACGATTTTGCCTACTGATATTATCACATTGTTGCTTAATGCAACAACACAAGGTTCCAGACAATAATGCTGCATCATAAAGATTGTCGCTCGTTCCTTGACTTGGCCGGTTTTGAATTCACTGCCTGCATGACTTGGCCGATTCTGTTGCACGACCGAGAATTCAGTGGTCTATAACATGAAGACATGGACGATTTTAAAGCATATTCTTGTTTCACCTGATAGTGCTATACTTCTACTTCAAATTTATAACCTTAACTCATTTTCGTAAATTTTGTGACTTGGCCGGTTTTGATACTAGACGCCTCATATGTATTTTAAAGGATTGTGTTTATTTAGTCCTAACTCATGTTTGTACTATTTTATTTCACACTTCATAGACTGTTTTGAAGTACATTTAATGAAAAGAGACTACAAATTTGAATCTTTAACTGCCAAGTTCATCTCGAACCTAATTCTTAAAATGTACTGTGCATTTTTGGGAGAATAGTGTTCGTTGAGTCACAAGTCATGTTTGTACTACACTCGTACCAAGTGACATTTAATGAATAAGTTACTACAAATTTGAAACTTTAACTGCCAAGTTCATCTTGAACTTATGCAGGGTTTTGGTGTGTTGTATGTTTTTTGGGGGATTGGGTTTGTTGAGCCCTAACTCGTGTTCGTAAAATTTTGATTCACTCTTCATGGACTGTTTTGATGACTGACAAGTTCTGGACGTGTAATTCACTATTTTATGTCTCTTTTTACTCTTATTTAATCATAATGGTGTAACATTTTGTGTAATGTATATGTTTGTATGTATGCACCTATGCTTATTTCTCACATTTTGGTTGAAGATGATGCTAAATAGCATTGAAACTAGTTCCAAATAAATATGTTGTAACTTAAACATTATAACATTTATATGTATTGAAAAGGTGGACCCTTTAAGTTACCTCTCTTATGTTCTCAGTTCAATAAGGACAAAAAATAAAATTCTTAAATTTTAAAAAAGCTGGCCCATTGCGCTGGCGTTATTTCATGTTAGTTTCATTTGGCTATCCGTGGAAGTGTGATTATTGCAGTACGGCATTTCTCAATTGTTTGGTGGACAAGCGTGTCTAATTGAAGATGAACGAAGTGGATTGTTTATTAAAAACTCCCTTTAATTCATTAAGTCTAGAAGAAAAAATACAAATTAAACGTTTAGGTGCTTACGAACCAAATGATTTTACATCGTCTGAACTTGATCGCAAGAAAAAGAGATCTTTCTGTAATACATGGTTCAGTAAAATGTAATGGTCAACAGTGAATGAAGAGAAACAAAGTTGTTTTCACTGTGTATTATTTTGTGGTGAAGGGTTGTCATCAACGACTGGGTGTAAGGATCTAAAACATTTAAGTGAACAAATTAAAATACATGAGGAAAGTGCACTACACTTAGAAAAAGCCTATAAATACAAAATATTTGGGACTGTTAACATTGGTGCACAAATTGACACTGCATATTTAAATTTCAATCCAGAAACATAATCTAGCAATCACAAAAAAATAGACACATGCTAAGTAGAGTAGTAGAGTGCTTAAAACTTTCTGGAACTCATGAGTTAGCACTGAGGGGCCATAATGAGGTACAGGACTCAGCAAACCGTGGTCATTTCTTAGATTTATTATATCTCATTGGTGATCTCGACAGTGTGTTTGATGACCATCTGAACAGCAGTCGCACATCAGTTTCTAAGTATAAGTCACTTATTATACAAAACGAACTATTAGATTGTACTATGTATCAAGTGAACATTGAAGACTTGGTCAAAGATATCGACGACCGAGCTCGATAGCTGTAGTCGCTTAAGTGCGGCCAGTATCCAGTATTCGGGAGAATGTAGGTTTGAACCCCACTGTCGGCAGCCCTGAAGATGGTTTTCCGTGGTTTCCCATTTTCACACCAGGCAAATGCTGGGGCTGTACCTTAATTAAGGCCACGGCCGCTTCCTTCCCACTCCCAGCCCTTCCCTGTCCCATCGTCGCCATGAGACCTATCTGTGTCGGTGCGACGTAAAGTAACTAACAAAAAAAAAAAAAATCTATGCTGCAACTTTTGTTTCTGTGCAGGCTAGTTAAGCAACAGATATTACTTGCCAAAGTCAATTTTTTATCATATTGCAGTACATTAAGCACAATAAGCCTGTTGAAAGATTCTTTCCTTTGAAAATATTACTGATAGGACAGCCTATGGTCTCAGCGAGGTTCTGAAGAAACTTTTTGAACCTTTCAATGTTGAGGAAAAGCTCATAGCTCAGGCCTTTGATGGAGCCGCAGTGATGCAAGGGAGTAAGGGAGGTGTTCAGGCTTTGATGCAGAATTATTTTCCGTATGCCAAGTACATTCACTGTTACGCGCATCAGCTAAATTTGGTAATACAAAATGTTTGTAGCAAGAACAAAATCTGTTAAGTTGTTCTTTGCGAACATTACACGATTCGCTATGCTTTTCTCTTCATCGCCTAAGAGAAGTGATGTCTTGCGATCAGTTTGCAATAAGCGGATTCCAACAGTTTCTTCAACAAGATGGAACTTTCAGTCTCGAGTTGTGAGTAGTGTTCGTGAAAACAAATCACATTTATTGGAATGTTTTGAGAAGATTGAGAATGAAGATGGTTGGGATGATGGAACAATAAGGGAGTGTTTTGGTTTTAAAATATTACTTACAATTCAGAATTTTTGTTTTTTCTAAAATTGTTCTATGAGATGATGAAACATGTTGATATTTTGTATAACACAATTCAGATGCAGAGTGCCAATGCAGTTACCATATCCAATGCATTACAATGTTTTGAATCAGCTGTTTCTGAAATAAGAGAGAACACTGAAAGGTATCAAGTGAATAAAGATTAATGTTCTACTCCAACAACAAAAATATCTAAATACAGCTCTGGTGTAAATCTGACTGTAGATGCCAAAGAAGTGTGATATAGTAGTCAACAAAATAAAAGACCAATTCCAACAGTCTCATATATTTAATAGTTTCGAAATTGATCCGAAAAAGTTTGCTATGTTCTGAGAAATTTCCCCAACAAATTTAATCAATATTTTTTTATCGAGTTACAGTCCAATTGTTTCCCAAGAGAAATTGAGAAATGAACTCTCAGTGATTTATCACAATAATACCTTTAAAGATATTCCTTCAGTCTGCAATTTATTCACATTATTCATGAAACATTCCTTCAAAGAATCATTCTGTGAGGTACACAAAACTCTACAAATTGAACTTATTACTTCAGTTTCAACAGCGGATGCAGAACAAAGTTTCAGCACATTAAAAAGAGTCGAGAATTACCTTAGGAATAGTATGGGTTAAAACAGACTGAATTCACTCTCTGTTTGTTCAATTCATAAGCAGGAAATTGGTGAACTTCCTAACTTCAACAACAGAGTCATTGAAATGTTTACCAGTCAGGAGAATAGTTGTGCTCAATTGCTGTATAAGTAATATGCCATTTGGCGAGTTCAATTCCAATTCTTTATTCTTAACCATTTAGTGTATATATATTTAGGCCGATGTATTTTGTTATATGTACTGTCTTTTGGGGTTTTTGTGATACAGTAAAGTATAATATAGTACAGTACAGTATAGAAACCCATGTTTCAAAAATGCCTGCCTCAATCCCGTATTCATGGTCAAAAACTTTACATCAGGCCCCACTGACGGAATTGATCACGAGCTGCCACTGAGTGCTACCATTTGTTTGGTAAGTTAAAGCAGCGAGGAATCAAGGCTAAACAAGCCCATCTACATTTTTTGTGTTTCTTAACGTAGTGAATTACATTGTTTTAGTAACTTTGCGGAGTTGTAAAGCATTGTGTAACACACATTCATGGAGAAGTAATGGAACACCTTTTCTCTGGATGAGAAAATGAAAATTTTGGATCGAGTTGATATCCACATGGGGACTGAGCCACTCATACATTCGTCGGCTAAAATTTCTGTTGTGTCTTGGACTAGATTTTATTCACATCATAATTTGTTTCCTACTCTCTTGTTTTGAACAAAAGATTTTGGTACCATCATATAGATAGCAGAAAATGCGCTCCTTCGTAGCCTTTTTTTGTTTTGTTTCTCATCATTTTTTGTACTTCTTGACTTCTGGGTGTGTTGTGGTTAGACGACGAAGATGGAGGTCTTGCTGAGTGATATAGTGTTTGCCGGCTATTTCAGCCTTTTTAACTGGTTTAAGGAATAACTTTAAGGCTAACCAGCTTATTGAGGTCGGCTTCTGTTACTGCATTGATAGAGGTAGTGTATGTATTTGGCTTTACTTCGCATGTCGCATATCCTTTTAACGTCCGGTGAAGTCCAATGTAAATGAGTATGGAAATACAGTAGTTTAATGTATGTTCATGTTATGAAACCATGACTGTATTTCTTGTGCTTTTCTGAGTAGTAGTATTTTTTTTTTAAATAAACATTTTGGTCTTATGATGCGAGGCCCTATGACAAAACCCTTTGTGTGGTATTTGGTCATTTAGTGTGAATGGGCGAGTGTTGTGGTGGTGGTGTGTTGTTTTGTGTCGAGTCCAATACGAGCAATATCTCTGGGGCCTAAGCTCACTGGACAAGAAATTTGTCACCCTAGTGCGCAGGCAGAGATGGATCGTTAAGCCTGTACAAACTGTGTAGCGAATGAGTCCCTTGCTCAACCACACGCACACTGCTTCTACATGAGCATAAGGCAGTAGCCATCAGTGAGATTGATGTTCCAAGCAGACAGTGTACGTCAACATGGGTAGATGTAAGGATGTGACAGAATGGCAAAAAGGGACAATCGTGTTTGGTCGATCCTACGGCCACATGGTGCGTGAAGTTGCTGGACATGTTGGTGTTTCATAGCGGACTGTTCAACACGTCTACAAGCGGTGGTGTACTAAACATGGCCAAGAAACCTGTCAGAATTGTGGTAAAAAAGATCCTGACAGGGAGACCGGAGATGCATTTCACGGCTTGTGAATCAAAATCAGAACTTTGAGAGTATTTTGAATTACCCCTCTGCTTTATTTTGATTTCTGGTTTATGTTTGTGGACGAGATGCTGTGAATGCTAAGCCATACGATTGTAATCGCCCCAAGGAGGTATTAAGTCATGTTTAATTTTTACTTAACATTAATTGTGCTCTATGTGTATTCATTTGACTTCTTTTTAATCTGGATCCGTTCGTGCTTTGGGCATTTTGATGATTATTATTATTATTATTATTATTAATATTTATTTGCATTTATGCAGGACGCCATTGGCATGAGTGTATTATATGTCCTATTATTGAATGTGGCGCATGGGAGTGGCACGAGCAAAACAAGCTCCTCAAAAGTGTGCAATTTCAAGTGTTCAACAGCAGGATTTTCATTGTACGCACCCATCGTATTCAAGTGTGTGATATTTGTTGTGAAGTTATTAAAAAAAGTTCTAATTTACTCATTGGGAATCCCGAAATAGTATTAATTCTGGAGCTTGTTGTGAACATCGCAAAATGGGCGCTTGCGAGCAATGCAGAGTGGAGCTGGGAAGAACCATCAAGGTACAGTGTGCTCAGTGAAAAAAGTGGTACCACAAGAAATGTTAAAAACCTGAATAGATTTAGTGTGTGGTGTTGTGAAATTTGTAGTGTAAGTGAAGCAGACAACCGTAAGAGGAAATCAATGGGCAACACTATTCCATCATTAGATAGTACCTTTTATCTTCTAAAAGAACTAACCGAACAAATTCGGCAAATGAAGGAATACCAGAAAATAAGAGAGACAGATTTAGGGAACTCACTTGAACTGTGTCATAAGAAGTTGGACGATATGGCCCAGCTTATTTCGAAGCAACAAACTGATCTGGACAAGTGTTTTGATCTCATAGAAAACTTGACTCAGGAAAACTGCAATTTAAAGGAAAAAATAAAATCCCTAGAGTGCCGAGTGAATGACGCGGAAATGTACTCAAGAAGGAACACAACTGAAATTCAGGGGGTTTCTGATGTCCAAAACAAAACTGTACTGGACACAGTGAAGATTGCACGGGCTCTGGACAGAGAGGTGAAAGAAGAGATGATGGTGGACGTGTGACATTGCCTCCCAAAAGCCCCGCACCAACAACACAGCGGAATTATAATGAAGCTGGTAAGGCGGATGGACAAAAATCTGTTCATGGAACGACGGTGAGTGAAGAGAAACCTCTCCACCAGGCATGCAGATCTTCCTAGCGACAGTGTCATCTATTTTATTTAAAGTTAAAAACTTCATAATTGTTCCGTATTGAACTGAGAATCATAATACTAAAAAGAAAGTATAGAGGTTCCACCTTTTCAATACACTGTTAACTATGGGACCTTTTCCGGTCCAATGTCGAGGTGGTTTATTGTAACTGGGCCAACGTCTAAGTCACCTCGACATTATGTTTTGTTCTATTTAAGAAGTTATTTATTGAAGTTCTTTGACCTGATTCAGGTCGGTTGATATCCCTGAAGTTTCTAGAGCAATTTTTTGTGTACAAAGAAAGCCGTTCTGTTATCTTCATGGAAATACTGTATTTACCTGAATAATCCCTGCCACCGAATAATGCCTGCACCCTAACTTTAGGAGGGCTGATTTTGAAAAAGAAAAAGTCAACATTGACTCAAATAAAACCTGCACCCCAATTTCGTACCTCAATTTATAAAAAATAAAAAAATAAAGCCGGGTATAATTAGCGTAAATACGGTAATACGATATATATGTATTTAAAGTTAAAACTTCATCACTGATCCGTATTGAACTAATAATTACAATGCTAAAAAAAGATGTTTCACCTATTCAATACAATAATATTGTATTATTCTTCAAGAGAAGTGTCATAAGTGTTACAATTTTGTTGACTTCTTGCCATTTTTTTATCGGCTGACGATGACATGGACATATGTCGAAACCGGTCCCATAACATGTTAAACATGTTGCTACATTAATTTGTGCAACAATATTATTGTACTGAATAGGTGGAACACCTTCCTCTTTTTAGCATTGTGGATATATATGTAGCCATGTATTGTCATGGTTACCCACGGCCTGTCAGCTGTGTTTTATTTACATTGAGTAGTGCTGCACACGAGTTGTACTAGGCATGTTTATTTGTGAATGCGAATTGTCTCAGTTGAATTTGCGATATAAAAGCGGCAAATATGAATGATGAATACATATGCACGTTTATTTCTTTGAATTAGATGAGTTTGGAGAACTGTCAAGTGAAGATGAAGGTGTAGTGAACTACAGCATTGCAAATGAAACTTCAGCAACTAAACCTGTGCATAAAAACCATGAAATGATCATGGACCATCATATGATGTTTCTGAAGATTCAGAAGAGGAAATTTGAGTGAATGCTACAAAAGCAAGAAGACGCACAAAGGTAATGGACCGGGTGGAAGAAGGGAATACAGCACACGGCAATGACGACGCTTCTCAGGTCAGTGTTGATGAGTAACAGTGATGCTGAAAATACATCCGCACATACAAATGGGAATACAAATGACAGTAGTGTCTACCAGAATGTAACATTTCATGATAGTGAGCCTCCTAGACTAAGTTATTCGTCAGGTCAGGAAACTAGAGGACCTCAGGTTCCTCCTAGCTGCATCACTTCACTTTTTGTTATTTTTCAATACTGTACTGATGACTTTTGTGTAAAGCTGTAACTCACTAGACTCGTGTTTATAAAACATAATATTCATAATAATAAAATAATTATGTTTACTAATAAAAGTTCTGAGTTTAATCTGATTAATATATAAGTAATAATAATAACAACGTAAACGGACCAAAAACATGAAATTCATAACCATCAATTTAATCTGATTAGGTAAAAATGTTGCAAAATTAATTTGGATGTGACAGAAAATTGGACTGCAAAGGGTTAAAGTGTCATCATCAGCCAATTAAGAGAACAGGGCAAGAGGACTAAATCATAAACAATTATAAACACACATAAATATAAGATGTTATTCACAGTCATTAAAATGCGTAAAACCAAATACAGTAGAGACAATACGCGACACTTCCGGATTTAGCCTTGTTAAAATGGGAGACAAGTCGCAAGTGGCGCTCCTAGTGGCTTGACCTGAAAATTCGCAATAAATTCAAATATCAGTGGAAATGAATATACGGAAATAGATAAATAAATTACGTCCAGAAAGAAAGTGTTACTAAGATATTAACTTCAAAGTTGCTAAAGCAATTCTGGATAAATGAATGAAGAATTGTTTAACAGGTTATTATTTAAAGACTGAAATTAGACATATAATGAAGATGTGAAATGGACTGCTGTGAAAGGGCTTGATCTTTCATTTATGCATTACGTTTTTAGCTTTAGAATTCCTGCCTGAACGTTCACGGTTAGATTTTTCTTTTTTCTCATTTAAAAACATTGTACCATATTAAAACACTTGTCAACAAAAGTATCGGCAGATTCCTTACACACGATTCAATGAATTTACATTTAAGAGCTGGACAATTTTCCTTTTAACTTGAACAGAAAGAATCGATAAATTTAGCCTCAAAAACTTTCAAACTTTCCCCGTAAGCAATACTTGCCATAATGCCATTAGATTAGGGTGAAGCGAATTTGCATCATCATATTGTTTCAACAAAATATGTTCATTTCTTAAATCACCCATTATTTCTTCAGTGCTTGACAACACATTACGGTATTCCAAATGGGGTATACATATTTTCCTAAATTAAATCAAACCCACAGATCGCACCTACAACAACACATCGGTATTGAAAGTTAACTGCTGCACTATACAATAAAATATGCGTATGATACTTTAAGCCAGTTAAAATATGGGTCAAGCAGGTCAGATTTTTTTTTTTTTTTTTTTTTTTGCTATTTGCTTTACGTCGCACCGACACAGATATGTCTTACGGCGACGGTGGGATAGGAAAGGCCTAGGAATTGGAAGGAAGCGACCGTGGCCTTAATTAAGGTACAGCCCCGGCATTTGCCTGGTGTGAAAATGGGAAACCACGGAAAACCATCTTCAGGGCTGCCGAAAGTGGGACTCGAACCCACTGTCTCCCGATTACTGGATACTGGCCGCACTTAAGCAACTGCAGCTATCAAGCTCAGTCAGAAGATTATGAAGTACTATAAAAATCTATTTGTCACTGGAAGAATATATATGCAAACACAATATTACTTACATTTTCTTGTCACGAGAGAAAAGGAAGAAAGACCGTGCCTTCTTCTCTCTTCATAGTTACTGCAGCCAAACACAGCACATACCTTTCCCCTCATGTTGTGAGGAGATATCAAGGAATGACACGCGCTACTATTTAATTATGTTAACTCACTGAAAACGCATAACACCAAAAATTTAATACATAAATACACATGCTCTTATCACAGAATCAGTAGTTCTCAGGTCAATCCGCTAGAGGGAGCTCTAATAGCTGTCCCTCGATATCTCGCTGAGTTCAACAATGATAAAGTTGTTTTAATTTATTCCACCTATTCAATACTTATATTTTCACGTATAGTTGTTACATAATTCTTAGTTACATGGGACATGTTTCGCCCTCAATTAAGGGCATCTTCAGCCTAAATACAATAATCAAAAACACAACTAAATTAAAAGTGGAAGTTAAATACAATCATCAAAAATACAACTAAAATAAAAAGTGGAAGTTAAAAGTTCAGTCTGCTATTAAAATTCGGAACAATAAAATTGTGAAAAAATGATAAAATAAAAAGATACTAATGGAAAACTGTCTTATGATTAAACTATAATCTTGTCGGAGACTAAAACTTCTATTAAAATTCGAATTAAAACAGTTCATATAAAATATTGGAAAATCAAAGTGGTAGTAATAAAAAGCCAACGACATGAGGGCGTGTACACAAGCATAAACTTGATTGTCATGAATACAATCTTTTCAAGGCCACTGATGAAATTCGTAGTAAGTAAGGCAGAAGCGTCTATTGAAAAATTGTAAGAGGCCGTTAGCACCGGTAGGTAATAAAATGGCTGAATCCTTGCCAGAAAATGTCAACAGATGCAGAAATAAGTTTTCTGTAAGAGAAGGAAAAGAAGAAATAAGAAATTGAACGTAAGGAGAGAATTCAGTCTTACATAATTTTGAAACAGATGAGGACTTACATGTAAGTGGAAGTTGTTATTTCTTAACTACTGTTGAGTTGGTTGCTGCCCGTCTGTTGGCTCTAAGTCTGGTGTTATAACTGTGCTGCAGAGGCGGTAGCGAACTCGGAGGGGAAGGAATAGGGGAGTGCGGAAGGGAGGAGAGGATGGGTGGAGTCAAATGTGACGAGGCTGACAAAGGGGCGGAGTCAACTGCATTGCTGGAAGTAGGCCTAATATCTGTAGGTATGGGAGGAGTATTAGGGTTTGAAGAATTAAATATATTAGGTATCCTAAATTTATTCGAACTAACTGACTTTAATAATTTCGGCATTAATTCATGTAACATACTTTTATTGTCCGTGGTTTCATGTATAAACTTTCTAATTCATTCAGCATTCTTCCTTTTTGTATGTTTCTAATTATCGTTAAGTCTTTCTCTATGGATTCAAATCTGTGGCCAGTCTCCCTCATATGCAAACTCATCGCTGAGTATTTCCTATGTTTTTCCGCGTTAACATGTTCCATGTATCTTGTTATAAAATTTCTCCCAGTCTGTCCAACATATGAAAAATTACACTGAGTACATTTAAGTCTGTATACTCCCGATCCTAAATAACGATTCTTATCATAATTAACTTTTTTATGATTAAAGAATATGGACTGGTTAGTATTAGTAGTTTTAAAAGCTATATTAAAATTATGTTTCTTGAATACGCTAGTAATCTGGTGTATAGCTGGATTATTAAAAGTGAATGTAGCATACTCAGTTTTTTTGGTCTTTTCTGGTATCAGATTCGTAGATAATTTGTTCTTATTTTTATTGATTAATTTGTTGATCATTTCTATTTTGAAACCATTTTGTTTAGCGAGGTATCTAATATAATTTAATTCTTTCTTCAAATTCATGGGAGATAGAGGGATTCTAAATGCTCTATAAATTAGACTGTGAAAAGATGCTTGTTTATGTGAACTCGGGTGTAAAGAGGAATTGTTTATAGTTGTAGATGATTGTGTCGGTTTTCTAAATATTTGGAAATCAAAAGTGTTAACCTTACGCGTAACTGTTATATCTAGAAAATTCAATGAGTTATCGACTTCGTCCTCTTTCGTGAATTTCAAATTAGGTTCGATTTCATTTAATTTATTTAAGATTTCTTGACTATTAGTGACATCTTTGTTTATGATTACAAATGTATCATCTACATATCTCAACCATAAATCTATTCCTTTAATTTTTGCTATTATTTCATTGTGTTCGATTGAATCCATAAATATGTCGGCAAGGATGCCCGATATTGGGTCACCCATTGCTAATCCATTCTGTTTATAAATATTATTATTAAATGTGAAGTAGTTATTGTCTAATACGAACTTTAACAATCTGGTGAATTCTTCTACTTCCATTTTACTAAGATTACTGTGTTTACAAATATTATCATGAATGATATTAACAGTTTTATCTGTCGGAATATTCGGGAACATATTCACTACGTCATACGAACACATCATCTGGTTTGGAAGTACGCCAAATCCAAGCAAAATGTCACACAAGTCAATGGAATTTCTTAATGGTTGTTTATTATTAAAAGTGTAATGTCTTTTCAAAAAATTGTGAATGTATTTGGAGACTTTATACGTGGGAGAATTACGGCAATTGATAATCGGACGAATCGGAATATCTTTTTTATGTATTTTGGGCATAGCTCTAGTTTCCGGGAGCCTAGGATTCATATTGACAAGTTTTAATTGTTCTTGTTCAGTAAAGAGAGATGTGGATCTTTTAAGTAAGGCTTTTAAGTTGCGTTGAATTTTAGTTAGCGGATTTTTTGTTACTAATGTGTATTTATTATTATCAAAAAAATCTTCAGTTTTCTTGATATATGTACCTTTATCCATCAAAACGATCGCACCCCCCTTGTCAGTCAGGAAGAATGCTGAATGAATTAGAAAGTTTATACATCTATTTAGATCAGACGTACAATAAGCAAAAGAATCTCAATGAAACCACGGACAATAAAAGTATGTTACATGAATTAATGCCGAAATTATTAAAGTCAGTTAGTTCGAATAAATTTAGGATACCTAATATATTTAATTCTTCAAACCTTAATACTCCTCCCATACCTACAGATATTAGGCCTACTTCCAGCAATGCAGTTGACTCCGCCCCTTTGTCAGCCTCGTCACATTTGACTCCACCCATCCTCTCCTCCCTTCCGCACTCCCCTATTCCTTCCCCTCCGAGTTCGCTACCGCCTCTGCAGCACAGTTATAACACCAGACTTAGAGCCAACAGACGGGCAGCAACCAACTCAACAGTAGTTAAGAAATAACAACTTCCACTTACATGTAAGTCCTCATCTGTTTCAAAATTATGTAAGACTGAATTCTCTCCTAACGTTCAATTTCTTATTTCTTCTTTTCCTTCTCTTACAGAAAACTTATTTCTGCATCTGTTGACATTTTCTGGCAAGGATTCAGCCATTTTATTACCTACCGGTGCTAACGGCCTCTTACAATTTTTCAATAGACGCTTCTGCCTTACTTACTACGAATTTCATCAGTGGCCTTGAAAAGATTGTATTCATGACAATCAAGTTTATGCTTGTGTACACGCCCTCATGTCGTTGGCTTTTTATTACTACCACTTTGATTTTCCAATATTTTATATGAACTGTTTTAATTCGAATTTTAATAGATGTTTTAGTCTCCGACAAGATTATAGTTTAATCATAAGACAGTTTTCCATTAGTATATTTTTATTTTATCATTTTTTCACAATTTTATTGTTCCGAATTTTAATAGCAGACTGAACTTTTAACTTCCACTTTTTATTTTAGTTGTATTTTTGATGATTGTATTTAACTTCCACTTTTAATTTAGTTGTGTTTTTGATTATTGTATTTAGGCTGAAGATGCCCTTAATTGAGGGCGAAACATGTCCCATGTAACTAAGAATTATGTAACAACTATACGTGAAAATATAAGTATTGAATAGGTGGAATAAATTAAAACACCTTTATCATTGTTGAACTGTTAAATTTTCAATACGGACCTAAAATGAGGTTTATAACATGTAATCTCGCTGAGTGTCGCGCATTGTCTCTACTGTACTGTATTTGGTAAAACTCAGGGTTCCAAAGTAGTTATTAACAACCAGGATAACCTAAATAAGCTGTAAATTAACGGACACTAGGTTTAATATTTATTATCAAAATATGCGCAGGTTAAAAACAAAACTTGATGAACTGAGTCAGAACATTCAGGACAATGAATATCAATTCATGGCCCTAACAGAGACTTGGGTGGACTTTGCTGTGTTCAGTAGCGAGGTCTGTAGTGAGCAGTACAGAGTGCACAGGGCTGACCGTAGCACTAGGAGGGGCGTGGGTGTGCTCACTGATGTCAGGAGAGGATTAACTGTGCTCAAGGCCGAGCAGGTCACAAATAGTTTTGAGCGGCTCTTACTGAAAGTTGTCATTCAAGCAATGGTATGATATATTGGTAATGTGTATGTACCACCTTCCTCAAAATCAGCTGTCTACAGTGAAATAACTGGATGCCTAGAATCTCATTACAAGCTACACAACAGTAATGTTGTCATTTTCAGCGATTTCAACATATCATCAATTAGTAATATGAACAGTGATTTTAGTACAAATATGCAGTCAGCAATTAAGAAATTTTATCCATCTTCATAATCTGTTCTTACGTAATTCTGTTCCAAATTGTAACGGAAAAACTTTAGACTTAATAATGACTAATCAAAATATTTCAAATATTGAATGCACAAAGAACACAGACCGCTACTGCCAGAGGATGTACACCACCCGACCCTAGAAATAGAACTATGAATTACAATGCATCGGGCTAAACCTAACACTACTCCCCTATAATTTTAAAAAAAGCAAACTGAGGCCTAGGGACACGAATTGAAACTCCCTCTATGAATGCACTGAAGTTGATGCTGCAGTACTGTTTTTACAGCAACCTTTATTCAGCAATAAACAAATCGGTTCCTACGAGAAAAGCACGTAATGGCAAATCATACCCCATTTGGTTTACAGATAGTATAATTCGAAAATTGAAAGAAAAAGAATATTACAGAAAGCGGAAGCACATTATGGAACATTATGTTAGTCAATATAAAATGCTGAGAGTTCAAATTAAATATGAAATTAAGTCCGCACACAAAAGATACATTGAGACAGTGGAACAAGGTATCAATAATGACTAGATCTTTTTGGGCATACATTAAAAATGGGAGAAAGAACAGTACGGATTGCAACACTTACAAATATGAAAATAACGTACTAGATACTAAGGATAAACAGTATATTTCCCACATAAGGCACAATATCGCATACCTACCGCTCCATCTTTCACCAACGATAGGTTGCATAATAAAAGCTTCGCTTTTGACGAGATTGAAGTAGCACTTAAAAAGCTGAAACCTAAAGCATCTGCAGGACCAGAACAAGTACCACTGTAAATGATAAAAGGTTGTTCAGATGTTCTTACGCATCCACTTCTATTTATTTATAATTTAATTATTAAAACATTCATATTTCCATCCATCTGGAAGCTATCACGAGTGTGCCCCACACTTAAATCAGGGGGTCCCACATTAATAAACAACTACCGGCCTATTTCTATATTATCCGCGATAGCAAAAGTTTTCAAATTCATGTTATGTAGCACACGGGGGCGAAACGCTGGCAACCAGGGGTGAGTTGGCTGGAAAATGTATAATGACCAATAATGGACCATTTATATTGGTTTTATAAATTTACTCATTCGGAACAAATATTTCAGATTCTCTGTGGGAATCAACATCTATATTCATGTTATGTAATCTACTAACAACATATTTAAGACAAACAATATGGTTTCCTTTCACGACATTCCACAGTCACAAACTTGGTTAACTTCACTCAGCGAGTGTCCACAGAACTTGACAAGGGTGGACAAATGGACGTAGTGTTTACAGATTTTGCAAAAGCATTCCATAAAATTAATCACAATGCCCTACTAAGTAAGTTAAACCTGTTCGGTTTCTCGAA
Source organism: Anabrus simplex (assembly GCF_040414725.1). Taxonomy (NCBI): domain Eukaryota; kingdom Metazoa; phylum Arthropoda; class Insecta; order Orthoptera; family Tettigoniidae; genus Anabrus; species Anabrus simplex. The sequence continues at coordinate 74,008,611 of NC_090275.1, read as the reverse complement.
ACAACTCTTGCATCTTTTCAGTTCCTATCTGGGCAATAGGAAGCAGTTCCTTTCTTTCCAGAAACATTCTTCTCAGGAATACCCCGTAACTTCATGAATAATTCAGGGATCAAATTTAGGCCCTTTAGTTTTTCTTGCATTTATCAATGACTTGCTTGAACAAGTGAAACATTCCAGCTGTCTGCTATACGCGGATGATTTCAAAGTGTTCAAAGCCATTGAAAACATAAAAGACTGTAAACAGATTCAGCTAGACTTGAAAAGTGTATTGGAGTGGGCGACTGTAAATAAACTGTACTTAAATGTAGAAAAATGTGCATCGATGTCGTTCACCAGAAGGAAAAATCCGTCCACTACACATACAAGCTAGGTGACTGATTTACGACTGGTTTGCGAGATGAAAGACCTTGGTGTTTAATCCAACCACAAGCTTACTTTCAATTCGCATATACTGAAAATGGTAGCTAAGTCAGATAAGACCCTAGGATTCATTACGAGGAATATAAAACCCTACAAAAACACACAAACTTGCATGCATGTCTTCAGTACCATAGTAAGACCAAAATTAGAATATGCCAGCATTGTTTGGAGCCCTAGGTGCCAATCGTATTTCTATCAGATTGAAAAATTACAAATAAGATTTTAAGATACCTACAATATAAAAAATGGCTGCTATCCCCGTATGGTACCCTATAGTGACATCCTTTTAAATTTCGGAGTGGAGAGTTTAGAAAATCGTGAACGGAAAGATGCAGTTAAATTTGTTTTTAAAATTGTTAACTATGCTTTTGATAATCCAAAATTACTGTCTCTTAAATTTCCATGTACTTCGCTTCAATTCCAGAAATAACACAACATTTCAAAATGAAAAAGCCAGGGCGTGTGCCCATGATAACTCGCCATTGAACAGACTTTGTAGTATCTTCAACAGTGCCATTCAGAAAAATAATGGCCTTGACTTCCAGTCTGCCAATGCGCGAGTTTGTAACTAAACTTCATCGCGCAATTGTATGAAGTCCTAAAAGAAGGGGAAAATTGTACAGCAAAGTTCTATAATATTATATTTGTACGTGTATTGCTTAATTTATTTTTGTCATTTTACTTTGTTGGGTGTTGTTCCACCATATTAATATAAGGTTCTTTAGTTTTTAGAAAAATATTTTGATTTTTTATATTAACATTATAGGATATTAGATAAAATTATAGAATATAGTTTAGATGTAAGTACCACCATGTTAATTGTAGCTTATATGACGTAGTTGCCACTGTAATTGGGACATAAACTCCTATAGTGTGCAATCAGTAAATATGTTGTTAGTGTTGCCTCCATTCCTGGTCATCCCATTGTTTTTATTGTCCGCAATTGGTTCATGGATTGATGCAAAAATTATTCTCATCATATTTGATTATTTTCATGTTCATATTGAGAATACCTACAATAATACCGGGCAATTATCCAACCGATATGATTAATAGAAGAATAAGCTGTTAATTTTCGTAATACATATTAAAAAGTTATTTTAGACCAGCTTCGGTACACATCGTACGAACTTCAGTCACCTTAAACCTGAGTTCCATCTACAAGCAGGATTCAATGCTGTTAAATTGGTGTTTAAAAATTTTAATTTTTCATTAACTACATGGACATATTTTACCACTTATGTCTCCTGTATTGGTTTTAGTTGTAGTCTTAAGACTAAAGGTTTCATCCACTACATGGATACATAGAACTTCCTAAAAGGAGTTTCATGTGTATTTATGATTATATTATTTTAAAGTTTCTCTCACTGGGAGAGTTGGCTGTGCGGGTAGAGGCGCGTGGCTGTGAGCTTGCATCCAGGAGATAGTGGGTTCGAATCCCACTGTCGGCAGCCCTGAAGATGGTTTTCCGTGGTTTCCCACACCACGCAAATGCCACAGCCGCTTCCTTCCAACTCCTAGGCCTTTCCTATCCCATGTTCGCCGTAAGACCTATCGGTGTCGGTGCGACGTAAAGCGCCTAGCAAAATACAAAAGGTTCTCTCTAAGTGCTAATTCAAAATTTCTCAAATTTTTATTGAAGAATTGCGCATCTCTGAGCATAGGGCCTTACCCAAGGTCCAATGCTGAAAATGGCGCAAACACCCAGCCCCCGAGGCATAGGGATTAACTAATGAAAGTTAAAAGCTGCGACCCTCATCTTCAAATAGCCACACCTTGTTCTGGGATTTTGTTGGGACATCGTAATAATAAAGCCAAGTTTCGTTACCTGTAACGATGCTATTGACATTACGCGAAGTCCCATTTTCAAACTGTTTTAGCATATTTTTTTTTTTGGCACCATTTCACTCAATGTGCCCTTTGTTCCTCTGAAAGCGAATGGGGCACCCAAAGGGAACAAACCTTTCTAACATGGAGATGGTGGTGTAGAATTGAATGAATAGCTGGTGCAGGGACGTGGATGGTCTCTTCTACCTGCCAATATGTCAACCGCCTCTCTTGCTGCAACATTTTCCTCACAGCTTCAATGTTTTCCTCAGTCACTGATTCAGGCGGTCGTCCAGAGTGAGGATCATCTTCAACCCCAAAACTTCCCCTCTGGAACTCTTTGTACCAACAGGAAACTATTGTCCGATGTGGACAGTCTTTCCCCAGCACAGGAGTCATTTCCTCCAGGCTCTTGTCAACAGTTAATCCACGAGCAAAATTGTAGGGGATAATTGTGCAATATTCACCTTTAGACCACACTGACATCTTAACTTCCTTTCAATCCCACTGCTTAGTAACAACTGGTGTGAAGATCGCGCCTTGCAAAACTTTCCTAGTGCCCTTTGTATCTCACCATACCGATAGGCAACGCTTTCGCTCGAGACTTACATCACCTATAAGTAGTTATTGCGGGAAATAATTTTCTCATATGGAAACGTGTGCTGATAAATTTTGTTAAAAGCCTGGAAAATGTACTGCATGTTCAGCTACGAACCCCTTAATACCATTAACATAAGTGAAAACAGAATGTCAGTATGTTAAACGGTTCACGAGTTATTTAGCTGAATAATCCTGCATAATTTGTGAATAACTGTAAATAGGACGTACACCTACCTGGACACATCGCAGTTGTTGTAGACAGGGTAGCTTCTTGTAATACAGGCCAGACTGGAGGTGTTCTGTGACAATTTCCCTTCAGTGATACGTGTTTTTAAGTCCCTTATCATCCCAGAAGTATTTCTGCCAACATATTTTACTTCTTCTGCATAAACACAGCGGGCTGTGCTATGTGGCATCTCTCCAAAATAACCTAATTCCACAACTTACGATGCATTTCGGATGTCTTAAAAGTTGTAACTACGAGAAATTACAAAGGTTTCTTTTTTTTTACTGTTCCACTTAGTCAATACAACCCACAGTTCTGTGGTTACATTTATATACAGCTATATAGATGAATGGTACATGTTTTGCCCTTAAGAGAGGGCATCTTCAGCCTTTAGTCAAACTTAAAATGTTAAACTTAAATATTAAAATGAAAAAAATGTGAAACCAGAAAGTAGACAATTAACACTGTAAAGCTAAAACTAGAATACAAAGTCATTTGAAATATGGACAACTCTAAAGTAAAACATCATCATCATCCTAAACCATCTCCAGTTTCCCGGGTGTGGTATTTGAGCCTCCTCCATCTTATCCTGTCCTTGTACCATTCTTCCTCCACCAACTTGTCCCAATCATGACCTCTCAGCAGTACATCGCTCTTAACTAAATCTATCCATTTCCTTCGTGGCCTTCCCACGGGTCGTCTTCCTTCTACCTTTCTGTCAAATTCATTCCTTGCAGTTCTGTTTATTGGCATCCTCTTCATGTGACCAAACCACTTCAGTCTTGCTATCTGAATCTTATTGAGGAGAGAATCATCTATTCCTACTTCTCTAATTTTCTCATTCCTAATCTTGTCTTTCCTGGTTTTCTGGATCATAGTGCGTAGGAATTTCTTTTCAGCTTCCTGAAGTTTGGAATTATCTCTATTGGTCAGTGTTGTGGTTTCGAGACTGTACGTAAGAATTGGTGTATAATAGGACTTGTACAATGTCATTTTTGTTTTCATGGGTATTTGCTCATCCCACAGCAGGTGTCTTACCTGGTGGTAAAATTGTGTTGCCTTATTGATTTGATTGTTCACCTCATGTTTTGCTAGGTTGTCATTTGATATAACGCTACCCAAGTATTTGAAAACTGGAACGCTGTTCAGTTTAGCTTCATTTAACATGACTATTGGTTCTGCTCCTTCCCCATACACTTTCATCACCACCGTCTTGGTCTTGCTGATGTTTAAACCATATTTCTTAAACTCCTCATTCCAGCTTTGTATTCGCTCTCCCAATTCCTCTTCTGAGTCACTCCAGATCTCAACATCATCTGCAAATGTGAAGGCTTTGATATCTCCATGTTCTTTCCTTTTAATAAATTTCATTACTACATCCATTACAATAATAAATAGAAGTGGTGACAATGAGCTGCCCTGCTGCACTCCTCTCTTTGTTTCAAACCAGTCCGACAAACCACATCCTACTTGAACACAGCTTCTGTTCCCACTATACAACATTTTCACTTTGTCTATGAGGCTGTCTCGCACTTGAAGTTCTTTCATGCATTGCCAAATTCTTTCCCTTGGTACACTATCGTATGCTTTCTCAGTGTCCAAAAATATTAGAAATAAAGGCTTGTTCTTCTCCCAGTATTTTTCCATTAGCATCCTAATTGCAAATATAAGGTCTGTAGTTGACCTTCCTAGTCTGAAACCATACTGCTCTTCTTCCAAAATTGGTTCAACAATATCTCTGATTCTGGTCTCTATTATTTTTTCCAATATTTTCAGGACATGAGACAGTAGTGTGATACCACGGTAATTAGTACATTTTCGTCGGCTTCCTTTCTTGAACAGAGGTACAATGATATCCATCTTCCAGTCCTCAGGAATAGTATTTTCCTCCCATATCTTGTTGAGCAGTCTGTAGAGCCATTGGATTCCTGGAATTCCTGCTGCTTGCAGCATATCTGCACTTATTTCATCTATGCCCACTGCCTTTCCTTTCTTCATGCTCTTGAGCGCATATTCAACCTCAAGCCATGTAATTGGTGGTTCACTTGTGGTTCCTCAACTTGGCTCTCCTCTATCCGTTATGTTTTCTGCATCTCCATTCAGCAGCTTTTCGAAATAGATCTTGAGTTCTTGTTTAATTTCTCCCTCTTCTTCTGCCAGAGTTCCATCATCACGTTCTATTGCTTTTATGGTCTCTTGATCCCTTCGCTTGTTTTTCACTACTCTGTATAGCAATTTCATATTTCCTCTACTGTCCTCTTCCAGTTTGTCTGCAAACTCATTCCATTTCTTCTCTTTTTTCTTCCCTTACAATGTTCTTTACAGCAAGTTTCTTGTTCCTGTATACTCCTTGAAGTCTTTGTATTTCTTGTTCTTTTCGTTCTTGTCCCTGTTTTTGTTTTTCCTTGTCCAGTGCCTTCTTTATTTGGTTTCTTTCTTTCACTGCTGTTTTCACTCTATCATTCCACCATGGTGTCTCCTTTTTTCTTTTGATAGAACTTGTAACTCCACATAGGTTTTTGGCTTCTCCCACAAAGGTGTCTTTAAAGGCCTTCCATTCTTCATTAACGCTGGTTACTTCACAGTTCGGCAAACTCTGTTGAATCCTTAGTTTGTATTCTTCCTTTATTTGGACTTCTTGCAACTTCCAAGTTTTAACCCTTGGTTTTTTCGTAATAAGTTTCTGCGTTTCTTTTGCCTTATGTTTGAAGTCTACTAACAATAATCTGTGGTCACTGTCCATGCTTTCACTAGGGATGACCTTTACATCTGTGATGTACCTGCCACCATCTTTATTTGTGATTACGTAGTCAATCAATGTTCTATACTGGCCATCCCAACTGTACCTTGTTATTCTGTGACGGTCTCTTTTTTTGAAGAATGTATTTTTGATTATAAGATCATTTCTTCTGCACAGATCTAATAGTTGTTCTCCTTCTGGGTTCCTTTGTCCAAATCCATGTGGACCAATGATGTTCTCGTACCCAAGTCTGTCTACCCCAACTTGCGCATTTAGATCTCCAATAATAACATTTTCCTCATTAACTGTATCTTCCAGGTCTTGCCGAAATTTCTCTTTGTCTTCCTCACTGCAGCCTGTCTGTGGGGCATACACTTGTATGATGGTGTACTTAGTGTTAGTGATGGGCAGTCTGAAACGAGGTCTCGAGATTTCTCGAGATCTCGAGACTAGCACGGGCACTATTCTCGCGAGAAATTTCGAGAAATCTCGAGAGCCTTGTCCCCGCGTTGTGCGGCGAATAGCGTGTTGTAGGCCTACAGGTAGTCGGAGCTAAATGTTGTTTGTACCGAGTATGCGAATAGCCAACCACGGGCCTTCTCAATTTCGTAAATACGTGTCAACAAGCGACTAGGGCGTTCATTTCTACCCAGGTCTATTTTGACGCAGTATAACATAATTATAAAAGATACGCATTCTGGCATTTTATGCACTGGTAGGTACACGAATGAGGGGTTTAAGTACAGAACCTGACAGCTACTGTAGGTACACGCACCTGGATACTAGAGGCGTGCATTATTCGAACTCGAGACGAGGCAAGGTGCGCCTTGCTACATATGCAAGCACCATTACGCATGAGTTGAATGTGTAATCTAAAGTGCTTCAGTTTGCTCCAATTCTTTCGACAGGTAGGTGTACATCGTTATCAGACCGCACATTCCACAATATATGACCACTGCTTGTGTTTACCGATATTTTGTTCACGAAGGAAATAATTCCTTACAATGTTATAGAGTATTCGCGTCATTTAAAAAATAATAAAAACTTCAATATATGGCGGTCTGGTTGTACGTGACAACTGAAGACGGTGTCCGAAATCCAACGTAAGTCGTGAATGTCAGTTATTTTGAAGAGATGTCGCATAGCACAGCCCGCTGTGTTGCTTATTCTACGGAAGTAAAATACGTCGGCAGAAATACTTCTGGGATGATCCGGTACTTACAAACGCATAATATCAATGAAGAGGAATAGGCACAGAACACCTCCGGCCCGATCTGAATCACAAGAAGCTACCCTGCCGACAACGATTGTGAGGAATTCAGGTAGATGTACATTCTAATAACAGTTATTAACTAATTATACGGGTTATTCAACTAAGAAGTCCACCTGACATAACTCGTGAACAGTTTAAGATACTGCCATTCTGTCTTCACTTTCGTTCGTATTAATGAGCTCATAGTTCAACATGCAGTGCTTTCCTAGACTTTTGACGAAATTTATCGTCACACACGTTTCCATACGAGAACTGCTGATAACTATCAAGCTTAGATTCGTATTTACTGGGACGTCACACAGCTCGCAGCACACGAGAATCGGTCTCGAGAGCGTTACCCATCACCCCTCGGGCATTTTAGATTACACGTTCCACTCATGTGCAATGGGGGTTGCATATGTAGCAAAGCACATATTCCCCGTCTCAGGTTCGAATAATGCACGCCTCTAGTATCCAAGTAAGTGTACATCCTATCTACAGTTATTCACAAATTATGCATGGTTATTCAGCTAAGATGTCCAACACAAATGAGCCGTGAACAGTTTAAGATACTGACATTCTGTTTTCACTTTCGTTAATGGTATTAACGGGTTCATAGTTGAAGGTGCAATACTTTTCCAGGCTTTTGACAAAATGTATTGGCTCACACGTTTCCATATAGGAATGTTATTTCACGCAATTACTGCCAATGATATGCTATCAAGTTTACAGTCGTAGTTACTGGTACGTCGCACAGCTTGCACTACAAGAGGATCGGTCTCGAGATCTGCGACGTCAGTCTCGAGAGTCAGCGTTGCCCATCACTACTTAGTGTTCTCCAGTTTCATGAACATTTTAATTATTCTATCACTTTTGCAGATAACTTCAGCTGTAGCATCAGTCCTTTCGTTAATTAAGAATCCAACACCATTTTTCGCTACCTTCTCTTGTCCACTCTAGTATAATTTATAACCTCCACGAAGTGTCTTACTTCCAATTCCTTTCCATTTGGTCTCACTTAATCCCAATATTAATATTTTTCTTCTATCCATCATGTCTAGGAGTTCTTCTAACTTTCCAGTTAATGATAGAATGTTCATAGTTCCAATTCAGTATTTGGGTCTCTTTTTTTATTTGGGGTTTCCTTTCAGAACATTGTATATCATCAGCCTTACGGTCATCATACTTTACAATTGTCTGAGAGGACGTGTCAGTCCGGTCTATAATATTCTCTCCGAGGCTCTTTTTCTTATTGAAAGCAACTGTACTCAATACTCTCCTGCTGACTTGCTAGGCCTAACGCATAAGAGGATTTTCTTTCAGGGTTTACTCCCTTAGCCTTTGAGGATGCCTTCCTCGTCCTACAAGGCAGTAGGTTCTATCTGTACACCCCAGAAGGATGGGTTGCCTCTTCCGTCATCTCCACCGTACCGAAGTCCATCTTCTCCGCCGTAGATGCCGTTGAGGTCTTCACCCTTAACCCAGGGCAAGGGCCCTCCATATTTATGACCCCTGGAGAGACGGTGTCCCAGTATTTTAAAACCCCCAGGAATTGGGCTACCTGTTGGTCCGCGGGTTGTATTGGTTATTTCAACAAGCCCTACATACTGCAGGGGCCCCCTATCCGCCACCTGGGGACGCGCTCTGTAGGGGTCAGGTTCCCCTGGTTACTTATTAGAAGTTAACCCCACCCACAAGGAGTAAGATTATTTGCAGAGCTAAAGTAGAACATGTGATGATAAAATAGATTAAAATAGAATAAAAATCAACATCTGTCTAAAACTGTGCTTCTGAAGCTAAAACCCTATTGCCACCAAATTAGGCGGGTCAGAGAAATTATGCTGTTGCCAAGGTTATGTAGCAACTGGCGAAGAAATGTCTAACTGAACACACAATTTCGAAGCGCGAGGCAGATTGTTCTCTGTCAAGCTCCTGATTTAACTTCACACAATGTTTCAAACAAATTATATTACAAGCTTCAGAAAAGACTGCTGATTACAGTGGTATAACTATTTTTCATATAAACCACTTTAAATATTTATTTGAAATAAAATCTTGAACGAGTAAATTTAAATCTGTAGTATCCTGTATTGAAAATTGCAATAAGCGGTCCACTTAATTTCTTCAGACAATAAAATTTTGTCTGCAGGAAAAATGTAAAAAATTGCCTGACTTATTTTTTATCTGAAATATATTTCCGTGAGTCTTGTAGTTTTCCTGGAAAATGGCTCAGAAAACGATCATGTAAATGTCTCTAGCTCAGGCAGTTCGGGTGCGCGCGCCAGCACAGGCTGCAAGGACGCCGTAAATACTTTCGGATTACATATTAATCTGTATCAGTTTTATTACATTATAACTTTAAATATTTGAATATTGTATATTGTACTGAGTAATATAGAAAAGGAACACTTTAAAGTTTACATTAATATACAATTAACTAAGAATCGGTTTCTAGCTTCAAGGCAGTCTAAAATTTCTTAGTCATCACTCGTCTCACTATCTGTCGAGTCGTCATTTACACTGATGATGAATGGCTCCATTCTTTCGTCCTTTACTATTTCCTTGGCCCAATTGTCTGCTTGAAGATTTTCCTGGTGATTGAAGCACCTTTCCCAATCTGCAGCAGCTACACTGTCGATGGCTTTTGACGCGAGTTTTTCTACGTCCTTTATTTTGAACGGCGTGTTCCTTTCTGCCACTTCTCTCTTGATTTGCGCCCAAATCAATTCAATTGGGTTGTATTGGCAGTGGTAGGGTGACAACCCTACTACCTCATGGCACCAAGAGAGCTAATTCATCAAGTTTTTCCTTGGAGATGAAAGTATTTTTTGGTTGGATGAATTTTTCTCCTTATTAATACATCTCTGGACTGAACGAAGGCTAACATACACACTGTTACAGTCAATTCTTGGCTTTTCTTGAAGTTTACAGTCTGCAAAATATTTGATTCGGCCAACTTCTGCACGTATTGCAATACATTCACTATTACAGATTTTGTCTGGCTGGCTAAATCCTTCTTCTTAACACATTGCTGACCGGATGCTTGAGCTTGTCACATACCCTGTGGACCGGGCATCTTTCTACTAAGCATACTATGGTGCACTTCATTATAAAAATGTACGTAAATATTAAACCAGTCAAGATTTTATCTTTAAAGTTGGTATGAGTACTCAACCAATACCCCTAGTAGTACTTCAACATATCTAAGATAAGCAAGCAAATGCGTGTTAATTCAACAACACATCATTAATGTTTACATCGTTGTCGTCTGAGTCACTTGAATAAATAAGCACACTAGGTAAATTACGGCGTGTAGAGGCTTGAATATCAATTCCACTATCACTCTCACATTCAGTTTCCACTAATTCATTATCACAATATCCATTTGAACGATCTTCGGCATATAATTCTTATCGTCGTCAGCTAACACCGTATTCCGCAGGCGCTCCATCTTATCATTGACTGAACCGGCAGAAAGAAAGTAGACGTTTCGAAACTAAATCAAAGAATAAAAGAGGCCGTGAATAAAAGAAAAGTGGCAGATACACATCTACGATTTATTCCACTCAATGTGCAAGTTCGAAATAGTTCAATATATGGTCAAGAGATGTCACAGGAAGACCGAAAACAATGTCGTGAATAAAACCGAGATTTCTCGGGGCCCGTCACCTACCGCTGGCGAGCGTACTAGGAGATTTCTCGGGGCCCGTCACCCATGTGTTAAGCCCTTCCAACCGACGACACTTCAGAGGAGTTTCTTGTTTGTTTCTCGCACATACTTCGTCCTCTTCAGATGATAGACTCGAAGAAACACCAGGCTGAACACATTCACAATTTACTTATGGTGCGAGCTTGGCAGCTGCACGACAGGGAATGACTCTGGTCAAGGTGGCCTAGAGCGGATGGGCTTCAACTAGACAGCACTGCACGATCAGCATTGCCAATCCGTGCTCAGAGGTAAGCGACTCGACCATCTGTCGCTTCGCCATTCCCATATCTGACGACAGCGCAGTTTTCCTCATCTGCCTAATTTGGTGGCCGCGACAGTAGTCGCTTGTTGACTTCTATTTACAGAACATGGTTGGCTATTCACCTACTCGGCACAAAACATTCAGCTCTGACCATCTGTAGGCATAAGATGCGCTGTTCACCACACAATATGGGGACAACACACTCGAGATCTCAGAATTTCTCGCGAGAAACAGTGCCTGCACTAGTCCCGAAAAATCTTGAGACTCCCTCTCACACTGCCCATCACTTGCTCACCATGCACTTATTGGCAGTAAAATCTGAGGGTTCTATGTACCCCAGATCCTGTTCTGTAAATTGACACAAATGAAAGCATGCTTAGTCTCTGATAAGAAGAAAGTTCAGATCCACAATACCATAATGTACACTATTCATCAAGCAATTGCAAAATCTTATTCTTGCAATGAAATCTGTAGACTGTATGTTATAGACTGAGTGAGTCAAGTAGGATTGTAAATACCTCTCCTGTGTCAGAGCTGTTTTCCTTAGGATTTAAGAAAAAAGTTATTAATTACGGAACCAGTATTATGCCACTTGTGAACAAGTTGTTATATGTAACATTATGATGGTACTGTAGAACCGCGAAACTGTCCACGGAATTTTCAAAGGCGTCTTTTAACTGGTGTTTGTGGCAGTTGTGTTAAGAGGAAGTACAACTGGGCAACCATCCTCTATTAAGACTAAGAGGGGAAAAAAATGGAAGGTGTCAGCCAAAGAAAGACAAGAGCCACGAAGAGCGTGCAAATGAAAGACTTCTTTAATTTTATTTACAATTTGCTTGACGTTGCACTGACGGTCTTATGGCGACGATAGGATAGGAAAGGCCTACGAGTGGGAAGGAAACGGCTGTGGCCTTAAGGTACAGCCCCAGTATTTGCCTGGTGTGAAAATGTGAAATCGCATACAATCATCTTCAGGGATGCTGATTGTAGGGCCCAAACCCACTATCTCCCGGATGCAAGCTCACAGCTGCGCATCCGTAACCGTACGGCCAACTCACCCGGTAATGAAAGACTTCTTAGAGCTCGTGAACCTGATAATGTCAGGGTCGAAAAAAAGAGTTGACGAACAGAGGTCAGATAAGATAGATGAAAGTGAGGAGCCTGGCACAAACAACTAGTAGCAATGCCAGGCTTCAGCTAAGGGAACTGTGGCCGCCAATCCTTGCTTCCAAATTAAGAGCACCTGGAGTCCACCTTATAACTAGTTTCTTCTTCTTGTGCAAATAACACTACCAAATATATTCTCTATCGAAGGGTAGAGAAGGGTCCACTTATTCAATACCATTATTTACAATTTGCTTTACGTCGCACTGACACAGATAGGTCTTATGGCAACGATGGGATAGGAAATCCACTTGCTCAGTATTAAAAACATTTATCCTAGTATCCCTACAAGAGAAACCACAGATATAATATACAATAATTTATGAAGGTATAGTAAATTATCCATACAAGGAATTCATGTCCATTCTGAAATTGGTTCTAAATAACTACTTCAGTTTTAATGTCATTTACCAACAGAATGGTTTGGTCATGGGATCACCAGCCTCCGGGATATTGGCAGAAATATATTTAGATAATTTAGAATACACAGATGTCTTTAAAAAACTTGTAACTGATGGCATTGAATAGGTGGACCCTTCTCTACCCTTTGATAGTGATCAATTGTCAATATGGACCATAATGAAATTCATAACCTAAAATACATTCTCCGTGCTGAGTGTACTTGGCAATCACAGTAATAACTTCAAAACATACCTTAAAATCATGCCAAGTTTGACATAAGGAATATCGCACTTGCTTGGGGATTCCCGTGCCCTGTGAGCTGAACTGTGAGGTCTTAACACGTTGCTTACGGTTCGGGTAACCACGTGTTCTGAAGCGTGTTGCTCTTATCCGTTGGTGCAAATTTCTCAAAATTTGGGAGTAAGTAACTACGTCTTAGTTACAAATTTCCAATAACTAATGGCAACATAGTACTCCTACTGAAGTAAAGGATTGAGGCACACTGCCAGTTTCGATCAGCCTTCCGGTGACCCAAAGGAATTTTTTTTTTTGCATCTTCCATTCATATTAATTCGCGTCACCCAGTGTTCGGATTGTTGTCTAACACATATTTTTACGCGGGAATCACTTAGTGTGGTTACGGTGAATGAAGTCTACAATGTTGCTGCCTTCAGATGGCGGATTGCTGTTTAAAATGATTACTGGAGTAGTTATATGTTTATTATCTTCTGTAGATTATATTTACAAGCAAGCTCACTCCCTTTCTTTTTTAGGCATAGAGAAAGAGAAGTTTAGGGCGGCACCGGATCCCAGACGAATTGCTCATTATTTGGGATAAAGTTATGACAGGACGGTGATTTCAGTATCTGACGATGACCCTACGTACAGCCTAGTCTTATTTGATATTACAGTTGAAGTCCGCTAAAGCGAGTATGGCATATAACGAGAACCCCGTTAGAACGGTAACTTTTGCCCATCCCTTCAAAATTCCTATATTAAACTGTGCATTATCCTTCGGTTACAGCGAGAGCTCAATCACTGGCGCATCCGTTATTACAAGCGATTTTGCGCGCTCGGTTTTTCCGTGGCCGATATTTATGCATACAGCTATTATACTGCATGCGATCAATCATCTTCGGTACCATATCGTTTTCTCGCTATGCCCACCAGCGAGCTCTCTCGTCGACATTCGAAGGCGATGTCGGAGTCTATTAGTAATACCCGTCCACTGCTCTTCCGCAAGGAAAACAAAAGAGAACATGTTTTTCTAATAAAAGCGTAAATAACGTGTCCGATAACCGTTGTTAACTCGTTAAAGATAAACGCTGAATAAGCGATCGCTTAATTTTAATGCTAAATACCGCAATTACGTAAGAATGAGATAGGCCTACACCTCAAGATATGGCAGAGTGCGTCGTTGATTACGAGGTTAGTTTATATTTTCTCGCGTCCCGTAAATTACGGAAAAGGCTATTGTGTCAATTTATAGCGAGGTGGTTTATAGTTTCTCTACTGGCGCTTGAAGTATGCTTTCATCATACACACAGTACAGATAAGTTAGGATAGGTGACGCTATTTGAATAACAAAAACTAAAACGTTTACCACAAAATGCGATTGATGATCCAGGTACGGTATAATTTTCGCTCTATTTGCATTTGCGAGCTCTCTCGTCAACATTCGAAGGCGATATTGGTGTCGATTAGTAATACCCGTCGACTGCTGTTCTCTAAAGAAAATTCGAAATGAAAGAGGATAACACGCTTTCGTAATAAATGCGTAAATAACGCGGCTGATAGCAGTTGTAAACTCGTTAAAAATAAAGGCTGAAGTAAACGATCGCTTAATTTTAATGGTATACAGTATACTGAAATTAAGTAAGAATGTGACAAACCTCACAATATGGCAGGGTACATCGTTGTTTTCAGAGGATAATTTATATTTCTTCGCGTCTAGTCAAATTTCGGAAAGCTATTCCCATGCCATTTTAGCGAGGAGGTTATCATTTCTCTACATGCGTTCCAAATAGGTTCTCATGATACATATAGGGTTAGGTTAGGTGATGCCGTTTGAAGAAGTAAACTGAAATGTTTGCCACAGAAGCCTCTGTAGCGATACCATATTTCTCCGAATCCAAGAAGACATTTTTTCTCAGAATCTCATGTGAAAAATCAAGCAAGGGTCCCTTTGCATTCGCGGCTTGATAGTAATGAACACCACTGGCAACTACGGTACCGCAATAACCACAACTGTTTTTTTTTTTTCCACCACCACCCCCCCCCCCGGCACACAAAACTTGTTGACAAAAAACGACCGCTTAGCCGCGGCGACCGGTTGTACAGTGCCTTTGTGTAACGAAATAGTGAAGAGAGGATGACATTCTATTATCCTCTACAATTTAAAAAAATAATGTTTCTCAAATCTGCAGAATGGCATCAAAACATGCGAGACTTCGAATTCTTAAAAAGGCCACGGCTACTCAGTAGCAGAGTTTTAACGCGTCTGCTGTACCTGGCGCTTAGTAAAATTAAGTTTTATAGACAGCAGGAATATTTTCGTGATGAATCGTTGTATTGTAAAGATACGTGGAACGGGTATTGCTGGCAAATTTTCAACGGGTTCTCGTCGATGTTATGACGCCAATTTTAAGTTAATGGCTATTAAACACACTGAAATGTATAATAATTGTGCTGCCGCAAGAAAATACGGCATAGGCCAAACTAAAGCAATATTCGGCGTTGCCGTGAAGACAAAGATAGCTTAAAATGCGTACTGCACGTAAAAATAAGTCATCAAAATTCACTGCTTGGGGGAACGAGTCAAATAATGCTCTCAGTATTATGTAAATTGCAAACATGTTCAAGCGAGTTAAGCACTTTTCTCTCTCTGCTTTATGGGATTCTTAGAATTTTGTCTGTTTCTAGACTCTTGAGTGAAAGAAACCTTTGTAATCATGGACATAAGTTAACATTCCATTGTTTTAAATCACATGACAAACAAAACTTTTCTTGATATTACATTCTTTCAAAATAGTGCTCAAATAGTGTAAAATAGAGGTTTCACTGTATTAGGAATTTTAAGAAACATACATAAAATTGTTAATAAATTTATTTTTGCACAATTACATTTGTACAATCACATTTGATTTGTACTTAGTGCCAGCCAAGAGGAAGCGAGAGAAAGGATCATCATGGAAATGAATTACAATAGCATTCTAACAAACTAAATGAAAAATTACTAAAAATTATTAATATCAATTATTGCAAGATCAAAAAAATGGTCCTTTACTTATGGCCAATGAAATTACATCAATAAATTCCTGAAACCTCTTAATCTTCACTAACATACACATTACTAAAGTATCACTAGCAGTTAAATACAATACTAGAATTCAATTGTGAAAAATTCTTCTATAAACCCACAGCAGGGTTACAATTCATCTGGCTTTTATTATTATTTTGAAAGTTTATCCAGCAGGAATTTGCATGTATTTTAAATCAACCAGCATGAAACAGTGATACTATCATCTTTAAAAAAATATATTAAATGAGTTGTGATGCGACACTTCATCCAACTGGCAAATACATGGCACGCTTGGGGCTGAACCATTAATCTCAACTTCTTGTTTCCTGAATCACACTTCAGTATCACAGTCCCTCACTGATTTATGCCTGCATTCTTATGACAAGGAAGGACATACACTTAATGTATTCTTACTGTGTAAGATATTGTTTTATGTTGCCTACTGGTTTCCAAATAATTTTAAAAATTTTCAGCTTATCCCAGGTATTTCTGGGATCACTGGAACCACCAGACTTGATTTGGCTAGGGTTTTAAGGCCATAAACCCTTCCTGACCTCACATGATCTTTCAGGTGAAAATTCCAAACTGGGATCAACCAGGATTCGAACTTTAGCCATCGAGATGGAAAGCCAGCAGCTAAGCCACTGTGCTAATCCTGCCCCCTTCAAATAGTATGTCCAAAAATGAAAGTGGAAGAAGTGAAACTCTGACAATATTTTTTGACAAACTGAGGCAAAATATCCACATTTTAAGGTTGGAAGTAATGAAAGCTAGGCAAAGTATTACAGCCCCAGCATTTGCCTGGTGTGAAAATGGGAAACCACGGAAAACCATTTTCAGGGCTGCCGACAGTGGGGTTCGAACCCACTATCTCCCAAATACTGGATACTGGCCGCACTTAAGCGACTGCAGCTATCGAGCTCGGTGAAATGAAAATAATAATCAGAAAGCAATTTTCCAGTGTTCTATTACACAGTATTGATTCAGTTTTTGTCCCAAAATAGTCTTTCATAGACAAAGTTCAGTTAGAGGCAATAACTTCAAAAGACATACCTTAAAATCATGCCAAGTTTGACATAAGGAATATCGCACTTGCTTGGGGATTCCCATACCCTGTGAGCTGAACTGTGAGGTCTTAACACGTTGCTTCTCGATATAATGAAAATCTCTACTCATGGGGCTGGTCGTCCTGGCCCAGTGCAGAACAAACTACCTGACTCCTTGCCTTGCCTAACAAGCCTCACTTCGGTGCCGCGATCGGTTTCTCTAACCACATAACCTCTGGTGGTGCTATTTGAGGATCCAACTAGTCTCTGGACTGATGATCTAAGTGATAGACATGTGTTAGATATAGGTGAAGTTACCAATTAAAAAATACACTTTAAAGCAACGTTGAGCTATCTTCTATGATAGAAAGAGTGTGGGCATAGCCTCCAATTGCTGCTCGAAGCTATGCATTGCTATATACCGTCAAACTTACACTGTGGGTCATCACTAACACAGTCTTTGCAGGCATTTGTCACTGTTTTCAGGAGGTTCACTCCATATACTTAAACAACTGAAACATTGAGCAGGATTAGGAGTAACATACATGTGCAGGCACTACTATTTGCAACAGTCGGCCTGCCACAGTTTATTTTTAGTGACAGCTGTCGCTGGATGGATGTTATTTTACAGACAGGAAATGCATTCAACAGATATGTGACCTCTGGGACAAAATAAGAAACAGTGTGCAGCCTCCTAAGTTTTGCTGTATTTTGCAGTTTTCTTAAGACTGGCTCAACTAATATGCTTCTCCTGTATACCATAATCACACATTTTGTTGTACATATCACTGAAGCATGTGTCTCAGTGTGCAGAACTTGTGTTTTTATAGGTTAGAAATCTAGGAAGCCCTGACTGTCATGGGCAGTAAAGGATGTATATAAATTCTGAGAAAAAATGACTGGTAAACTGGAAGAATGTGTGTGTAATTGTCTCATGTTAAGCAAACAGTGATCTGTAATTAAGTACAATAAACGTGTGCAGAATTATAGTTTAATATCAGTGTGTTCTTGTAATGTGTATTTAATTTTCCATACTGCAACAATTACTAACTCTCTTACATAATGGCGACCGTGACAGGACGGTAAAAATTAGAAAAAGAAAGATCACAAGCAAGGCGCATGTTTACGCGGGCTATCAGCCAAGTGAAACAAAATCTGCAGGAAAATATCATGAAGTGGAATTGGAGTTGTCGTCCAACATACCGGAAGATAAGGCAAATTGTCTTTTCAAACTGGATGAAGAAATCGGTTATCTCAGTTATGTGAGAGCAAAGCAGAAGAGGAAGTCTACCAGAAAGACTAGGATGACAGAAGCACATGAAATCTCTAGGTATTGATCTTCTAGCTGCTTCTAATGTATCCAATCTTGATAAATGGGAAATTCCTCGTGATAAAATAGTAATTAATCACAAACTTGGTGGAAGCTTTTGGAACTGTTTATGGAGGAGAGGCTCGCTTCAGCAAGAAAGGATGGGTTGCTGTGGTTGTCAAAACTTTGAAGGTTGGTTCCACTACAGAAGAGAAGTTTGACTTCTTGAGCTAAGCTGAAGTGATGAAGCACTTCGATCACAAGAATATAGTTGAACTGGTTGGAGTATGTACTAAAAAATGAACCAGTATACACCGTCATGGAGTTCATGCTGAAGTATGTTCACAGCCTGGATTTCAACGTCAGCTATATCTTTAGAATCACAGCTATTGGTGAGAAATCACAAGAGAAAACTTTGTCGTTATGTCAAGTCAGGCGCAACAATAAAGATTATCTTTTACATAAAACTCTTGCTTACACAGAACCAAGGAGAGGTTGAGGATGCCTAATTGGTGGTGAACAGCTGATACTGTCTTAACCAAGAACGATACGTCACTGGCCCAGATACAGAAGCGGAGAGAACACTGTCTTCAGATCAGAAAACCCAATTCTGAGCAATATTTTGGAATATTCACACTGTAGATACATGCATGGCCAGGGAATAGTAGTACACGCAATTCATTTCTTAGCAGAGTACTTTCAATTTCAAGACTGATTTACACCCTTAATCATCACTATCAGGTCTTTCCTTCATAGTCCTTGGGACTCCAAAATCATATAAGAAATGGTTCTTACTATGTAACATATTATCAAATAAAATTTAGCAAGACTAGAATAAAATATTTTAAGCACAAGGCTACTGAACACTACTGCAGAATGGGCTTCCAGAAGTGCGTCATGATACATGAACAAAAAAAGATAAATCACACGATAATGGACTGAAAGTTGATCTTTAAGCCTGTTTTCCATATTACAAAAAATCAATTTGAAGAGGTTCCAAGAAAATACAGTTTTCAATCATAACAGTCTGTTCAAAACACCCTACACTTAATCTTGGCCGGTATCACAGAAGATACATTTCACTTATAGTTGCATACTCAAAATAAATCACAATAAAAACAAAATAACTTCAAAAAGCATTACCTGTTAGAGATACAGTATATATTTAGGAACATCATTTAAAAGTCTTTTTGAGCAAGTTTCTTCCAAGGTAAATAAAACCTGAGAGACTCTTCCCTAACCTAACATATTTATAAGTTCCGAACTGCATCTTACAACAAAACTCACAGCTTCCAATCAAAACAGCATCCTTTCAATGAGGTACAATAAGAGTTATTGATTAACATATTCCATATGCATAAAATGAACAAAACTCAAGGAAATTATACTCTGCAGAAAGATTACTCTAAACAGCCTGAAATCAAACAATAAAGTAAAATTCAATTACAGAAAGAGATCTGTTAAATTCTGAAGATTAATATTCTTGGGCAAATACAGCATTCCTTATTTTTTTTAAATCTTTTACATTAACTATTATTGGCATTGATCCGAGTGGAAAATTTACTTTGTTGTTCTTTGATCAATGGAAAAAATGTAAGGTTCACTGAAAATTTTTATACAGCAGACAAGAAGTACAAGAAGCACAATAGAATACTACAGTTTGCAATTTACCGAGAGCAAGGTTTTTGAATTTAGTTCATTTCTGGCAAAATTGGCAAGTGGATGATACACGAGCAGCCACCTATATCATAAGCAGCTGTATCCCAAGTAGTACAAATGGCAAATCCTATCTTGCTTGGGAATGAAAAAGTAATGGATTTAGAGCATTAACTCATTAGCACATAATGTTTCCTAGTTACGCAATAGCACACAGGACACAATGTATACACAAGGACCTAAGACGTGTGAAGCCTGATCAGATTTGAGCATGCACTCCATGACTACTGTCAAATGATAATATATCTACCATTCAAAAGAGGAAGAACTGCCCTCTCTCATGGGAAAAACTGTGATTACCTTGACTAGTTCATGTTCTATTCAACAATGAGTGAATCTCAGTCGCGTCTGTCTCCATCCAAGGCTAGCATTAGTAATCATGCTGCATAGAAGGCAGTTGTTAAATTGTTATCTTTCTGAAATTCTGAACAGAAGAAAGACTGAAGGGGGGCAAGAAATGTCAAATTGTGAAGAATTTTTTTAGTGGTATCCGAGAAAAGCAACCGATGAGAGTCAAAAAATTTGTACAACAGAAAAGGTGGCAAACCATAAAATGTTTATTTTCTGAAACTGTTACTCCAACAACTCTGTGCCCCATAAAAGTCCTTTATTTAGCCGAAGTGAATGTGATAAATGCCTTCTGGCTTTGCAGCCTTCAAATTTTTTAGAAATTCCTCACACCATGAAACCTAGAGCGATTCCGAATACATACCCTGTATATCCAAAGCATGACTTAAGATTCATTTTATAAACTGAAATTTGCATGAGAACCTACAAACAGCTGTAACTCCCATCATCACAGGTTTACCCTTCCAGTGAGCTGGGTAGGGTGTTCGAAAACTAGAGTTTTCCAAAGTTGCCAATTCAAAAAGATTTTGTTGTCCATGACAGATTCCCAATTCCATCCTCTTCTTTCCACGTCATCCCTCAGTTGGTCCATCCATCTTCTTCTTGGTCTTCCACCCATTATTCTCTTTTCCAAATAAGAACATGGTAACCTTGTGCTATACATTCATTTAACATGCCCAAACCATTTAAGTCTAGATAACCTAAGTCTTTCCTCCATCGATTCTTTTAGACCTAGGTTAGATTGGCTCTAATCATTTTTCATGTGATCAAGTCGTGTCTATTGGAGGGCAGTTCTAAGAGATTTCATTTCACACGCTTGAATCCTACTACAATCCTTTGATGTTTGTGTGCAGGTTTCCAGAGAATTCGTAAGGGCGGGAATGAAATATGACTTTTACAGGATCTGTTTTGTTCTTTGTGGGACCTTCTCATCCCATAGTAGGTGTCTAACGATATTGTAAAAGTTAGAGCCTTTGGTTACTCTGTAATTTATATCTGAGCTCCATTGTTACTAGCCATTACGCTTCCTAAAAATCTGAATTGGTGTACTACTTCAACTTGGTGGTCCTGTATTTTTATGTTGCATTCTGTATTATGTCTGCTGATTTTCAATACTACTGTTTTTGATGGGTTCAATAAAAATACTAATTCAGATATACGAAGGGCTAGGAAATTTATATGCCAAAGGGTTAACGTAGACAAATCTGGAAAACTTCTTGAACAGACAAGCAACTCAGTGGCCCATTAAAGACCCTTATTTAGCCGAAGTGAATGTGATATCTTCTGGGGTTGCAGACCCCTACGTTTTAGAATTTCCCCACACCATGAAAATCTAGACAGATTCCAAATATATATCCTATGTGTCTAAAAGTAAGATTTACAATTCTTTCATTTTATAAACTGAAGTTTGCATAAGAATCTATGAACAGGCGCAACTCGCATAAGAATACTAATTACAGACTATGAATCTCATGTTAAATCCGTATTGACGGTTGAACTTCTTATAAATTGTACAAGACTAGTCATTACTATATAGAGTATTGACTAGGAGGATTAAAACAGATTTAAAGAATTTTGTAAGAAGAATACTAATTCAAGTATACAACGGACTAGAAAATTTATACGCCAATGGGTTAATATAGAAAAATCTGGAAAACTTTTGAGTAGACAGGGAAATATCATTTAAAACTAATCATCTTCCCTATTAATAAAGTTATACTACTTATGACACTGCATAAGAATAGTTTCTCTATTGGTAATGACAAACAATAGATCACTGATCTTCGAAAGATCATTGTTCCACCAAACTGTATAAACGGTAAGCATCAACCTATCCTCAATGAAGGATTCACTTTTAACTTATGTTGACTTAAATGTAGAATTAAATGATGTCCTCTCAAGGATGAGGAAAAGTCAGATTTTAGCAGATAACTACAGCAGTATTCAAATAAACATGAAACAAGATATGTATAAGCTATAATGGACTTCACAAAATGGGTTAAAAGTAACATTTCCAAACATTTAAGTCCATAAAAATACTTCCACTTTGTAAAATTTCACAAAATGTTACTAATATCACAACTACAAAGGGAACAACTTACACTGGCATGACCCTGAACACACATCCACTTTCTTTGAAACTATGACAGTCCTGTAAAATTTTGGAAGGATTGAACTTTCAAAACATATTTGTATTTTTCTACAATTATAGATTTTTAATCAATTATTTAATAACTCATCTGATCATAAAATATTTTCCAATAAAACTTTTTTCCCTAGTCCTGCTCTTAATGAAGCATTTCTATAATAAATATCAGATCTTGAACTTCTGTATTAAAAGTTATAGGATAAAGAATGAGAAGAAACAGTCGGCTACTAAGCTGGCAGCAGATTACAAAACAAACTTCAAACTGTTCGTGGTTTTAAGAAATGAAAAGCTGGAAGGTTATATGTGGAAGAGTAGCGGTCTTTCAAAATTTTGAAAAGGTCTACATATGAAAAGTGAGATGTTGTTCCACAATGGTTCTAATGAAGGGCATATGGAATTATCGTTAGTACAAGTACAGGTCATTCCATGAATTTTCTTTCAACTAAATGATCAGTAGTTTTAAATTGTATTTTTCTCCCTTTCGTTAATCCAAATAACCAGCAGTTCATTGTCACACACCCATACTCTCTCTTTTCTATCAATGGACTAGAGAGTCAGAAGAGGATAAAGGTCACTTTCCCTGGAATGTCAGAAGGACTTGTCATTCTTTAACCCTAACTTCCATGACTACCAGAAATATATATATGTACCTCCACTTCCACATGGGTTGGGAATTTTTACAAATCCTTTTGAAGGCTCCAACCCTAACATTCAACATATTATTCTCACTCCACTTCAGCAAGCTACATGCTAAAAATAGCTTGAAATCATGCATGTGTAAAATCCTGCAGCAATTAAATTTATCAAACTTAGCCTAAAAATTATAATCATAAAAGTTTTCCACCTATTCAATACATAGTTTTTTTTTTTACACTGCGTGTATTTACATTACATGGTACTAGTTTCAACCCTACCCGGGGTCATCATCAGCCATATTTGAACAATACACCATATTTGACAAAATCCTAAAACATGTTTCTAATGAACAGTAAGAACAGTATGAACCAAATATGTAATTAATACTACGATGTGTGGCTCAATTAGGCGAAGTGCTATGGTGCTAAAAATGTTGCATATGAAAGTGAAATATTACGAGTGACAATAGGTAAGCAATATATAATACAAGTACACAAATACGTCAAAGTCTGGGTATAGAAGTACAAATGAGATGCTCTATGTTGCGCATCAACTTGAGTCCAATTTTTTAGACACATGGTGTTTCAGATAGAATTCAGTAGGTCCTGGCAATACATTATGGTTGTGGACCGAGTGTTATGGTACTAAGACTGAACACGATATAATGTGACACTTATAATAAAAGTATACATGTATGTACAAATGTTTGAGTAACAAATATGTACACGATACTCTCTAGAAGAACCTGTGAGGAGTTGATTATACACTGTATCAGCTAACCAAGCTATGTTGATATGATTGCAGGATTAAGTGTTGGAACTGTGCAGACTGAATATGAAGTTTTAGAATTCTTCTGGAGTTGTAAGTAGACACTGTGCGTGGTGATATGAATGGGTGGAACTCTCAGTTAATAGTGGAACAAACGGGACCAATTAAAATCGAGAAAAAGCCAGTAAAAATGCAAAGTACGCGGAAAGAGGAATAGATAACAACGAAGCAAATGGACGGCTCACCTTGCATGCAGTATGTGCAGCTTAGCTGGTAGTGTGCAACTGGTGGTGGAAGGAGATATATGGGAGGGGAGGAAGGTGAGGGGCAGGTGCATGCAGGTTGGCAGAGTGGTAGTGACTTGGGAGGGGGGTGGGAGAAATTTAAGGCAGAGCTGAAGGGTATGGGAGAAAGGGTAATTGTTTCAGAAAAGTACCTTTAATTAAACTTAGGATCAAATTCTGGTTGGCTGAATTATTGTTTCTGAGAAAAGTGATAAATACTGTAAATCTAAATGATGTCGGGTTTCTCTGAGATTTCATTAAGATTGTAATTGGCGTTAAAATATTGGTCTAGGTGTATGTAGTAATTTTCCATTGTGATGAGTAAAGGACCCTTATTTGCTAATTCAAGAATGTCCATATCTTGTTCGATACTGGTGAAATTATGCTTATAAACTTGCATCTGTTGGCCAATAGCTGAAAACTTTTATTTTATTGCGTTACTGTGCTCGTGGTATCTTATACGGAAATTTATTCCGGTTTGCCCAACGTACGACTTGTTACAGGTATTGCTTTTGATCCTATAAATTCTTGATTTTAAAAAACTGCTGATCTTGCTAGTATGTGGCATATTGTGTAAAATGTTCATGTTGTTATTGTTGGTTTTGAAAGCTATTTTAACGCCTTGTTTCTCAAAGGTATCAGTTATCTTGTAAATGTCATTGTTGAACGTGAAGGTGGAAAATGTTGGAGGTTTAGTTATTTCTTTTTTGAGGGTAGTGTTAGGGCGATGTTTGTATTTACTGACTATCCTTTCTATAAAATGATTGCTGAAACCGTTGGATTTTGCAATTCCACGGATTGTGTTTAGTCGATTCCGTAGATCCTTCATGGACATAGGTATGCTGAAAGCTCATTGAACTAGGTTATTATATGTAGCTCATTTGTGAGACTGGGGGTTAATTGAATCTTGGCGAGTGGTGGAAGCTGTTTGAGTAGGTTTCCTGAATATTTTATGACTTAAAGAACCTGAGTGTCTAGTGATAGTTAAATCTAGAAAGTTTACTTTTTGATCTGATTCAGTTTCTAGTGCAAATTTGATATGAGGATCAATACTGTTGAGTCTTAGGAGGGTGGCAGAAGTGTTAACTAATGTTTCATCCATAATTACGAAAACATCGTCAACATACCTGGCCCAGAAGTGAATTTTGTCAAATCTGTCAATTTTGTTGTATTCGAGGAAATCTAGATATATTTCTGCCAAGATGCCTGAGGCTGGATGATCCCATTACCAAACCGTCCTGCTGGTATATGACATTGTCACAAGTGAAAAAGTTATTGTTTACGACTAGATTTAATACTGTGATGAAATCTTGTATCTCTAGTTTGCTCAAGTGGCCATTTTTGTTAAAACTCTTTTCAATTATCAGAATTATTTTTGATACTTGTATGCTTGGGTACATATTTACAATATCAAAAGAGTGAATAGCGTAATCAGGATGCATATTGAAGTTGTTTAGTTTATCTACTAGCTCTGATGTGTTTTTAATAGACTTTTTAGATAAAAATTGCTAAGTCTATTCTTAAGACACTTTGGATGAATAGTGACATTTTGTACAAGGGACTCGGTCTATAGTTAATGATTGGGCGAATGGGAAGGCCAGCCTTGTGTATTTTGGGGAGAGCTTTAGCAGTGAGGAGACACGGGTTCATATTTATGAGTTTGGATTTTTCCTGTTCAAAGTTCCACCCATTCCTATCACCAGGGGTTGGAGCGGCCATAGCTGCTGGCAGTCACAAAGAGAAAGGAATTTGATCACTTTTAGTTATAGCAGCCAATACCACTATAGTGCTAATCAACATTATGATAAAAGAATCCTTACCAAAATCTAAATAACACAACATGCAATTTCAACTCCCATGTCTACTTACAACCCCAGAAGAATTTTAAAACTTCGTATTAAGTCTGCACAGTTCCAACAGTCAATCCTACAGTCATATCAACATAGCTCGGTTACCTAATACACCAAGTATAAAAATTTCTGCTTAAGCTGAAACAGTGTATAATCAACTCTTCACAGATTCTTCTAGAGAGTATCATGTACATATTTGTTACTCAAACATTTGTACATACTTGTGTACTTTTATTATAAGTGTCACATTATATTGTGTTCAGTCTTAGGACCATAACACTCGGTCCACAACCATAATGTATTGCCAGGACCTACTGAATTCTATCTGAAACACCATGTGTCTAAAAAATTCGACTCAAGTTGATCCACAACATAGAGCATCTCATTTGTACTTCTATACCCAGACTTTTTAATGTATTTGTGTACTTGCATTATATACTGCTCACCTATTGTCACTCGTAATATTTCACTTTCATATGCACATTTTTAGCACCATAGCATTTAGCCTAATTGAGCCACACATCATAGTATTAATTATATATTTGTTTCATACTGTTCTTACTGTTCATTAGAAACATGTTTTAGGATTTCGTCAAATATGGTGTATTGTTTAAATATGGCTGATGATGACCCCGAGTAGGGTTGAAAATAGTCCCATGTAATGTAAATACAAGCAGTGTAAATAAAACTATGTATTGAATAGGTAGAAAACTTTTGTTTATAATTTATACGTAAAAATTATAAATCACAACTATACTTTTGTGACAATGTATAAAGGATAAATTGTGCAGGATGATAAAAGTTGTGTTCTACGAGATCTATATCGAAGGTGTTTTGACCCTCAAAAATAAGGGTATGCCTAATATTGGAACTATGAGAACAGAAGTAATACGTTCTCATATAAAAAAATGAACACTACATCAACATTTAAATAAATGTTTCAAATAAAACATCAATAAAGTGGAGAAAATTAAGTATAGTCACAAACATTTCTGACCATAAAATGAGCATGTCCTTTTGGCTGCTCAAGTGTATAAAGATAGCTTCAGTTTCCTCAAATCTTCATGGAAGCCAGCGAATTGACTAGTCCACGACCTGAAAAATAAATCACAATGTATCATAGATAAAAAGTTTTCACGGCCTGTTGAATATAAGTTTCTTTTTATGGGTTGGATCATGATTCGTTTTATGTACCTTATGTATAAGTTATCAACATTTCAAGTATAATCCAGTATTCTTTATGAACTCAACTGATGTACCCCAACTCGATCAGAGGTAATTTGGTCACCCTAAACAACTCAAATCAACTATGAAGGTGGTCAATGTGCCAACATTTCAGAGATGAACTGAAAATTTTTGGTGCTAATATATACCTAGTACAGTCTACATAAAACTTGTAGGATTGTTCAGTTTATCAAAAATGAACTACAAAATTTACAATGTTATGAAACTAGAGGCAAGATTTTTTAGAGAGGTGTGATAATGCAAAATAATTCCAATTAACAGTTAACATGGATTCCTGTTGTTGTTCGAGTCATCAGTCCATAGACTGGTTTGATGCAGCGCTCCATGCCACCCTATCCTGTGCTAACCTTTTCATTTCTCCGTAACTATTTGCATCCTGCATCTGCTTATCATATTCATACCTTGGTCTACCACTACCGTTCCTACCACCTACACTTCCTTCAAAAACCAACTGAACAAGTCCTGGGTGTCTTAAGATGTGTCCTATCATTCTATCTCTTCATCTCGTCAAATTTAGCCAAATCGATCTCCTCTCACCAATTCGATTCAGTATCTCTTCATTCGTGATTTGATCTATCCATCTCACCTTCAGCATTCTTCTGTAACACCACATTTCAAAAGCTTCTATTCTCTTTCTTTCTGATCTAGTTATCGTCCATGTTTCACTTCCATACAATGCCACGCTCCACACGAAAGTCTTCAAAAACATCTTTCTAATTCCGATATTAATGTTTGAAGTGAGCAAATTTCTTTTCTTAAGAAAGCTCTTCCTTGCTTGTGCTAGTCTGCATTTTATGTCCTCCTTACTTTTGCCATCGTTGGTTATTTTACTACCCAAGTAACAATATTCATCTACTTCCTTTAAGACTTCATTTCCTAATCTAATATTTCCTACATCACCTGCCTTCGTTCGACTGCACTCCATTACTTTTGTTTTGGACTTACTTATTTTCATCTTGTACTCCTTACCCAAGACTTCATCCATACCATTCAGCAACTTCGAGATCTTCCGCAGTCTCAGATAAAATAACAATATCATCGGCAAATCTCAAGGTTTTGATTTCCTCTCCTTGGACTGTGATTCCCTTTCCAAATTTCTCTTTGATTTCCTTTACTGCCTGTTCTATGTGAACATTGAAACAGAGAGGGGACAAACTGCAGCCTTGCCTCACTCTTTTTTGGATTGCTGCCTTTTCAAAGCCCTCGATTCTTATCACTGCAGACTGATTTTTATACAGATTGTAGATAATTCTTCGTTCTCGGTATCTGATCCCTATCATCTTCAGAATCATATATAGCTTGGTCCAATCAACATTACAATAGAGTAAAATAATGTATTATTATTGGTCCACCTTTTCAATACAAAATGAAAATTACATAGGGACTAGTTTCGACCTAGTAATAGGTCATCATCAGCCTGAAGTAAGTCAAAGATCGAAGAAAACATAAACAATGTAAACACAAGTACAATCTCTTTAAAGGTACATACCAAGTGGGAAGTTGAGTAGAGATATATTAAAAATAATAACTCATCCAAATTGACGAAGCACTGAGCGGAATTTATGTAAAGTTCGGTGCGCCGTATATTATAAAAGACCACTGTGCACTAAATGATGCAATAAAGAAGAATAGTAGGTTGAATGCTGGCTTCTTCTTAGCTGTTGTATAATCGAAGAAGATTACGTCGTGTTTTATAAGGTATTGATAGACGTCAAAATACATGGATGTTGGAAGGCTCTTCAGTTTTTTTGAACATGGCAATAGTTGCGTGTGGAGGCTTAGGAAACCAGAGAAGCGTTATATTATGTTAAAAAATAGAGATCCTTAAAAAAGTCCCGTGCGTTGTATAAATTGTGGAAATGGAAATCGAAAAAACTTGGTTCTTAAGCGATAATGTTGTTCATTCAGAGATCGATTGAAAATAAAGAATCGTAACATAGTCTTCTCAAGATGTTCATAAACCAGAATTAATAGACGATGCGAAGTATGATGCTAGGAGAAAGCTCTTCTGCTTCTGGAATCTTGAAGGACGATGGATGTTTCACGAGGTGGAGCAACATATATGGAGTTAAATAAAGGTGGAAATAAATTCGCAGTTCAATGCGGACCATAAATTTGATTCTGAATAAAAGACAGTAAGATTTTTTTTTTTTTTTTCCTATCATCCACAAATCCATAAAAGAGCTGCTTATAATAGTATGGTTCATCGAGCCTATACGGTCCCAATGTCAGAATGTGATCTTAAAAAAGAATTGAACAATATCCGTATGATCGCAAAACTCAATGGTTACAATAGTTCTTTCATTGAAAGTATTATCAATAAATACAAACATCGTCCTTTAACCACTCTGAAAAAAGAAAAACCAAAAATTTCTTCATTTTCTACCTTCACGTTCAATAAAGATATTTACATGTCACTAACGTTTTTAAAAAACATGATGTTAAAATCTCCTTCAAAACCAACAATAATAACGCTAATGTCTTACACAACTCATCATCTATTAATAGAACTGACCCTTTTTCAAAATCTGGTGTATATAGGTTCAAATGCAACAGCTGCAATTCTTCTTATATCGGACAAACAGGAAGAAACTTTAAAATACGATACCTTGAACATGTCAATGCCCAAAAACACAATAAATTTTCTGCAGTTGGTCAGCACATGAATGATTGTAATTATAAATTTACTGACATTAAACAAGATATGACAATTCTCAAAATTATGAATAAAGGACCCCTCCTTAACATAACAGAGAATTGCTTTATAAATTTAGACCAATATTTCAATCCCAATTTCAATCTCAATGACATTTCCGAAAAATCAAACATTCTTTTTGACCTGCTAATTCAACTTTTCAGACAATCAAAATCTAATACTAAAGGTCCGATTGTTCATTCTATTTTTAGCACTTTTCTTAATCATTCTTCCATATTCCCACATCCCTCAGCCCCACCTTAAAAAAATAAATAAAAAAAATTCTCAGACCTTTATTTTCCTTCCTTCACCTCAAAAAAAATGTTGATCCTTACCTACCTCAGTTTCACTCTTCAGCTAAAAAAAAAAAAAAAAACTCGGACCTTTATTTTCCTTCCTTCACCTCCTCAATAAAATAATTTCCTTTGATCCTTGCCTACCTCCGTTTCTCTCTTCAGCTATAAAAAAAAAAAAATATATATTCTTCTCCTGCCTTCATTTTTCTTCCCTCACCTCCTCAAAATTTCCTTTGATCCTTTCCTACCTCCGTTTCTCTCTTCAGCTCATCACATCACGCTTGAGTTTTCCTTTTGACATATTTAAAAAAAAAAAAAAATCTTACTGTCTTTTATTCAGAATCAAATTTATGGTCCGCATTGAACTGCGAATTTATTTCCACCTTTATTTAACTCCATATATGTTGCTCCACCTCGTGAAACATCCATCGTCCTTCAAGATTCCAGAAGCAGAAGAGCTTTCTCCTAGCATCATACTTCGCATCGTCTATTAATTCTGGTTTATGAACATCTTGAGAAGACTATGTTACGATTCTTTATTTTCAATCGATCTCTGAATGAACAACATTATCGCTTAAGAACCAAGTTTTTTCGATTTCCATTTCCACAATTTATACAACGCACGGGACTTTTTTAAGGATCTCTATTTTTTAACATAATATAACGCTTCTCTGGTTTCCTAAGCCTCCACACGCAACTATTGCCATGTTCAAAAAAACTGAAGAGCCTTCCAACATCCATGTATTTTTGACGTCTATCAATACCTTATAAAACACGACGTAATCTTCTTTGATTATACAACAGCTAAGAAGAAGCCAGCATTCAACCTACTATTCTTCTTTATTGCATCATTTAGTGCACAGTGGTCTTTTATAATATACGGCGCACCGAACTTTACATAAATTCCGCTCAGTGCTTCGTCAATTTGGATGAGTTATTATTTTTAATATATCTCTACTCAACTTCCCACTTGGTATGTACCTTTAAAGAGACTGTACTTGTGTTTACATTGTTTATGTTTTCTTCGATCTTTGACTTACTTCAGGCTGATGATGACCTATTACTAGGTCGAAACTAGTCACTATGTAATTTTCATTTTGTATTGAAAAGGTGGACCAATAATAATATATTATTTTACTCTATTGTAATCACAGTTCAATACGGATCTATCATTATGAAACTTATTCCAATCAACATTATCAAATGCATTTTCTAGATCTATGAATGCCATGTACGTGGGCTTGTCCTTCTTGATTCGATCCTCTAAGATCGAACGTAAAGTCAGGATTGCTTCACGTGTTCCTACATTTCTTCTGAAGCCAAATTGATCTTCTCCCAACTCAGCTTAACTTGTTTTTCCATTCTTCTGTAAATAAAGTGTTAAAATTTTGCAGGCATGAGATTCTAAACTAATGGTGCGGTAGTTTTCACACCTGTCAGCACCGGCTTTCTTGGAAATAGGTATAACAACATTATGCTGAAAATCGGATGGGTCTTCTCCTGTCTTACATTTTACACACTAAATGGAATAACATTGCCATGCTGGTTTCTCCTAAGGCAGTCAGTAATTCAAAGGGAATGTCATCTATTCCAGGTGCCTTGCTCCTATTTAGGTCACTCACAGCTCTGTCAAACTGACCTCAAAATTGGGTCTTCCATTTCATCAGCATCAACAGCCTCTTCTTGTTCCAGAACCAAATTATCTACATCTCTACCTGGATACAACTGTTGGATATGTTCCTGCAATCTTTCCGCTTTATCTTCTTTCCCTAGAAGTGGCGTTCCATCTGAGCTCTTAATATTCATACACCTAGATTTCCTTTCACCAAAGGTTTCCTTAACCCCTTAACTGGGCTTGACACCTAAAGGCGTCAACAGCTGTCGCACGAGTATTGGGTTTGACGCCTTTAGGCATTCTTGTACTTCTAAATGTGTTCTTACGTAGGGTTAGGTTCCTATAGGCGCCTGACTATTCTTAATCACTTCTGCCATCTACTATCGTAATTTAAAACAAATTATATTCATATTAGATGTGATTATTGCTGTCCTATTCATTTCTATTCAGTCTCATGCCAGTCGGGTAGTTCACGCCTAAGCGGCAGTACAAAAGCTGTCTCGTGTTGCCTCGTATGGTCCGCGCCAAATTCTTTGTAAATAATTTGTGTATATGTACATTGAAATAACTAAATTTGCTAGCTGTTGTCATCGTTGTTGTTGTTACTACGATACAGTTGTTCTGCGAACTCCATTGTCCATGTTCTGCTAACTTTCCGTAAATTGGTCTGTATATGGTGGTAAACTATTCCGTGTGACGCGACAATGGCTTGGTTAGGAAATACGTTGAATTATCTGAGAATCCGCCGACCGGATGTAGAAAACGTTGTGTTGTGTGCCTGTCAAACCAGAGGCGATGGGAAACTGTCGCCTACTGTGAGGAATGTGACATGGCACTTTGTGCTCTCCCTCGCTTCCGTATTTAACACACTGTGCGCAATTCCTGAATAACCTATGGTCCAGAGAGTATGTAGAACCTATTGATGCATATATGTAAACTTGAAAAATATCATAATAATGACAGGAACACTTTTTAAATTCACTTTTGTATGAACACACTGTGTATATATGTATATATTTACGGGTTTACAAGAAAAACGGTAATAACATAATGCTATTGAATTTCTACTATATCACTCATAATTTAAATAAATCAAGTAAAATATATTTTTCTGTTGAGTATTTACATCTACACCGGCCCATGGTGTAGGGGTGCCTGCCTCTTACCCGGAGGTCTCGGGTTCGATTCCCGGCCAGGTCAGGGATTTTTTCCTGGACCTGGGGGCTGGTTCGAGGTCCACTCAGCCTACGTGATTAGAATTGAGGAGCTACTTGACAGTGAGATAGCGGTCCTGGTCTCGAAAGCCAAGAATATCGGCCGAGATGATTCGTTGTGCTGACCATACGACACCTCGTAATCTGCAGGCCTTCGGGCTGAGCAGCGGTCGCTTGGTAGGCCAAGGCCCTTCAAGGGCTGTAGTGCCATGGGTTTGTTTTTGTTTTTTGTATTTACATCTGCCGCACGCTACTGTACCCATTCCAAAAGTGCGCATTGCGCTGAATAATTACCCACTGGCTGATTGATGTTATGAAACTATTCCCCAATTAAGGGGTTAATTTTCCTGTATGCAGCATCTACCTTTCCTAGGACCATAGAACCTTCGACATCCTTGCACTTCTTCAGCCATTCTTCCTTAGCTACCTTGCACTTTCTGTCCACTTCATTCTTTAATCACCTGTATTCTTTTCTGTCCTCTCCATTTCTAGAATTCTTGTATTTTCGTCGTTCATCAATCAAGTCTAGTTTCTCCTGAGTTATCCACTGATTCTTAGTTGATCTCTTCCTTCATAACATTTCTTCAGCAGCCCTACCGACTTCATTTGTCATGACTATCCACCCTTCCTCTATTGTGTTTCCATCAGCCTTTTCATTTAGTCCTTGTGCAATATGTTCCTTGAAACAATCCCTGACACTTTTTTTCTTTCAACCTGTCTAGATTCCATCTTTTTGCATGCTTTCCTTTCTTCAACTTCACATGGCAACAAGTTGTGGTTAGAGTCCATGTCCACTCCTGGGAAAGTTTTGCAATCCAATACCTGGTGTCTGAATCTCTGCCTAATCATAATGAAGTCTATTTGATACCTTGCAGTGTCTTCAGGTCTCGTCCACGTATACAGCAGTCGTTTGTGGTGTTTGAACCAAGTATTGGCAAGGACTAAATTATGATCAGTGCAGAATTCAACCAGCCGACATCCTCTTTCGTTCCTTTGTCCCAATCCAAATTCTCCTACTGTATTACCTTCTTTTCCTTGGCTTACCACTGCATTCCAGCCTCTCATCACAATTAGGTTCTCGTCACCTTTAACACATTGTATTAAATCTTCTATCTCTTCATATATTCTTTCGATTTCCTCATCATCCGCTGAACTGGTGTCTATCTTGACAACAATAATTCTTTCACTATGCTGGTCATAGTAGCTTACCCGCTGCCCTATTTTCTTATCCATTATTAAACCAACTCCTGCATTTCCCCTGTTTAATTTTGTATTGATAATTTAGTAGTCGGCTAATCAAAAATCATGTTCTCCCTGCCAACTTCTCTTATACCAACTACATCTAACTTAAGTCTATCCATCTCCCTTTTCAGGTTCTCTAACCTACCACAATGGTTCAAACTTCTAACATTCCATGCTCCAACTCGCAGAATGTCAGTATCCATCTTCCTGATGATCGCCCCCTCTCGTGTAGTCCCCACCTGGAGATCCGAATGGGGGACTAGTTTACCTCGGGAATATTTTACCTAGGAGGAAACCATCATCAGTACATCATTCATACAAAGACAGCTGCATGTCCTCGGGAGTTAGTTACGGCTGTAGTTTCCCGTTGCTTTCAGCCGTGTAGCAGTATCAACACAGCTAAGCCATGTTGAGTATTATTACAAAGCCATACCAGTCAATCATCTAGACTGCCGCCCCTGCTACTTCCAAAAGGCTGCTACCCCCCTTTCGATGAACCATTACTTAGTCTGGTCTCTCAACAGATACCCATCCGATATGGTTACACCTGTGGCTCGGCTATCCGGTTCATTGGGACATGCAAGCCTCCCCACCGCGGCAAGGTCACATGGTTCGTAGAGGAGGAACATAACTATACTAATTTACAAACTGTATAAAGCGGTACTTCGAAATAATGATTGTATTATATATTTGTAGCTACTCACTGACTGTGATTATGTTGGGTGAAACAAAGCAGATTGATTAATAATGAAGAACATAACCTTTGATAATAAACTGAATTCCATGGTGGAAAATACATGTCATTTAAATAACAAAATCAAACTAAAAGTAAACTATGGTGTTTAACATTTGCATTCTTTCAGGACTGTTCTTTGCTTTTAGTGATATTCCGCTCGTAACTGCTTTAAAAAATGTGAACGTTTGATGGTGAAATGATTCAGGTACTTGCTGAAATTAATTGTCAACTCTTGCTGAAAACATGCTCAGATGGAACACCTATGGCTGGATTTTTTGGGCCAAGTTTGCCAATTTCGGATACCTATGATCCTGTGTAATGGAATCATTGCCGAACAATAAATCACATTTCTAAAGCTAAACTTACAGTTTCTAAAGAAATCATAATTGCCTTATATTTCCACTATTTACGCAAATTTTGGCCTTCCTTTCAGATGTAATTTGTGTTGCATGTGTGTCCACCTCTTTCAACTTTCACATTGGTGTCTAGATAGCAATGCTGAGCTTGAGCCACTTTTTAATATCCTTATAAGAGCATGTAAAACAGTAGACATACCCCTCCAAATTTGGTCTAACCTGGGCTAGTTATACTCCCACCTGTTTTCGTTACTGTGATCCGAACACCAGATTGAATCATTGCCTGGGTATTTTCTTTTGTGTACTCATCCTTTTCCCCCCACAACATCTCTATATATACTGTTACGAGTTGGCAGGGTAAATAAATGAGTACAGAAACTGCTAGCATCCTATTTTCAAGATTTATTAGGTAAGCACTAAACTACACACAACTTTCGCTCATAACTCACACACAGTTTGCGCCCTCTCTCCCCCCCCCCCCCCCCCTAATTTCTCACTTGTTCTCATACTACACAGTAGTTCACACACAAGGTCCCACGTCACACGTTCTTTCCTTCACTGTCGGTCCGCACTATAGCATGCTAGACCGACAATTATGGCAGTTCACACACTTCACAGCACTGGCAGTCGCTCACGACTGAAACACACTAACTGTTACCCAGGCAAGTCACACCTCCCTTATATATCTGCGCCGGTCCATGCAGAACAGTCCGGATGCTGGATGTGTCCACGAACCTCGCAAGATGGAAGATTCCAGATTAATCGTCTGGTAATTTCCACAGTCCCATGCAGCGCTACCATGGATAGAAGCATGAGGGGACCAGTCTAGCACTTAAGTATTGGTCGTGATTGGCGCGGTCGAAGCGTAAGCGGGTGGGCCGATACGGGGATGTTCCCACCCACAGCAAGTTGGCATGTCGGGCGTTATAACCAATACAAAATGTTATATAAATAAAAGGGTTTTGTCTGTACATTGCTTAGAATGTAAAAAAAATATTTCTGTAACAGTCATGTCCACAGTAACAAGGAAATGCATTTTTTAATTTTCCGTAATTTCTGTCTGCTTGTATGTACGTGCAGCACGATAAAACAGATGAAGAGAATTTAATGAAAATTGGTATGTAAAGTCGGGGAATAATTCGCTACAAGCTAGGCCATAAATAATTTTATTAACGCTGAGTGAAATGGTAGTTTAGGGGAAGGTATCAAATTTAATTCTCAAATATTTATGTTACTGGCGGTCCTATTGATAAATATTACATAACTAAAGTTACATAGTATTACATTTCTGATCATTTATGTCATACAGTCTTGCTGTACCAGCAGTGATAGAGATATTAATGAATTTGGATTTTTGTTGCTAAGTCCATATCAACGCAGGGTCATGAGAAAAAATGTTAAACAGAATTTAATGAAAATCAGTATGTAAAGTAGGGGAATAAGGAACTACAGTCTACGCTATAAATAATTTTATTCACCCTGGTTGAAATGGTAGTTTACAGGAAGGCACCTAAAATTTAATTTTTAGTTACCTATGTTATTGGTCCTATCGATAAGTAATCATCATCATCATCATCATTTCCCAACTCCAGTTTCCCAGGTGCTCGCCATCTCCCATCTTCATACGTCTTCTGTTCCAGTACACCCTCCCATCTGTCCCCTCCCTCCACCACATCTGACCTTACAGTCTATATCCAGCGTTTTCTTGCTCTTCCCTGTGGTCTTCTTCCTACGAGATTAAGGTCAAAATATTTTCTGACAGGTCTTTCCCTGTTCATTCTCATTATGTGCCCATACCACTGAAGTCTGTTTCTTTATGACAATGGTAATAGGAACCTTGATACCAGCTACTTTCCTATTCACTTCATTTCTGATCTTGTCTTCTCTGGGAGTTTGGTTCAGGGTTCTAATGAATCTCATTTCAGTTGCTTGGATTCTGCTGAAGTCTTTGTTTAGTAGGGTACGTCTCTAAACCGTACGTGATGACTAGTACGAAGTAAGTGTGGTAATGATTGTTTTAGGTTTTTGTGGTATTTTGCAGTCCCAGAGAAGATTTCTGACTTGACTGTAGAAGTTAGATGCTTTCTGTGTCCTGCTGAGTATTTCCTGCCTAAAAGTGTCTTGAGATTGTGCTTCGAAGATACTTGAAGAGGGAAGCTGATTCGATTTTGACTCCTTCCAGAAATATGTTTGAGCTTGTTCATTCCCTGTTGACGGTAATTTACATTGTCTTTATATTGCTCATCTTCAGACCAAAATTTTTGAATGTGTTGTTCCATTCGTCAAGTTTCTTCTGAACTTCAGATTCTGTCTCTCCTCATAAAAGCAAATCATCAGCAAATACCAGGGCGTTTGGTTCACTGTCCATTTTCTTGGTAGATTTTATGACCTTGTCCATTAATATTATGAACAGCAAAAGTGATAGGGCACTTCCTTGTTGGACACCTCTCTGTTTCAAATCATTTTGATCGTCCGTTGCCTATCTGGACACAGCTGTAGCATTTCTGGTATAGCATCTTGACTTTGCCAATTAAGTACTTTGGCACCTTTAGGTCCTCCAGACATTCCCTTATCTTGTTTCGAGGAACACTATCATTTGCTTTTCAATGTCCACAAATGCAATCACAAGATTTTTTCCGTATTCCCAGTACTTTTCTGTCAGCATTTAAACTGCAAAGATAAGATCCACAGTACTTCGATATTTCTTGAACCTGTGTTGTTCTTCCTCAAGCAAAGGTTCCAGTATCTTCCTAAGTCTCATTTCTAGGATCTTTTCCAGCAGCTTCAGCGTGTGACAACAGCGTGATGCCTCTGTAATTTCCACATTTTCGTCGGTTGCCCTTTTCAAACAGTGGGATGACTCCCTTACGCCAACCTTCTGGGATTTTGTTTCCTTCCCAAATCACTGATAACACTCTATACAGCCAATTTAAGCCAGGTATTCCAGCTGCCTTTATCATGTCTGAGGTGAGATCATCAAAGCCTGGGGACTTCCCATTTTGCAAGCTCTTTAGTGCTGTTTCTACCTCAAACCATGTTAATGGGCATTGGTCATTTTTAGCTTCATCTACACTACAATCACTGGTGGTGGTGTTGCCCCCATCTCCATTTAACAAGATGTTGAAGTACTTCATTTCATCCCTGATCCCTTCCTCTGTTTCTGTGCAAGGATGTTTATATATTCATAAGTACTACATAACAAAAATTATAGAGAACACAATTTCCAATAATTTATGTTTTATTCAATTTTACCGTACCAATGATGATAAGATTGGTGCTGGTGGTGATTGTTTCAAGAGAAAGTACAACTAGCAACAATCCTCTATATAACAGCAATGAGAGAAAATGGAAGGGGCTGGACACTTTGAAGAATAAAGGTATCAGCCTAAGAAAGACTAGAACTGCCAAGGGCGTGAAAATGAAATACTCCCTAGGCCTCCAAATGTAATACTGTCAGGGTCAAAAAAGGACAAGAGTTGATCAAGGGAGGTTGGATAGGATAGATAAAGGTGAAGCCTGACAAGTGGAAGCAATGCCGGGACTCAGCTACAGGCCCCGCGGTCACCAACCAATCCTCCCATGTTCAGAGCCCCTGGGGCCACATTTAGTCGTCTTCTCTTACTACAGGCTGGGGATACCATGAGTGTTATTCTACTGCCCCCACCCACACAGGGACAGCTATAATAAGAGGATTCATGAATTTAGATGTATTTAGACTTTTGTAGCTTGGTCCATATCAACGCCGAGCATTGCTGACATGGAAATATTGTTCAAGCGTGTAAACTGGTGATGGATTGTGTCACGATTGTCTTAATGTGTAAAAACGCATTGGTCAGTGAAAATTGTGAAGATGATTATAAAAATGTAAAGGAATGATCACTTCAATGATAAGACAAAAGGGAGTCATGAAAGACAGGAGGACTCACTTTACATTAGATGTCTAATATCACAGAGTCTTTTTTTTTTTTTCCTCTAGGGGCTTTACGTCGCACCGACACAGATAGGTCTTATGGCGACGATGGGCGGCCGTGGCCTTAATTAAGGTACAGCCCCAGCATTTGCCTGGTGTGAAAATGAGAAACCACGGAAAACCATTTTCAGGGCTGCCGATAGTGGGATTTGAACCTACTATCTCCCGGATGCAAGCTCACAGCCGCGCGCCTCTACGCACACGGCCAACTCGCCCGGTCCACACACACACACACACACACACACACACACACACACACACACACACACACACACACACACAGTCTTAAGAAACCTAAATATAAAACCACAATATACAAAGCTCATAGAATTGATCAACACTAACATTACAGTGACCCTTGTTTGTTGTGATGTGATGTGCTTTGTGTCTTCTGCTGCTACTCATTTCCAACAGATGGGATTACTGCTGTGTACCGAGTATAACAGCTTGCCCGAATATTGGCGGGAAGTAGCTGGGGAGTTAAATAACTTTTCTTTAGCATGCCATTCCTCCGGTTTAAATTTTCTGATATTACTGGTATGTAACACACTGGTCCATTATACTATTCCAGCTAATGTGCTGTTTTTCATTTGATTATTTCATATGATAGCATTGCTTTTAATCACAACATTCCTATTAACGTCATTGTAATGACCTATGTTGACTTCAGTTGGTAAAACCACAAAGACAGTATTTCTGAGGATGTAAAAAAGGCAGGTGAGAGTGAATGTCTGCCATTATAATAAAAACTGCCCAACTCCAATGTGACTTACAGACAAGTGAGCCCTGCATTACATTGAAAATTCCTGAACAGCCTGCACACGATAAAAGACGTATGATGACTACCCCATCGCGTTTCCTGGGGTAATGTTAAGAGTTATATAATTTAATACAATCTTACAACTTGTAAACTACTTAACCCAAAATTCTGTATACAGTGTAGATTTCCGTAGCACAGTACGGGTACATCAGCTAGTTTAATATACATTGATGGTCCAGTAATGACGCCTTCTTACGAAGGCATATTCCCTGCCCACTACAACTTCAAAACTAGCACAATAACTGAGATAAATTGTAAAGCAGTAACAGATGACTAGAACTTGACACCACATGCAATCCATGAATGAGAATAAGTGGGCAAGCTGACGCAGGAAAGGAAAGAATCACGTAGCGGAAGCACACTTGGTTACTCTGCAACCCTTGTGACTGCATTGTGCAGGTGCATGAAGCCAAATGATCGCTTTGTGGTCTGAATCTGCAAACAATCAGCTTGACTACAAAGTCAGCATCAGTCAACTTAGGTGAACATTCATCAAGCTTTATAAAGACTCATCCGTTACCTCTCTCATATCACAGCTGAACTGCACTACACCATCTGGGCAAGAGTAAGAAATAAGGATGTCTGAAGGAAATCAGACTAGAAAAGCTTTCTGACAATGGAGAGAAAATTAGATGGTTTGGACATGTGAAAAGAGGATGGAAGAGGAAAGGATACTGAAACTGATTGTGGAGGCTATGACTGAAATACGGAGAAGCAGAGGCAGACCGAGACTAAGATAGTTTAAGTCTATCAAGAGCAGCATAGAGTCTGGACTAGAACACAGCTCAGAAGCAGCAGACAGAGGGAGATTGAAGGTTATCATTAACATATCCACCTGTCAGGAGCTGAAAAAGGGAAACTGACAATTTAAACAGACATCATCTTACCAAGCCCTATTTATATGTGTAATGATTATCGGTGATTCCAACTACTCGTAAGCCGAGTAGTATTAATATGTAAACTAACTTCTACATATATGCTGATCTGAAAGTTTCTACAACTGTAAAGTGCACTTGCTTAAGATAATAAATACCTCTTCCAACACTAGGAACAGTACATTCTGGGAGTTTCCCTTGAGGGCGTGCTCTGCCACGTCCAGCAACAGCAACAGGCAGCCTTCCATACACACCTCCTTGCGCTGAAAAACATTCAAATAATTTGATCATGCATAAGACCAA
The DNA here is from genome assembly GCF_040414725.1 of Anabrus simplex. Classification (NCBI taxonomy): domain Eukaryota; kingdom Metazoa; phylum Arthropoda; class Insecta; order Orthoptera; family Tettigoniidae; genus Anabrus; species Anabrus simplex. The sequence continues at coordinate 73,967,235 of NC_090275.1, read as the reverse complement.
TGCATTGAAAGGATAGGCTTCAACTTCATTTCAAAGCAGAAATTAATGGAAAAGATCAATCAAAAGCATAGCAAGTCATATGTAGACAGGCAGGAACATTGAAAGGAACAAGTAACTACAAAAACACTGACGAATCAGTGTGGGAAGAAAGAACAATAGATAACACACGCTTGGTTTATTCAACCTTAGTTAAATGTTAACTGCCTGTTAAAATACTTTAACAGTAAACTTAACCAAATTAGCATTTAATCAACATTGGTTAATCTGTTAAACTCTCAGTTAACTGAACTGCGCATGTTCAAGCAGTTCAGTTCTCTGTTAGCTCAAAATATGGCAGGTGCTTTAGATGCAGAACTTCTGTATCCTGAATATTCAGAATATGATAGGTCTTTTCCAGAAAGAGTTACAAACTGAAGAGATGATTTTCATACAGTTGTTTCAGATACTCGACTGTACGTTGACTAGTCTCTGTATGTACATTGAATTCATTACAAATTTTCTGCCAAGCACGGCTTTTAGCTTTGAGTACAGATCCATTAGATTGTTTACTTTCTACAACAGGTAGAATTTTTCGCCAGCTGGGCGGGAAATGCAACGTAAAAAATTAAAATGGTTAAATTTCTGTTTTTCTCCCTCAGAGCATTAACAGTACTATCAGGCAGGTAAACATTAACTGCAAAATTGAACTATTTTAGTGTTATCACGAACAAGACATAAGAGTACAGTATTTTGAACTTCTTGTGTTCTGCTGCTCGTTCATCATCATGTAACACCAGGACTTACTGCTCTGTTGCTGTAGAGTGCCATGCGGAATCAAGTGCTCACATGCTAATCCGGACACGGCTCACGCACTATATGTGATAGTCAAGATGAACATCTCAACTCTGATGTAATTGATGCAATTGTGCTGACAATAATTTAAGATTTATCATTTAAATAAACAATCCTGCAGTATTTACATTTTAATTTGGAATACCTTTTCCAACACTCCTCATTGAAGTGAAGCGAATCCAGGATTGAAACTTTACATGATGATGGATCCTTTCCAGCATCCATAAGGAATAAAATTCACTGCATCAGGTTCTTCCTATAAAGTGACTTAAAGGAGTGAATAACCCCTAAATCCGTACGTTGTAGCTTGCTTGTGCAGTTAGCAGCCAGAAATTCTAACTGCACATTCCTCAAATTAACATCCACGAAATGTGCAGGACAACGGTCAATGAAAAGAAGGATTTTCCTATTTTGTGCACTCATTTTTGAATCCAGAGCAATTAACTGTTGGAAAAGATCTGAGGTCATTCAAGCTTTATAGTTGGCATCGTAGGCAGTAGGTAATGATCGCACATTCTTGAAGCAACGAGGCTTCTAAGATTTCCCTATCACATAGTGGGGAGCTTCTCAGAGCCATCAGCATTGGCTCCCAACATCACTGTGAGCCTCATCTTGCTGTGTTTCCCACCATGGCATCATTTATCTCCTTTGAATGCAAAAGTCTTGCTGGGCAACATGCTGAAAAACAGTCCAATTTCATCTAGGTTAAAAATGTTCCTGGGTTCGTAATCCTTGGTCAGCCCCTGCAATCTTCTATTGATCCATTCTTCCACAGTTTCATGACTAAGTGCATTAGATTCCCCATAGTTTTATAGGTTAGGTTATACCTTTTCCTAAATCGGTTGATCCAGCCATTGGACGCGCTGAAATTTTCAATGCCAAGAATGTTTGCCACTTTAAGCACCTTTTCCTTTAAGAGCACACCATCAATTGGAATGCCTGTGGCTCTTGAAGTTTCAAACCAACTTTTTACAATTTTTTTTATTTTTCTTCTGGTATTTGCGGGAATTCACTTTGACCGTTCGATGCACATAACAAGAACAAAAAACGTAACAAATAACAAAAATAAATGTGACGAATCAGTGACAATAACTTTTAACAACTCCAACAACAAACACAAGTGTAAAACAATAACTGTGAAATAACGAACTCAGGCAAGACAAACACTGAATCACTCTCCTCCTCCTTCGCAGTTTTGTCGGGCTCTGCATGTTACCATTACCTAGATACTGTATGTGCGGTATTATACAGGTTTTTGATTTCTATTGGGCGTTTGTTTACTTGCATTCAAAAGTCATAGGATTATGGTGGAAAGTTTGTGTGTATACGAGATTTAGAGAGTTAATTCAACTCATTGTCGGATTTGAAAATAAGGTTTAGGACATTGTGGAAGACACCCGATATCAAAGAACGCGCTGCAATGGTTAAGCGGAAGTTCAATAGAGTTATTGTAGACCACGGTTGTTGGATTTGGTCGTCATGCCCTGGTTACTCAAAGAGTTTTAGGTTAGTTGCAATGCCATTTTTCCTCAAATTTTTTTCCTCTCGAATGGCCTGTCATGGCCATAAATGTCGCAAACGTAAATTTGAGGATTTTAAAACATAGTTAGCATAGGAAATCTCAGGGGACCAACAAAAAATGTTGTAAAAGATGGGAAAACGTAAAAGCCGGGAACGTAAATGCGGGGTAATACTGTACTGGTAAATCATCTACATTTTATCCACGGTTAGACGTTTATTTTTGATTACTTTTGATTGCATCACCTAGCAGATTTTTGTCACTTCTCTCAGGGCACTATTCAGACAGCAATCAAAATTCCTCCTTCCTAACACAAATCTGTTATTTTAATATGATGGGATATGATCATGTCCTCAACACCAGAACAGATGTTGCAGCTTACATGTTAAAGCCATGGAAGGTCTTGGGATTTAAAAACTGCTTCCGTTTTATATGTGCTGCGTAACGTTTAAAAAGTTTGTATCATTTCCCACTTGTACTGCCTTGTGCAGCGAGTGCCTCAGTGAGCTACGCAGCTGAGCTCAAGATCAATAAACCAAACTTTCTGGAAGTTTGATCCTTTTTTTTTTCCTCTTTCTAATTTGATTGTGATTAGTGACTGACAGAATTGAATATAATGCATTTGTGAACTTTTGAGAATCAATACTTAGGATCGAAATCATATTCTCGAGTTCAACATAACCTTTCTAAGTGAATGTAGCTAGTGGCGTATACTGAGGACTACCAAGGCTATCAGTGAAGCCCAAACCTCAAATGCGAACTATGGAAATCTAAAACACGTTATAATGTAAGCATATGACATTGTTTTATTTACAAACCTTGAAAGCAATGAGAAATAACTTTGCACGTTTTTCTGATAAGGCTTCAGAGGCTGATATTGCAGCCTGGACTCTCATCTCTCTCCCCTCGACTCACCTCACGCAGCTTGCTGCTGTACGCCCGATAGGCACGGGGACCAGGGGGAATAAGTATGCTACGCTTCGGTCCGTCAGATCGCCACTGTTAGCTATCAACCATGCATTACTAATTGTATATACTTCGTCACCTTATCCTTGTGACTTAATTATATAGATAACAAAGTGCTGGTATTTCACTCCCATTTACTTCTACGTCCTTGTAAGAAGACACCGAAGGGCTGTTGTTAATAGGAGTAATATAGTTTTATTCTGATAGGCAGATCTGCAAAAATGAAATGCAATCTTTGTGGTTTAGTTAGGTTTAGTGTTCTCTTTTGTTGGCTGAAATCGAACCCGTGATCATGGGTCGGACACCACCACTGATCTTCCGAGGAAGCTAATTAACCAGTGAACGATGGGTACGACCGCAGTCAAATTCAACAGTTTTATTTAATGATGACAACAACAACAACAACAATAATAATAATAATAATAATAATAATAATAATAATGAAAATGAAAACCTGTTTTCCAGTCACTGACCGGGTCAGGGATGGAATGAATGAAGCAGATTTAGGCTATTAGTACGATGGGGTCACCACTCCCAAATAATAATAATAATAATAATAATAATAATAATAATAATAATAATAATAATAATGGTGTATGGCATCTGTATAGGCTTGGTGGTGACCTAATGAGGATAAAATGAATGGCGAAGATGTTGTAAACACCCAGTCCCCAAGCCAGGGGAATTAACAGTATGAGGGGGTTGATTCTGAAAATTGAACCGGTGCCATCAGACCAAAGGCAAGCATTCTATCCATTTAGCCACACAACCAGACTTCAATTTGCTAAACCTTAGGCTGCCATCTCGACTGATCAGGTGTTGAGTATTGGCAGTGGCAGAGGCCAGGGCAGTAGCTTGTGAAGCAGCCTTGACAACAAAGCACGCTTCTCCGTTGGCTATTGGCTGCAGCTCTAATCACTTAAGGGTTGACGTTCACTAAACCAACTATCGAAAAGGGGTAACCTAAGTCTAGTGGTAGCCCACGCCTTAATCCCAGCATATGCCACTGCAATGTAGGCCTAATTTATGCATTTCAAGGCTTCCAGAAAATTACTACAAACAGTATACTGGTGACCAAATTACAATGGAAGACAACAAAGAAGAGAAGGGATTTCGCCATCATGTTGGGCACTTCTGTATCAGACGTGCCATACTTTATAAGAGAATTAGCATGTACCTGCAGCTTTGCCCGCGTTTATTAATTCAACTGTTTTGCATAATAAAAATTATTTTTTCCTGATAGAGCTTCGGGTTGAACTATATTAGTGCCCTTACAAATATAGCTGAGATATATAGTGTGTTAACGTTTCCAACTCTTGAACAAACCACGTACAGTTGAGAATGGGAGAAGCAACCTTTTCGAAGATGGAGTCATACAACTTTAAGATTGTTCTTGTGCCTTGTTGATGTTCATAGCGAAACAAACAAATGGTGAACTGCAGACACCTGAACTTAAACTGTATATCCAAAGAATTTATTCAAATCTGAGGAATGAATATTACTTTGCTCGCGGCATGTCCAATCATGAGAATGGATTTAATAATATTAGTCATCAGTTTCAGAGTCATGTTCCTTGCAGAGGGCAGGATTCTTATTCTTAAGGATAATCGGTGCCACTATCGTCCGCTCTAAGATGTTCGAGGGTACTCCAGGTGACTCCAAGTTTTTCAAAAGCTCTGCTGTGTAGTCGATAGACTTGTAACTTTGTAGAACATCAGGTAATTCTTGTAAAAGTTGCTTGTTGATGACGTTGACAGCTTCACTTCTTGGAGAAAGAACTGCTCTTTGACATAGGCATGCGTAAGTGGTGAAATGCTGTGGCAACGAATGTTAAAAATTTCAGATCTGTGCGTGTTTATAATATAATCTTCTTTACTATAGCCCACGCTTTCTCTAAATGAAATAATAAAACTTGAGATTGAGTTAGTTGAAAGAAAACATGATAACGGATAATTCTTGTGAGTGTTGCTTATTGATGAGATTGACAGCTTCATGTCTTGGTGCAAGAATTGCTCTTAGACTCAGCCATGCGTCTTAGGTGAAAACCTGTGCCCACCTATGACAAACATTTCAGATCTTTGTTTGTCGTAGATTTGGCTGGGCATCGCACACAGACATCATGGACCGAAGGAAAATGGCTTCTTATTACACGGACTTAAAATGGCATTGACAGATATATGTATTATTCCTAGTTTATTCTTATCGCCTATCTTGTGTCCTATATATTTCCTCTAAATATATAGATGTCCAACCCTTGTCCCCTTTCTCTACGCAGTTTGGGTATGAAGTGAAATGAATCTTCGTAGGATGTTTTTACGACCTGATATCTTTCATGACGTCAACCTAATCAGATGAGTTAATGAGATGAAATGAATGTCATGATATATGATTCTAAGAATGAAAAGGATGAAACCCAACATCGGCACATAGACCAATACTTTCGAATAGCTCAAGACTTTTTAAAGTCAAAAACATTTTTAGTCCGTATTGAATCCAGATTTACATTAAGGAGTGAGGGTAATTGTTTCCACCTATTCAATACTACAACCAGCGTTTTGTAACAACTATAAGGACTTGACCGCGTTTAAACTATTCATATCCAAAGGATTGTACAGAGTTAACAAATTATAATATATCGCATAAGAAATATACTAGAAATTTCAATAAAAAGTTTTATGGTGTACACCAAATTATAAAATAATTTAAGATTATGGTTCAATTTGTATGTACATATATTTTTAAATTATGTTAATACTGATTCGTATAAAGCCTTATTTTCCTTTGGCTGATGATGGCAAACACAAATGCCGAAACTGGTCCCAATGTTGAAATGTAATAAATACGTGATTTATTAATGACGTCACACTGTTGTAGTATTGAATAGGTGGAAACAATTACCCTCACTCCTTAATGTATATAGCTCAAGACTTCACGTCCCTATCCGACAGGGTCATATGCCCTCACACCACATAAGACCAAAAACGGCTTCCTACGCCATGGATGTAAAATGGCTCCTTGAATTGCGTTTTCCACCAACGTTATGTACGTTGCCTAGCGACGACTCTATGCATATAATCTTGGTGACAGCACGTTGGATTGTCATACCCCAATACACGTTTTCCGATGGTTTTTCGTTCATAACTCGTTAACGAAAGCGAAAATGAAAATTCCGGCTTCGAGATCTCTGCATGCCGTAGATTTTTCTGGACATCACACACAGACAGACACTTCCTCTTTTATTATTATAGATTAAAAACTACTTGTGATTGATTGTTATTTGGCTTGGCGTTATTTATTAGATTTATTTCATGAGCATGGCTGATCAAGCTGCTGGCCTGAAATAAATTTTCATGGGAAACAGACTAAGTTTTCCTGGTAAAATTGAATGTGAAGGATTTTTAACTCGTGTAATTAATATATGAAGCTGGCCCTGCAGTCAAGCTTGCTTGCCTCTCACCTGGAGGCCCCAGGTTCAATTCCCAGCCACGTCGGGCATTTTTACCTGGTTATGAGGGCTGGTTCTAGGTTGACTCAGCCTACATGATTACAATTGAGGAGCTATCTAATGGCAAGATCATGACCCCCTTCTAGAGAGCTAGAAATAATAGCCGAGAATATCTGTCACACCGACCGTGCATCACCTCGTAATCTGCAGGCTTTCAGGCCGAGCAGCAGTCACTTGTTAGGACAAGGCCCATCAGGGCTGTAGTTAGGATTATAATTATACATATTTCATCACTGTGATGTTTAGCCGAATTGTTTAGTGTTTTAATTTGTTCCGAGATTGTATGCTCCCCTCCACCCCCCCGTGTGGCCCCTCCAAAAACGGAGAATCGAGGTTCCACGTAAAGGCCGAAGGAGCTTTTACACAGTTACGACCAATATGAGATCCCTTAACGTTCGCTTAAAAATTAAGCTAAGAATATTTAACTCGAATGTTAAATCTGTTTTACTGCATGGAAGCGAAATCAGGAAAGTGACCGAAGACATTACCACAAGGTAATTTAGGTATTCATTATGAGAATATGGTGGCCAAAGACCATCTCAAACAAAGATCTTTGAGAGGCCACAAGTCAAAGTCCTGTACAGCAACAGATAAAAGAAAAAGAAATTGGAGGCGGATTGGAACACCACCACAAGAAAGTATCACAAGGTAGGCATTGAGCTGGAACTCGCAAGGTAGTCACAGACAAAGCAGACCGAGGATCACCTGGAAGAGAAGCACAGACAGGGAGACAGCTGGAGTCAACAAAATACAGAGAGAGGTGAAAGCCTTGGTGGTAGAACAAGTTGGAGAAATTTAGTCGAGGTGCTATATTCCACCTAGAAATTAAAGAAAATCAGTCGAGTAAGAAGTGGACAAGCAGCAAAATAGTAAGATGAAAATGTGATGGTCTGAATAAAAATTAAAAAAAAACTCAAAATTTAATGTTTTCAATAGAACGGAAATATTTTCAATATTAGAGAAAGACCTGTTAAACTGACATTTTTTGTAAATCTCACAATATTGTTCTAACAACCTACACTACACTAGCATTATCATTTTTGAATGAACAAAAGCTTCAGGTACGTAATATTACAAGTTCTTTGCACAACAAATGTGAGAAGTAACAAGGAAAACAGAGTATGAAAAATTTATGTAAAAGGCATACGACTTTCTACCCCTGTACACAGAGAAGTCTTCAACTTTCAATGTAATATAACCAAACACACTCTCATGATAAAACACTACAGTAAGCCCAAAATCTTTGCCATCAATTTGCTCGTTCCTACAGTGCTGTATATGCAGGTTCTCTCGATTATTCACAATTATTAATAGGACTTTCAACATCACCCAGGGCAAATCCCTGTACCATCCATTTCGACCCACGACCTTATATATTTATCGTATACCCTCAAAGTGCCTAAATGCAAACCCAAGTACATAACTGTCAGAAATACGAAGGACTTAAACTTGGATTACTTGAAATATGAAGCTTATTAATTACCGTGGGATGATATACGGAGTCTAAATGATACTGACGCTGAAGTTAACTTGTTTAATATGATGGTAAAGAACTTACATGACAGACATGCCCCCAAAAGTCTAATAAAAGTTTCTCACCCTTCTTTGTCCACGGTTAGATGATGAATCCAAGAGAATGATGGCCCACCGTGACTTATTATTTCAACATTATAAACAAACCCTTCGATGACAAAGACTTTGAATCTTACTGCATCTTAAGAAATCGCACAAAGCAATTAATCAGAAATAAAAAAATGTGCATATTTCCGGAATTTAGCTAACAACATAAATTCTAATTGTGCATGGGACCAACCTACAGCTCTGGGAATAGGAAAACATCAACAGAGACAGAGAACTCCTGACATTCCACTTGAACTGAACGATTACATTAGTAGAATAAATATTCAACCTACCCCAGTTAACTGCTCCGACTCACCGCTCTCCCCTCCAGCCAATCCACCATTCACATTTCACAGTGTCACAGAAAATCAGGTTAAAAAGACTTTGTACTCTATTAAATCAAAGGCCACAGGTGTAGATGATATTCCTATTGGTTTTATACATAACATTATGGGTGCTGTCCTGCCTATACTGACGCACATACTGAACTATTGTTTACTGAACGGAACTTTCCCAACTGTCTGGAAAACAGCCAATATTATACCGGTACCTAAGAGTTTAGACCCACAATCACCCTCGGATTATCGTCCGGTGTCCATACTCCCTGCGCTTCCTAAGGCCTTTGAACATGTAGTATATGAGCAGGTTCTGGAGTACCTAAATAAAAATGCTCTTTTGGACTCTTTGCAGTCTGGATTTAAGAAGGGGCACAGTACCGCGACAGCACTTTTGAAGGTTACCGAAGACATTAGAAATGCTACGGACAAATGACTGATCACTATACTTATCCTTCTTGACTTCAGTAGTGCCTTTGACACTATAGACATTCAGACTATGATAAAGAAAATGGAACTGCTAAATTTTGACCTGGCTGCGCTTAAGTTCTTATTTGAGTAACCGTCAACAGCGTGTAACAGTAAACGACAAGGTCTCTAAATGGAAAATGAAACTTAGTGGTGCCCCACAGGGCAGTATTGTAAGGCCCTTACTTTTCTGTATTTATATCAATGACATACCATCTGTGACAGTAAATAACACACACCACCTCTATCCTGACGATCTTCAGATTTATCGACACTGCAAGACTTCAGACTTAGATGAAACAATACAAGATATTAACAATGACATCCGACAACTCAGTATATATACACAACGAAATTCTCTTATACTGAACTCCACAAAATCTCAGGCAATCATAATTGGAACACGAAAATTACTGAACTGCTCAAACAATATTGGAATCCCGCCTATCCTACTGAATGGTAACATTATTCCCTACAGTAAAACAGTTAAAAATCTCGGCGTAATTATGAATGAAGCACTTGATCGGTCTGATCACACAAAAACCATCTGTAAAAAGATTTTTGGAGAGCTTCACCCTCAAGCGGCAAAGGGATGTATTTCCATTTGAGCTTAAGGCCAAACTAATACAGACACTAGTTCTCCCTATTCTTGATTATAGTGACGACGTTCTAGTTGATATGACAAGAAACACTTAAAACTTTAACGAGCACTGAATTCCGGCCTGCGATTTATTTACAATATCAGGTACGCTGTTCATAATACCCCATACTATAAGGCTCTCTCATGGCTGAAGCCTGATAAACGTCGGCAGCTACACATTTTAACAATGGTGTTTAGAGTACAAGCTGAAAGTCAGTCACTGTATATTTCTTCCTAAATTCACCTTTTTATCATCCTTTCACAACTTAAATACACGTTCCAGATCCTCTCTTTCTATTCCAGTGCACCGCACAAATAAAATTAATAGATCGTTTGTAGTGACCGGCGCCAGATTATGGAATTCCCTGCCAGCTCAGGTCAGAGAAACTAGCTCCTTACAAAGAGCTACGGTCACCTGTCGAGACTACCTGCTGAAGACAGCTAACTGAATGGCTGAAGTATAAATGTGTGTGCGCCTGGGGATTAGTCATTATTAAGAGTTGTTACTAATGGTTTTATTATTAACTTAGTAATGTATTTAGATTTGTTCTCAATCCTATTAATTTTTGTTTGGTCTTAACTACTTTAAATATCTCACTATTTTATTTATGTTTTTGGTTATATGTGGTTAAGTGGAAGAGAGGGCCTCGAGCCCTAACTTCGCCACTGAAAAAAAGGCATTAATAAATAAATAAATAAATAAATAAATAAATAAATAAATAAATAAATAAATAAATAAATAAATAAATAAATAAATAAATAAATAAATAAATAAATAAATAAATAAATAAATAATATCTGTTTAACAATCCTTGAAGCAACTTTACAAACAATGGTTTGAGAGCTCTTGCAACTCCAAGACTTGTGATTATACTTACCCCCTAGTGCTGGAAAGTCATCTGCATTAAACTGAGCTTCAGTTTTGAAACCAGCAACGGCTCGAGCTAGAAAATAAAAAGGCCCTGTAAGATAAAATGCCTCCGCAAAAACAAAATTGTAATAGGAATTATCCTTCCTCTTTTTAAATGTCAAATCAAAAACTTACACATTGTTTTTGGCTGTCGCAATGGTGTAGTTGCAGTACTCCTACTGCGACTAGAAATTTCACCAGCAGAGCTGACGTTGTAGTGCTGAAATAAAAGAATTGCAGTCTTTAATGATAAAATCAACTACTACTACCAATTTTCTGCCTCACCTTGTGGGGTCACAGGTGAAACTGCATATGAATGATAATTTCGTCGTCTTCAGACCCCAAATATGAACAGCTGAAGTTATTTTTCAAGTTGTTTTACGTCATACTGACAGATCTTACACGAATGTTGGGATAGGAAAGGGCTTAGAGTGGAAAGGCAGCAACTATGGTCTTAAGGTACAGCCCCAGAATTTGCCTGGGGTGAAAATGGGAAACCATCACAAACTATATTCAGGGCTGCCAACACTGGGATTCGAACACACTATCTCCCGAACGCAAGCTCACAGCTGAGCGCCTGTAACCACACAGCTAACTTGCTCGGTGGCTGAGAAAGTCTCAACGAGGTAGATAGACAGGCATTATGATGAAGGAAAGATGATAGAAATACACACAAAAGGTAGATAAAATGGTGATTGCTGTTTTAGGGGAGTTCATGAGCTTAACATACTTAGAGTTCACCTAATTACAATGAAATCTGCTGACAATATAGTTTCTGACTTTAAACTTCATCAGGAGGGTAAGTAAAAACATTCAATGAGAAGCCTTACTTCAGCTAGATCTCCAGTTTTCATGTACAAAATATGGAACATAGAGAATGCAAATAAGATCATGGAAACGAGAGAAAAATAAGGTATTCCTGAAGTTGACTTTTTGCTATTCATTTTAAATTGTACTGACGCAGAAATGTCTTATGGCAACAATGGGATTGGACAGGGCTAGGGCTGGGAAAGCAGTGACAGTGGCCTGAATTAAAACTCAGACGGGTGTGAATATGGGAAACAACAGAAAACCATCACCATGGTTGTCGACAGTGGGGTTCGAGCCCACTATCTCCCAAATGCAACTAAACAGCTACATACATCAGAACCATGTAGCCAAATTGCTTGGTGAAAGTAAAAACATTGCAGTCATTGTTTTTATGACAAACCCAGCACTGTATATTTTATCATTTTTAAACTAGAAAACTATTTCTGTTATCACTCCTATTTTCATTATTGGCATATTATTTTCTGTAATAATATAATAAGAACTCAAGAATTTATCTAGAGAGAATTTGAACATCAAGTTGCATTTAATTTCACTATTTTCCTTTTCTTAAAATTTGTGTTATGCCGCACCGACACATAGGTTTCACGGCAACGATGGGATAGGAAAGGGCAAGGAGTGGGAAGGAATTGTTCGTGGCCTTAAGGAACAAATCCAGTATTTGACTGGTGTGGAACTGGGAAACACGGAAAACCATCTTCTGGGCTGCCGACAGTGGGGCTCGAACCCACGGTCTCCCAAATGCAAGCTGATAGCTACGTGACCCAAACAGCACAGCCACTCACTCAGTAATTTTAGTATTGAGCAAATACCTACAAACAAGTCATTTTTTCAGTGTGACGAACACACTAAATGTAACACTAAAATATATTGAATTAAAATAGATTCTAAATTAGTACAATATGTCTTACTTATTTAGTAAAAAACTGGCTTTCTGAACTTATATTCCATCTTCAGTGGGTCTAATTCAAAAATTAAAATCTTCTAAAATGCACATTGGTGTGTCGTAAGGACTTTAAAATGTTGCCGAGACAATTACGATGTAAAACAAGAACAGAAATATGGATGAAGGAAGTTGAAAATAAAGTATCTATATATATATATATATATATATATGCGGTCTGTCTGGTGGTTTGTGTGAACATCACAGGAAAATGACTTGACAGAATTTCTTGAAACCTGGTATTTTATGTTCAGGTATTTTGGGCGAGTGCACAAGGCTATATAATACTTTATTAATATACAGTGATGCAATATAAAGGTGAACTAACCAGGAATTTGTTTTTGTAGTGACTGTATTGGCTTCCTACAAACATCAAATTCCATCTTATTTTCATTTTTGTCGAAGTGAGATCCAAAATAAATTAATTACAACATACCTTGCAGTGACAGGACTAACGAAGGGTTCACCTATGTGCAGCTAGTGAGCGGAGTGCAGGTGATCCCATGTCATCTCAAGGTTGTAAACATTGTACAATATTGTCTGCAGTGGTTCAATTCAAGATTTTTTTCCCTAGTTTATTTTTCTGGACTAGGAATATTTCAATAATCTGACGAATATTAAGCTCTAACCCGAAATTACATTTAGAGATTAGTTTCATATCTTTTCTATACCTTGAAAGCTGTGGCGATTGTAAAAGTGTTCAGCGAAAGCTGAGTATTTATTATACAGGGCGTTTACAACTTTGACAACTCATATTTATTCATTTTACTTACAGACATAGTTTTGGTTTCATCTTGACTGACAATAGATCAAGTTCTGCCTAAACAGGTTGAATGTGACCTTCATCGGTCATCGGGCATACACCCCATCTGAAGTAGATTTCTTGCCAAACTCGCTGCAGCAAGTCAGGCGTGACTCGTTCAATTGCGATGCAGATTCTATGTCTCAGTTCTGGTAGAGAAGTTGGTAAGTGTGGAACAAACATTATATCCTTGACGAATTCCCACAAGAAAAATTCAAGAGGTGTCAGGTCCAGTGAGCGTGGGGGCCATGCAATTGGTGCACCTCGGTCAATTCACTTACCCGAAAAGCGTACATTCACGAAATCCTGGACATCGGAAAAGTAGGGTGGCGGTGCGCCACCTTGCATAAAGTGTACGCTGCATTCTTGGTCATCAGCGTCAATCTGGGCGGTTAAAAAGTTTTCCAGCGTATCTGACATAGTGTCCACAGAAATGTTCTCCCAAGTTTCCCTGACTTTCCCTGACCTACTAAGAAAAGTTTCTCTGACTCACGAAAACTGAGTGACGTGTTAATTTGCCGAACAATACGTTTTACAAGGAATAAAAAAGAAACTCCAGCCTCCACCATCCCCACAGTTGCCCTAATTCTCTCACCACTTCCTTTTTTTTCCTTCAATTATTTATAGAAAAAAGAGTACACTGATGGCACTTTCCATATAACTTAAACAAATATTTTAATGACAACATTAACATATACCTTAATCTTATAATTTCCAAAGAACAATGTTACAACTAACTTATTTAATTAAATACAGTAAATCAAATATGAAATTTAAATTATTTTACCACACCAATCTAATACTATTTCATGTGGATTTTAAGCACTCATGACATCAAAAGCAATTAACTTGTGTTTGTAATGTAGGTGAATATAATTAATTCCAATTAGATTATGTCTATATTCAAAACAGTTTTCAAATTTGAAGAAAAATCAGTCAGAAAAGATAGGAATGATAAATGAAAATGTTAATGAAAAGGTTGCACTTATAGAAAGGATTACTGTTTGCGTTTTATATTTTCTAGAACTTTCTTCCTTTCAATGTCAGCATCCTGCTTTTTTAATTTTCAACCTTTTCTGTCTTTCCTCCAAATCTTTCAACTGTAATTATTTTCTCTTTTCTACAGTATAGTTTCTTCTTTTCCTCTTCTAATTGCTTTTCTTTTTTATTTTCCAGGTATGACTGATACCTCCTCCTTGAAACTCGAATTGAGGTCAGCATACAACACTCCTTTAACCATCAACGTGTTTCATACTCTGTATGTCTGTCTGTCCGGTCATCAGCCCAGAGGCTGGTTTGATCCTAAAATAGCACCATCAAAGGTTATGCGGTTACATGGAAAACCCAAAAACCAATGGCAGCACCAAAATGAGGCGTACTAGGCAAGATGAGGAGTGAGGTAGTTTGCCATTTTCTTTCCTCACTGGGTCAGAAAGTACTATTGCAGCACGACTGACCCTATGAGCAGCACCTTTCATAACACTCAGATGCACTAGTCACTACTGGGCACTATCAAAAATTATTTTCTGGGACACAAGTGATTCTTCCCGTTTTCGACTAGTAAATGTTTAGTACAATTTACGAACTTCATCATATAGATCCGTATTGATACAGTTAAAATTAAGAAACAATGTTAAGTTTATGGTCCACTCAATCAAAAATACATATCCTCTCGCAGGTACTGCCACCTTGACGAAGGCAATATGGCATTGCGGGGTGTTTTTGGAGGCTTGCGTGCTCAAATGACCCTTAGAGCTATGCCAGCAGGAGCTACGACTCCTGGTAGGGTCACCCAAGCTGGACAGGTCTAAGACGATGGGCCAGACTAAGAGCAGTACCCTGGGGTTGGGTGTGGGGTCAACAACCTTACCCCGGAAAAAAACTCTCGTTACGGAACCAATGGACAAAGGAAACCGGACGGATGTAATGGATAAACGACCCTGGCAACGGAAACTGCATATGAATTGGTATTGCACGACATGGAATGTGAGAACAAGGAATAAACCTGGAGGACTACTGAACCTGAAAAACGAAATGAAGAAATATAATGTGATGATGGTAGCATTACAAGAGGAAAAATGGAATGGAAGTGGAGTACTTGCAACTGGGACACACACCTTGTTCTATAGCTGTGGAAACAAGAGGATACGGAGCTACAGGGTTCCTTGTTGATAATTCATATAAGAGTGTAATACTGAACTTTAAGCCCGTTAATGACAGAATTTGTCTTCTACGAGTAAAAGCCCGTTTCTTCAATATATCTTTCGTATGTGTATATGCACCAACAGAAGATGCAGAGTCAGCAGAGAAGGATATCTTTTATGAACAACTGGAACAAGAATTATCACTAGTGGCAAAGCATGATGTTAAAGTGGTTATGGGGGACTTTAACGCCCAAGTGGGAGGAGAAATTGCTTACAGGAAAACAGCTGGTAAGGAGAGTTTGCATGAGGTTTCAAACGATAATGGTATGACTTTGCAACGGGTAATAACATGCTTATTAAAAGCACATGGATGCAAAGGAAGAATATAAGGAAAGTAACATGGTGCTCTCCTGATGGGATCACAAACAGCCAAATTGATCATGTGCTTATAGATAGAAGGCATGCTTCAGATATCTTGGAAATGGATAGCTGTCGAAGTGCAGATGGAGATAGTGATCTTTATCTGGTAAGACTCAAATACAGACAAAGGATAGCCAACTACAGAGAGATTAAGAGAGTTGTACCCAGGTTTGATGATGCTAAGTTAAGAAACGATGAAAATATAGCACACCAATATTCAATGCTTTCGACAACTAGCCTTAATGAAATGGAAGATTGGACAGGAGAGAGTATTGAAGAAAAATGGCAAATGGTTAAAGGTATAATATACAAAACGGCCGAAACTGTTTTGGGCAGGAAGAAACAATCGAGGATTCCACACTGGTTTGATGAAGATTGAAGAAAGGAACGAGGCAAGAAGGAGAATGTTACAGAGAGAAGAACAAGAACTACTGTAGAAGAATACAGAGAGAAGAGAAAGGAAGCAGATAAGGAATGTAGGAAGAAAAAGAGAGTATTTGGGAAACAGTGGATTGAAGAATTAGAAGAGAGAAAGACTACTCAGGAAACTAGACAGTTTTATAGAATGGTAAAAGATATAAAGAAAGGATTTCAACCCAGAACAGTTTTCTGTAAAGATAAGGAGGGAAATCTAATTTGGAGGTAAAGATCAGATATTAGAGAGATGGGTGGAATATTTTAGTGAACTGCTGGATAAGGAGTCAGTATCTGAAGGTGAGGACGAAGAGGTGCAAACAGAAGAGAGCGGGCAGGAACAAAGTAGAGAAGAGGTGGACCTGGAATCAATCAAGGAACGTACATTGCAAGAAGTTAAAGATGGAATCGATGCTCTTAAAAGCAATAAGGCGCCAGGAGAAGACAACATTACTGCAGAAATGATAAAATATGGAAGAGAGAAACTAACAAGGTAGATGCATGAAATTAGGGTAGAGATATGGCAAAAGGAGAAAATGCCAGAGCAATGGAATATAGCAATACTCTGCCCTATACATAAGAAACATGATAAAGCAGACTGTGGGAATTATAGAGGAATAGCATTGCTATGTATTGCTTATAAAATCTTAGCAAAAATCATAGCTGGAAAGCTGAGACCATACGTTGAAGAATATCTAGGAGATTACCAGTGCAGCTTCAGAATTAACAGATCTACTACGGACCAGATTTTTACTATCAGACAGATCCTTGAAAAATGTTATGAGTATAACATTGATGTTCAACAGCTGTTTATAGATTTTAAACAGGCATGTGATAGTATCAGAAGGGATCAGTTATGGAAGGCAATGAAAGAGGCAGGAATACCTAAAAACTTATAAGATTGGTCCAAATGACTCTAGCGACAACAGTATGTGAAGTAAAGGTTGAGGGTACTTTATCTAAAGCTTTTGAAGTTAACCAAGGATTATGACAGGGTGATGTACTCTCCACCCTTCTGTTTAACATTGCTTTGGAGAGGGTAATGCGAATAATACAAGGGAGCAACCCTGGTGGAACATTGTTTAATCAAGTGACACAAGACCTTGCATATGCAGATGATCTTGATTTGCTATCCAGGAGGAAACTGGATCTGGAAGAGAAGTTGAGAAAACTAGAAAAATATGGAGCTGAGATGGGACTGATGATTAATCAGTCATAGACTAAGTACATGCTAATGTCTAGGGAAAAAAATATAATGAAGCAGAAAAATGTGAATTTAAATGGGAAAGAATATGAACGCTGCAAAAGCTTTAAATATCTACGGTCAATGGTAGCTGAAAACAATGATATGAAGGAAGAAATAGCAGCTGGTAATAGGAGATACTTTGCTTTAGGCAAGGTATTTAAAGCAAGGAGTCTTAGTAGGAATCTGAAGCCGACTGTTTATCGCATAGTAGTGAGACCTGTGGTGATGTATGGTGCGGAAACTTGGACTATGACACAAGGTGATGAGGAGTTGCTACGGAGGTGGGAAAGGAAGATACTTAGGAAGGGCTATGGACAAATAAAGGATGGTGGACTCTGGCGAATCAGAAATAATAAGGAAATCGGAGAGCTGTATAATAAACCAGATATAGTAGTGGAAATAAATAGTAGTAGGCTGCAATGGTCGGGACATGTAGACAGAATGACGGAGAACAGGACAGTAAAGAAAGTCTTTGATGGGAAACCAGAAGGACGTCGTATGAGGGGAAGACCGAGGATCAGATGGTTGGACAGCGTGGAGGAAGATTTGAGAAGGATGGGAGTTAGAAGATGGAGAACCAGAGCAGTCAACAGAGAAGAGTGGGTAAAGATTGTCCAGGAGGCCAAGGCCCTACAGGGGCTGTAGTGCCAAAGTAAGTAAATAAGTAAGTAATCAACACATATCACTTTACAACTGAAAACTATTTAATATAAAAACATACTAAAACATATTTCCAGAAATAATGGATATATTATATCTTTAGTGTTTCTCAAATAGTTCTTAAAAAAGGCAGTGGGTTCTTCCATTTATTTATTTTTTAAATTTCTGAACAATGAGTTTTGTAATCTACCACGTGCAAACCTGCCAACTTTCAAAAAAAGAAATCCGGAAGATCGTAAAGCGGAATTTTTTTTCTCATCACGCGCATGCGTCGCAAAGTTTTCAGACATAATGAAAAAGGACGGCAAGGGGAGAGATTATAAACAATACTAATACAAGTCAAATATATGTGATCACCTTTGAAATTAAATACTTGGACAAAGTTACATCTTGATGAGTGCTCACCTGTTTCCACTTAATACTGGGAACACTTTCCATGATCGTATAAAACAAGGAAATTAAGCAGAATATGCCTCCCTAAAAGGTTGATAATATCCTTTCTTAGTTGAACCCATTAAGAACACCACTAAAAATACTAAATCGCTTACAAATTCGTCACACAATTCCGCAAGTTTCAGAACTACCGCCAATGTTACATCCACGCACAAAGCCTTTCCCAGCTGCTACAAAGCACGACACAGTTACTAAAGTTGTTATATATAAATTCACAGCCTGCTACTTTCCACAGATCTCTTTTCTTTTTTTTTTTGCCATTGGCTTAACGTTGCACCGACACACAGGAAGGTCTTATGGGACGATGGGATAGGAAAGGCCTAGGAGTTTGAAGGAAGCAGCTGTGGCCTTAATCAAGGTACAGCCCCAGCATTTGCCTGGTGTGAAAATGGGAAACCATGAAAAACCATCTTCAGGGCTGCCAGCAGTGGGATTCGAACCCACTATCTCCTGGATACAAGCTCACAGCCGCGCGCCCCTAACTGCACGGCCAACTCGCCCAGTTTCTTCAAAATCACAGCCTACTACTTGCTTGGGAACATGTCAGTGAATGAAATAGCAGTTGTTGAGGTCAATCAGGTGACAAAAGCAGGTCAATCAGGTGACAAAAGCACAGTGATTTTAAAAAATGTGATTATCGATACATTTACCGGTCAAATTTCAAACACTGTATCTCGTATTACCAGCTACTATCAAAAGTCAAACATGACTAAACCCTCGTAAAAACAAACTACTACCAACATAAAATCTGATCGTCAAAACTAGACTAGTTCGATGAAACCACCCAATTCAGCATTTTACTGTTCAAAACTAGTGAATTATAGTAACATACCTGAAGCAGAATTCCAATGTATCCAAGACTTTAATCGTCAGACACCAATAAGTTTTAACAAAAATTACGACTCAAATTTTAACGTAAGTCAATTTACAATTGTTTTTAATAAACTAGAACTTAGAAAAAAAATTTAGCCAAATTTTCAACATTTTGAAGATATTACTGTGTTTTGGACGTCAGTGTCTTTAGAATTAATGGATATTCCAATTTTAGTAGTCTATAGTCATTCAAATTGTTAAACTATCAATGTAAGACATATCTGTGTCGGTGCAACGTAAAGCAGATAGGGAGAAAAAAAAAAACACAAACCTATCAATGTGTTCACAAATTCCTACATTTATGTATTTTACTACTTAATTTTAGTATTATAATTAAGTACAAATTTGTCAAGGCAAATTAACAATGACAGGTCTTAACCTTGAGATGATTACATAGGCTGAGGATGCTTGAAATCAAGCGAAACATGTCCCTATAAAATAGTGTTGTAGCATTATGATTTTCTAACATAAAATCAATTGTATTGAATAGGTGGAACTAAAAAAACACAATATTGTCAGCATATATGCTGTAGTCGCGATAGCGGACTTCTACTGTATATACAAAACTAATGATGTACCGAGCTGTAGTTGTAACAACTTAACTATATGGATGTGCAACCTGGACACTTCATCGTCGTGACAAACTGGAATGTTTCCATCAGCAGAAAGTTAGATCCATCATGAACCTCAAATGGGATGACTTACATGAGCAATGCAGCAGTTCTTGACAAAACGCATATGAACACCACAAAAGCCTTCATCATCACTCATTGGCTTAGATGGGTTGGTCACATCCAGCGTATGAACGATACCAGACTGCCTAAACAACTTCTCTATGGTGAGACTGGTCATGGCAAAAGACAAAAGGGCTCCTTTGAAACGTATGAAGACCAACTTAAGAAGACTTAATAGTACCAACATAAATGCTAACAGCTGGTTAACAACTGCACAAAACCGTGTTCTCTGGCGCAAAACTACTGCAGAAGGCATCTCACTTTTTGAGCAGGAATGTCTCAGACAAGAAATTGAAACACATGAAAAGCAGAAACTATGTCGGATCCAACCACATCCTCCACCTACCTTTAGATGCGACTTGTGTGGCTGCATGTTTCATACAAAGATTGGCTTGATCAGTCATCAGTGACATCTCCACAGAGCCAACAGACCAAGAGGAACTGCAGGAGAAAAACGTATTCTCGGAAACGAGTAGCAGTCGATGAATACTTTAGCAGTTTGATCGAATAGTGAATTTTCTGTCATTTTTAATTCTTCTAGGTCTTTTTCAGTTTCCTTAAAAACCAGTTGGGTTTTGTTTTGCAGTTACAGAATAAGTCAAAGAATTGTTTGGTTGATCTATTTGAGCTCATTCTGAGAAGATGACCGTAAAAATGTATCCTTTTTTCACAAAGCATCTGACAGATTTTTTATTTTCTTGTAGAGCATTCCATCCTTCATGGATGTTATCCCATTGTCCTGAAATTTTGGTCCTATGATCTTCCTTAAAATTTTCCTTTCTTTTTTACCTCGAGTTTCTCCATCTGGCCTTTGTAATTCATGTTTAATTTTCTGCTGTGTATAGTGCTTCTGGTTTATAATGATTTATTATTATTATCATCATCATCATCGTTATTATTATTATTATTATTATTATTATTATTATTATTATTAACTTTATTGGCTACACTGAACTATCCGAGTCATTTGATGTTGACTTTCTCTTTGATGGTTACACGATTTCCCCTTAAAATCTGCCTAGTACTTTTTCGTTCATTCCGATCATAATTTTCTCAATTAGGCTGAAACCACTATAGCCCTTCTGTGTGTCAATCGTACTGAAAACCTGTAAATCTTACGAAGTTTGCTCATTTTATATTTGTTCTCTGCAGCTGCCATCGAGTACAACTGTTTGAGATTTTGCTGAATTTCATGAATCATGAATCCACTGCCCTCTTATCTTCTTCCCTGTCTTCATTAGTAAGCAATTTTTCGACTTTTTACATAAACGTAACTGGGCTCTCATATGACAAATATGCACCATGCTAGTATACTTCACAAGAAATTGCGTACCTAGCAGGTAGGCGATAACGTGACAAATACTCACTACCCTTCACTGTACCACTCAATATAAAGTAAATTTCAAACTTCTGAATGGAATGCAAAATACACGAAAAAAAAAGGCTCACTGTGTTATTCAGGAATCTTGCTGCTAACTGACGAACAAAACTGAACATTCCTGAGGTTAACAGCTTGCTCCCCAAAGGTGAAACTTATCCTGTGAAGTTCAGTAACTCAAGGCCTTTTTCTGTAATCACACAGCTGTGGTGATGGCTCTTACCCAAGTTGGAAATCAAGTTTATTTTGCAAGGGGTGACATAACATTTTCAGGGCCAGAAAAAATGTGATCATACTGAGAGGTAATAGCGAAAATTTGTGACTTGATAAGCGAGGTGTTTTTATATAGATTTAACACGAAGAGAATGGGAACTTCAAATATACAATGTGCTAACCAGGAAAACATGTTAATGAGGAATGCACCGAGGTTTCACCCTATTGTTAGTTGAGGTATACTTTAACAATAATGTTATTGGCTTTACGTCCCACTAACAACTTTTATGGTTTTCGGAGACGCCCAGGTGCTGGAATTCAGTCCCGCAGGAGTTATTACATGCCAGTTAATCTACCAACATGGGGCTGACGTATTTGAGCCCCTTCAAATACCACCTAACTGAGCCAAGATCGAACCTGCAAAGTTGGGGTCAGAAGGCCAGCGCCTCAACCGCCTGAGTCACTCAGCCCAGCACTTTGTTTCTTCTGTTGTCATTCACTTCCACTAGATGGCATTACTAGTGCAATTTCTTTTCAAAAAGCGAATCAGTCATACATAGAGGCACCTGTTTGTGTTGAAATTTTTGCCTAATTTAGTAATTTTTTAACAGTTATTTCGGTATATTTTTAGCTACTTTTATTTTGTTTTGTCAGTAATTTCGCTAAATCTTATTTCCACTTTTCAGCTATAAAAGGTAAACCAATAACTTAGTTGATTGCATATTTGCAGTATAACAACGTTGTATTTTTGCATAAGTATATAAATATATGAGTTACACTTCTGCTTAAAACACATACAGTATTACACATTATATCAAAACATGGAAGTTTGAAAAAATTGTATCAGCTATCACTAACAAGTATGGCCTAGTCTAAGTATATAATTTACATATGAGTCTGAAAAAGACAGATACCATAAGTTCCACATTACTG
The DNA here is from genome assembly GCF_040414725.1 of Anabrus simplex. NCBI lineage: Eukaryota > Metazoa > Arthropoda > Insecta > Orthoptera > Tettigoniidae > Anabrus > Anabrus simplex. Next base: position 73,944,400 of record NC_090275.1, on the reverse strand, counting down.
GGAGTCAGAGCTGTTCTCCTGTCAGACATTACATTACAATATGTTGAGAATGCGCTCTCACTATCAACATAACTGACAGGGCTCCATAAAGCCTTCACTGCAGCTTCCACAAAATGCTCATATTCTGGTTTCAGGGAAAGAAGAATGGCAATTACAGCAATATCTCTACATGCACTACATGAACTAGTAACTAGATCCCTAAACACAATGAATGGTTCAAGGTATTCTGATGTTGAAAGTTCTCGTAAGATGGAAATATCCTTTATTAGACGAGAGAGTTCATCATTTTCTAAATCCCCTTCCATTATGCTTCATGGATCAAACAGTTTACTGAGAGAAGAAATGATAAACTTTCCTGTGTCAAACTCTTAATTGGTTCAGCTTTTTCAGGCTTGCTCTAACTACAGATTGAAACAAAGATGTTAATTGTGTCTGCATTGGTTTAGGTAGTTTGGAAAGTTTATCCGAGGTTGTCTCGAAAAAAAAAAAAAAGCGTCCTCTAGTAATTTAAAGCCCTTTAAAGGTCACTATGAACATGAACATGAATTAACGGCATGTTGGAACTCTATAATGTGAGCAGCAAGTTACAACATTTTGAGCAATGCTCAACAAGAATAATAGCTAGGTAATGAATTTTTGTTACTTCATTTGGGGTCAAGGCTTTGAAATAATTCACAGCAACACTCATCTTCAATAGTTTCAACAAAGTCTACTAGATCATGAAAATATTATCCAAGGTACTCAACACTTTTAAACCACGAATTCCACCTGGTGATCACAGGAATAGGGAAGAGTTTAGCTTTAATGGGTTCGTCTTCATATTTCTGCTTCAGGAATTGAATGTATGTATGTATGCTTTCTCTTTCATGTATTAAGGAAGATGTGTTTTCCTGTACAACACATTGGTTCAAAGCACTAAGTTCCACGGCCCACACACTGCCCGCCAAATTCAGTTTATGAGCAAAGCACTGCATGTGTACCAACCCTTCTGAAACTAGAACCCTAATTGCGTTTATACACTTGCCCATGTAATGTGCTGAATCTGAAGTTATAGAAACTACATTCTGGTACCGAATTTCAAGTTTGTGAATTACACTCATAACTGCTTGTGAACGTTCTGTAGCATTAGCATTTGCAATAACTTTCACTCCGCCTACAAATAATTTCTGAACTGTACTATTGCCACAACTAAGCACTTTTATCAGAACCATAAATACACATTGTCCTTTTTTATCAGTAGTTTCATCACAAAGAACTGAAACTCTCATCTTTCACAGCTCCTTTTAATCTTTCCTCCTTCTCTTGGATGATTCGAGGTACAGAACCTTCCCTCAATCTTCCAGCTGTGGGCAAGTCTCCAGCACTTTAAAAAAAAAATCAATAGGCCTAATATTAGAGGGCTATTTGACATCATTTGAATTAATTAAATGGTTTATAATTGTAAGTAAAAGGGATCTAGCATGCAGTATCTAGGCCTAAGTATCATTAAACAAGAAAACTATAATAACCGTACAAAGTTATCAGAATAACATAACCTTGCATCTCTTCCTCAGAAAAAATGTATAGTATTGCACAAACCTGGTATATATTTCTCCATCCACTCTCTCAGCTTCGGATCAACTTTTCCAGTGGAATATTTGCCTCCATAAAAGCTCGAGTTGTAGATAAAATGAATGCGTCTTTATCGTATTTTGCTCGTTTTGCCACTGAACTAGTGTCTGTGAGACTAGCTTGTCTTCTGATGCCTGTCGTCATTAGCGCCTTTTCCTTGTTCTTACGTGAAACTCTGTTAATATGTTTCAGGCATGTGTCCTTTCTCTGCCACTCAATTCGCACATTGCAGTATTTGCACATCAGTATTTTTCTAGTTTTGTCAAACACGTCCTTCTGATGTAAATTGTCTTTCACGATCAAAAACTGTCACAACCATTTTAATAAACTGAGCACAAAATAGGAAGTTAAAAGCTCTGATCAGCAGCGATTTTCAACAGGCAAGAGGAAACACACAGTGACGTGTTTACACGTAATTGAATACCAAGGATCGCCAAGAATCGATGAATACGATAAATTTCTTGCTTCGCAGGAAGATAATTTAGCGAAAATCAATATACAGTCGAACCTCCCTTTTGCAGACACCGTCGGTTCCGAGGAAAAATGTCCATTACGAGAGGTGTCGCTAAAACAAGTTTGTGAAAATAATCGAACATTTTAACGGCAAAGAACATCCACCGTAAACATAAGCATACATATCTTTTTTTCTTTTAAGTCATTTCTGCGTTAGTATTTTATAGAGAGTTATTTTGAGTGATTTTACATCATTTACAAACATTACAGCTTCGTAAAGTAATGGTGAAGCTTCGTCTGTGTAAATTTAGCACGTTTTCTTTTCTTTTTCTTCTGAAGTTGACTACCTGAGCTCAACCTTATCAGCGACAATTCGAGTTATGAATAGAATGATGCAACAAGGGAAGAAAATCCCCAGATAAATTGCGACTCAACAGTCTCTGGCAGCATTTCTGGGCAATTAGAATTCTCGGAATAGGCCTATACGCCACTAGGTAGAACTGAATTCCAATGTACCTTCTCTCCCCTTGCACTCGAAATAGTACAGACATTCAAAAGGGATTTCCTTATATCTGAAGAATGGTTTTAAAAGAAAGGATGATATGTGGTCCGGCGTAATAAATTGTCCTGCAACGTGTAAATTGTCCGCTTAAGTCAAGTGGACGGGACAAATGGCGATGTCCGCTGTCCGCGGAGTCCGCTTAAATGAGGCCAATTTAACACTTGTCTTAGGTAAAATAAAATTGGTTCCGACAAAAATTGTCCATATAGTGAGGTGTCCGTAAATTATTTCGCGACTTTACTTAAACGTACAGTGGAACCTTGATTCTCCATTTTTGGAGGGACCCCCGGAAAAAAACGTACAACACGGGAAAACTGAAAATCCGGGAACGAATGAACCATCAACAATTTGGCTAAACATCACAAAAATGAAATATGTATACTTATAATCTTACAAAGACCCCTAAACCAAACCAAACTACAGCCGCAATGGGTCTTCCGCCTACCAAGCGAACGCCCTCGGTCCGAAGGCCTGCAGATTAAGAGGTGACGCATGACCAGTGTGACTAATCCTCTCGGCAGTTATATCGGGCTCTCTAGACTGGGGCCGCCATCTCATCATTCAATAGCTCCTCAATTAAACGTAATCGTAGAAAGAGTGAACCTGGAACCAGCCCTCATATCGAGGTAAAAATGCCTGACCGGGCCTGTAATCGAACCCGGGTCCTCCGTGTGAGAGGCAGGCAAGTTAGATCGTGGGGCCGGCTTCAAACATTAACTACCGGTACGCGACTTAAAAATCTCGGAACTTTACATTCAGTTTTATTAGGGAAACTTAGTCAGTTTTGCATTGAAAACTTCCTTCAGTTCAGCAACTTTGATCAGCCAGAGCCAAACTCTTCGAAAAATCAAATACCCATAACGGCAAGCCAAACAATCGACCACAAGTAGTTTTTAACTCTCTAATCTAATGAAATATAGCACATTAGGTACAAAAGTGCCCAACATGATGGCAAAATCACATTTTTTAATCTTCCATTGTTATTTGGTCACCGGTATATTGTTCGTAGTCAGTTTATGGAAATCTCGTACCACGTAAATTAGGCCTACGTCGGCTTTTCAAGGTTATGTTAAACTCGAGAATATGGTTTCGAATTGTTTCGAATGTAAGTATCGATCTTCAAGTTCTCGAATGCATTAAATTCAATTCTGCCCGTCACTAATCACAATCAAACTGGAAAGAGAAAAAATATCAATAACACTTCCAAATTACGATTATTCGCGACCTTGAGCTCAGCTGGAAAGCGTGCTCGCTGTACAAGTCGGTACGAGTGCGAAATGACACAAAGCTTTAAATGTAACGTACTCAAATAAACCGCCTGCAGTTTTTACAACATTTTAACACAGAAACATGAAATTTTCAGTCTCATATTAGGTCGAGAACAGTAATAGGCGATCCCAAAACCTCCCATGACTTTAAGTACAGTACGCGAACCTTTTCTTGAGCCCTGAACTCCATAGTGCCGAATGGGAACTAGGGCTCAAGATAAGGTTCACGTACTATATGTAAGGTGCAAAATCTGTTCTGGTCACCATAACAATCTTGTACGATATCATTAAAATACTACTGTAAATTTGTGTTACCTACTTAAGGAGCAGTTTCGATTCCTGCCTGAGAGTCCAATGACTATACAGTACCCTGAGGGAAATACCGAAACCCTGTTCGGCGATACAATCAAAAAAAAAAAAAAAAAAGTTAAAAAATAAACATCTAACCCTGGACATAATGTAGACGTTTTGCAAGTATGAACATTTGACGAAATTCGTTCCGTCTTCAAGTAGAGCTGTCGAAATGCGCTCTGTCTCCTTATAATTGGTGTGGACACTCTCTGCTTATGATTTCCACGGATTCTCTAAACAATACCACCCGAATGCGATGCTAAGATGGCCCCTTATGCAAGTTCGCCGCCGATGGCTTTTCCAGTACAGTACTTCCGCAAATTACCGCAACGACGAGACGTTAACACCAAGATCCGTAAGTATGCCGTAGCCATCCTTTCGTGACATGCAGTTTCTTGAAAAACTGCGTAATAGAGGTTTTAGCGTTGATGGGACTGAAATTTCTGGACGGTTGATCCGAGAAATCGTTTCTTCGAGGAACGGATAATGCGGGACTTTTACAATGTGATTTAATTAGGATGCTCGCAGAACCACGTAATTTGAATGAATAATACGGGAAAACGTAGTTTCCGGGAACATATAATCGAGGTTCTACTGTAAATAGTTTAGTGTTTTTCAGCCGAATTTGTAAAATTTCTCAAAAATTTCGTGCTTTCCGAAAAACAGGTGCCTCTAGTCATATATTAACAAATGTATGAGACACTGTAGTTGTGACAAACTTTCAAGAAACCTTATTAAAAAGAGAAGAAACAATCATCATTTAAATTTAGAACCCTTAGCATGAACTGGATACTAATAAAAGTTGATGATTACCTTAGCCTTCTGTTCAGGAGGCAGCTTACTATGATCAATGATAGTGATTGGCCTAGGAGTCTTGGAAGCAGCAGTAGCACCTCTACCTGCACTATTACCTCCTCCATGAGCACCAGCTTCTTTTTCCTCAATATCCCTCATCTGAAAAAACAATTTCAGAATAGCATTAATGTACAATTAAAGAACTCAATATGGCAAATGAAATTTGATGGGAGAGGAGAATAAAAAGGAGTTGAGGGAAAGAAAAACAAACAAACCTCAAGTCTGGCAGAATTGTTAGAGGAAATAATTAGTAATGAATCAAAAGTTAGTTTTAAAATTTTGATGAATTCATTCTGTACAACCACCAAATGTTAAACACTCGCAATACTTTTGAGTTGTGAGACTAGCTAACATTGATGTATTCACAAAGACTGATTTTATTTACAATTAGTTACAAGTTACACATTAACCTAATCAGCTGCCGTCACAAACAAAACACTACTACGAAAAAATGAGGACTACGACTGATATCTTGAAACAGTTGACTGCTAACTGCCACATTAGTTTGTTGGCACAAGAACAACTGTTAGACAACAACTCCACTATCGAGAATGTCTCTTTATATAGGTTTCCTGGCCAGGCTTCTAGAAGGATGTTACCCAACACCTTTTCTCGTAAATTCTAGAGAGCCTAATACATAGTTAAAATTGTAAGGAAGGTTCTACAATAGTTCTTTTAAATTAATAATCTTCATTGTTTGTCTGTATTGAACCAAGATTACAACTTATTATAATTTTGGGTCCATCTTATTCAATACATAAACTGTTACGTAGATGTAATTACAACATATATTTTTCAATCAGTACTAGTTTCGACGCTCCACTATGTCATCATCAGCTGATAGAAGTTTGTAGAAAAATTGATAATCATATAAGTTTATCAACGTCAAATTAATCACAATTTTAAACCATATTAACAACATGAAACTGTGTTAAAAATATACTGCCTCCAAGTTCATATTTTCAACAAGTCAAAGACTTGCGAGTCTTATGCCATAAACTGATAAAAACATATGCAAACTGGTTGGCTCACTTATGATATAAAGTAGATTTAAAAAAGAACAAATTATAAAATTAGTCTTGAAACACTAGGTGCTTAATTTATCGCACTTCTTAAATCTTCTCATAGTATCGTAGTAGAAATAATTCATTAAAAACTACAGTGTCCCTTTAATGGAGCAATCCTAACGAAGTGGAAACGAACAACTAAGTCCTTTGAGTTGTTATCAAGAACAACGTTCCCAGTTCAATGCAGACCTGTAATAACAAGACAAGTAATAAACTATCACTTCACCAACGAGGCAAAGATATGCAATTGTGTCTTATAACATAATTGTTTTCCCGTGACTTACCTCAAAAGGTTGCTATCAATGCGAAGCGCAATGAAGCACACCAAGCAGTGTTGTGTTAAAAATCAAGTGTCCAAGGTGGGTTCTTCTATCAGCTGATGACGCAGTGGGGCGGCGAAACTAGTACTGATTGAAAAATATGTTGTAATTACATCTATGCAACAATTTTTATGTGTTGAATAAGGTGGACCCAAAATTATAATAAAAGTTGTACATAGTTCTTGACGTACCTAGTGTTATTCTGGATATTACAGTGTGTTGCACGATGTTACTGTGGATTACACATCATGTATACAGGTAATAAATTATATTCTATTAATTACAGATTCTTACATTAACTAAACTCATAAATATATACAGCACATGTTTCATGACATAACCTCAAAAGTCATAATAATCATAAAAATAATAATTCGAGCTCGATACTTGCATTATTTACCCATGGGTTAAAGAATATTGTTTTCAAGTTGTATCAGTCTGTTACACTTGCATCAATATCCCCCCCTATAACTTGAAACAATTTTGACACTCCATCACACTCGTCGACTTTGCCTTGGACGTAGATTGTATCTTCTTTCTTCCTTGGTGTCATTGGATGTGCTCTCCTCCTCTTGACCAGATCATGTCGTGTCACCTTGCTGCCAGCATCTTCCTCGGCGATAGTCGAAGTGTTCTCACGATGACCAGATTGTGCTGTGTAATTAGTAGCCTCTCCTCCAAGTGGACCCGTGGTAGTACAAAGCTTACTCTGTATGTGCAGCGGTTGGGTGACTCGCCGCAACTTCGATGCATAGACATGGCAGGAGGGTTGGCCCTTAGTAAGTAGACCCCATGACCCAGCTGCTTATCCACCTCGACGGGACCAACCCACTTAGCTGCTAGACCTGCGTGAAACCCCTTAATCTTATTACTGACTAGGTGGTTACGTCGCAGTACTTGTTGGCCTGGTAAGCCAAAGCTTGGCCAAAGCTTGCTAACCCTTGATGTCCTGCTGCTGCTCTGCTAACGAAACCGCTGCATCACCTTGACCAGATGTGGGTGGTAGACGAATCTCCCAATCCCCAGTGCCATATAACTGTCGACCAAGGAACAGCTCCGCTCGGGAATAGCTAGTGACACGGTTGATGTGTCGTCACAGGGCAAAGAGTAATATTGTGGTATCTGATGATCCCATATTCGATGTGCCTTGTCTATTAGGTGGACCCGTAGCATCCTTTTCAGCTCTTGGTTCTGTCGTTCTGTTGGATTGGCCCTTGAGTTGTAGATAGGGCTGGTCCAATGCTCCACACCCAATTCTGTCATTTGCTGCCACCACCTTGACGTGAACTGAACTGTCCAACAGATTGCACCGTGGATAACCGTAGCGGCTGAATACCTCATCCTGTAAAAGGCTGGTGATGCATCTTGTCGTGGCTTCTGGTATCGAAAAGGCCTCAAACTATCTTGTGAATAGGTCGGTGATTACTAGGAGTCCTGTTTTTCCCCATGGTGTTCTAGGGTAAGGGCCCACCAAGTCCAGGGCTATGACCTCCCAAGGGCATTGCAGCCATCATCCTCGCTTACTGGAATCTGCCTTCCTGTTGCTCGCCTTGGTGCAGGCACAGATGTAGTACCCCTTTACATAGTCCAGGATGTCTTCCACATGTTGACCCAGAAGAATAGTCAAAACTCGTATGTCTCTTCACTTCCTGGAAGTCCGTCTTCAGTGCCGTCGTGGAACATCGAGCATGTCCATCATGTGCTGTCTAGGGATCACCACTACTGTAGGCGAGTTGGAGAGGCGAGATCTGTAGATCAAGAGTCCCCCGAAAACCTGGAAAATCTTCTAGCACATTTTGTGTTCCCTCGGACCAAGTCAACTATCGATGTTCTGTCTCCTAATCCATTGCATCATGGTCCTACAGGGCTTGTCTTGTTCTTGCCATTGCATACCTGCCAACTTTTAGAAACAAAAAATAGGAAGATTTTTTTAATTCTTGGATTTCATCACATATATTCCACCACGGTCTACGCGAAAAAAGGCCAGGACAAAAGGCATACAGTTACAATGCGAATTGACGATTAAATTTAAAATCTTAAACTAAGAAAACATAAAAATGGTTACAAGAAAATGTACCTGATCACTCTCGTTGATGACACACATGAATAATAACATTTATGTCACACCGACACACGCAACAAAATGCATTATGCCGTATTTTCTCGCGTAATTAACGCACTTTTTTGACGAAAAATACAGGCGAAAACTTTGGATACATAAATTATTCTAAGAATTCAGGTATTCATAAATTATTTACAATTCATTTACATTTAAAAGATACATCAAATATAATATAAACAATTGATTCAACTCATTCGCGGTTCTCGTCATTTGGCGTAAAATTCCAGCATGAGATTTTTTCTAAAAAGTCAAATAGGGTACATGAGGTAAGTTAGACGCGTGGGTTTGAAGTACTGACACTGGAAAATATTATTCCCATTACGAGCTGACAATCCGACCTGAATGACATACCGGCAAAAAAAGAAAACTGTCCAACACGAGAAGGACTGGACATCGAATGAGGGACCCTGCTACATTACCCCAAACCTTTTGTATCCAATCTTGTACGAGTGACATGTCCATCCACCCTTTTTCTTGAATACGAATTCGGATCTCTCGCGGAAATTTTGCTTTAGGCATTGTTTTTCGTTTTAGAACAGTGTGAGCTGCAAGCTTTCTGCTATCAGCTGTTACCAAGCATTGCAGTACATCGTTGTTTTTTGCTTCTGGTAGCACGTACGATAACACTGTATGTTTCTTTCTTATCGATTGTTCGACTTTGTGGTACGTGGAAACTGACTGACATCTGACCTGCGGTTCCTGTAAGGGAGATAAAATATTCCTTCACTTTACGCTTCTCAATTACAAAGCGATGAAAATGGTTGAAAATCATCGTCGTTCAGGCAGAAGTCACTAAGTAAAAAATTGGCACTTTTGAGTTAGGTGCAAAACCATACTAACAAAATGACGATCTATCGGCAAGTAAAACTTACTAAGTCATATTGAGAAGCATTCCATTGCAAACTCCACTCGCTATTTTCACTAAGTGCATTTAACCGATTTGTTAGTCAGGCAGAAGTTCCTTAGTCCACTTAGTGATTTCTGCTTGGTGCAAGTTCTTCCTTTGATTATTGTTCAGTAGAATTCACATCGCATTATGCAGCTATTATAACAATAACTCTGTCCATTTTTGGCCGTAATAATTACAGTACGACTGCATCATTATTACAATGTTTTTTCAGTTGCCAGAAAGCTGCTATTTGTGTTAACCCTCTACTGCATGAATTATTTTTCATTTCCATTTGGTGAAGAAAATTTCAAGCTTTAATGTGTGTGTTTTTTTTTTTTTTTTTTTTTCAAGGGCCTTGACGTCGCACCGACACAGATAGGTCTTATGGCGACGATGGGATAGGAAAGGACTAGGAGTTGGAAGGAAGCGGTCGTGACCTTAATTAAGGTACAGCCCCAGCATTTGCCTGGTGTGAAAATGGGAAACCATGGAAAACCATTTTCAGGGCTGCCGATAGTGGGATTCGAACCTATCTCTGTTGTGTGTCCTTCGCGCTCCTAGCTCTGCGCCAGCCAGCACCGTGCACGCCGCAGCTTGGATTATGCGAGACTCTACGAGACGACTCCACTGCGCCTCCTTGTGATGTCAGTCTGCACTATAAAAGGAACACCTCGCAGCCACTTAGGACTCCCCAGTGTCCAGCACCAGATTACACTGAACGTCGAACATGGAGGTTATCCCTCTTAAACATGTGTCTCGGCCAGGTGGACTGAATTCTGGTTGTATGAGGTTTCACCTCGGACCACTGCCTCAGTTCCCGTTCCTGCAGCCACGTCGAGCCCTGATGCCTGTATTCTACACATCCTCAGTCCTCACTCAGGCTCCAACACCTACATTAGATTCTCTAATTGAGAATATGCATGTCATTTCATGACAAGCCAATAGAAATAACTGCATTATGTTAGTAGAAACTTTCATGGCAAGTTACGCTTATAAAACCGATAGTTTTCGACTATCATGAACTCTACCTTTCTTACAAACTATCTCATTAAGATAGCTTCGAGTGTACATAAAGTTAATGTGTATAAAGTGTACATTTCTACAGACTCTCAGTCTACTATCAAGATTAGTTACTTGCGAATTTACTCAGCTTCAAGAAAGGTTTAAGTTAAATTCATGTATATATTGTATATAGTCATATTGAAGCAATAAATTTATGTTGTGTTCCAGTATACATTATCTTGTATACAACAATCTCCCGGATGCAAGCACACAGCCGCGCGCCTCTACGCGCACGGCCAACTCGCCCGGTAGCTTTAATGTTCAACATATGCTCAGTTTTAGATATACCAGCAATTCTTAACTGGGCCTAGTAACTTAACACTCGTATGTGATGTGGATTGCCATATTGGAATATATATAAGATTTTTCACGATTTTACGTTAAGCTTTTAACATTCAAAGACCGAACATTACTGCCTACTGGCCATGGGTACGTATTGCAAGGTGCAAGTATACTTGCACGAAAGCATCACTGGGATTTGTGTTTAACTGACTGTACAGTTGAAGGTGTGCCGTAAAACTACCTCTGTCTATAAGATTTATTTATTTATTTATTTACGCAGGTGAAAAGTTATTTTTTGCCTAATGGCAACAGTATGCAGCCGAGGATTAAAAGCTGGTTTGATATCTGTAAGTTTGCAAAAATGTTGAAGTGTGAAATATGTGATTTATCTTAAGAAAGCAGAAGTCACCTTATACAAAAGGCACTAGGAAAGTTTTGCAATACGCAAAAACGGTTGGATGGACATCCCTGTTATGGTGAGGGATGAAAAGAGGGGTGAAAACCAGTTTAGGAGACAGCACAGCGCGACCTTCACACCAGTTGTTAACAAGCTGTCGAATTGAAAGCAAGTTAAGATGATGTCTAAAGGTGAATATCGCGCAATTATCCCGTACAATTTTGCTCGTGGATTAATTGTTGACCAGTGCGTGGAGGAAATGACTCCTGTGCTGGGGAAAGACTATCCACATCGGGCAACAATTTTCCGCTGGTACAAAGAGTTCAAGAGGGGAAATGTTGGGGTTGAAGACTATCCTCGTTCTAGGCGCCCATCTGATTCAGTCACTGAGGAAAACATTGAACCTGTGAGGAAAATATTGCAGCAAGGGAGGCGGATGACATATCAGCAGGTAGGAGAGACCCTCCACATCCCTGCACCAGCTATTCATTCAATTCTACATGACCATCTCCATGTTAGAAAGGTTTGTTACCTTAGGGTGCCCCATTCACTTTCAGAGGAATAAAGGGCACATCGAGTGAAATGGTGCCGAAAAATGCTAAAACAGTTTGAAAATGGGACTTTGCATAATGTCAATAGCATCGTTACAGGTAACGAAACTTGGCTTTATTATTACGATGTCCCAACAAAATCCCAGAACAAGGTGTGACTGTTTGAAGATGAGGGTACTCCTGTGACTGTGCGAAAGTCAAGGTCAGTGAAGAAAATGATTGCAGTATTCTTCTCTAAACGGGGCTTCCCGACTCGGGTTGCGCTAGAAACACAAAGGACAGTTGCTGCGAAGTGGTACAATGAGACTTGTCTGCCTCAGGTCATCCAGGCTGTCAAGCAGGTCCGTCCAAGGTCACGGCCCAACACACGGCTCTTGCATCACGACAATGCTCCAGCACATCGTGCTAATGTAACAATGGATTTTCTTGCCAGATCAGGGTTGACTGTGCTTGATCACCCTCTATACAGTCCTGATCTTGCCCCATGTGACTTTGCATTCTTCCCAGAAGTGAAGATGAAGTTGAAAGGGCGGCATTTTGCATCTGACGAGGAGCTTCTGGCAGCATGGAATCAAGAGTGTGAAAATGTAACCAAAGAAACGTGGCAGAGTTGGTTCAGTGACTGGTTTCGACGTATGGAGAAGTGTACTGAGTGTAGTGGAAATTATTTTGACAAGGTCTAAAGCGTTCACTCACATCGTTAAAACTTTCCTAGTGCCCTTTGTATGTGTAACAAAACCAAGCACAGTGATGGAAATAAAGTAAACTGGTTGAAAGTCAAGTGCTTTAGATTCAAAAAGGATGCACCGGGTATTCTCAAATATCAATATAGTCATTCTGGAAGATACTCTGGGATAAATACTTTTGGGTGAGGTCGCCCAAAAAAGATGCCCAACCTTCAGAAGCCTTACAAAACTTTTCCCTATATCAGAACAAAAGTACAAGGATCTTATTAGTCTCTGCAATAAAGGAGTTATTCCAACAGAATTTCAAGCATGGTACCACTCCTTATACCATTCAGGTGCAGTGAGGGATCAAAATCCAGAACAAAGTGTGGACAGTGAAAATGAGTGAAGCTAATGATAATGAGTAAAACATGACACATAACAATGAGGAGGGTTACTGATTTACTGACATGATTGTTTTAAATTTTTTATTTTTTTTGTCACACTTTCGTTCTCTGAATCATACTGTGTAGTTATGATAAATAGTTCAAAGATAATAATAATAATAATAATAATAATAATAATAATAATAATAATTTCAATTGTGAGCCAGTACTTGTTATTTTTGCCTTTATAACAACCTATGAAGAGGTTCCTTCCTTTCCCAGCAGAAGTCACTAAGTGAAAAAATATTACATTTCTTTTAAATTTGGTACTTCAAATTTGCAAAATTAGTGAAATTATGGAAGTAAGTCGAAGTAATAGTGGCAACAATACTAAAAAACATGTTAATACTAACTAATAATGCAAAACTGATTTTAGGAGTTGTTTGAAACATTTAAACAGCTTTAACTCGGAAGATTTCTGACTTAGTGAATTCTGCCTGAACGACGACGAAATATTCGTCATTTTTTGGCATAATGTTGTGCTTTGTCGAAGAGAAAGTCCATTTCTTTTCACAAAATTAATCAAACCTCGGCTAACCTTCAAATCCAAGAGACACTGATTCTATGTGCCGCGGCTATTTCTCATTCTTTAAAATACAGCATTTCGTGAGAAATGGCTTATCCAACATTGCGTAACCAAATCATCTATTTAAGCAGATAATCCTCTACTTGCACAAACTTGCCGGTTTTTGGTCCGCGAAATGCTTTGCGAGAGAGACTTGTTGGCTGCTTGAAGTGCACTTCTGTTACCGCAGCAGCGCATGTTTCATTTGGACACTGAATACTTGCTGCCCGCTGCTCTATTCCCGTATGTTTCAGCGTAACTGATCACCGCGAGTTTTTATGATGCAGTATTACTCCAATACTGTGGACTGACAATTTTGAGATCACAGAATGCCCCATACCTGAAACACTCGTCAAAATAGTACAGTGGGATTTCCTGGAGGCTAATAACAGCACGTTCCCGTGTTTGGAATGCCCGCTTTTGCAATAGGAAGTCTGCTACTTGAGTAGTTGACATTTTTATTTCGAAACGCATCCGGAGCTAAGTGATGGATGTTCGAAGTTGTGGGTGTATCAAATTTTCTTTTTCTCCACTTTGAACCCAAGAATATTGGGATGCGTAAATTATGCAAGGGCATTAATTACACAAGAAAATACGGTAGTTTCCTTTATCAGACTGTAAATTGAATGGAAATGTATAGGTATCTCTGGCCATAACGAGAAGAGAAAATACCAGAAACTGTCACCGATACAACTCCCTTAAGAACATTCAACTCATTAAAATTATGCACTTAAATACGCGAAACTACCACATACAAAACAATTCAATATGTCCCATACATTATTGTTGTTGCTTGTTTAAAGGGGCCTAACACAGGTCATCGGCCCCCATACATTATTAACATACGACTTTGACAGAGGGGAAAGCATAGAAATGCAAGAAAAAATAGGTAGCCTACAACTCCGACGAAGCTACGCACAGAAACAATGTTTACAGTGCGCGAACAACACAACAAACTCATTCTCTCGTCCCAATTAACTGAGTCGTTAGCGCGCGCTAGTCTCTTGCTTGCAGGACGATTGCCATCCCGAATCCCCCAGCTGTATAAATCGCACATGCTGCTGTGGTGAGCAGAAAACACGATACACGAAGGTGACGGACGAAACACTCACGAAATAAAGCATCAAATAAATAGCTTGAGAATGAGGTTTCGTAAATTACACCCGCGTATAAGAATTTATCCTTTATCCTAGAGGAAGAGTATTGGCCGTACTAGAGGTTGTATTAGTAAAAAATCAGAAGTAAAAATAAATAGCAAAATCGGAAGAAGAGTTGAAAACCGGAAAGTTTTCGGGTAAATCGGAAGGGTTGGCAGGTATGCCATTGTTTAGTTATTTCCAGATCAAGTTCCTTCTTGCTGGTCATACAGACAGGTTCCTTGGGTTCACTCTGGTGTTTCGTGCAAACTCCCTCTCGACTGTGGTTCTCCTAGCTTAAAGTTCCATCGCCGGGTGCCTAGAAGATGCCTTGCCTTGAAGCTGCATTAACTGGATATCTCCCAGGTCTATGTCTACTTCCGCATCCTTACGAGCCCGGAAATTTCCACCGTGCAAGGCGACCCTCAGACATCTCTCTTTTCCCAAAAAGATTTCATGAGCTGCATAGTCCAGGATCGCCTTGTATTCTTCCAGAAAGTTATGACCTAATATGTCAGGTACTGGGTTGTGAATCACTGAGGCGTTATCTACAATCGGCAGGTCCGTACTTTTAGCAGTTAGGTTTGTCTGTCCTTGGATGGAATAAGTTACCCCGCCTGCTACTCCCACTACTCTTTCGAGATTGCGAGACTTCATGGGCGGCAGTAATCTGGCAAGAGTCTCATTTATGAACGACTGACTTACTTGGCTGTGGAGTATGGCTGAAAAGAGTTTGTTACCTATCCTCAAGATGATTACTGGTCGAGATTGGTCTGTTCTGCCCACAATCTGACCAATCCCTCTCCTACTTGACCAGGGATGCTTGTCTTTCGTGGCTTGAGGGGCCTTCCTGTTCCCGGTCCCAAGTCCCTTAATCCCGAATGGGCCAGACCCATTTCCTCCGATGTCAAGATTGGGCACTTGTTCTTCAGGTGACCCATTCTTCCTCACTGGTAGCATTTCCTAGCTGAGCTCGTCTCTTCCGCAGCTTTGCTGTTGTGTTCCTCCTGCAACTGAGCAATGATTCTACGTAGATCAAAGGATCTCTGTTGTGATACTTACACTAGGAGTTGAATCTTATCGTGGAGTAGTTCTATGATGTCTGGTAAGATCTCATTCTTGCTTCCTTCCAGGTGCAGATGCTTGAAGAGCTGGTACTTCTGTAAGACAAACGGGCTAGCTCTCATGCCATTGGGCTGTGCCTCAGTCAGCAGCTTCCTTTTCACAGAGCTCTTCACCCCTTCAGAATTAAACCTGGCAAGGAATTCCCTCTTAAAGTCCGTCCAGTTTAAATTTATGCCCTTCAATTTATTCCATCAAGTAGTGCCTTGCCCCTTTAATAGTGGTGTGATGAGTTGCACGAAGATGTCCTCTGGTAAAATAGTCCTTCCTAATAGACTGACCAATCCCTCTATGAAGCTAGTCGGGTACTCTTCCAGTCACCCATGGTATTCCGGGAGGTTCTCTTTAATTACCTTTGGGTCGAGGTGTCCTGTACTATCGGTTAGGTTTGCGGGGGTAATAATTCCATTGTGGAGTTTTATCTCCCGTATGCAGTTATCAGACTGTGCCTCTTATATAGAGCTTCTAATAATTTCACCTGCATACACCCCAGCGTCAGTGGGTAGGGTCTGACACATCCCACTCTGATGAGTCTAGTGTCAGACCTAAGACAAAACGCTGATTAACAGAGCAAACGCCTGAAAAGCCTTGCATCTGATCTGGTTAGAGGTGTGGCGATATGTCCTGTTTGAGTTAATCTATCTTCTACTGCGTAAAGGATGCTTTTTCTTATATTCTGCACATCTCCCTTGATGGTGAATCCAGCTTCGAAGTTTTGTCTGCAATCTGTTCTGTTAGGGCAGAATTGACATCTGAAATTTTGTCTGAAAGTTTGTCATTTACTTTCAAAAATTGATCTGTTAAGCTGAAATTAACCCGTGAATCAATGCCCGAGATTTTGTCATTTTCGAAATGTTGTCTGTTAAGGTGGAATTGAGTGTCTGTATCATATTCCTTAACTTAGAACACATTTTTGTTATATTTACCTCTTCTTCACATTAGAACTCCGAATATTCATAGACCTCTACGAAAAACTTTTCGGGAACTTTGCCTTTTTTGTAAGAGATCTTCTCGAAACCGCATCTGCAGTGATTTCTTCTTGCCATTCGTCGAGAGATTTCTTTTGACAAGTTCGTCTTTGAGCCGTTGTACGGACATATTTTATAGTATCACTTGCATTTTTAACTATTTCACACTCGCACACAATTGTAAATTCTTACGTCCTCATAACGGTCGCCAATGATGTATTCACAAAGACACACACAAAATCCTGTCACTTGCGTACATGGATTTAATTTACAATTTTTTACATGTTACACATTAACCCCTCAGCGCCGACCTCTATACGTGGTATAGACCCTCTTTTCTTCCGTAGCCGCCGACCTCTATACGTGGTATAGACCCATACATGGTTTCAATTTTACGGCTATAGCGCGAAGAGTTTTGGAGTTACTGATATGAAAATTGTTTTGTTTCCAAGAAGACATTTTCGGGTTTATCAGGGTTTTAAATAATAATTGAAAAATCGTTATAATGTAGTTGTTTTCGCAAGGATAATTATTTGTCAAATAAGTCTGAGCACTAATCTCTTGATTTTTAAAGTCTGTTTGATTCATTCCTTCCCACAGAATAAAAGAAAGAAATTATGATCTGAGAAGTTTGTTCTTTTCGTGTGATGTTCTTTGCTCTATTTGTAGGGAATGCGGTTTATTTATTATATTTGTCTTTATTTCTCAGCTTGTAATAATTTTGTAACTCTCCACGAGCACTCTGTGTAGGCATCAGTTAGTGCTGCTTTCTGTCATACGATACGAGAACCAGTTGTTCATGGTATATATCTCGTTTGAAAGACGTTGTCTCGACCTTTTATCTGAAATATGTATCGAGTTGGTTTGTTTCGTCATAAATGATATTCCCCTCATTCAGTTTCGTCCTGTTGCTTTCGGTCTCGCTGCAGCTTCATCAGTCCGTGTGACGCGCCGCGCTCAGCCGTGGTATGACTGACAGCAACGTGCTTGAAATATTGTATAATTTAGATGAAAGTTTAGTCGGAAGTAGTAGTGACAGTATAAGCAAGAGTGATAATGAAATAGATGATGTAGCAGTGGTAAATGATGAGAGTGACGATGTGGAGGAAACAGTACTTGAAAATTTCGTGTAAGAGATTATAGATAATTATACAGGTCAAAGAGAAGTTTTCAACGGTGAATTTTGATTGCTAAATTCTCTAATAATACTCACACAGGTCACAGAGACAAATATTGAGCAAGTACCTTATCGGGTTCAGCTGGTGAAAGGTTTGTTTACAAAATATGCTCGGGAGGGAGGGGAACGAAATATTTAAGGCCGGCGCGCATCAGATAATACAGTTCCAAGGTTGCAGGAAAGACATTTTATCAGGAAATTAGCACCCAAGAGTTGGAAATCCAAACCTCAGACACATTGTATTCTGTGTTCAAAACACGGCGAAAAGAAGACGTCAGTGAACTGCTGCCATGAGTGTGACTTGAGTCCCTGTCTCAAAGAGTGCTTCGAACTCTATCACACAGAACTATATTACTAAGGAAATGTGAAAAAATTATGTAATTATCTGCATGTACATAGTTCTGTCATAAGGAATTCCAAATTTTGTGGAAATCGGGATACTCTTATACTTGTATTAACGCTTTAAGTGAATCGATGTATTTGAGACGCGCATAGTTGAAATCTCATCCGGCCGCGGGGTAGGAAGCTATTTAAATGGCTGTGATGCTGAGAGGTTAAACATACACGTAATCAACTGCTGTCACAAACAAAACACTACTACGAAAAAATGAGGAGACTACGACTGCCATCTTGAAACAGTTGACTGCTGACTGTCACATTAGCATGTCGGGACATGACTTCACAAGAACAACTATTAACCCTTTGCAGTCCAGTTTTCTGTCACATGTTGTAACAGTCTGGTCCAAATTAATTTTGCACATTTTACCTAGTCAGATTAAACTCAGATCTTTTATTAGTAACTATAATTATAATATTATGATTACTATATCACATAACAATGAGTCTAGTGAGTTACTTACAGGTTTACACAAAAGTCATCAGTGCAGGAGTGAAGAATAACATAAAAACCTGAAGTGGAGTGATGCAGCTAGGAGGAGCCTGTGGTCCTCTAGTTTCCTGACCCGATAAATAACTTAGTCTAGGAGGCTAAAGATCATGAAATGTTACATTCCGGTAAACACTATTGTCGTTTGCATTCCCGTTTGTATGTGCGAAAGTATTTTTAGCATCGATGTTACTCAAATGATCAACACTGATCTGAGAAGCGTCATCATTGCTGTGTGCCATATCCCCTCCTCCACCCCGGCCCATTACCTTCGTGCGTCTTCTTGCTTTTGTAGCAGACACAGCAACTTCCTCTTATGAATCTTCAGAAACAGCATATGATGGTCTGGGATCATTCCGTGCTTTCTTACGCACAGATTCTGTCGCTGAAATTTCACTTGCAATGCTGGAGTTCACTACACCTTCATCTTCACTTGACAGTTCTCTAAACTCTTCGTCTAATTCAAATAAATAATTACCTTCATTGCTGTATAAATAAACGTGCATACGAGTTTCTCCTTCATTCATATTTGCCGCTTTTATATCACAAATTTAACTGAGACAATTCTCATTCACAGATGAACACGCCTAGTACAACAAGTGTGCACACTACTCAATGTAAACAAAACACAGATGACAGGCCGCGGGTAACCATGACGATACACGGATACATATATCTCGTATTATTTCCATAGAGATAAAAGAACGGCTTCCTTTGAGCACAAAAATTTACTCTAGAAACATGAGGGATATCGATCGACCTCAGTCAGGTCAAAGAACTTCAATAAATATCTTCTTAAATAGAACGAAACAATGTCGAGGTGACCTCAACGTTGGACCAGTTACAATAAATCATGATGTCCAGGTCAACTCGACGTTGGACCGGAAAAGGTTAAACAATAATTCCACTATCGAGACTGTCCCTATATAGGTTGCCCGGCCAGGCTTCTAGAAGGATGTTACTCAACAACTTTTCTCACAAATTCTAGAGTGCCTAATACATAGTTACAATTGAAGGGTACAGGGTAAAAACCAGGTAAGTCACTTTTTAATCGAAATTTAGTTTGAGGTGCCATTGGATTCTCCATGGGAAGGACTATCTGTTAGACATATGAAACAGGCAAAGAAACAGGTTAGTCATGGGTTTATTTACCTTCAAAGATTTGGCGTACCGTAAACTGGGGTTACTTTGTGACAGTTTTGATGATTTCTTCAATGTAATCTGAATAATATAATTATATTTTAAGGTTTTCCTATATTGTCTTATTCATCCGTCCTTTATTTATGTTTAGCAATAATATTTAAATCCATATTTGCACTTAATCACTCAATATTTCAAAAAGTAAGTGTCACAATGTTACCCTGTTAGGTGGGGTTACTTTGTGACACCGTCTTTTTACCATTGTACATCCATGTTTGGGTGCAGATGTCACAATGTTACCCCCATTATGTGGTTACTTAAGAATTGGACTAATTAAAAAATGGAAAATCTCATTCATAAACGTGTTAATACATCAAAATTTATATTTATTATACCCTCAGATATTATCACATGAAAAACTGGCATCATTCAAAAGAGAATAGCGTACAAACTTTTTACTCTCTGCTGAGACTTTTTAGTTCTGGAATGTCATAGATTTCACGTTTTCCCCTCTGTATGGGTGGGTTTATTTTACACCATATTTCATCATCCGCATACCATATTTCGTCCTTGATATCCGGCCATTTCCAGTGTTTCCCAGTTGTTTCCATTGCACTCACAACTGCACCTCGCTTGCATACTTTTGTCACAATTCCTGGATAGTACTTGCCTTCGAAAAGTACAATTACATGCGTTCCAACAGTTTTATCCTCTGCCTGGAAAGTACTATTCGCAAAAATTGGAAGTTCTTCAGAGTCAGAATTAGATTCTTCTTCATGCACTGAACTGTCTTCTGATTCATTGTGATTAGCATAGCCACTTCCACTTGAATCCTCCCTTCGGGTGTCTTTCCTGTTCTTTGACCGACAGTTCCCATTGGTGCTACTACAACTAGGAATCTCATGTTCAGCGTCAAAATGGAAGTCTGAAGTTGTGATACCTCTTCCAGGCGGCACATCTATGCGTCTTCTCTTCCTTCGGCCTTTAGTTGTTAGCTCATCCCTTTTGTGATTCAGATGCTCAATGTAGCCGTTGCTTACAGCTTCTTTCACAGCGCCACCTTCGACATTTATTGCCGTATTATACAGACGCTTAAGCACATCTTCCCTGTTCAGAGGGCAAATACCACATTTTCTGAACCCAGAACGTAGATTATTCGGACCATTTTCATGCAGTTTCTCAATTAGTAACTTGACGAGAGGTGGAAATTCTTGCTTCGGGATAGTGGAACATCGTTTTCCGACCCCAGATTCTTTCCACTCTGCTAAAATGTTTTGCCAGATTCTTTTCATAGGCCTGAAGAATGCAACATCCAGTGGCTGCAGCAAGTGGGTAGAATTTGGTGGTAATGCTATAAAGCGAATATTGTTTGCCTCACAATGCCGGACAACCTCCAGATTCAGATGTGAACTTAAGTTGTCACCAATTAACACTTTTTGTCCTTCCTGACATTTCAGTATGGGAAGCATGAGATTAAGGAACCAGTCTTGAAATACACTGTGATCGAACCATCCGGAGTTTGTGGAGTTGTACCTTGCACCTGTTGGACCACCTTCGGTCCAAGTACTCCACAAATTCTTTGATTTATAATTCACATAAACCGGAGCAAGTTCACCTTCTGCATTGCCACAGAACATTAAGGATGTGCATGCTTTTGTCGAATTGAGAATTTTCTCAGGGTACTTAGTTCCTCGTTTAGTGATAATTTTAAGAGAACCTGGGTCATCCACTAGGTTGGTTTCATCATAGTTCCAAATGTTTTCACTGCGAATTCCCCTTAGTTCTCTTTCCAAATTGTCAAAGAATGAATTCACAACTACTTCATCTGTTGCAGCACGTGCTGTTAAAATGTTTTGCAACATTCTTTGAGTCAGAACTTTATGACGAGCCATGAACGATTGAAGCCAGTCCATTTCTGGCAAATTGTTCTTAAAACAATGAACTGTACAGCCTATAGAGTCCAGATACGCTTTAACAATGCACCGCAAATCAAATGATGTTATTGGAAACCAATATCCAGACAAAGCTATGCAGTGAGCAGCGAAAGATTCCTCTTCTTCACTTGAGAAAACTGTCGGATGACCAGGAATACCTTCATGTTTTCCTTTTAGTTTCAGGCACAGTGTGTTCCGGTGTATTTGGTACCTACACAAAGTTAAATTGTGAATTATATTCTAATTAAATATTAATTAAAATGTTATTTTGCAACATATTTCAAATTCAGATTTATATTGCACACTTACCTTTCAGCAGCTTCGCGAATGGAAAATTTCTTGTTCCTGATATCCCGAAGAGCTGCAGCCAAGGTTTCGTCACTATAATTCCTGTACGGTCGAGACAAAATCTTTCTTTTGTATATTCTAGGCATTTTGTATTTAATGTATCACCCTAACAAGAGAAAAATTGACAATAGTATTAGGAAAGACAATTTCGGAACACTGGGGTTACTTTATGACAGAGATATTGCTGTCACAAAGTTACCCCTTAAACCTCTTGTTTTTATTTTATTTTAGCACAACTGAAAAAAACTCAAAGCGACGTGAGAATAGTGCATATTTATCAGGAAACATGAAATTACGAGTTCCACTAACCTTGGTTTGTGTATCTTATTAAAGTGTTCTGTCACAGACAAAAGTTTCCCGCTATTCACGAAGTACACACTCAGTACAATACAATACCACGTAGCAAATGACTTCTCTGCCGCCAACAGTCTAACACTTAAGAACATGACATTGTACAAATGGGTAGCAGCATTATTGAGGAGTGAATACCTATGATGTTCATTGTCAGACCGCTCATGGTTATCCCGTGAAATACAAAGTAAATAATTGGCGCGCACCTGTCACAAAGTAACCCATGCAGTCACAAAGTAACCCCGGTTTACGGTACAGGAAAAGAAGCAGGTAACTCAACTGTTACAGGTAAAAAACCAGGAGAGTCATCTGCCTCCCAATAGAGAGGATTCCAAAAAGAAATATTTGCCTGAAGAGTTGAACGTGAAGATGTTTCTGATGTGTAAAGAAATGAATCCTGCAGTTCATGTATCCTATGAAACCTAGAAGTGCATTATGAACGAGGATTTCAACATATCATTTGCATACCCACGTAGTGACACATGCACTCGTTGTGACGAATTTTCAGCCAAACTAAAAGCGCTGTCCCCAGAAGAGGATAAAGAAGAAATTAAAGAGCTGACAACCTTGGATATTCTTCACACAAAAAAGGCTGAATCATTCTACCAACATAAAAGAGATGCAAAACACAAATCTATGAAATCAAAGAAGATGGAAGCAATTTGTACGGATTTTGCCAAAAATGTTCCAATACCAAATATAAGTACCAATGATGTATACTATAAGCGTCAGCTAACAATGTATTCATTCAACATCCACATTCTCTCTACTGGGAAGTCGGTTTTCTATGTGTACCATGAGGGTATTGTGAAGAAAGGGCCCAAATAGGTTGCCTCCTTTCTCTTTTATTTCGTTATGAACTACCTTGATGATGAAGTTGAAGGGCTTCAAGTATTTTGTGACTCTGCTGGAAGGCAAAACAAGAATTTCCACATTTTTTGCTTCATACACTATGTTGTTCATAATCTAATACATGGCTTACCAAACTTGAAGATCACATTTCCAGAATGAGGACATTCATACATGCAATCTGATAAGGACGCTGGGCTGTGGAGTATGAAACAAAGGACGGAAACTCCAAACGACTTCATAAGCATGATTGAAAACTCAAGATTGAAACCATCGCCTTCCACTGTGGTAACAGTCTGCAAGGAAATGCTATTTGCTTAGAAGATTCTTTCGATCAGAAATATGTACTTAAATGTCTGTTTGAGACCCAACCCGTCAGGGAACTTGTGGCCTCATCCAACCACCCTCGACTACTGCACTGGCGAGCTTCTTATAATGGTTCTTTAGAATCCAGCGTCATAAAAAAGGCTGTCAAAGGTGTTTCAACGCAGAAGAATGGAGAATTTGAGCTACCTTCTTTGGCCTATTCAGGTAAAATTAATATATTTATCCAATTCTCTCCTTTAAATTTCCCGTTAAAATTAGTTGGTGTGGAAAATGTGTAACAAATCTCTCAATTGCCCTCAGGTCCTCTTCGTATTCCTAGAGCTAAGTACCAAGATATAATGAGCCTCATGAAATCTTGTGGTCAGCCAGCAGTGAAGTTTTCCCAGGGATTGGCACATGGATGATAAACTGTGAGTTACCATGGCTTTATTATTATTATTATTATTATTATTATTATTATTATTATTATTGAATTCCATTAAAATAATAGTAATTATATCTTCTTACAGTCTTACACACAAAATTATAGGGGCTGACATGCCTGGTTTTCTTTCTGTTTCAGGTGAGTTACCTGGTTTTTTCCCCTGAAGAAAGTGGTGTATGAGTGATATTCTTGGCTTTGTTTCATACTCTTGACATTCATGGCACTAAGCACCCTTTTACTTGGTTCGCTACACCCGAGGCCTCAATAATTCACTTTGCTTCAAATAATTACTTTGTTTTAGAAGCACTTATTATGTTTTCAAATTAAAAAACTGTTTCCTGGGTCTCATGAAGAAAAAAAAAGTGACTTACCTGGGTTTTTTCCCCTGTACCCTTCAATTGTAAAGAAGGTTTTACATAGTTCTTATCATACCTAATGTTATCCTGGATATTACAGTGTGTTGTACAATGTTACTATGGATTATACATCATATATAGGCCTACAGGTAATAATAAATTATATACAATGATTAAAAGTTTTCACATAAACTAAACTCGACGTTGGACCGGAAAAGGTTAAACAATTACTCCACTATCAAGACTGTCTCTATATAGGTTGCCCGGCCAGGCTTCTAGAAGGATGTTACCCAACAACTTTTCTCGCAAATTCTAGAGTGCCTAATACATAGTTACAATTGAAGGGTACAGGTATGCACACACACACACACACACACACTCTCCACCAGAAAAATGTATACACTCTACACTCTTTGTTAGACGATATCGAAATATGGATATTGTCAACTGTTATCATTGTTTTTAAATGTTGTAGTATGGACTTTCACTCAACAGATGTCAGTATTTGCATCACGATAGTGGGAAAACAAAATGGCTGGAGCACGCTTGACGTTCGAGCAACGAAAGTACATTCTGAAGTGGTTTATTAGGTTTGATAATGTCGTTGAAGTGCAACGTCAGTGGAGGATGGAGTTTGAAACAGAACCGCCAACAGGCCTAACAATTAAACGCATGGAACGATTTGTGATATTCACAAAAGAAGATCGGGAAGAACGCGCACAGTTACCAGTCCTGCTTCGTCGGCTCATATGTTGGAAAGTTTTGCTAATTCTCCACAGAAGTCTGCTACGCAATGTGCACGGGAAGTGGGGATTAGCAGTACAAGTGTACGACGAATTTTGAAAACAGCTAAGTGGAAAGTTTACATCCCACGATCACTGCATGCTCTTAATGAGGACGATCCCGATCGTCGAATGCAATTTTGCGAATGGTATCAGCAAATGGTAAAGCAAGATGAACAATTTCTGACGAAGTTAGTGTGGTCTGATGAAGCCCAGTTTAAACTTAATGGAACAGTGAATCGACATAACTGTGTCAACTGGGCTACGGAAAATCCGCATGTTCATGTGGACAAGGCGGTAAATCTACCAGGGGTTAATGTCTGGTGTGGACTGTCGTTGAGGGGCTTACTAGGACCCTTTTTTTTTATGGTACTGTCACTGGAGCAGTGTACTTGGAAATGTTACGCGCATTAATTTTACCAGCTGTACGTGCACTTTATGGAGCCGATGTTGAAGTCTTCTACCAACAGGACGGGGCGCCACTACACTAACATGTAGCAGTACGAGCTTTCCTGGATGACAATCTGCCGGGACATTGGATTGGACGACGAAGGTCCATTAAGTTCCCCCCATGGTCGCCAGATCTTACCCCTATGGAATTTTACTTGTGGGGAACTGTGAAAAATCAAGTCTATCAACGTAAGCCACGCACGATGGAGGCCCTTCGACAGGAGATTACAGCAGCATGTGCAGAGATCCCCATTCAAACATTGACGGACGTAGTTGCAGCGACCGCTCGTCGTTCTGCTATGTGTCTGGCAGCCAACGGTGAACATTTTGTACATCTCGTGTAACCATATGTTTAACTGAAGACAGTACTACATGTGTAATCAAAATGTAAATGTAAAGAAACGCACAATAAATAGTTTTTGTTCCGTAAAGAGTGTATACATTTTTCTGGCGGACCCTGTATATATATGTACACATACACAGCACATGTTTCATGGCATACCCTCGCAAGTCATAATAATAATAAAAACAATTCGAGCTCAATACTTGCATTTTTTACCCATAGGTTAAAGAATATTTTTTTATAGTTATATCAGTCTATTACACTTGCGTCAACGTGAAAGGACACTGGTTAACCAGTTCAAGTCCCATTGGTCGAAAAAAATTTCACTATCAGAATATTGGTCAGCAGAGTTGGGTTGGAGTATACAATTTGTAATCACTAGATTGTGTCTCAAAAGCCTGGATTAAACTCCAAATCTCCCCACAGTGCTCTTGTGGAGTGAGGGCATATGACGCTGTCGATGGTGATTCGTCCATCGGACGGGGATGTAATGTTTTGAGCAGACCCCTTGGTGTTATTAACACGAGTAGGCTACATGCCGACACAAGGTTTCACCCTTTCCAATTATCATTATCATCCCACATCCAGATGCGAAGATTACCTACGGGCGTCGAATAGAAAGACCTACCTGTCCTCCGACATTCCTAGTACTAAAAGGCGTACAACAAAAAAAATTCCAGACAATCAAAGTCCTCTCCACTGAGCATCACTCCTACGTACAAAAAGCTAAGAACCATTGAACTTGTCATGTGAAATTAATTTCTTTATGGTCCGTATTGACAATTATCACTATTAAAGATTGGAGGGTCTACCTATACAATACCATAAATTGTATGTTCTAATTATTTATTTAATCATTATATATTTGGGACAACGCACAACTGGGACAAGAAAGAAGGTACCGAGATATCATTGGAAAATGACCAGCACATAAGAGGGCAAATAAAAACCGTCAAAGATTGGTTGAATTATGCAAAATCAACATACTTTAAAAGGAAACCTCACAAATTAAAAACTTGAAAACATCCTGATATCCAAAAAGGTGAATGACAAATGGACCACGTTTGCATGGATAAATTTCACCATCATGAAATCTACAATGTCAAAATTCTAAGTGCGGAAGACTCTCTGTCATATCACTAGGTTGTTAAGATCAAAATAAAATAAACTCCAAGGGTTAACAAAAGACCTCCAAATAAAAATAGACAAACATTCACCCTACCACCTTAATAAATAATAGGAAGTACTATACGAAAACAGGAGAAGGATCTGTCAACATTAATACATAAGAACTGACCACCAAACTAAAATCGATAGCAGAAGAGTAAGTTCCAACATATCCTAACAAAAAAAATTGAATGGTGGAATGAAGAATATGACCAGGCAATTGAGAGAAGACACCAAACTTGGATAAAACACTAAGCCCAAAAAGTCAGACAAACCAAATTTACAACTAATAGAACAATGAAAATCAACCCATAAAATCAGACAAACCAAATGCAAATACCTTTAAAATACCTTACAAAATATAGAAGAGATTTTTTACAAAAAACAATCAAGAGATTATTATAAAACCTTTGGCAAATACCTAAAAAAAAAAAAAGAGCCTCCAGTATTAATGCTGTGAGAGAAATCAGGAAGGTTAGCCCGTAGTAATCAAGAAAATGCAGATATCGTCGCAGAGAGATTAAACAAACTTTTAAATTGCGATGACCCACTGGAAACAGGAAACACACCCATTTTAACCAACCCAGAACTAATAAATCCTCCAACTATCAATAAGGTAGAATTCGCAATTAAGGGACTAAAAAATTATAAGGCATGTGGTGAAGACCTAGTCTTTGCAGAAATCTGGAAAAATGCAGGGAAACCAGGAATCATAAATCTACATCAGCATCTAGTCAAAAATGTGGATCACAGGGAAAATCCTAGAGCTTTGGACATCAGGCATAATCCATTAATTATTCAAAAAAGGACAAATACAGAGGAATAATCCTTTTGGACTGCACTTGCAAAATTTTCTCCCACTTAATTTACAATAGGATTAAAAAAACATTCTGGAACCACAACTTGGAGAATACCAAGGAAGATTTCACCCGTACAGAAGTTGCCCTGAGCTGTTCATTTCATTCATAGATTTCAAAAAGGCTTATGTTAGTATACACAGACTCTCTCCTTTATAAATCCTCACATCGTAAGGCCTCCATTCTAAATTAGCAAACATTAATGAACTAACTTCAACCAACACAATTTCAAAGGTAAAGTTCAGGGCAGAATTGTCAAAAGCTTTTACAATAAATGCAGGCCTCAGGCAAGGTGACTGATTATCCCCACTGCTTTTCAATGTGGCTCTAGATGATGAAAATTTGGCAAAAAGAGAACCCACCTAAATGCAAAATTGGAACAAATCCCTCAGTAAGGACAAACTGCCTCGGGCTTGCAGATGATTTAGCTCTCTTACCCCTTGACGTGGAAGTCCACGCTCAGATCACCAGTCTCCAGAATATTGCATTAAAAATTGGATTACAAATATCCTTTGAGAAAACAGATTATGCCAATGAAACTCCTAGACATAAACAAAGTCAGCATAAATGTTCAAAAAATTAACATAATCCTACACTTTAAATATCATGGAGAAATCATTATGCACAACTTAAGCAAGATAAACAGAACCAACAAAATGAAAAAAGCACAATTTCTAACTTGGTCAATTTATAACAAAAAAATGCTTGTCAACAGACACTAAGAACCAACACTACAAAACTGGAACTTTGCCCAAAGCCACTTACGCTTGCGAAACCTTGTTCCAAATTAAAAATAAAAGAACTGATCAGCTCCTCAAAACTGAAAGAAGAACAGTCAGAACTTGCATTAAAAAAAGTACCAGGTTGAAGGAGTCAGGAGAATGCCCCCAATGCAACTATCGAGAGACTGACCCAGAAGAAAAGAATCTCTTATTTCTTTCACATCTTACGATTACCAGAAAACAGGATTTTTCAGACTAGTGATCAGAAATCTGGGAAAGAATATAGGACAGCATTGTATCTAAGAAATTCAGGAGGATCTCAAAACAGTTGGGCTATAAATTACAGATGCAGAGAACAAGAATGAAATTACCACCCTTCTTTAGAATCACAAATTTTCAACTGAAATGATGCACAGATGGCCTGTAAAAATTTCAGACGAATTAAGAACACTGCGATCAGAACGAATGAAGTACTGGGCAGATCAGAAGAATCAAACAGTACCATAAAGTGGGGTAACTTCGGCCATACAGGGTAACTTTGGCCACTGACAAATAGCAACACTTATTTTCTCCTGCCTCCTATATTGGAAAAGATGAACTACTTGCAATGACTAAAATGCACATAAAATAGAATGCTCTTTCAACACACAGTAGTCCAAATAAGATAGGCGGGCTCATTGTTGAGTCAATCGATTTTCTTGCAGCCCCGACTATTGTCTTCTCTGGTAACAGCAGAAAACAAACTGTTCTCTAGCCCCAGCATTCGATTCTCCATTCCAGTGGTTTGTGGGGTCAAAATGTAAGTTTGTCTGGTAACTGATCAACACAATTTGATGCATTTTATTCAAATAGGTTTTTCAGGGAATAGTTTTGTGATAAAAGTTGTCCCCTTCCGGGGTAACTTCGGCCATGACAAGAACGTACAGGAAAACATTACGCGGCCGCGGATATTATAGTTACAATCCTGTTTACTTCAAGAACACTTTAGAAGAGATTAATAAAGGCACAATAACAATAAATGGGGAAGTTTATCCCAACAGAGAGGGGAAAGACAGTTTCCATTTTCAATTATAAATAAACGGATATCAGTTGACATGGACGATACACATTTAAGAACTTGATGACGGCCCATATATTTTCTAATTTAGAAGACAGTGTATTATGAGGACAGTCTACAAGACTGTTTCTTTTCTGACCGCTTTCTCTCTCCATACAATTGGGCTATATGATTTCCGTACCTTTTATTTATTATCTTTTGTACCATTAAAAATATTTATGCAATGCAACATGTAATTTGTAATATCATACAATTCTTGTACACTTAGGCTAAATAAAATAGCTTCTTCTTTGGGGAAAAAGTGAATTTGATCACTATACATCTGTTTCACAATAAATCGTTTTAATTTGTTTGAGATTGTTGATACTGGGCGTTTTGCAGGTTTTTAAAGAACATTCACGTTGGCCGAAGTAACACTACATCGAAGAAAACTTCATTTCTTGAGTTAATTTTATGGCGGCCGAAGTTACCCGAAAACATGGGGTAACTCCAGCCACTCTTTCGATAAACATTATTCATTACTGAATAACAATTAGAATTATGTTCATATTTAAAAATGAAGAACAAACATGGCAGAATTTATATTATATTTTTCAGATAATTAGAGGGAATATTTCACATTTTATTTTTAAAAATATACGAAAAAGTGGCCGAAGTTACTTTACACCCTTCAAAGAAAAAGTTACAAGGAAGACTTAAGTGGTCCATTGTGGCCAATGAATAATAATAATAATAATAATAATAATAATAATAATAATAATAATAATAATAATAATAATAATAATAATAATAATAAATAATAATAATAATAATAGAGACTAGTTTCGAACATTCCAATGTGTCATCAGCCTCAATCACAATTGGAAAAAAACATATGCAACTTACAGTCAATATATATATATATATTTATTATGACCTTCCAATGACGTGCAATTACATGTCAGGGAGTCATTGAAGGTCATAAGCATGATAAATGCATGTGGACGGCATGGTGGTAAAATAACTGTTGATGTGCGGCGAATTTAATATTCGTAAGATATGAGCCGACACAACTCGCAAATTGATAGTAGATCGTATGGATGAGAATCGATAGATCAAGCTCGGAACCCCGTGGTACACATCGGACCGCGTGTAAAACCGTGTAGTCACAAGCGGGTATCAATAAATACTTGCAGTAACAGTTGAGAAGAAAATCGGCCAGACATCACATCTAGTATAACAGACATTAAGGAGGCCATGGACTGAGCCGGAATTATATGCATTTAATTATCTAACAGGCGTGTGGCGTGACGTATTTCGAGTGGAAAGAACAAACAATAGTAGCGTGTGTTCCTTTGTGGATCTCTGTGATAACGTTCCTCAATGTCAAAACCAGATGTAAAGAAATCAGGATCGTAGTTATGTAGCTTATGGAAAGCAGCCTCGTTTTTTATTGAAATAATGAAGTTAGAATTTGTTTTAAATGTCGATTGTTGAAGAGTACAAAAAGGATCGTGAAGCAATAGAGAGCTCAGCCCGTATATCCGAATTAAAGCTCATAAAATTGAAGAAGCTGAGGCCTAAATACGTTAACAAACTAAGTATAGCATTGAGCGATATAAAATTTACACAGGCCAGTATTAATCTATAACAGTGGATTTAAAAAAATATGTACGAATTCGATCTAACCATTCTGTTCAAGTTTCAGGTTGAACTCAAGATGTTGCCTATATTTGTGAATAAGGAAGTTCATATAGAAGAGATGTCCGAGTAAACTGGTAGGATCCTGGTGGATCCGCACTCTGCCGAGATGAATGAGATGGCTGAAGAAATAACCTGACGACCAAGACCCATGGAAAAACGAAGAAGTCAGATGAGTAGTCGAACCTTGCCCTTCTTGTTTACTTGTAGATGCTTATAGTAGAAGTAGATTTTTTTTTAAATGTCACACAGGTGATATAAAATGAAATGACTTGAATGTTCTAACGTGCTAACGGTGTTGGTAACGTCATGTAATGCTGCTGCGTATATTAGAATATCGTTTTCCGTTGGTGAATACTAGGGTTAGGCGATCTTTCCTGCGTTGTTTTCGGTGTTTGTGGAACAGTTATAAGGCGTGTGTGATCTTGAATGCCACAGGTAAGTTTTGATGTGCTGATGTGTGAAATATTTGAAGTGGTGATCTTATGGTAATGTATAATTCCGCGGAGTGTTGTGATATGTTTAGTGGATCGACTCAGGGATGGTCATATGAATAATAGTGAAGCTCTTCAAAGATATTTAGCTCATTTATGTAGGGAATGATGATTTCTCATTATGTGGTGGACATTGTGTAGCGTAAAATATGTTGGGTCATCTAAAGGTATAGTTGACGGTATAAGCAGGGAATGATTTATTGAGTGGTGAATTGCGGTAGTAATGTAATTCTTTGAGATGGCCAATGGTTAGGATAATAGTATTGAGAGGTGTTTCCGCCGCGTAGATTTGAGTTTATTAGATGAGCGTGTTTCGTAGCGTTGTTTGAATGCTTTTCGAAGAGTTTGGTTAGGCATGCGAGCTGAGATGAGTTTAATTTGGTATCACATGGGTAGCGGAATGTATTTACGAATATACGAGTAGGATCTTCGACAAGCTACTCGAACGACTATTTGATTGTGAGATTATTGTCACCTGTACTGTAGATCAGCTTGTGGTATTGCTAGATGTAGTAAGTTAGCGCTGTAGGTGTATTTTCAGCAGGATGGAATGGAGCCGATGCAACGCAGATCGTCTGGCACTTGATAGTTTGCTTATTTATGTCAGTAGATAGTACCTTATTTCAGGTGCAGCCACATGACGCCGTTGGTTGGACGGAGACATGCAGTTAGTTGATTATGGAGCACTGATATTATTATGTATTTGATGGATTTTCGGTGTTTATCATTGTGCTGTTAGAAAATTCAAGTTATTACTCAGTTAGTTAGGTAATTATAATGAAGTAATAAGAGAAGTAGAGCAGGGAGGACAGGTTCGTCTAGTAATACGTCAGAAATGAACAAACAAGATGATCGATTTGAGACTGAAATTGCTGATTTTCCGTTATATTACTTTATATTTATTCAATCGAGTCAGTGTTGCGTAAATGATGTGATTTTAACTAAATGACTGTCAATTATTTTTCAAAATGGACGTGATTCTTTAATACGGTGCGGTATTGATGCACAAAGTTAATATATTTTTTTACGTTGCATATTCAGTTGTTCAGTTGTAGCCAGTTAATTTCATTTTATTAAAATTATTATACTTCCAATTTCTCATTGCCAATATTCATTTATGCTTAGTTTTAGTGAACCTGTTATCTTGAAACTGATGTTAGATTATTATCGGACTAAGTATTGATAGGATGTGACCGCTTCCTTTCTGAAGGGCCATGCCCTGAGTGGAAGATCATGTAAACCCCTGAATACTAGTCGAGCGAAATTATAAAATTTATTATCATCTCCGAGTTAGGCGTCCCA
This sequence comes from Anabrus simplex, assembly GCF_040414725.1. NCBI lineage: Eukaryota > Metazoa > Arthropoda > Insecta > Orthoptera > Tettigoniidae > Anabrus > Anabrus simplex. The sequence goes on along the minus strand of NC_090275.1, from coordinate 73,911,062 downwards.
CGAACGGTCACAATATATATATGTAAGAGTTTTGTCTGTACATTGCTCAGAATTTGAAAAGAATGGTATTTCTGTATTGGTCATATCCACAGTAACAAGAAAATGCATTTTTTACTTTTCCGTAATTTCTGTCTGTCTGTATGTATGTACACGCATCACGAGAAAATGGCTGAAGAGAATTTAATGAAAATCGGAATGTAAAGTCGGGTGATGAACCGCTACAATCTAGGCTATAAATTAATTTTTTCACGCTGAGTGAAATGGTAGTTTAGGGTAAGGCCTGAAATGTAATCTATATATAAAATAAGTGTTTTGCCTGTGCATTGCTCAGAATTTGAAATGAATGATATTTCTGTATCTGTCATGTCCACAGTAACAAGGAAATGCATTTTTTACTTTTCCGTAATTTCTGTCTGTCGGTTTGTGTGTCTGTCTGTCTATATGTATGTACACGCATCAATAGAAAACGGCTGAAGAGAATTTAATGAAAATCGGTATGTAATGTCGGGTGATGAACCACTGCAATCTAGGCTACAAATTATTTTATTCACGTTGAGTGAAAGGGTAGTTTAGGGGAAGGCCTGAAATGTAATTCTCAAATAAGTTATTTATGTTATTAGTGGTCGTATTGATAAATACTAGATAACTAACATAACTTTAGTTATGTCGTAAGTTAGTAGTAGTTATGTAAAAAGTTATTAAATTTCCGATCACTTATGTCTTATACATTGTTACCGTACTGCATATAATCAGAGATATTCATGAATTTGGATTTTTGTTACTAAGTCCATATCAGCGCCGAGGTCACGAGAAAATGGGTAAACAGAATTTAGTGAAAACCGGTATGTGAAATGTGAGAATAAGGAACTACAGTCTACGATATAAATGATTTTGTAAAACACCCTAACATCACAGAGTCGAAAGAAAACTAATGTGAAGACCTGCAATATTGAATACTTATAAACTTTATCAACAATAACGTTACATTGACCATTGTATGTTGTGATGTGATTTTTGTCTTCTGTTTCCTCTAATCCCCGATAGATAGGATTACTGCAGCGTACAGAGGTTTTTTTAAATTTGCTTGACGTCGTACCGACACAGGTAGGTCTTATGGCGACAATGGGATAGGAAATGAATAGTGGTGTGAAGGAAGCGGCCTTGGCTTTAAGGTACAGCCTGGTGTGACTGGTGTGAAAATAGGAAACCATGGAATACCATCTTCAGGGTTGCCGGCAGTGGGGTTCGAATCCACTATCTCCGGGATGCAAGCTCACTGCTGCGCGCCCCTAACCACACGGCCAAATCGCCTGGTCGTACCGACTGTAACAGACTGCCTGTATATTGGCGGGAAGTAGCTGGGGAGTAAGATAACTTTATTCTTTAGCATGCCATTCCTCTGGTTCATACATTTTCTGATATATCTGGTACGTAACACACTGGTTCATCATAGTATTCGAGCTATTCAATCCCTACTCTGAGGCACTGATTGGAATGAGTAGTGTGCATATTTAACGGAATAATGACAGACGAGTGTTCACGGCAGTCTGCGACCTGGTTATTCCAGCTCTGGAACTTTGGACTCTTAGATCGGTACCGTAGTACTGTTCGTTGAAAGTGAGAAAGTGTGCGGTTTTTCATTTGATCGAGTATTTTATATGATAACATTGCTTTCAATCGCTACATTCCTACTGACGTTTTTGTAATGACCTATGTTGAATTCAGTTAGGAAAACCAACAAGTCAGTCTTTCTGAGAATCCCATAGCGAAGCCCGGGTACATCAGCTAGTTCGATATAAATATCACATTGGCATGTCTTCACTGATTTAACATGTTATGATCATACACGAGTCCATTTAAACTAATGTCACTTGCACATATGAATCACTTGTTCTTGTAAAAAAATATATGTTCTTGATATATGATTTAAATATTACACATGTACAACGCAATAACATTAAAAATATAATCTTTCAATATGTGACTTATAATGTCCTTTGGTGTGGCTCACAATCTTCCTCCAAAATAGGTGCACTAGTTAGACAATATGAGGACAAGTTCATGTATTAGATGTATTTTTAATGCATTATTGGGTTGTATTAACCCCTATAATACTTATATCAAAACTATGCTTGAACCTTATTAAATATTCCTCATATCTCATAATGCTTTCATTCGTAAAGCAAAGTGTGTATAGTGTGTGTAAAGTAACGTGTGTATCAATGTGTGTATAATGTGCATAAAGCAACGTGTGTGTACAGAGTGTCTATAAACTTTCTACTTGGATTAAGAAAAAAGAGACAGCAGTTTTCTTTAAAAGAAAAATGCAAAATACTTCTGGAAATGGAGAAAGGAGGAAAGAAAGGAGAAATAGCAAGGAAGTATGGCATTAGTCATTCAACACTATCTACTCTTCTAAAACAGAAAAGCAAGATATAAAAATATAGGTGATGATGTCCTTGGTCAACAGTGGAAGAAGACTAGGACAGCGGACTATGACGAGGCGAACAAATCTGTTTATACGTGGTTTGTTGAAGTGTAGGCCAGAAACAAATGTACCAATAGCCACTGTTGTGTGAGCATGCATGATACTTTGCATGTTTGCAAAGGTGAAACTAACTATGCCTCAAAGAAAGTTTCATTTTCATGGCAGCTGAAATAATATTTCCTGGCAGACATTTATAATGCAGACTGTATTGTTCTACAAATGAATGCTGAACAAAACCCTTGAATTGAAGAAAATAACAGTTTTAGGGGCAAAGTTCAAAAGAACGTACACAACATGCACAAACTCTACGGGGACAGGCAAACTGAAGCTTCTCGTAACTAGGAAGTTTGGGAAGCTGAGGTGCTTCAAGGAGGTGCAACACCTGCCCTGAGAATATAGGCACAACATCACGACATGGATGACATCTGTGATGTTTGAAGAGTGGATGTTGTGCCTGGAACTTTGGATGAAGGCTGAAAAGAGGAGAATCGTTCTTATCACAAACCATAGTGCGCCTCATAATTGTCTTTTTCACCATTTGGAGCATGTGAAAGTTTTATTCTTGCTTCCAATACTACCTCTATTCTGCAGCCGAGGAATCAGCGGATAATTCATGCAGTGAAGCAGCATCACGGAGCTCATGTGGTCCAGCGTATGCTGTGTAATATCACCTTGGAGAGAGAAATTAATGTCTACATATTGGAAGAAATGCTGATGTTCAGTGCTGCATTGAAATTACTGAAAGAAGAAATAATTGCAAACTGCTTTATAAAAGCTAGAGTTGTTTATGCAGAAGATGACATCACAGAAAGTAAAGTGTAAGATGATGCAAAAACACAGGAAAACTGGAAACATTTGTGTGAAAAGTTGGATGTGCCAATAAGTGTGAATCTTGCCGACTTTGTCAAAGTGGGCTGTGATGTGTTAGTGCAAAAAGAAATTGCTGATGATGAAATTGCAGCAGACATTATGACTGATAGAACTCCACGTGATGAGGCAGATGACATGTAGTCTTCAAGATTTTCTTATGTGACGGAGTGATGTGCCTTAAATTCTTGCACGTGGTTGGCGACTATCTTGAATGTTCTTTTGTGTCTGGGAGTGATCAGAAGAAAATCAGACTTTTACAGAAACTAAAGTCCAGAATATAGTGTAGGCCCTGAAACAGTCAATGTAAAATTTGATATGCTGAAAGTTCACAGAAAACCTCTTGCAATTACTGTATATATTATTTTGTGTACATATATCCTAATTTTTCCATCATCTAATAAATATTAAGTTTTTTTGTCTGTAAATTAATGCTGAAGGTTTTTTTAAAATTTGTTTCACATCGTACCGACAGATAGGACTTATGGTGACGATGGGATAGGAAAGACCTAGGAGTGGGAAGGAAGCGGTCATGGCCTTAATTAAAGTACAGCCCCAGCATATGCCTGATGTGAAAATCGTGCTGAAGTAATGTTGACCCAACAATGGATAACTGGAGAGTTCTTAAGAAAGGACTTATTTTACTAACAAGAAAATTTCACTATAATATCCGAGGTCCCTAAAATTTTAATTTTAATGGTATTTTACTGTTTATGGTAGCACATGCAGAACACCCAAACTTCCTCTGCTATAACTCTCAATTATCTCTTATAACGACATGTTCACACTGCTGGGCAGCCTCTAACTAGAGGAAAATGAATCGCATTTGTTGTTCAAGGTATCATTTTACTAAAAAATGATGTGGACAAAGGGAAGATTTTCACAGCCATTTTCTTAAAAGGAAAAATTTCTGGATTATCTTCTTCAATTGTAAAATACAGTACAAAAATAAAAGCATTCAATACAAGGTTACTTCAAAGGCAGGGTCGCACATGTAAACATCTCTACCTGAAATTTAAACAACGCAGAATTTGGGAGATAGTAGGTTCGAACCCCACTGTCGGCAGCCCTGAAAATGGTTTTCTGTGGTTTCCCATTTTCACACCAGGCAAATTCTGGGGCTGTACCTTAAGGCCACGGCCGCTTCCTTCCCACTCCTAGCCCTTTCCTGTCCCATTGTCGCCGTAAGACCTATCTGTTTACATAAAATCAGCTTCATGGTCCGTATCGCACTTCAATAGATTCACGAAACATGTACCACTTTTGACCATTAAAAATTGCCTTAAGCAATCATTGTATCGACTAGGTGGAAAATAAATAAATACTTAATTGTGAAGACCTATCTGTGTCGGTGCGACGTAAAACAACTAGCAAAAAAACACACCAATCAACAGTCTAGCAGTGAAGAGAGAAAGAGAGGTATAAACTTACCAGGGCACAGTTTCGAGCAATGTCGCAGAATAGAGGAACATGGCTACCAGGGATGAGAGCCACTCCCACATCTTGACAGCAATGGTCAGAGATCAAGAAGCACCATCGTTTGACAATTGACAGTGAGCAGTACTGGGCACTGTCCTTCATGTCATGAAACTAAAGAAACAATCCATCTCTAATTAAGCATTGCCACAACAAACATGTACTTCATAATACAAGATCACATACACTGATTAACCAGAACATTGTGACCACCTACCTACTATTGATATAGACCTGTCCAGGCGATAGCAACATCACCTGACGAGGAATGACTGCTGGACAGAAACATGCACGGCGCATGTAGTATCAGAGAGCATGCTGTCCGTGTGTGGGATGGGGATGGCGCGCGATCTGAGTTTGACTGAGGCCAGATTGTAATGGCCCGGAGGCTCCGCATGAGCATTTCGCAAACTGCACGACTTGTCGGGTGTTTGAGGAGTGCTGTGACGAAACCAAGGTGAAACCACGTTCAAACATTGAGGGGTTAGGCGGCCACCCCTCATTACAGATGACGGACGTCCTAGGCTGGTAAAACAGGACAGGCGGCGAACTGTGGCGGAAATAACACCAGACTTTAACGCTGGGCAGAGTACAGGTGTGTCTGAACACATAGTGCACGGAACACTCCTAAGGATGAACCTCCGCAGCCAACGACCCTTGCATGTGCCAAAGTAAACACCACGACATCGGCAACTACAACTGAAATGGGCACGTGACCATCATCACAGGACATTGATGTAGTGGTAGTGTTGCATGGACTGATGAATCCTGATGCCTTCTTCCTTATGCCAATGGCAGGGTGTGATCCGTTGTCTTAAAGGGGAACAGCTCCCCAACACCTGTACAGCGGGATGCAGACAAGCTGGCGGCAGCTCAATTATGCTCTGGGGATGTGAGCATCCATGGGTTAACAGTGGAGCTCGTGCAAGGCACTATGACAGCCGAGAAGTATCTTACACCGGTTGCAAACCACATACACCCCTTCATGACTATAATTACCAACGGCAGTGACATTTTTCAACAAGATAATGGGCCATGTCACAAAGCCAGGGGAGAAATGGAGTGGTTCGAGGAACATAATGGCGAGCTGCAATTGATGTGCTGGATCTTGCCAGATCTTAACCCGATCTAACACATCTGGGAGAACATTCACGTGAGCATCCATGGGTTAACAGTGGAGCTCGTGCAAGGCACCATGACAGCCGAGAAGTATAGTACACTGGTTGCAAACCACATACACCCCTTCATGACTATGTTTACCAACAGTAGTGGCATTTTTCAACAAGATAATGGGCCATGTCACAAAGCCAGGGGAGAAATGGAGTGGTTCGAGGAACACAATGGTAAGCTGCAATTGATGTGCTGGATCTTGCCAGATCTTAACCTGATCTAACACATCTGGGATGTGATTGAAAGTGGCGTCAGAGCTCACTGTCTCCCTCCCCAGAATTTATGGGTATTAGGTGACTTGCGTATGCAGATTTGGTGTCAACTCCCTCCAGTGACCTACCAAGGCCTCAATGCTTCCATGCAAAGATGCGTCGCTGCTGTTATCCGTGCAAAAGGTGGACATACCGGCTATCAGGTAGGTGGTCATAATGTTCTTGCTGATGAGTGTGAATGACAAAATAAACTTCATGAACCCTTATGCCTCTAAGAGCATGGTACAGTAAGTCTGCTATTGCACGTGTTGCTTAAAATGAGAAGCAAAGCTAACACAGATTTCCATTAGACAAATTCAGAATGTCATATGCTACAACATTCAATTAAAAGAAGGGTCATAATTAATTTCTTATGAGTAATTTGGTGGTCATTTTCATTTTCTTACATAAATATCAACTCGATCTGATGATTATGTGATGATTGTAGTTGTTCAAAGGAGCCTAACATCTAGGTTATCGGCCCCTAATGGAAAAAGATGAGACTAAATGGAATGAAAAAATAAAATTCACCAACTGAGTGGATTTTAGAAAGAAAAATTACAGGAATGTGTACAAATATTTAAAATCAGTCCATAGAACTACTTCACAAAATTATATAAAATGATTAAGCCATAAATTAACACTTGTACATACATCATTATAGTCTTATGCCTTTCAGCTTTCAGTCTACAAGCCTCTGAATTTATTAAACGCTGCCACAATCTTCTATTTGTAACAAATTTTGTGGCCTTGTTCAGTTATATACCTCTTACCTTTAAATCATTAGAAACTGAGTTACCACTTTCTTCTTGGTTTCCCTCCACTCCTCTTACCCTCCATATCAGAATCCAATATTCTTCAGGGTAGCCTATCCTCCTCCATTCGCCTCACGTCATCCCACCACCGAAGCCGGTTTATGTGTACAGTTTCATCCATCGAGTTCATTCCCAACTTATTTCATAATTTTGAGTATCCTCCTGCCATTGTTCCCACCTATTTGTACCAGCAATCATTTTTGCTACTTGCATGTCTGATACTTCTAACTTATGAATAAAATATCCTGAGTCCACCCAGCTTTCACTCCCATACAGCAAGGTCTGAAAATAGACCGATGTAAAGATAGTGTTGTCTGGGAGCCAACTTCCTTTTTACAGAATACTGTTGATCACAACTGCGGGCAAACTGCATTAGCTTTACTGCACATTGATTAAATCTCACAATACTACCATCCTGGAAGAACGTACATCCTAAACACTTGAAATTACCGTATTTACCCGAATAACCCCTGCCGTCAAATAATGCCCACACCCTCATTTTAGGAAGGCTCATTTAAACAAAACAAAAAAAAAAATGAAAAGAACTAAAATTCCTTCCATCGAAAGAGTAACGTAGGCATAAACTACAGTAACATTTCGTATCACTCTGTGACGTCCACGTGGTCTTTGCACAAATATGACATGTAAATTTACGGATATAGCTGCTTTGCCTGAGATAATAAAAATACATTACCACTGCTATGAAATATATTTTCCATGAAGATTAACAAGTAGGCCTAATTACGTGACAGGTATTTCATTAATCTGAACTTGCAACAGGCTCGATTCCCTGTAGATGGGAAGATTCGTTGTCTCTTGCATCACCAGAATCCTCTCCTAAATTACTTACAAGTTCGTCACACTCCACGTCTGAAACACTTCTCACACGTGGTCTGGTCTCTTTTTACTGGACTGTAACACGATCGGTGGTGGATAATTCTTTTCGTGCAATGTAAACACTTGAAATAGACACACCGGCAAAATCTGATGTTAGTTTTGCGATACAGTAAAACCTCAATTCGAAGTCTTTGTAATACAGAAAGCGGACTTCCAATTACGTGATTTCGAATTAACAGCAACAGCCATCTTGTAATTCAGAAATACCAACCCACGCCAGTTTTCGCGGATTCTGCTTTTCCGCGTACTGCCTGCTACATGATATTGTGGCGTTCCTTGAAACACTGAATACAAAAGAATTAAGATTTCACTCTATTTTCAACTATGAAACACACTATAGACACCGCAGTGAGCGAAAGTGCGGAAAGCTACCCCTGCAAGTTCCAGAAGACGCGATCTATCATGACGCGGAGAAATTTTGAATTTACTCTAATATATGGTACTATTTTTAAAAAATGTATCGTCAGTTTAGAATTAAAAATCTGAATTATTTTTCATTTAAATATGACACCTGGGGACACTTTTCTTCCATCTACAGTTGCACAAAGCGTAAGGCCCCATTCACAATGCAAACGTAACCGTAAACTTAACGACATAACGTAACCGTAAAATTATCGTAAAATTTGTGGTATTCACAATGGAGGAACGTAACATTAACGTAAAGAGTACACAGCAGCCAATGAAAATACTACCATGTTATTTAGCACGGAATCCGGGTTTTGGGCTATCTCGCAGTTTTATATTTGAGTACATCGATGGAATCAAACAACGTGGTAGCGGAATTTATATTACTTCACACATCTATTGCTTTGCTCCTGGGAGCTGTGTAGGCCTACCTGAAAAGGTGATCTAAAAAACGGTGTAGAAAATGGGTTCATCCCTTGAATCAAAGAAGGTTATCTCAGTGCGATTTCGGTAATCTACTGTAAGAAATGACCCTCATCAGTTCGTTTTGGACATGCGGATGAAACCTGAACTGTTTGCCTTTCTTACGATTTGCTTCCCCTTACCTAATAAAAAGAAATGTAAAGTCTCCTTTACCGACATCTATGCCCCTATCTATCACACCCCAATGATATGTTTGGATGATATCGTTTTCATAAACCAGTAGTCCGTCATAATGTTAAGAAATATACAGGGACACTGTTTTATTTATGAAACAGATAGTCTCTCGTCCGTTCGCCAGCGCTGCGAGCTTGTCTCCCACCATTTACCGTCAGATTACATTGCTACAGGATATTTATTTCCACCTATTATTTTTCGGTACAACGTCTTTGTAATTCTTTTTCCTTTTATCATCCATACACACAAATATTATTTTGAAAGAGAATTACAAGTGTTTCGTAGGAAGAAGTCAATTATATCGTGCACAAAATACAATGTTTACCTCCGCTCAGATTGGCTGGTTCTTAAAGTTAACGTAAAATTAACCGCAAGAGCTTGAAGTTAGCAATCTCTTAATTTTACAGACTCGCAGTTAAGTTTACGCCGGCGCATTGTGAATGGTTCCATTAGATAAGATGGCTGCTAACTTCTAAGTTAACGTTAATTTTAAGTTTACGTTACGTTTGCATTGTGAATGGCCCTTAACTGTACACTCAGCATCGAAAACTAGGTTAGCCCGGAGCGTGTTGGCAACCTTGACGCAAATAAAACCCGCACCCGAATTTCGTGCCAAAAAAAAAAAAAAGCAGGGATTATTCGGGTAAATACGGTATATACCTGTTCCAGCTTTGTACACCCAATCTGACATTCAGTTCTCTTAGATTTCTTGTCTACCGACATCAATTTAGTCTTTGAGAGGCTAATTTTCATACCATACTCATTGCACCTATTTTCACGTTCCACGATATTAGACTGCAGGATTTTGGCACAATCTGCCATTAAGAAAGTCATCTGTGTAGGCCAGACTATTTACATTGCCACCTAACTGAATTTCTCCCTGCCACTTTATACCTTTCAGCAGATGATCCATGTAAACTATGAACAACCAAGGTACCTTGAACCAAGAACTCTTACCATCAATTCTCACTGCAGCCCAATCGTCAACATAAATGCCTTTGATCGATGAGCCCCAGACGTACTCGCAGCAGACCACAACAAATATCCAAACATATCGGTACACAACCTCCACAGCAACAACAATAATGACCATAAAACGTGCATAGACGAGAGAAGTGTCACCACCAACTACTCTGATATTAAAACCTATCTTGCTACTTCAACTTAATTTTCAAATTTTACTGACAAGAGTTCTTATAACATACCAATACAAAGTATATCAACCATAGAACATTCTCGATATTCAACTTAATCAACACAAGAACTACAAGAGGATTGAAGAATGAATGCAACGCAACATGAACTCAAATTTTAATAGACGTTTTTAAAATATACCATGTTTTAATGTGTTTAATGTGCTATATATTTTTAGTGTCTTATGATGTGGCATATATATTTTAATGTGTTTATGTACTCATGTCCATGCTCAATCAATAGGTTTTAGTTTATTCTAACCATCACTACTTTTAATCAGAGCTATTTTAACGCAACATACTACAATATATTTTACTTCCATTTTTTATCAGACATCCGGATGCTCTTAAGTAACTTCTTTGTAATTTATCCCATGACTGTAAATTTGTGTGCTAGCTGATGATGGCCAAGATAGGTCGAAACCAGTACTAGTGTAGTAGTTCATCCACAATAAATGTATTGATCGGTGGAACATTTTTCTTGTCTATTACATTGTGTTAAGAAATGTAATTTTTGAATTATACGTTGCCAAGAAAGGATTAATTGATATTTATGTGTGTGGCAGAAAACAAATACGACGGAATTATGAAGTTAGAGTTGTGAGTATTATGACTGATATATATTTGTTGACACAATTGTGTGGAATTATGGTATTTACGACAAAATATGATTAGAAATATTTATTTAAGGTTAATTGACGAAACATTTCATGACACAATTCTAATTCTAGGTTATATTTGTCGTGATAGCAATGTGAATTATGGAGTGACGTATAATGTGGGTTGATGTGATATACATATGGTGATATTTGTTTATTGAACTTGCAGGGTAATAACTGTGTATGATCATCAAAAGATCATTTCCAAATAACCGATATTATAGTAAAGTCATGGTATTTTCAAGGAGAATTTCGCATGTTGCGTAGTATTTTAACTGATTTAAGTCGAAACAATCGATCATTGATGAAAGTGTCTTCATAAATTTTATGTTACTGCCATTAACAAATTAAGAAATGTCATCTACGGTATCCCTTGAATTTTTGCGACCAGGTGAGAGAATTTAAGTTAAAATTTGACCTTGGTAGAGGTATGACCTGTTTATAAAAATGACAAGACTATGTTAGAGAACTCCTACATATTTTTCAGGAAATATTTCAGATATTTATCCAGTTACAGATAATATATAAATATATTTTTGTTTATGTGTAGATATATTATAAAATGTAGCCATTAGAAGCTATGTTGATGGAACTTAAATTATTCTGCCTACGTTATGAATGAAGTTAGAAGTGGATAGCATGAGAGTAGTGATCTGAGGTTATAAAAGTGAAGAGGTATTTTTGACATTCAATATTTTGACATTCGTCATATTTTCACATTTGCCGTTTTTGACATTCAACATTCTTGTCATTCATTATTTTTGACAATCCTATTGTCTGACATTCACTATTTTGACATTTCTCGTTAATAATTTCAACATTTTTCTTTTAATATGTTAAATTATTAACTTCAAACAAGAATTTTCTCTCTTTCCGAATGAGATTATGATGTATGCAAATGAATGTTTAAATAATTTATTAATTCGTCTTGAATTACTAGATGGTTATAAATATAGCTAGTATTTAAGAATTTAAATTATTATTATTATTATTATTATTATTATTATTATTATTATTATTATTATTATTATTATTATTATTATTGCTAATTTTAGTACAGAAGGTTAATTTTTAAGATAATTTCTTGGAGGATGATGGTTGGCTGAACTTGAAAGTTGATTATAATTACATTTAAGGAAGAGATGGATATGCAGACGTACTAGAATATAAGAGGCGTGGTTTCCCAGTCAAGTCCACTTAAAAAATTTTTTATATATATAATCTTAATCCCAGAGATGTATAGTGCAGTTAGCTAGAGATTTTCTTTCCTCGCCATAAGACCTATTTGTGTCGGTGTGATGTAAAGCCCCTTGCAAAAAAAAGAGATTTTCTTGAACGCCGACGTGCAATTATCATAGAGGAAGGAGTAGAAAACCATTTGCCATAAATAAATTAGTCTTTCACCCGAATGTTAGAGTACTTCAAGAAAATTTAGCACGAACTGTAGAGCAAGGAAAGAGAAAGATGCCACAGGACTAAGCGGAGCGGTTCATAAAAGCTTGTCGCCAACAATGGGGTTTGAAAAGGAGATTGACAACCCAGTCAAAAAAAAATGTCGGCGCAAAAATTTTCTGTAACGCTGCGGTTGTAGGGAATTGAAATTTGTCTCTCCTCTTTCTTAAATTATCTTTTGAGCAACACTCATCTGTGACTTATCTATAGTGTATGCATTAATTGGCAGGCTTTGGCCATTGTTATTGACAGCTTGACTTGGAAAGCTGCATTTTTCTGTTTGTGTGTAATGTTCTGTACAATTTGTGGAATTTTAATATATTTTTCCTTTATAACCCTATTATTGCTTCAGGGATTTTTTCTACTATTTATTAGTTTATCATTTCAACTGATTAATTATTTATCAGTGTAATGTTTATTTCTATTTAGGTCGCAATTTTGATTGGTGTATGTGACCATGTTACCAGGATCGTTCTTTAAAGGTTTACGTGAAACTCACCTTGTTGAAACAAACTTCAATTTAAGTAGAGTAATGGTACCTGAGTAAACTTACTGGCCAGTATTTTAAATTTTCAAGAAAAGGTTTTATTTAATATAAATTATTAATTTTCTGCCGGCAGTATCTGCTGGGTGGATTGAGTAGCTCAGTAGTTGCTGTTGCAGGTCCCAAGCCCGGAAGAAATACGAGGGTTGGCTTAAAGCTGTAAAATTACACCCAAAAAATAAACATCTTGAGGCAATAAAGAGCACAACTATTCCACATGTTAGTGGCAGTACCCCAACAGCGTATGTTTCACATATTAGTGGCGGATGAATAAATATCCTCTAGGGCTAACAACCGTAGTTGTAAATCGGAGCTTGCTCCACTTTAGGTTGATAATCCTTGATAGTCAGATATGGAAAAGTTTTTTAGTAAAAGAATTCCACCGTCCAATCCCTTAAGGATGGAGAAGACTACATCGGATTCGGTGTGTAGTCACCTAAAAGACAAGAATGAATACGAACACTCAAAAATACATACATATAACCAAACATACAAACATAGAATAAAACCATCAGCATATTAACTACATTGCGACTGGAGCGGTATAATTATGGGGACTATGTGGAATTACCGCTACATCCGAGATCTGGTCGTGTGGAATTTAAAGGAAAACAAGAATGGGAACTATCATTTTACTTTGCCCAATGTAACGCGACTCAGTGATAGCTAACTGTTTTACATTTAATATTCTTATTGGTGTAAAATGTGATACAACGCTGGGCTGATCCCTCGTCATTGGATAATCCGTCGAGCTTTGTTATGAAGTTGGTATTGGGTGGCTCGCCAACTGACCATCTACTGTTTCTTGCAGCGCGCTCTGGCATAAGCTGCTAGTACTGTGTTGTTGCGAGCCAGCTTTGCTTCAGGCAAGATGTCTTGGGTGCGGTCTCCTGTTACTATAGCCAGCAAACTGTCCGTGTATATCTTCAAACCACCCTAACGGGTGATTTTGTCAAGAATTAAATTACCTTCAGTGGTGGGTGGTCGAATGTAGAATATTTGTGTGCAGTTCTTCTTATAAAGGACTAGTTTACGTGACCGTTCTCTTCACCATCGAAGCATGCCGTAATACATGGGAATTGTGCCACCATCGTTGTAAGTTGTAAAATATTTACATTGTGAAAAGGCCTCAGCACCTTGGGTAAGTCCAACCTTGTATACCATATAAAATATTTAGGCCATATTGTTCTGAGACACTTCGTCAGTTCGCTGCTGTAAGCAATCCAACACGTCTGCTCGCCATGCGACATAATTTTTTTTTTTTTTGGTGGACTGAAGATTCATTCCCCTTACGACCATGTTAAGGCATAGGAACTGATTTTTTTTGTGGTTATTATTGAATTCTGCCAATTTAAATATGCCCTACCAATTATGTTATATTTGGGCAAGAAAAAATTTTCAATTGAAAGTGATGTACTTCTATGTTACTTGTATTGCAGTTGGTAACTGCTAGCATGTGTTTTCAAAAGATCTGCTCCTTTAACTGGAGCTGTGGTAAATTAGTGTACCTGAGGTTATTAATTGAAAATTTCTCCAGGTGGTGATGATGATGCTTGTTTAAAGGGGCCTAAGATAGAGGTCATCGGCCCCTAATGGTACGAAATGAAATAACCAAAAGTACAAATTAATCCACTGAACAAAATAAAATAAAGAATGTCATGAAGATAGAATGGATGGATATGAACCCCACAAAAAAACAACAACAAAACAGTGGATCAGACACAAAAAAAAAAGGTTGTGAATAATAGTATTACTGACCAAGGGACCATTTATAAAGCACAATGATGCTTGATGTCTACAGGGGTGCAAAATCCACGACTAAGGCCCCACAGAATGGTACATGTCGCGAGTAAAGTAGAACCATGGTATTTGTCATGTTGAGGTACTAATCAAAAGTAACGAAGACTCACGGTGTTCCACACAAGATGGTACTACTCACAAGTATTGTACTTAGTACAGATAACGCAAACCTATGGAGTTTCGCACACAATGGCGCCACTCATAGCCAACACAAACCGGTAAGGTTCCTCACCTAGGTGTACTAGTCACGGGTGCCGGTATTCCCATGGCGTTCCTCACATAGTGGGTACCAATCACAGGCAACGCTGACCCACGGTGCCACTCATATAATGGTACAATTCACAGACTACGCCCAGACCCGCGGTGTTGCTCACATGGGTACGACGCACGGGTACTGGAAACCACCCGGCCAGGCTTTTTACTGCAACTAATCACAAACCTATTTCATACCAATTTAGTGATACTACTCGCAAGTACAAGCAACCCATGGTGTTCCCCGCATGATGGTACGAATCAAGAGTAGTTTCATGGTTCTAATTCAATCATCCCTTGGTCGCCTCTTACGACAGACAGGGGATACCGCGGGTGTATTCTACATGTGCGTCCCCCACACGTGCGTTTGGTCCGCGAGAAGTATTTTATTTCCCTCAAGTCTGCTGGCAAGCCGGTAAGACCCCCCTATCCGCCACCTGGGACGCGCGACGTGGGAGTATCACCTCTCCCCCTGCTTAGCGTGCGTAGCGGGTTCGTGGTCTCCAGGTGGAAAGAAAAGAAAACTGAAAACCGTTTTACGTGTGAAGTCTGTATGCATAATTAGCCTCATAAAGGCGACCGAATATTTAAAATTAATGTAACGTTAGGCTGATTTTAGCCCTTTGCGGACAAATTTTTCCTTGTGTAGTCCTGCACTAGCAGTCTTTTTTTCTTTGAAAAAGCTGTATAGTTACAGTGAAGGTATAATGAAGATACAAAGTCTGACTCACAACATTATGAATTAATTTATCACTCTAGATGCACACTATAAGCAATAAACATGTAGTTGAAAGACAGTTTGCCCCTTTCCTATTTATATTTCTTCTCCGTGTGGTACTTCTTGAAGCATTCATTTGTATTCTTTCTCTTGCATAGCAGTTAGTCTTAACATTTTTACTAATTCTTCTGTAAAAAAATAGTGTAAAAAAATTCAACGGGAGTAGACGGTTTCTTACCTATGAGAGATGAGAAACTACTAATCAAAGTGTGTGGATTCTTTACAAAGTTCGAATAAGCTGGGCAATAAACTCTTCAACCATTGTCTGGTTCACTAGTATTTATATTGCTTTCATTCTCGCTTTCAACTACTATTTTGCTAGAATTATCATCACTCTCAGAAACATTAAACTCATTCATTGCCCATACCGAATAATTCGTCATCACTGCTGACGATTTCATCTAAAAAAACGAACTATATCAGATGAAGCAGCATTACCCTGTCTGCGCACCGCCCTTTTCACAACTGATTAATGGAAACAACAGCTCTTTATTCATTTACCTGTAACACTCATGAAACCAAGTTTTAACGGATCTAGAAGGTTGTGACATTCCTAAAGGTTCTATACAATACTATAGATAGCAACAGCACGCATAATTGCTTCACACGCATATATATTTACCGCGGAAACAGGTGGCGGGCATATCCCGTGATACGCCCAGAACAGGAAATTGGGATGTCGGGAAATGCCCGAAGTCATCCGCTGAGGGTTCAACCCAAGAGAATACTTAAGCGTGCTTTGGGTTGAATTGAATTTTATTCCATTTTCTTTTTTAAATTCAATTTCTTCTTTTATTATTATTATTATTATTATTATTATTATTATTATTATTATTATTATATTTTCCTTTCTTTAAATTTTGATTAATGGTTACCGTTTCTGAAGCTGCCCTCCATTTTACTGCATTGTTGTAGTATGCTTCCGAATTTTGTTATCTTGATAACGGTTTGATTAGCGTGCATTGTCAGTGTTGTAACAATACCCGAGATGTTCTGACGCTTGTTGTGTGGTGTACTTATGTCGGTGTGATGAACTGGGTCACGAGATGAGTTTTAATTGCTTCAATAGTATTGTGTTACCTTATAATGGTTTTCTTTCTATCATTTATTGTTTTCTCTTTTGACGTGGACTCTTTCTTAATTTAATTTTAGCCTACCTTATGTTACTTCAGGACATTATCGTTCTGTTGGGAGACGCGGATAGATGTTTTAATTTGAAACGCTTGCGTGTTCACCGAGGTATCCCAGACCATTGTAATTATTGGATTGATGCCTGTTGGCTTTTAATTGTTTAACAACAATTTGGAAAGTTGTAAATGTGTAAATTGAAAGGGGCGCACGTACCCAGAAAGGTGCACCTGAGGTATAAATGACATGAAAAAACATTATATCTTCTTTTAGAAGAAAAAGGGTTCAAGCTCGAACAGTAATTTGTTTTGAACTTCAAGTTTAAGGGAGAAACTCAAGTCAATTTCTTCTAGAAAATATTACTGAACCTTTTAAAATGGTTGAGATTGTAGGTACTCTAGCTTGGTGACCACGCTTGGTGGTAATTCTGTGAAAATGAGCCGTCTTCCTTTTAAAATTTAATTGATTTCAATTTGTTTTATATATTTAAATTGCACCACCCATCCGACTTGTCTTTCTTATATTGTATTACATTTTGGTCCTTAAGTGAGGCGGTGAATGTTATTATAGTGAAATGCTCTACCCTTTTAATTCCCTCCACCCTCTGTTATGGTTGTTGACCTATTGGTTTTGCCCAGCCTCCATTGCTTCCCTATCCTGTGTTTGTGTTTTATCAAGGCCCTTCCCTCAGTTGTTGGCTTGATTCCGCGCTGGGAGGTGCCTCTTATCTCTTTGGTGGTTGTGCTAGCGATCGAAGACCTGGGTTGTGGTATTGGGTCGTCAGTTGTTTGTTAGCCCACTTCTTCGATTGTTAGTGTGCCACATGATGCACAATATAAACTCCTTACTGAAAACTCTGGAAAGCTCAAGAACTTCACTGACGAATTAGGTAGGCAAAATATCCTAGTGGTAGGGCTCTGGTAGGGCTCAAAGAAATGAGAAATTTAACAGAAGATCCACTTGAATCTCAGGGTTATAGAGTGTACAATAGGGAAGCCAGGCCAAAGGATCATGAAACATTGCCCAAAATTTGGTACAGGATTTATAGTAAATTTGAAAATAATAGAATCCGTAATTGATTTTAAAGGCATCTCACCGAGAATTGCCATTCTAACTTTAGAAACCACAAACAAATTTACAGCATCATAAATGTTCATGCCCTCACCAATGAAAAAAATTTCCTAACAAAAACTCTGCAAGAAGTCAATAATTTCAGGAATCTCCTTGGTCAGACAATGAATAAAATAAATATGAATAACATCAAGCAGGTAGGGATGCTCTTCAGAGGTAGCCCTGCCCAGGGATTGGTGCCCCTGCATATGCGAGTCCCAGAGCACACTGACCCGTTGTGTAGCATCTGGTAAGGGTCCCAGTTCAGGGTTACGAGTGAAGCTCTCAACGGAATCTACAGCGGACAAGATGGATTTCTGAATGGTGGAGATTGCGGAAGAGGCAGCCCAGTACTCGGGGAATAATATGAGTATGCTTGGCATCAGCAGCATCTGTTTCCCATGTCAGGGGCAGCTGCTGCTGCTAGGGCGTCTGTTCCCCATGTAAAGGGCGGCCTAAATAATTGCTGGCAGTAGCTCTAAAATGCCTTTGGGAGTGGTAACTCCATTGTAATTAACACTCCTGAATAAGATTCGGAGTGGCCAACCCTGAAGGCGTTTAGTCTTCACCCTTAGTAAATTTCTTTACTAGTTCACATACGATGAAAAACAATGACACAGATGTCACTACCCCAGCGAGTATCCAATCTCCCGTCACCAATGGTGGTGCATTCAGGCCTTCGGATTCTGGGGAGCCCGACCTCATCGTGCGGGGAAAGCCTGAGTTCCCCAATATCACAAATATGTTGAGACCCAAAACTGTCACACACTTTGGAACCATCAATATTCAAATCCTCTGTAAAACCGGAAAACTCAAGCAATTGACCGACATCCTGCATAAGCTCAAAATTGCAATAACAACAGTCCAAGAAATCCGATATTCTGATGATGTGGCTTTTGAGTCAGAAGTTTATAGAGTAATTAAGGGGAAACCAGCATCTAAGGACACACATGGTTCCAGAGTTTATGGTACAGCCTTTTTAAAACGACGTGATGTAATGGATTCTGTCATCTCTAAGATGTAAATTGTAAATGCACACGCTCCAGTTAATGATGAGTATAAAAAGAACCCTGAAAAGGTCCAAAGTTTCTGGCAGATACTAGAAGACCGAGATCGATAAGATCCCCGGTCACCATGCCAAAATTCTCGTAGGCGACTTCAATGCTCAACTAGGAAAAGAATGACGGTACCAAAATACAATGGGGCCTTACACAGCAGATAGACAAACAAACACCAACAGCAAGCGCTTAATTGAACTGTGTAGGTTTTATCAGTTGAAGATCATGTCTACAGTTTTCCCCAGAAAGGCAAAATACCAGACAACCTGGCAGTCACCAAACGCAGCTATTGGATCATTTCAAATCAATGATGTTGCAATCAGTGTAAAATACAGGGAATACAGGGAAGAGATCATGAATGTCAGAGTTCGTAAAGGTTGGAATGTTGATTCTGACCATTTCTTCACACAAATAAAGACCAGATTACTACCCAAACGAAAGATACCTTCTACCACAATTCCCCCAAGGATAGATCCCCAATTCCTGTTGGAGAATAAAGAACGTCTTGCAACTGACATCTTGCCAAAAGATATGAAAGACTTGAACCAATTGAAGTCCACCACATACGAAACAACCAATAACCTCGGACAACCTCAAAGGAAGAGACGACATAGATGGTGGAATACTGATTGCGATCTTGCAATTGATGAGTGCACCATAGCCTGGACGAAGTAGTACTCTACTAAACAAAAGGAAGACTGGGAGAATTTCAGAATGATGCAGAAACTGTCGCGTAAGACCATCAGACGTGTGAAAAGATCTTACAATCAGCCAAGACTGGAGAAGTTAGATGAATTTAAAATGTACAACACCAGAAACTTTTATCGGGCCTTCAAAGAGGAACTCTCGGGGTATAGTTGGTCACCTGTTACCGCCGGAACATGGAACTTTTGGCAAACTACTTTGAGTAGTTGCTCAATTGTGAAGAGCCCACAAAAAGATTACGTGTTGAAGATCCACTAGAGATACACCTCCCATCTAACCCACCAACAATGCAGCAAGTTGCTAATGTCATCGGACATCTTCAGAACTGCAAGACATCTGGGGAAGATGGCATCATTGCGGAAGCTTGAAAAGCACGTGGAAATAAGATCACAGAGGCCATACATCAGATCTTGGTCGACTGCTGGGAGCAGGCAGGATCCCTGACGACTGGAAATCAGCTATCATACACCCTTTACATAAGAAAGGTGACCACAGTTACGTTAACTATCGAGGGATATCTCTGCTGCCCGTAGCATACAAAGTGCTATCAAGGATTTTACTGGACAATGTGGAAAGCCAATGTGATCGAACGATTGGTGAATATCAAGGAGAATTTCGGTGTGGACAGTCCTATACCAAGCAGATCTTCAACCTAAAAACCATTCTCTGACTAAAACAAGTAAGGAGTATGAACATCGCTGCAGTTTTCGTCGATTTTAAAATCGACCGCCAGACACTCTTCTCCATACTGCAAGAACGAGGTGTATTACAACACACGCACCCTCGTCCAACAGACTCATACGCATACAACATCTAAGGTGAAGTTCTGGGGAGAACTATCTTGGAGTTTCAAGATAAAAACTGGAGTACGACAGGGTGATGGCCTCTCACCCATTCTGTTTAATCTAGTGCCTGATAAAATCATCAAGCAGTCTAGAAATCAAAAAAGTTGCCATTTTAGCCAGGACCCCAAAGATAGAGATCAGGTGCCTAGCATTCGCAGATGACATTGCAATCTTAACCAACAACTCTAAGGATGCTGTCATTGCTATTGAAGCCCTGCACAACATAGCAGTGAAGGCAGGATTACAGATATCATGACAAAACCAAGTACTTTGAGACTCGGCATCCCGGAAACCCCCCTTTGACGACCATACATGGAACGATTGGGAGAGTTAATCGCTTCCGCTATCTTGGTGAATGGGTCCACCCCAATGGTAGAGACGGTACATCCATCTTAGAAAGATGTAACAACATCAATGCAGCATACCAACTATCCCACAACCATTATAATAAGAGATGCATTTCGAAAAATGCTAAGATCTTGTCATTACAAAACAGTTGTCTGACTACAGTTTTTGTTTGCCTCAGACACCCTCCTGATGAACAAAAAAAGGCATTATGGATGATCTAGAGAAAGCCGAAAGACGTATCCTCAGGAAAATTCATGGACTGAGATTGCTCCCAGGTGGAACCTACAGACTTAAATCTAACTCCGAGCTGTATCAACAGTTAGAATCCGCCAATACCAGCATGCGACGTAGGAGGCTTAAGTTCTACGGACACCTACAACGAATGGACAGCAACAGGCTTACCAAGAAGACCTTCTCTTTTGTTAAAAGCTTGTGGCTTAATGAAGTACAGAAGGACTGATTCTGCTGGGATTTCAGACATTGATATAGACGATTGTTCCAAATTTTGTGCTATGGTACAGTCTTGGACCCCACCACCTAGAGTCCCTAGAAGTCGGAAGCCCCTTTCACAGGAGAGAAAGGAGAAATTATCAGCAGGGCTCAAGAGATATTGGGAATGAACAAGAGCATCAAGGAAGAACTAGTCATCAGCACTCCTTAGTGGACTTAAATCAATAATAATAATAATAATAATAATAATAATAATAATAATAATAATAATAATAATAATAATAATAATAAATTATAAATAAGTGTTAAGTACAGAACAAAAATGGCCAACCAGACACCAGTGGGATCCGAACCCACAACCTCCCGATTTCGCGAAATCTCTTCAACACGTACTAAATGTACGTAACACGACCTAATAGGTTGAAAGTCTGTTTCGATTACAATGCGGTCGTGAAAATTCAATATTCAGAACTATGGTGTCGCTCATCCCATGATGTCGCTCATATAGGGGTACGAATCGCAGGTAAATGTAGGATCCACATCCCAATTCACACACGGTCGCCACTAATCACAAACCTATTGCGTACCTAACATAGTCGTACTACGCGCAAGAAAATGCAACCCATGGTGTTCCCTGCGTGATGGTACTAATTACAAGTAGTTTCATGGTTCTAATAGGATCACCCCTTGGTCACCCCTTTTAATCGCCTCTTAGGACAGGCAGGGGATACCGCGGGTGTATTCTACATGTGCGTCCCCCACCCGCAGGGGGTATAATAATGAGATCCTTATAGGGGACTTCAATGCTCAACTCGGTAAGGAAAAGAAGTATCAAGATGTAGTAGGGAAGTGGGCTTGACACAGGTGTAGAATATATTGGAAGTGGAAAGTGTTTATAGAAGATTTTATTTGTAAACCTTGTTAAGTAGTACTTACTGTATGATCTGAAGTGTGGTGATAGAATGTTTTATTTGTATGCCATGTAACTACCTAACCTGTACAGTGTAAATATTTTGGTAACATATGGTATTTGTAACTAGTTGATTTCATTTCTATGTTTACTGGAACTGTCCAGAAAGTTGTGACATGAATTTTTGAACAGTGTGTGTTGGCCTTTGTTATGTATTCTATAAAGTACGTTCTAACTATTCTGGAAATGGAAGATTCGCGATCGTATGTATTCGAGAAAGTATTTAAACATCGCGGCTGAAGTAAGTGTTGTGATTGGTCAATCCGGGCAAGTTCCTGTGTTCTGATTGGCTAATCCAAGGCCAGGCTTCCCTTTAAAAGGGGCAAGGCAGCATTTCGTGAGAACTCTGAGGTCGTAAGTCTCTGAGCCGTCTTGGTCTGCTGAGCCTGCCGAAGTTTTGACGTCGTGAACGCCTCCCGGGTACCAGCATGGGCGGGTAATCGCTGTTTCTTTCTGTCCGATTTTAAGTCCCATTTAGTTTTCATTGGTGTATCACAGGAGTTTGCCCTAATCACCACTCTTTTGATCAAATGTGAAAAGCAAGTTTTTATTTCACTCTAAAATGTAATAGTATTTTGTGCTTCCTCTTACCTTCAATATTGTATTTGTGGAATTTGATTTGTACTGAGATGTACTTGCTTAACCCTTTGAACTTAAGGCAAACCTCTTGTCTAGGAACATCTATACTGTAGTTTGTCAAAGATCATGCATATCATGTATCGTGTGTATCTAGATTTAGTGTACAGCTGAATTTGTTTCGTAAGTTAATTTGTACTGCCGATTTTGTAAATAATATTTTGAAAACCAGAGATCACTGTTGGCTTTACGGAAACCGCAACCTTCGCCGCTCCATGGCCCTTCGTAAGGTTTCCCAGTCACCTTTCCACGTTCCTGGTTTATTACCAAGTTGCCCCTACTGATATTTACCAGTGTTGTAATCGGTGGAGTTCCGCGTAGTTCATCAGATGTTTTATTGTGTGTGTAGTGTCTTAGGTACCGTGTAATTGAACTTACTTTCCTCCCTTTACTGTGTTTGGTGTAGCCGCTGAAGCACCGGTTACAGGCTCATAAATATACTAAAAGAAATTGCCGAAGACTCATACAAATTTGCAGCACCCATGGACTAATCTCCAGATCTACATATTTTAAAAGAAAACCACACAAACTTAAAACTTGGAAACATCCTGATTGGACAAAAGGAGAATGGCAGCTAGGCCACATATGTATGGACAAATTCTTTCACAAGGAAATCCACAATGTCAAAGTTCTCAGAGGAACAGATACTGGTTCAGATCATTACTTAATTAAAATCAAGATTAAATTTACTCCATTAAGAAGAAAAGGACAAAACAGAGTTGGAGAAAAAAGGACATACAACTCTCATCAGTCAATCCAGAATGCCCAGTATAAGCAAAGAACAGGAACTACAAGACTAACATAACTTAGATAACCTAACATCAATTCTTAAACAGAATGCAGACGATCCAGCTCCATTAAATCCGAGGAAAAGACATGCCTGTTGGACCTCTGATTGTGATAGAATGCATGAAGAAAGACATCAAGCTTGGTTGAAAATTCAAGCCCACAAAACAGAAGAAAACGCCATGAACCTCAAGAATGTCAGAAAAGAATTCACCAGAACGATTAGAAGAATTAAGAGAAAATATCGAAAGGATTTCATAAACTTTATTGAGGAAAATTATTACAAAACCAATTCCAGAGATCATTACAAAGCCTTCGGTAAACAACAGCAAAACTACAACCCCCGCACATTATTGTCGAAAAATAAAGATGGTAAAACAGCGCATAACAATAAGGAAAATGCAGAAATCACGGCGCAAGCATTTAGCAAGCTCTTGAACACTAGAGTACGTTATGAGGGAATGGTACATGAACTACAAAAATTGGAACACAGAAGGATAACATACATTTGAACTATCTAGGATTTGCTTATGATCTAGCTCTTCTGGCCAATGATATTCAGGAAACAAAACAACAAATAAAATCTTTACAGGAAATAGCTCAAAATGTTGGTTTAACATTTCATTTGAAAAAACAGAAATTATGCAAACTCAACTTCTGCTTGCAAACAAAATTAAGCTGGGAGACCAAGAAACACAAAATTGTAGAAAAATTTAAATAATTAGGTGAAACAATCACATATAACCTGAACAAGAAACCGGCATAGCGACATAGAAGAGATAAACAGGTTACAGCACAGCATGTTACCAAGAATACATATAATAAAAAGTGCCTCAATAGCAACCAAATTGAAACATTACAAAACAGTCACCCAGCCACAAATTACATATGCAAGTAAATCAATATTCAAAACAAACAGAGTTGCAATAGATAGAGTACTCAAGTTAGAAAGGAGAATAGTGAGAACCTGTTTAAATAAAAAATATCAAGTAAACAGAGTCTGGAGGCTAGCTTATAAAGAAATAGAACCTGTGACTAGCACAATGAAAAAGAAATATTTTTAGGCCATCTAACACTATCACCAGGAAAAAAAAAAAAAAAAAAAAAAATTTACAAAGGAAGAGTAAGAATAATATTAGATGGATCACAGAACTCAAAGACGACATGAGAATTGTATATTACAATAGAAGATTTAAAATATAAAACAAATATACTCAACATATAGAAACATGAACGCACTACACTACAGACAGAAATCAACAAGCAGAGAATAAGAAGAGTGATTCCAGAAGCAGAAAGAAAATTACGTTCAGAAAGGATGAAACAGCATTGGGCTGACAAAAAGAGAATAGGTGGAATACTGAAATACAATATTTAAGTATATTTTAAAATATTTGCTGCTTCATTTTCAAGTCAGTATGTGTTTTTTTAAATGAAGCTGATAAAGCTTGTTACTTACAGTGTTAAGCCAGCTACGTTAAGTGGCAATCAAAAACCATGCTATTGACTTAACAGCTTCAAGCTACCATTACCTTGAAAAGTTGATACGGGCTTGTCACTTACTGATTTAATCCTAGATATGGCAAATGTTGAATATTCGGCACTTTGGCCACTACTGTAGTTGCACTGTCGAATATTCGACAAGTTCGTATGAGACAAAGTGTCTCATAGTGCATTGGCACTGCCAGTGGATTCAAGTAGCCTACGCAGTGGCCTCCACAGTATGCACTAGCCATGCTTCTTGGTGGGTGTGCTATTTACCAACTGATGAGCCCAACTTAGCACACTGGGGCAAAACGCTGACAACCAGGAATGAGTTAGATGGAAAATTTATGTCCAATAACGGACCAACTATATTGGTATTATGTTCGTATTTCTTATTGTAATTTCCTCAATTCTTCAACAGATATCATGACAGTCTACATCTTCTTGTTCTCGATGTTGAAAACAGCCATGAGTTCAGTGTCATTCATATTTACAACCTCTTTGGGCGGAATTTCACAGAAATAAATGAGTGCAGTTTTCCAACAATCTGTTTTAGTGCCATTTATGTAGTGTCTGTAAACAAACCTTATCAGGCTCTGCTTTGCTATCCTATTTAATTTTATTTAGTGTTTTTCTGTTTGGTGCAAGTTGTTTACTTTTGTATATATAGTTATTTTATTTATTATATACATATTCAGTACAGTGTGTGTCTAAATATAGCACTTCATTACGGAAAGTTACTAATGAAGTAGTGCAAAATTTGTTGGAAGATTAAAGTGACATCTGACTGAGGTTATCGAGAATTAACCGACAGATTCAGAGTCAGATTTGGATTGTTTATCAGCTATTTCTTTGCATCAAATACTGGAAAGTGAAAGCGATGATTGAACTCCTATAAAGTACCCTATGATAACTTGGTCAAGGGCACACCTCCTAATGATTGCATGCAAATAATTTCCCTAATATTTTCGAGAATATACGTCTCAGATTGATGAAACTTTCGCTAGTGCATTACAGATACATTATTGACAATTTGTATATCTCTGTGACATGTCCCAGTGTACATATGATCGAAAATTTTATTATTATTCTGAATTTAGGAATTACACTTTTTGAACACGTACATTTTTCTGGTCAAAACATTTATGCACTTTCGTGTCACCAGGACAATCCTCAATGTATTAGCTTTACAAAGATATATAAAACATCTTAGGTTTATTTTGTATCTTGCGGATATTTTGTCTTTTATTTAGACAAGTAAAAGTTGTCAAATATGGCTGCCACCACAAGAATTAACATT
Organism: Anabrus simplex; assembly: GCF_040414725.1. Classification (NCBI taxonomy): domain Eukaryota; kingdom Metazoa; phylum Arthropoda; class Insecta; order Orthoptera; family Tettigoniidae; genus Anabrus; species Anabrus simplex. Next base: position 73,884,537 of record NC_090275.1, on the reverse strand, counting down.
GCCAGTTGTAGGGTTAAGAAGCTGTATTATTTCTTTGTTCCCATCTCCATGAGTGAAATAGCATTGAAACAGAAAAAAGGTAGTTGTTTCTATGGTCGCAAAATGACAGTAGCGCAGGCTATGCCATGATGTCAGATGAAGAAATTACTGCCACCAACTATTCTACTGCTGATTAACAGTAATGGCAAACTGGAGAATGAACGTAGTGTGCCAGAAGCTTGTGGCTATTTATCAGTTTATTTATGAATTATCCAGGTTTTTGATAATTTGGATTGCCTTCGATACCATTTAGTCTGGGTAAATGACGTTCTTGAACACTATGTCAGTATTCTTTGCATTACATAAAATCAGCTTCATGGTCCATATCGCACTTCAATAGATTCACAATTAAGTATTTATTTATTTGGAATTCGATGGGGAGCTATCAATATTAATGGGGCTTATGGAAGAAAGAAGGTAGAACTGGCTGAGTCAGCAAAGAGGATGCATCAGGATGTGCTAGGAGTAAGTGATATTCGGGTAAGGGGAGATAATGAGGAAGAGGTAGATTATAAGGTGTACTTGATGGGTGTTAGAAAGGGAAGGGCTGAGTATGGGGTAGGGCTCTTTATCAGGAATACCATTGCATGCAACATAGTTTCTGTTAGGCACATAAATGAGCGAATAATGTGGGTAGATTTGTCAGTGGGAGGAATTAGGACAAGAATTGTGTCCGTGTATTCACCATGTGAGGGTGCAGATGAGGATGAAGTTGACAAGTTTTATGAAGCATTGAGTGACATCGTGGTCAGAGTCAACAGCAAGGATAGAATAGTGCTAATGGGCGATTTCAATGCGAGAGTTGGGAATAGAACTGAAGGATACAAAAAGGTGATTGGTAAATGTGGGGAAGATATGGAAGCTAATGGGAATGGGAAGCGTTTGCTGGACTTCTGTGCTAGTATGGGTTTAGTTGTTACAAATACATTCTTCAAGCATAAGGCTATTCACCGATACACGTGGGGGTACCAGATCCATAATACACTATATCTTAACAGACTTCGAATTCAGGAAATCTGTTAGGAATGTAAGTTTTTTGCGGATTTTTCGATGATACAGACCACTATCTGATCTGCAGTGAACTAAGTATCTCTAGGCTAGGGTAGAGAAAGTGAAATCTGTCTGCAAACGAATAAGGGTAGAAAATTCCCAGGACCAGGAAATTAGACAGAAGTACATGGATATGATTAGTGAGAAGTTTCGAACAGTAGACAGTAAGCAGGTTCAGGATATAGAAAGTGAATGGGTGGCATACAGGGATGCTGTAGTAGAAACAGCAAGGGAATGCCTAGCAACAACTGTGTGTAAAGATGGGAAAAGGCAAACATCTTGGTGGAATGATGAAGTGAGAGCAGCCTGTAAACGTAAAAAGAAGGCTTATCAGAAATGGCTCCAAACAAGGGCTGAGACAGACAGGGATTTGTACGTAGATGAAAGAAACAGAGCAAAACAAATAGTTGTTGAATCCAAAAAGAAGTCATGGGAAGATTTTGGTAATAACCTGGAAAGGCTAGGTCAAGCAGCAGGAAAACCTTTCTGGACAGTAATAAAGAATCTTAGGAAGGGAGGGAAAAAGGAAATGAACAGTGTTTTGAGTAATTCAGGTGAACTCATAATAGATCCCAGGGAATCACTGGAGAGGTGGAGGGAATATTTTGAACATCATCTCAATGTAAAAGGAAATCATCATGGTGGTGTTGCAAATAGCCAAGCTCATGGGGAGGAGGAAAATTATGTTGGTGAAATTATGCTTGAGGAAGTGGAAAGGATAGTAAATAAACTCCATTGTCATAAGGCAGCAGGAACAGATGAAATTAGACCTGAAATGGTGAAGTATAGTGGGAAGGCAGGAATGAAATGGCTTCATAGAGTAGTAAAATTAGCGTGGAGTGTTGGTAAGGTATCTTCAGATTGGACAAAAGCAGTAATTGCACCTATCTATAAGCAAGGGAACAGGAAGGATTGCAACAACTATCGAGGTATCTCATTGATTAGTATACCAGGCAAAGTATTCACTGGCATCTTGGAAGGGAGGGTGCGATCAGTCGCTGAGAGGAAGTTGGATGAAAACCAGTGTGGTTTCAGACCACAGAGAGGCTGTCAGGATCAGATTTTCAGTATGCGCCAGGTAATTGAAAAATGCTACGAGAGGAATAGGCAGTTGTGTTTATGTTTCGTAGATCTAGAGAAAGAATATGACAGGGTACCGAGGGAAAAGATGTTCGCCAAACTGGGGGACTATGGAATTAAAGGTAGATTATTAAAATCAATCAAAGGCATTTATGTTGACAATTGGGCTTCAGTGAGAATTCATGGTAGAATGAGTTCTCGGTTCAGGGTACTTACTGGAGTTAGACAAGGCTGTAATCTTTCACCTTTGCTGTTCGTAGTTTACATGGATCATCTGCTGAAAGGTATAAAATGGCAGGGAGGAATTCAGTTAGGTGGAAATTAGTAAGCAGTTTGGCTTATGCTGACGACTTGGTCTTAATGGCAGACTGTGCCGAAAGCCTGCAGTCTAACATCTTGGAACTTGAAAATAGGTGCAATGAGTATGGTATGAAAATTAGCCTCTCGAAGACTAAATTGATGTCAGTAGGTAAGAAATTCAACAGAATTGAATGTCAGATTGGTGATACAAAGCTAGAACAGGTCAATAATTTCAAGTATTTAGGTTGTGTGTTCTCCCAGGATGGTAATATAGTAAGTGAGATTGAATCAAGGTGTAGTAAAGCTAATGCTGTGAGCTCACAGTTGCGATCAACATTATTCTGTAAGAAGGAAGTCAGCTCCCAGACAAAACTATCTTTACATCGGTCTGTTTTCAGACCAACTTTGCTTTACGAGAGCGAAAGCTGGGTGGACTCAGGATATCATTCATAAGTTAGAAGTAACAGACATGAAAGTAGCAAGAATGATTGTTGGTACAAACAGGTGGGAACAATGGCAGGAGGGCACTCGGAATGAGGAGATAAAGGCTAATTTAGGAATGAACTTGATGGATGAAGCTGTACGCATAAACCGGCTTCGGTGGTGGGGTCATGTGAGGCGAATGGAGGAGGATAGGTTACCTAGGAGAATAATGGACTCTTATGGAGGGTAAGAGAAGTAGAGGGAGACCAAGACGACGATGGTTAAACTCTGTTTCTAACGATTTAAAGGTAAGAGGTATAGAACTAAATGAGGCCACAACACTAGTTGCAAATCGAGGATTGTGGCGACGTTTAGTAAATTCTCAGAGGCTTGAAGACTGAACGCTGAAAGGCATAACAGTCTATAATGATAATGTATGTATGTATGTATGTATGTATGTATGTATTTATTTTCCACCTAGTCGATACAATGATTGTTTAAGGCAATTTTTAATGGTTAAAAGTGGTACATGTTTCATATATTATCAACATCTTCAGCCACATAACACTGTTTAGATGAAAAATATATAAATTGACAAAGTAATGCTTTAGAGGAAGTGTCCTTAAAATTAACATAAGATTGACAACATTAAAACAAACAAATAACTCAAGAGAAAATATATATACAGTGTTATGTGGCTGAAGATTTTGATAATATACGAAACATGTACCACTTTTAACCATTAAAAATTGCCTTAAACAATCATTGTATCGACTAGGTGGAAAATAAAAAAAAATACTTAATTGTGAAGTATTCTTTGCAATCATTAAGTTGATTGTCGCATGCAGTGTGCAGGTATGATGTATAGAGGGAGTTTGTATATGGAGAATTTACAAAATACTGACAATACTTCATGCATCCATAATTATTAGCTGCAATAATATTCAAAATCACAGTGAATATAGACGAACTGTATCATTGTACAGAAAAAGTGAATCTTATAAACAGTGTTAAAATGAAACACATGAATAAAGGTTGGTATGCACACAAGTATGCACACAAGCTCCTGTAGAAGAGATAAAGAAAATTCTGGACACCGTCGGATAGGAGATTACAAGGTTAGCCAATGCAAGAGTCAGGTAACCAACAAGCAACTTACTCGTATGAGCTATTACAATCCCTGCAGCAGTTTCAATCAAACATCTCAAGGATTCCGAACATACACTAAATTATTACAGGAGGTAAATTCAATTGAAGTAGAGGTAAACAGAATCAAGGAAATAAGCAACAACATAGTAGGGCTTCAATTAAAGAAATGAAGACTGTAAGAGAATAGTTAACACATTTGAGATAAGTAATCCTCATATGAAAGCAAAAACACCATGACTGATGATTGGATTCTGTTCCACCATGGAAGGAATTACGTTTTCAGGAAATTAACCTCCATTCCATGGACGATACTTCCAGGGTTCTTTTTCAACGGCATTCCTACTTTCCCTGGCAGACCACTTTTGTTCTCCAAGTTACCATTATTGCCACTGTCAGCAGTAGACCAAGGGGCAATAATTTAGTCATCCAACATCATGGCATAGCTGCACTACTGTAATTTTGTGACCACAGAAACAACCACCTTCTGTTTCACTGGCATTTCACTCACAGAGATGGGAACAAAGAAATAATAAAGCTTCCTAAATTAGTAAGCGACAGGCCCAGATTAACCTTTCAAGGTAACGGTAGCTTGAAGTGTGTGTCTGGTGATCTCTACATCACCTGCAGTGATGACGTAACGCAACAGTTTCATGCGCATTGTTCAAAGAATGCAAATATTTTCCTCATAAGGAAAAAGTCCAGATAAACTGAAAATCTGGATTAATGAGGACTGCATAAACAAAGTTTTTGAGTATTAAAACAGCATTGGATACCTGCACCACCAGCTTAAGATACGCAGCACAAACTGGCAACTGTCACCTAAGAGCCAGCAGTAACCAAACGAGTATCCTTTTTATTAATATTGGACTAGAGAAGTACAGAATTTTTGAAATAAAACAGCCTTCTCTTAAAAATTACAGCGAATACTTGCTAATATTTTAATTTGCTGTTTCAGGTTTATAATTCACTGAAAAATTGATGAAAATTATTAAGTACACCGATAGATCCATACGAAGGGACCACAAATACATATACATACCACAAGGTAATTCCAAGAGGAAATTTAAGTACCTCCTGCAAATTTTTCATGTCTGAAAATATTGTAAAACAATTATCCTACTCACCTGGCATGATATACCTGGAGTGAAATTGAACACATCCTTATCTAATTCACGTTCAGCAAGGCTCAACACAGGAAAGCCATCTGTCCCTGCATGTCGGGCACATGCGTTCCTCAGTTCATAAAACAGAACTGTCAGAGGATAGACCCGGAAATCTGCTGATACTGGTGCTAGAACAAAAATAAATAAATAAATTTAAAAAATTATTACTGAAAATATTAGTTTGGACACAAAACTGGACTGCTAAGAGATATACCAAGGAAATGGGAGGTTTTGTACTCATAAGATGATAAATTGACAAAATCTGGCTGAGATTTCAGAGGTAAATATTATGAAAAAGAGATGTATATCTCCTGTACAAGAAATAGGAGTAATTAACAACAAGTCATCAGCTGGTTCATGTATCTAAGTATTCATTTCTCTCCTGCAATTCTTTAATTACCCTGCATGCTGTTTGCAGATGTCTTTGATGGCTTAGCAGACCAATCTTGGCATGAAACACTGAACCTGGCATACTTTGTGTGCATGATCTTCTATGACAACACAATGATCAATGTTTGTGCTCCTCAAGGTCCTCTTGAGTTGATCCTTATACAGCTTCAGAGAGGCACGAGGTCTCCTATCTTTTCGTTATACAGGGTTTGTCAAGGAAGTCTGTCGTTCCCATACACTGAACATTCCCAATCCATCCGAGGCAATTACTATAATAGCCTATATACTGTTCATCTTTGCCCTCTCAAAAACAGTAAGTGTTTAGTATCTAGTCATCCTATTCGATGTTCATGATGTGAGCTTGTTGGTGGAAGCATTCTAGCACCTCGATACCTTGGCAATATAGTCCAGTACGTAAGGTAAAATTCTAAAAGAATTATATGTATTAAGTCCACCTGTTCAATACAAGTTTACCATTTGATAAATGGTCTGTCTAAAACGGTACATGGGACAAGTTTCGACCTAGCCAAGAGGACATAAGCTAAAATAACACAAAGATGCAAGACACATACAAAAACAGTGATACATAAAAAACTTGAGATAAAATATAATCAACAAATGCAATGAAAATCTGTTTAAAATGTTCATAGCTTCAATCTTGGACAAATTTAGTTGTAACAGGTGTGGGTCAAACCGTATTTATCACAACTATTGGTTGGCTGGAGGAATATTTTAAAATTGTGAAGACTGTCAAATGTTGTTCTATTTGTCATGCTTCTGGAAACAGAGTGGTTTTAAAATCCGTAAAATTTCTTCATGGATGAATACAAATATCGCCAGGAGTTCCTCTTTCCTCCAGCCCTGTACTTGTATAGATCAGGTTGGGTCGTGTTGACCTCCACGCTGACAAGCGTAGATTCTGAGTTTGTGTTGGATAGGGGAAAGAGCGGGTGAAATAATAGTTCGGGCCTCGCATCCACAGAGAAAGGTGAACATGACAACTGCTTGATACAACATCAGTTTCGTTTATATTTAGATCTTTATTCAGGAAGGAAGAATAAGGACTGAAGAGAATAAGCCTCAAAACTAATACAGTAAAACCTCATGAAGACTTTTCTGCAGGGGGCAACAAAAAAGAACATTAAGCAAGAAAACTTACTACTAAATACATGAATAAAAACTATCCAACAGCGATATAGAAACACTAGATACGATCTTTTCCGACACGACAACATTTTAAGTTGTGTATCTATGGGTACAATGAAAACTGATGATGATGCTGATTATTATTATTATTATTATTATTATTATTATTATTATTGGAAAGAGGCCTAACATCTAGGTCATCAGCCCCTAATGGTACGAAACGAGACGAAATGTAATGACAATTTAAAAGACCAAAATTAGCCACTGACCAGAATTTAGACGTAATGAAGAATGAATGGCTTAATATGAATTTAAAACAATCGCTGGGTCCAACCCGCAATGCGCCACCTTCCCAGAAACTATCTTAAAACAATAGTATTGCTGACCAAGGGACCGCTTCTAAAGTGCAGTCCTGACGCTTGTTGTCTAAGGAGTCCAACCCGGTCTACGGCCCCTCATAATGGTCCTTATAGCTAGGAAAATAGAACCATGGTATTTGTCATGTTGCGGGACTAATCGTAAGTAGAGTAGACTCTCGTTGTTCCACACATTATGGTATTACTCACAAGCATTGAACGTCACATGGGTAAGGCAGACCTATGGTGTTTCCCACACAATGGCACCACTCATAGGCAACGCAAACCCATGATGTTTCTCATCTAGGATTACTAATCACAGGGACTCTTACTATCCCATTGTTTTCCTCACATAATGGGTACTAATCCCAGGCAACACAGACCCACGGTTTCGCTTATGTAGTGGTACTAATCACAGGGAAAGCTCAGACCCGTGGTGTTTCTCACAATGGTACTAATTACAGGCAACATAAGCCCATGGTATTCCGTATATTGTGGTACTACAACAGGTACTGTAAACCCAGGTGAACCGCTCTCTACTGCTACTAATCACAAACCTATTGTGTACCTAACATGGTGGTACTACTCACAAGTAAAGGCGATCCATGGAGTTCCCCGCGAGATGGTAATAATCACAAGTAGTTTCATGGACTTAATTCTATCATCCCTTGGTCGCCCCTTTTAGTCACCTCTTACGACAGGCAGGGGATACCTTGGGTGTATTCTTCCTCTGCAACCCCCACCCACAGGGGGTAGAGAGAGAAAAGAAGAAAGAAGGGATCTAATAATAATAATAATGTTATTTGTTTTACGTCCCACTAACTACTTTTAAGGTCTTCGGAGACGCCGAGGTGCCGGAATTTAGTCCCGCAGGAGTTCTTTTACGTGCCAGTAAATCTACCGACACGGGGCTGTCGTATTTGAGCACCTTCAAATACCACCGGACTGAGCCAGGATCGAACCTGCCAAGTTGGAAGAAGGGATCTGTCACTTTGAAAAATGCAATAACATACTAAGAAAAGCAAGGGTCGTGAAGGGCATGAAAATGAAAACTCCCTAGGCCTCGAATGTTCTAATACCATCGAGGTCGAAAAAGAACGAGAGTTGACCAGAGGAGGTCGGACAGGATAGATGAAAGTGAGGAGCTTGGCACAAGTAAGTGGAAGCAATGCCAGGATTCAGCTATAGGCCCATTGGTCGCCAACCCATGCTCCCAAGTTGAGAGCCCCTGGGGCCCCATATAGGCGCCTCTTATAACAGGCAGGGGATACTGTGGGTGTCTTTTTCACGTGCGTCCCCCACCCACAGGGGGTAAACTACTATCTACAATTTCTAAAGATGAGATTATAAAATAATAAAAGTCCACTGAATGGTGTGAAAAGCTCCAGGCAACAAAAATATGAAAACATTTCCATAGGGGCCAGTAAAAAGATAGAAGTATTATTGCAGATTGCACTCTTTCTGAAAACAAATGTTTGTAGAAGCCTTTATTTTGGGGCAGTGGGTCACACTCTTAGACAAAGAATTGGAGGTTACAATCGACCATGAGCGACCTGCAACTGCAACTTTGGCTGCCATTTTGAAATAGACAAAACTTTGATTCGACCAACACAAATGATCAAGCCAAAACTTGAAGGTGCAAGTGCTACCTCTGCATGCTTAAAGATGCAGGTGCCAGTCCACATTTTGGTAGATTTTAATTTTGTCCTCATTAATAAAGACTTTTTCTGAATCCACAAATAGGCACTCACAAGACAAGTATGCACCACGCTAGCCAATGTCACACTATTATGTTCCTAATGCAGATGATGACTATCAGGCGACAAATATTCGCTACCTTTCACTGTACCACTCAACACAAAATCAATTTCTAATTTCTGAATGGAATGTAAAATACAAGCACAAACAGGATCACAATGTAAATCAGCAAATCTTGGTGCTAACCAGCAAGCAAAACTGAACACTCCTGACGCTAACAGCTTGCTCCCCAAAGGTGTAACTTATCCTATGAAGATTAGGAATTCAAGGCCTTTTCGCATTATGATGCAACTGCAGCCAGAGCTCTTTTTTATCCAAGTTGGAAATCCTGTTCTTTTCATAGGGATGACAACATTTTTAGGGCTACGAAAAATGTGGTCGTACCAAGCAGTAATAGCAAAAATTCGTAACTATCTGATGAGAAAATTTGTGACCCGATAAGAGAGGTATTTTTATACCGACTGAATACGATGAAAATTTAAACCTCAAATTTACGACGAGCTAAGCGGGAAAACGTTTATGAGGAACGCACTAACGATGTTTCAGTGTAATCTTTCAATCACCTTCACGTTTGACATGGCATTCTCCAATATTATTCTTTCTTCCTTTTTGCAGACATCGCATATCCAATGTACTTCACCTCAATAGATAAATTCCTACAATTGATATCCATACGAGCCATAAACAACCAAGCCTAAGGATAAACCACCATGGCTAGGTTATTCCATTTAGTATGTATGACAAGAGAAATGCCATCTGATTTTAGACCGAACATTGTTTTAACTATTCCCAAGAAAGCAGGTGCTGACAAGTATGAAAACTACCACACCATTACTTGAGTCATCTATCTGCAAAAGCGGCCATCTCCAAATGGTTACAATTTTCAGGAAACCAAAAAATGTGTAAAATGTAAATAATGAGATTTAGAATTATTTTTACTTGCTTAATCATTTGTAAATAGCACTGTAATGAAAGTTACAGAATAGCAACGTTTTATCTGTATAACTTGCTGTAGTACCCGGCGTTGCCCGATTATTTTTTAATGTTACCGGTTATTTAAGCGTAAGTGGATTTTTATAGAATTCCTTTTTGAAATGTTGATTGATATTTTATGATCTAATGATGTAGTTTTAGAGTTATTGAAATGTGTTTGATTTGAAGTTTTAGATTATTTAATTTCTGAGAGCTTGAATTGGCTAGGAAGTATTTGACCCTGTCAAAAATAAGTGATAACTATATGTATTTACCCGTCGCACTATAGATACGATGTACAGAATTTAAACTGTCACTGGGACTGCCACCAAACATCCTTGTGACCCCAAAAGCAGTGGATTCAACACTAATCTTTGTTATTTTAGACTATTTACTTTTAAGCCTATCTCAGACTCCCGTCTCAATGGAGACTGAACGTCGACATTTAACAGTATCCAGAGCGTAACAATTATTCATCTCAGCGACACAAACAATGGATTCAAAATTAATATACGTTCTTCTACACCTTTTCCCACATCTGTGGTTTTGAGGGAACGAACTGCGTCGTTCTTGTGGATTTAGCCCTGTTTTATGACCGGATGCCCTTCCTGACACCAATCCTATATGGAGAAATATAATCATTATTGCGTGTTCCTGTCGTGGTTGGTAGTGTAGCATGTTGCCTGATTATGAAGAAGTGTTGGGACAAACACAAACTCCCAGTCCCCGAGCCAGAATAATTCATCACAAGCGATTAAAATTCCCTACCCGGCCGGGGATCTAACCAGGACCCACTGAACCGAAGGTTGCTAGGCTAACCATTCAGCCCAGTTCTCGGACGGCATTAATATACCGGTAGGTTATTTTCCATGTGTCATCCTCCCCACCAAAAAATTCCCCAAACTTAGCAGGGCTTGGGATGTCCCATCTGCACAGGTTATTCTTTTCTCCTAATGGTCATATGAATACAAAGTTTCGTTGAGAGCTAATCTGGAACACTCACATACATCCATAATCTCAGTCATTTTTACATTCATCTTCATCCCTTCTCAACCTCCAATCTGATTGCGTCTGAAGTAGGACTTAACCAGCATCCAGAGTGTCACAGTTCAACTCAGCGACCTCGTAAAAATGGATTTGACATTAATACTAGTAGCTTTCGTTTATTTTTATATCCCCACCCATGCCCTAGGAGAACTCGGGGGGTTTTCCTCCAACAGTATTTTTTCAGATAGTAAGTCATATGTGTACCAACAATGTGGACAATTGCAAGCAGGTTGATGCCGTGTACAGGGACTTTTCCAAGGCTTTCGACTCAGTGCAGCATAATGCTCTTCTGACTAAGTTGTCAGCATATGACATTCATGGAAGCTTGCTTGAATGGTTTAAATGCTGTCTTAACGAAAGAAGGTATTCAATAAAATACGAGGGTATCATTTCTCTCCCTTATCAGCCTATGTCTGGCGTCCCACAAGGTTCACTACTGGGACCTTTATGTTTCCTTCTATTTATTAATGATCTGCCATCACAAATCCATTCGAGCAACTACCTGCTCTATGCTGATGACCTTAAAATCTACAGGGTAATTGAAAAGATGAGTGATTGCGAATTGTTACAGTCTGATATAAATAATATTAGTGATTGGTGCAAAAACTGGCATTTAGCCCTAAATATTTCAAAGTGCAGTGCGATTTCCTTAACGAGAAAAATGCAATGTAATGTATTCAATTATAATGTAGGGAATCAAGAAGTGAAGTGTGTTAATAAAATTAACGATCTTGGCATTATTTTTAGTAATCAAAATGGTCTGTCTTTCAATGAGCATGTGTTAAATATCGTTAACAAGGCATTTAAAACGTTAGGCTTCCTCAAAAGAAATTGCAAGAGTTTTAAATCTGTTGTCCCATTGAAAACCCTGTATTTTTCGCTTATACGATCTAGTCTAGAGTACTGCTCTGAAGTGTGGATCCCCTCACAGCAATACTTAGTTAATGCCTTAGAGCGAGTACAGATCAGATTCTCAAAATGGATTAGTAAAAAGTGTTTGGGTATCAAGCTGTCATCGACAGATTATGATTTGTTTTGTACAAATATGTGTATTGAGTCGTTTAGGACTAGGCACAGGTATGTCAACGCACGTCTCATACACAAATGTATCGGTAATTTCCTTGACTGTCCCAATTTACTCCAGTTGCTACCAATTCATGTTCCTTCCCGCAATACCCGACAGGTTGTCACCTTTCACTTACCCAGGTGCAGAACGGAATCACACAGGAACTATTGGTTTATGCAGGCCCTAAGATCCCTGAACGAAATTAGCGGGATAGTGGATATATTTCACTCGTCAGCAAGTGAAATTCGCAGACATCTTATGGACACTTCATAGAGTGTTCCCTGTATCTTGTTCTGCCCATTTAGTAACAAAGTTATACTTCCTTCCTTCGGTCATTTCAAAACATGTCTTTTTTCCTTCCTAATGTGTTTTGTAAATATGTATATATTATATATTGCTTATTTATAATTAGTGGTATTAGTAAGTTCTGTTAATATCGTTATTATTTGAATGTATTATATCATCTGTAATTGGAGAATCAGTAACTCTGTTGATGATAAATAAACAAATAAAATCAAACCAAACCAACACTATAACGGCTGTGCTGAAAGAATCGTACATACATGCGTAATTTCCATAAGTTTGGATATTTTCTTTCTCTCCCCTTCTCATCCTCATGCCAATGCTGGCCGATCATGAACTCCAAAGACATCCGGAGTGCCATTCACCTCAGGGACCCTGAAAACTATGGACTGCACATTAATATTTGTCATTTATTATTTTAATATTTCACCCTTCTTTCCGTATTTATTTATAATTCAACACCGTCGCTAGCGCTGCTAGCTGAATCGTACCCCTCTAGTAATTTATTCCAGGTAATTCATATATGTACCATGTTTGGTTGAGAGGTATGCTGGAACATACACATATGTCCGTAAACTTCGTCACTTTAGACATTTTATTATCTTATCTAGTTCTAACCCCCTCTGCCAAGTGGGACTGAATGTTGTCTTAAAGGGCATACAGAGTGTCACAATTCATCTCAGCGACCCCAAAAACTATGCACTCGACTGAAATATCGGTCGTTTGATTATTTTTACATTTTACCCCTACCCTACAGGGCTAGGGTACTCTTACACCCACAGTATATTTTTTCCAGATAGTAAGTCATACTTGTATCAATACTGATAGAGAGCTATGCTGGAACGTACACGCATGCGTTTATTATCTTGGTCATTTTGGAAATATTATTTCTCACCTTTACTCACCCACGATGCCAAAGGGGGTTGAGCTTGGACTTTAAAACATCCGAGTGTCACTATCATATCAGTGAGCCCGAAAACTATGGATTCGACACTATTTTCAATTACTTTTTTTCTCACTCCTCACTCCCAACCAATAAGGGTGCCAGTGGTGTCTTGCCCCCACGCGGTTAATCTTCTGATAGTAAGTCATTCGTGTCCCGTAGGGGTTTTCTTACCTGTTCCCCTATTGGCCCCGTCACAGGTGGCAGATAAGGGGGCCCTCCGGACTTGTCTGGAGGGTCTGAGGGAAATAAAATACCCTCTCAGAGACCAAACACAGGTATTGCCAGAAAACGTCTTGAGGCACTGTGATTGTTACTAGCCCAAGTCAAGGCTTAAAAGTGGAGGCCTCGCCCACACATGCTCGAGAGGCATCCATGGTTCCTCCACATGGGTGATAAGGTGGTTCAGGTGAAGTGGGGCTGATGACCGAGGCGAAGGCTCACTGCGGTGTGCTGGAACCAACACATCACTTTGCTCTACGTAGCCTGGATGAGCCGCGGGTTGGGAAAGGGGTGATCCCAACCTAGGGGGAAAGTCATGGCTGTGAACTCAGTCATGATACTGCCAAGTGGAGACCCTGTGAGTAGGCCTACCGAAGGGGAAAAAACCTGGCTAGGTACGGGCAAGGGCAGACTACTGGATGGATGACTGAGGGGCAAGGTCTCTGCTACAGAGCGCCTGAGTTGTGTGAGGACAATGTCTGGCTGTATGCCTCACCACGGATGGTGAGAACGTAGCTCAGGACCCTAGAAGGGGAAAAATCCTATGTTTGATTGAAATATGGATGCTTATAAAGAACCAGTTTCAAAAACTTCGACATAAAGAGAAGCCATGGAAGCTCCAGTAGAGCAGATCCGGGAGCAAGCCCAAGATGAATAAATGGAAACAGAAGTCCCAAATGGACAGGCTGTCAATGACTCAAAGCAAGAAATGCCAGTAGAGCAGACTGCTACCATAAGCAAACCAGGAACATCCGTAGAGACAGAACTGAAGATTTCTGTATCGAAAATAAACAGATTTCATATCGACAGACCCCCTCGCAACAGTGCATGTTGCAAGGAAAGGAAGAGAGCAAGAAAGAAAGCCAAAATACCGGCTGGAACTCGGACGGGGAAGAAGCCAAGGATGAGGAATCGGCGAGAGGCTATCCCTCTAACAAAACCCCAAAGGCCAAAGTCAGGGGATAGTACGCCATGAAGTTCGGCTACAAAACTGCCCGCCAAGAAACTGAAAGAAGAGCTGGACTTCAATCAAGGTAAGAATAATACCTAAAAACCTTTCCAGATGGGAAACTGAAGGAGTAAGACTTGAAGGAACTTTCATCTGCTCTGATAGTGCAAATGAATATGCTGTCTGACAGATGCCTTCCAGGCTTCCTCGAGTCTCCAAGGCTGGAAAGTGGAGCAATGGTACTGATCTGTGCAAATCCAGAAACTAAAAGCTGGCTGAAACACAGTGGCCAATTGCAACCCTTAGAAATTGAATTTTGAGGTGGCAGAAGCCAAGAGGGTGCTGAATACTACAAAGGTCATCACGAAGTTTCCTCGTCCATCTGACAAGATGAAGGTTAATGATGTGATTGTCAGGATTCATCAGCATGACACCAAACTTCCAACAAAAGAGTGGAGTGTGCTGAATGCAACAAGTACTGATGACACAGGAAGGACAATTGTTTTGGCCCTTAATGAAAAAAACTTTGAAGGGCTCAAGAAGAGAGGCCTTAAAGCCAAGCTTGGACTTGGGCAGATCAAATTTCAAGTAATTAAGCATAGCTCGCAGTGGCCGAAATTACGCTCAGGCTGCGCTGCGGGCATAGCCCGTAGTAAGGTTTGACAATTCACTAAAACTCGAGAACGAGCTATGCACGCATTCTGGTGGTTACATCGTGTTTCTTCATGTATAAGTTATGAGAGTATTTAAGCAGATGGCAGTATTATATGTCCAAGTCAGAGAATTCACGATATTTTCGACCAGCATGCATCAGTAGATGTCACTGAGTGAGGTCTAAGACATGGCTTCTCATGGCAAACACATGCTTGATGAAAGTGATATCTTCGATATTTTGTGACGATAGTGGCTCGGAGGGTAATTTTAGCAAAGATACTCGGAGTGAAGATCATCATCATTCCGTGACCGGTCAGCATTTCCAAAATGTAGCAACTCTGATGTCCTTGTTCGCCACGATCAGGTCCTGAATAGTGCAGGGATGTTCTAGCAGAGGACAGATGAGCAGGTGGTTCGGATCTTGTGTAACATCACACTCGCAGGATGCGTCTCCTTCAGCTGGAAGTATGCTCCATTTTTGCATGTTGGTCTTGCAAAGAGGGGCGCCAACCCAAAGACGATTAAGTGATCTCCAAATAGGGTAGGGCAGGTCATTTCCTGAAGCTAGCTCTTCCTTTGCAGGGGTATCAAAATGCAGCATGCTCTTCCACCTGGTGATGCGGTTAGACTCGTATGTTCCTACCAGTGGTTGAGTCCTGGTGCTGAAGCTTTTTCAGTTGACAGACTACGGCCTTGTGATCATGCAGTGGATGGCAGAAATCATTAGTCTGCTTCATCCTCTCTGCTTCAGCAGCAACAGCTCTTCTGATAGTGGGGAGAGCTATTCCAACAATCGGGTCGAGTTTGTCAACTGGAGTTGGCTTCAGACATCCCGACAAGATTCGTACAGCCTCGTTGATTGCAATGTCAACCTGCTTGGTGTGAGTGGATGCACTCCACACAGGTAAAGCGTACTCTGCAGTGGACACACACAAAGCAAAAGCAGAGGTTCTCAGGATGCGAGGGCTTGCTCTTCAGGTGGTGGCTGTGAGCTTTCTTAAAATATTGTTCCGTGAACTAACTTTCAGCCTAGTGTTGTGGCAATGTTTCTTGAGGGACAGTGTTCGGTCAAGAGTAGCACCTAGATACACAGGTGTTGGACAATGTTCGAGTCGTTTGCCTTGCCATGTAATGTCAGGTTCCTGCCGAGCTTCTCTATTCCTTAAGTATGATGCGTATGCATGAGTCTTGTTGGGATTTGGCTTTAGATGATTGCTTTAGTAAGAGCCCAGAGTATCTAGTGCAGAAGTCAATTTTCCCTCCACTTCTCCAAATGTCTTTCCTTGGGCAGCCACTGCAGTATCGTCGGCATAGATGAAAAGATGATAATGAAGGTATGCAATTATAAGTTTATGCGCAAATGAACATATTAATGACATGAATTCGAAACAACTTCTTACATTTGATTATGATTGGAGTTCGTTTTACGGCCTACCGCATGTTCCCACGTATTTCATATTTGCGTGAATACGTAAGACTGTCTACATATTAGTAAAGTTGTCTGCTTTTTCTAGATATGGGGGATTACAATGTCTGAGGCGACTTTGAATACAACTCTGTGAATAATGACAGCAGTGCCAGTGATGGAGGTAAGCATAACGTAAATATGTCAAATGACAGCAATATTTTTGCCTTACATTTCATTTGTTATGAAATGTGACAACCTTCACTATTATAACTCCTTTTATGCTTCAGAAAATGCACCTGCCTATGAACCCCCAGAACCAGAACAATCTAAGAAAAGAAGGCATCGTAAAGCACCAATGACAGACACTGATTTGGGATGGGATGATGTAAGAGTTGACTTATCTCCAAGAAGAAACAAGATTTATGCAGAGATTCCGAGAGTTGCTGTTGAATTGGATAATTTTTCCAGTGAGTAAAACTGCTCCCAGTATAATTTCACTAAGAATATAAAGCAAGCAACCAATAGGTATGCCGCAAACACAATCTCAAAACTCCGATGGGCAAATAAATTGAGAGAACATAGTATGTTGCAGCGATGGGTTCCAGTTACATTATCTGAACTACAAAATTTTTGCCATAATCCTGCATATGCGCTTACTTGTAAAAAGTATCATTGGATTGAGATTAATTTCAACTTCCATTGAGGTTGCATTTGAAATGCATATTAAATTTCAATTGTTACTATGATTATTATACAACCATTTTAATGTGAAGGTTAATTAGGTTTAAACAAATTTCATCTTTCATTAAGTTACATTAAGTGTCATTGGATCCAATTAACTTATTTGTAAATATGAAAGGAACTATGTTACTGGCCAGTATGTGAGATTTATATGACAATGGTTTTCTGTTACCCATCAATATTTCTTTAAATCCTCAGTAAACACTGAGATTTTGAAACAAATCCCAGTTTGATAAAATGCTAGTTTGATTTTTATTATTAATCATTAAATATTTTGCTTCCACCTTAACCCATCCGCATCCTATTTAAATACCGTAGCACTGAGAAAACATTTAAATCCCGCACTATGGCACACACTGTGAGGATGTGGGCCACAGTGAAGTCGGCACCATAAAAACACACTGAGGGGTCTTACTCCTTTAGAAGTTAAAAATGCGGAGATCTCCAATGACATATCCACAGCCTACACAAAACTATGGCCTCTCAGGCGGTCACGTGGTCTCGTCGTAGACTTGCCTACTGTAGTAATTTGTATCACTTTCCTTGTCATCAGCACTACTACACGCATCACTCAAACTCAAACTAAGACATTCAGGATCTATTTCGTCACCACAAACATCACTGTCCTTATAATCACTCTCTAAAACACTATTACGATTCGTATTCCATCCTCAACAACACCAACGCAACTGCTTGATGCCATGATTGCAACTGGCGTGAGTGAAATAATATGAACAAAGATTCTTTTATCTCTTGTTCCATAAGTGTGCGATAACCTGGAGCGCGGGAAATAACCGAAGCCACATGTCTAAACTTCAGCTCAGAATGCATACAAGTGGCATCTGTGAGTTAGTAACTCAACTACGTGTATTGATATACAGCAGTGCATCACCGCGAGCTAAGTTCGTCATTGGATTCATTGTGTCTGTTTGAATCATCAGTCCATAGACTGGTTTGATGCAGCCCTCCATGCCACCCTATCCTGTGCTAACCTTTTCATTTCTACGTAACTATTGCATCCAACATCTACTCTAATCTGTTTGTCATATTCATACCTTGGACTACCCCCACCATTCTTACCACCTACACTTCCTTCAAAAACTAACTGAACAAGTCCTGGATTCATATAAAGATAAAAATGTCATAAGGTTCTGTATTGAAATGTATCACAATTAAATTGAAATAATAAAAAAGGTAGTTCAACCTATTCAATACAAATAAATACGAAATGTAGTGTTACATTCCTATTTATAAGCCCCTGTGTATAAAGGAAAGGGTGATAGACATAAAGCTGAAAATTACAGGCCAGTAAGTTTGACATGCATTGTATGTAAGCTTTGGGAAGGCATTCTTTCTGATTATATTAGACATGTTTGTGAAATTAATAACTGGTTCGATAGAAGGCAATTCGGTTTTAGGAAAGGTTATTCCACTGAAGCTCAACTTGTAGGATTCCAGCAAGATATAGCAGATATCTTGGATTCTGGAGGTCAAATGGACTGTATCGCGATTGACATGTCTAAAGCATTTGATAGGGTGGATCATGGGAGACTACTGGCAAAAATGAGTGCAATTGGACTAGATAAAAGAGTGACTGAATGGGTTGCTATATTTCTAGAAAATAGATCTCAGAGAGTTAGAGTAGGTGAAGCTTTGTCTGACCCTGTAATAGTTGAGAGGGGAGTTCCTCAGGGCAGTGTTATCGGACCTTTATGTATGAGTTGTAGAAGACGGGTGGTACAGCAGTACAGGTTTCGACCCCAATCCGGGTCATCATCAGCCGAATAAAACGCAAAACACTATGCACAGATAAGAAAGAAATTAAAGATTAAAAATTCAGAAGAAGTAGAAGGTAAGTCGCTTAAAAGAAGCAAGGCGCAATCTTCTGAACAGCAGCATAGCACACGCAAAGTTCGGCATTGTCTCAATGTTTATGACGTAATTATTAAATTAAATTAATGTAGTAATGGTCCACCTTTCAATACCATAATATGTAATATTCTAAATTACATTAATTACGGACTAGTTTCGGCCGGGGCTGGCCATCTTCAGCCTTAATGTAAAACACCTAATAACTAAACAAATGTACCTGCACACAATTGACATAAAAGAAATGAAAACAAATATATACAAAGTGACATTAAAAACTGGGATGGAATTATGAATAAATCTGAAAATGAACTAGGTTCTAACATCTTGAGTATGTTCATCATTGAGAATAATTTCAAGTATTAATTTATATACACAGAACTGTTAGTGCTAATACTGCTGGGAACTGGTAAATGTTGATCCTGTAGTTTGTCATCAAATCTATATGTGTGGTGTTAGCTATATGTAATCCATTGGACACTGCTGTAAATAACCACTAGCTGACAGGGAACTGATAGATGATGTTTCATCCTCAATCAAAATAATAAATGAGATGCTCTCATGGTGGTTGTTAAATCTTGCTGAAAATGTTGGACATTGTCAGGACAGCACATGAAGATGTGGTTCACACACACACACACACACACACACACACACACACACACACACACACACACACATTGTGTCTGGTATAATATTTTTGCAATTCATTGCGGTGCCCATGAAGTTAACCTGATAAATTAGATAAAATTAAATTAATGAATTGAATGAGAGAATGTGTTAGTTAGATGGCATAGGTTATATGAGACTTACCTCTCAATACAGCATGAGGTGTGTGGTCTATTGTTGAGTTTGCTTCAGACTGTTGTGAGATTCAAATGAAAAGGAAGGAGAGGGGAGGGGAAGGTCAGAAGGAGAGGGGGTTGGGGAAGGGGGAGAGGGAGGGGGGATTAAGGTGGAGCTGAAGTATGTGGGAAAAAAGGATGGCTGTTGAGGAAATGTGCTGTGAATATTATGAAAAACTGAATTATGACTTGTTGGTTTGACATTGCTGAAAATGGGAATTAGAAGGTCAAAAAGGATATTAGGTGTTTCTGAAATTTCATTAAGATTATGATTTGGGTTGAAAAATTGATCTAAATGTATGAAGCAGCTTTCGGTAATGTTAAGGAGATGTCCTTTATTGATGATTTTGAGAATTTCCATATCTTGTTTTATGTCTGTAAATTTGTGCTTATAGCCACGCATATGCTGTCCTACAGCCGAAAAGTTATTGTATTTCAGGGCATTGACGTGTTCTGAGTACCTTATCTTAAAATTTCTCCCGGTCTGTCCGACGTAAGAAGAATTACAACTGTTGCAAGTGATCCTGTATACTCCTGATTTTGAATAACTATTGAACTTGTTTATGGATGTGGCATTATGTAAGATTTGTGCATTCCTATTCTTAGTTTTGAAAGCTACTTTTACATCGTGCTTTTTAAAGATGTTGGTGACTTGGTAGATTTCTTCATTGAAGGTAAAGATAGAAAGAGAGGAGTTGTTTTTCGTATCTTTTTTCAAGGTGGTAGAAGGGCGGTATTTATATTGATTATTTTATCTATAAAGAATCTGCTGTATCCATTGGATTTAGCTATATGGCGAATAGTGTTCAACTCATTTTTGAGGTCTCTTTTAGACACTGGAACATTGAAGGCTCGGTATACCATGCTGTTGTATGCTGCTCGTTTGTGAATTTGGGGGTGTGAAGAATCTTGACTGATTGTGGTGACTGTTTGGGTGGGTTTTCTGAAAATCTTATATCTTAAATAACTTGGGTGTCTGGTAATAGTTAGGTCTAGAAAATTTATTTTCTGTTCAATTTCGGATTCAAGTGTGAATTTTATATGTGAGTCAATGTTATTTAGATTAATGAGAGTGGTAGCTACATTTGTAATGCTCTCATCCATAATTACTATGGTGTCATCTACGAATCTTGCCCAGAAAAGGATGTTGTTAAAGTTATTATTATCATCAATTTTGGTGTGTTCTAAAAAATCCAGGTAGATCTCAGCTGAGATACCTGAAGCCGGTGATCCCATAGCCAATCCTTCTTGTTGATAAATAACATTATCGAAAGTGAAATAGTTGTTGCTGATAACTAACTTAAGCATAGACATGAAATCCTGTATTTCTAGTAATTTTTTTTTTTTTTTTGCTAGGGGCATTACGTCGCACCGACACAGATAGGTCTTATGGTGACGAACTCTAGTATATTTAAGCTGCTGTATTTGCTTAAATTGTTTTGAATGATGGGGTATATTTTGGAGGTTTGTATGCTAGGATACATGTTTACAATATCGAATGAGTGGAGAAAATGATTGGATTGAATGTTAAATTTTTTCAATTTATCGATCAGTTCTTTAGTGTTTTTGACGGATTTGTTCGATAAGAAATGATAGTTTCTTCTTAAAAATCTTTGAATGAATTGCGATGCCTTGTATAAGGGACTTGGTCTGTAGTTAATGATCGGGCGAATGGGGACACCGGTTTTGTGTATTTTGGGGAGGGCTTTGGCGGTGGGTAAACCTGGGTTCATATTAATTAATTTAGTTTTTTCTTGATCTGTTAAAAGATATGAAGTATTCTTGAGGGTCTCCTTAAGTTGATGTTGGATTCTTGCAGTAGGGTCTTTCATTATTGTAGAGAATGAGCTATCCTTAAAAAATTGATTTGTTTTGCCTACATATTCGTTCTTGTCCATTATGACAATAGTGTTGCCTTTATCTGCTTTCATTATTATGAGATTATTATCATTGATTTTCTTTTTTTTTTTTTTTAGAGCACGAATTTGCTTTTGTGCGATGATAGAATCTTTGTAGCTATTGTTGCCATGAGTAAGGGGTGAATTATGGGACTTACTGTTATCTGGGTTGAGGATGAAACAACATCTAACAGTTCCCCGTCAGCTAGTGGTTATTTACAGCAGTGTCCAATGGATTACATATAGTTAACACCACACAAATAGATTTAATGACAAACTACAGGATCAATATTTACCAGTTCCCAGCAGTATTAGAACTAACAGTTCTGTGTATATAAATTAATACTTGAAATTATTCTCAATGATGAACATACTCAAGATGTCAGAACCTAGTTCATTTTCAGATTTATTCTTAATTCCATCCCAGTTTTTAATGTCACTTTGTATATATTTGTTTTCATTTCTTTTATGTCAATTGTGTGCATGTACATTTGTTTAGTTATTAGGTGTTTTACATTAAGGCTAAAGATGGCCAGCCCCGGCCGAAACTAGTCCCTAATTAATGTAATTTAGAATATTACATATTATGGTATTGAAAGGTGGACCATTACTACATTAATTTAATAATTACATTGTACTTGCAATTCTATACGGATCAGAACCATGAAGTTTATAACCTACAATGTTTATGAGAAGCGGAGAACAGTTAAATGAGCCAGCTTGCATTACACTATCAGGCGCGAAGTCACAGCACAATCCAACAAATATGAAGATCCAAAATCGTGCAAAACCCGAAGATGAGTAGATCAATTGAAGTAAATTGCCAGTTCCCGAAGATCAGCGCGACATATTGAACGTCAGTCACTGTGCTTTCAAACGCCGACGGAACTCGAATAACTTAATGATCAGTATTCGCTTAGGTCGCGAAAATGTACATATACATATAATATAATTCAATATAATTGAAATACTGTTTGTAACTAGAATCTTGTAGATTTTTTAGAACAGTTGACGTACAAAACAATTGTAAAGAGAAAAATGGTAAAAAGTGCAATACCGGAAACAAATGAAAAAGGTATATGCAGAATGCGCTATTTCTAGATAAAAATTCAGGGGTTTTTTTTTAATTGAGGAGAGGGGAAAAGAAAAGATAGGATAAATTAATAAAGGAAGAGGATTAGTAGACAAGAGAAGATTAAAAGGATTTGAAGTTAAAAGATGATGGGAAAGGATAAGATAGGGAAAGAAAGGAGGGGTAGTTTAGGGTGGGTTATTGGAGGTAGAAAATGTGGGTAGGAACTTTGTAAGGCATGGAAAATTGAATTCGGGTTTAGAAATTTAGAATTTTTGAGAAGAAGAATTAGGAAGTCAAACAGGATATTGGGTTTTTCAGAAATTTCGTTTAAATTGAAATTAGGGTTGAAGTATTGGTCAAGGTGAATAAAACAATTTTCAGTAGTGTTTAGGAGGGGGCCTTTGTTAATGATTTTAAGTATTTTTATGTCTTTTTCAATATTGGTGAAATTATGCTTGGAGTCTTGTATGTGTTGTCCTATAGCAGAGAATCTGTTGTATTTAATGGCGTTGATATGTTCGGAGTATCTGATGTTGATTGAAGTTGCGGCCAGTTTGTCCAATGTACAAGGAGCTGCAGTTGTTACATTTGAATCTGCATACTCCAGATTTAGAAAAAGCATTAGATTCATTTAGTGATTTAGAGTTGTGTAATATATCAAGATTTCTGTTATTGGTTCTAAAAGAAATTTTCATGTTGTGTTTTTTAAGAACATAAGTTATTTTATAAGCATCTTGAGTGAAAGTGAAAAATGCAGTGTGTTTGGTTTTGTCTTTTGATAACGTAGTTTTAGGATGGTGTTTGAATTTGTTGATACGGTTTATGAAAGAGTTGTTAAACCCATTAAATTTAGCGATATTACGGATGGTGTTCTTTATTTAAATCTTTTTTAGACATAGGGGTGTTGAAGGCACGAAATATAAGGCTGTTATAAGTAGCACGTTTATGTGCTTGAGGGTGTGAAGACTCTTGCCGTATTGTGGTTGCTGTTTGAGTTGGCTTTCTGAAAATTTTGTAAGTTAAAGAAGAAGGATGTCTAGTCTAGAAAATTAAGAGTTTTGTTTTGTGCTGATTCAAAGGTGAATTTAATGTTAGAGTCAATGTTGTTGAGAAAAAGAAGTGTAGAGGCTGCGATGGTTGATTCTTCATTTAATATTACTAAGATGTCATCAACATATCTAGCCCAGAAGAGGATATTAGAGAAATTGTTATTAATTTTTGTGTTTTCTAAGAAGTCGAGGTATATATTCTGCTAGAATGCCTGAAGCTGGTGAGCCCATAGCTAAACCATCTTGTTGGTAAACGGTTTTATCAAAGGTGAAATAATTACTGTTGAGAACCAATTTTAAGATTGACATGAAGTCTTGAATTTCTAGTTTACTCAGATTACTGAATATGTTTAAGTTATTTATTCATCATCATCATCATTATCATCATTTCCCCTTTATCCAGCTGTAGCTGGGTAGGGGCAAATATGGTTCCTCTCCACTTTCTTCGGTCTTTCGACCACTCCTCCTCCAACACTGTGTCCCAGTCCAGGTTTCTTTCTATAATCATACCTGCCAACTTTTAGAACCCAAAAATAGGAAGATTTTTTAATTCTTGGATTTCATCACGCATATTTCACCACAGTCTACGTGAAAATAGCTCAGGATAAAAGGCATACATACCTACAGTTACAATGCGAATTGATCATTAAATTTAAAATCTTAAACTAAGAAAACATAAAAATGGTTACAAGAAAACGTACCTAATCACTCTCATTTATGACACTTGCATGCGAATAATAATATTTATGTCACACCGACACACACAACAAAATCCATAATACCATATTTTCTCGCGTATTTAACGCCCTTTTTTGACGAGAAATACAGGCGAAAACTGCGGATGCGTAAATTATTCACGAAATTCAGATCTTTACAAATTATTTATAATTCATTTACGTTTAAAAGATACATCAAATATAATATAAAGACAATTGGTTCAACTCATTTGCGATTATCGTCATACAGCGTAAAATTCCGGCGTGAGATTTTTTCTGAAAAGTCAAATAGGGTACATCAGGTAAGTTAGACACGTGGGTTTCAAGTACCGACACTAGAAAATATTCTTCTCATTACGAGCTGAAAATACGACCTGAATGGCATACCGAAAGAAAAAAAAAAAGAAAACTATCCAACACGAGAAGGGCCGGGCATCGAAGAAGGGACCCTGTTACATTACCCCAAACCGTTCGTATCTAATCTTGTACGAGTGAAGTGTCCATCCATCCTTTCTGTTGAATACGAACGTGGATCACTCGCGGAAATTTTGCTTTAGGCATTGTTTTTCGTTTTAGAGCAATGTAAAGTGTAACCTTTCTGCCATCAGCAAGCATTGCAGTACATCGTTGTTTTTGGCTTTCGATAGCGCGCACGATAACACTATATGTTCCTTTCTCATCGATTCTTCGACTTTGTGGCGTACGGAAATTGATTGGCGTCTGACGTGCGGTTCCTATAAATGGAGATCAAATATTCCTTCATTTCACGCTTCTCAATCACAAAGCGATGACAATGGTTGAAATCATTCATCATTTTTTGGCATAATGTTGTTCTTCGTCGAAGAGAAAGTTCATTTCTCTTCAGAAAATTAATCAAGCCTCGGCTAACCTTCAAAACCGAGACACTGATTCCATGTGCCGCGGCTATTTCTCATTCTTTTAAATACAGCATTTCGTGAGAAACGGCTTATCCAACATTGCCCAACAAAATCATATATTTAAGCAGATAATCCTCTACTTGCAGAAACTTGCCGCTTTTTGGTCCGCGAAATGCTTTGGGAGACTTGTTGGCCGCTTGAAGTGCACTTCTGTTACCGCGGTAGCGTACGTTTCATTTGGACACTGAATACTTGCTGCCTGCTGCTCTATTCCCGTATGTTTCGACGTAAATGGTCACCGCGAGTTTGTATGATGCAGTATTACTGGAATACTGTGTACTGACAAACAATTTTGAGATCACAGAAGGTCCCGTACCCGAAACACTCGTAAAACTAGTGCAGTGGGATTTTCTGACGGCTAATAACAGCAAGTTATGTGTGGAATGCTTGCTTCGCGATAGGAAGCCTGCTACTTGAGTAGTTGGCATCTTTATTTTGAAACGCATCCGGAGCTGAGTGATGGATGTTCGAAGTTGTGAGTGCGTCAAATACGTGAACATTTCTTTTTCTCCACTTTGGACCCAAAATTATTGGGATGCGTAAATTATGCAAGGGCGTTAATTACGCGAAAAATGCGGTAGTTTCCCTTAGACGGTAAAATGAACGGAAATTTATAGGTATCTCTGAACACTTGGAGATAACGTTTGTTATATTTTTTGGCCATAACAAGAAAAGAAAATGCCAGAAACTGTCACCGACAAGAACCCCCTTAAAAACATTAAATTCATTAAAATTATGCACTTACTGTAAATACGCGAAACTACCACATGCAAAACAATTCAATATGTCCCATACATTATTAACAAATGACTTTGACAGAGAGGGGGAAAAACACGTGGCCTACCACTCCGACGAAACTGTGCACAGAAAAGATGTCAACAGCGCGCGAACAGCACAATAAACTCGTTCTTTCGTCCCGATTAACTGAGTCGCTAGCGCGCGCTGGCCTCTTGCTTGCGGGACGATTGTCGCCCCGAATCCCCAGCTGCATAAAGCGTGCACGCTGTTGTGTGCGGGAAACACGATGAAATGTCGTATGGCTTTTTTAGTGCCGGGATATCCCAGGAAGGGTTCGGCTCGCCAGGTGCAGGTCTTTCTATTTGACACCCCTAGGTGACCTGCGCGTCATGATGAGGATGAAGTGATGATGAAGACAACACATACACCCAGCCCCCGAGCCATTGGAATTAACCAATTAAGGTTAAAATCCCCGACCCGGCCGGGAATCGAACCCGGGACCGTCTGAACCGAAGGCCAGTACGCTGACCATTCAGCCGAGTCGGACCGGGAAACACGATACACGGAGGCGACGGACGGAACACTCACGAAATAAAGCAACAAATAAATACGCTTGAAAATAAGGTTTCGTAAATTACACAAGTACGTAAGAATTTATCCTTCATCGAAGGGGAAGAGTATTGACGGTACTAGAGGTTATATTAGTAAAAAATCGGAAGAAGTAAAAATAAATCGGAAAATCGGAAGACGAGTTAAAAACCGGAAAGTTTCCGGGTAAATCGGAAGGGTTGGCAGGTATGCTATAATGCTGCGTTGGATGGTATCCTTCCATCTCAATCGTGGTCGTCCACGGCCTCTCCTTCCTTGGATTTGCATTTCCATCACCCTTTTTGGCATTCTTTCGTCGCTCATTTGCTTTATGTGCCCAAACCATCTTAGTCGGCTCTTCTCTATTCTATCATTCATTTTTTCCACTCCAATTTCTTCCCGGATTTTCTCATTCCTTATTTTGTCTCGTCTACTCTTCTGTATCATACTCCTCAAGAATTTCATTTCGGCTGCCTGTATTCGACTCTCATCCTTCTTTGTCATTGTCCAAGTTTCTGCTCCGTAAGTTGTTATGGGTACGTAATACATCTTGTACATAGTATCCTTTGCTTCCATTGGCACATCTTTGTCCCATAACATATTTCTTACACTATGATAGAAACAACTTCCAGCTTGAATCCTTTTACTAATCTCAGCATCCAGTCGAGCATTCTCCATTAATTCACCGCCCAGGTATTTAAACGTTTCCACTACTTCCAGGGGCTTGTCTGCAAGTCTAATCTGACCTTTCCCTTCTTTCTCCCCTCTAGTCATAACAAGAGTTTTACTCTTTTCTACACTTATTTTCAATCCACATTCTTCAATCTTCCCATTCACCACATTCAACTGTTCTTGAACCTTCCTGTCGTCTTTCATCTGCAAATAACATCATGTTCATTTCTCTTCCTCCATATGCTGCTTTTGCTGTTATTATTATGGGAAATAATTTGGAAACTGGAATACTAGGATACATGTTTACGATGTCAAAGAATGGAGAGAAAAATTTGGTTGGATGTCAAAGTTCTTTAATTTGTCGATTAATTCAAAAGTGTTTTTGATAGATTTGTTGGATAAAAATCGATAAATTTTTAGTAAAAATGTTTGGATGAAATTAGAAGTATTATATAAGGGACTTGGGTCTGTAATTGATTATTGGGCAGATGGGAATGTTAGTTTTATGAATTTCTGGAAGGGCTTTGGCAGTGGATAGGCCAGGGTTCATGTTTATTTAGTTTTTTCTTGATCTGTGAGGAGAAAGGAAGTGTTTTTTAAGGTTGGTTTGAGCAGGCGTTGGAATTTAGTGGTTGGGTCTTTTTTTACTATAGAAAAAGAAGAGTCATTTAAGAAATCTTTAGTTTTAGCTATGTAGTCAGTTTTTCCCATTATGACAGTGGTGTTGCCTTTATCAGATTTGGTAATGATGAGATTATTGTCAATTTTCCTTTTAAGATCTAAAAGGAGTTTATTGTCATTAATTAAATTATTATTATTATTATTATTATTATTATTATTATTATTATTATTATTATTATTATTATTATTATTATTATTATTATTATTTAGAGAAGTGTTTTTCTTATTATTAATGAAGATTTTTTCAAGTTTTCTTTATACTTCATATCTGATTTCATCGTTCTTCTGTTGGCATTTTGTTAATGGGTATTTCAGATTCAATTATTAAATTGGTGGCTATATTGAAAGTATTGAGGTTGGGCCTATTGTGTTTGAGACCCTTAGAAAGAATTAAGTTTTCATCATCACTCAGAGTTGTTTTAGATAAATTGGCAATGGGAGGATGGAATTATTCAATGGTTTTGGAAGGTGTGTTAATGTTCTTAATATGATATTTATGTGAAGAAGAGTTGTTCTTTAGAATGTTGAGTTTTTTCTCAAGGGTTTGTTGCTTAATTGACAATTCATGAAATAATTTATTATCAACTTGAGTTAGGAAGAGGTTCCATTGTGCACCTTGGAGAAGATTAGCAATTTCTAGGTGTGTTGCATATAATCTTATTTAAAAATGATATTTTCTTGTATAAGAAACAAATTTCATTTTTCAACCAAATTTTGTTGGTTATTCTTTGGGTTTTAAACGTGTGAGGAGAAGAATGGGTTTTTCTGACAACTTTGAAGAAATTTAGGGGTAAGGTTATAGGAAATGCATTGTTTTAGGAAGTATTTATCTTTTCCTAATTTAGCGATCTTCATTTTTAGGCCCATGTAAGAGAGAAAAAAAAACCCTACTTTCCGAATTGAACTGTATACAAATATACTACAGTGCCACCTGCATTTTGGGTCTTCACATTCAAATTAAAACTCAAGCCTTGCGCTGACTTTGACAACTTCAATTACGACCTGAATTTTTATCTTCAACAAATAGCGCACTGTGCACATACATTTTTAATTTTTTCCGGTATTGCACTTTTTCCATTTTTCTCTTCACAGTTGTTTTTTACATCAACTGTTCTAAAAAATCTACAAGATCCTAGTTTCATATTTCAATTATATTGAATAGTATTATGTATATATGTACATTTTCGCGACCTAAGCAAACACTGATCATTAAGTTATTCGAGTTCCGTCGGTGTTTGAAAGCACAGTGCCTGACATTAAATATGTCGCGCTGACCTTCGGGTGCTGGCAATTTACTTCAATTGAGCTACTCGTCTTCGGCTTCTGCACGATTTTGGATCTTCATTTTTGTTGGATTGTGTTGTGACTTCGCGCCTGATAGTGTATGTAAGCTGGCTCGTTTAACTGTTGTCCGCTTATCGTAAACATTATGAGACAATGCCAAACTTTGGGTGCGCTATGCTGCTGTTCAGAAGATTGCACCTTGCTTCTTTTAAGTGACTTACCTTCTACTTCTTCCGAATTTTACAGAGCCTATCCCCGTTGTTTTATATTGCCTCTTCAACTGTTTTTGCAGGGAATTGATCTTTAATTTCTTTCTTATCTATGCATTGATTTTTGCGTTTTATTCGGCTGATGATGACCGCGGATTGAAGTCGAAACCAGTACCACTTCTGCTTATAATTAAATAGGTATGTAACACTACATTTTGTATTTATTTGTATCGAATAGGTTGAACTACCTTATTTATTATTTCAATTTAATTGTGATACATTTCAACATGGAACATTATGAAATATTTATCTTTAAATGCACAAAATAAGCAAGCTTAACAAAGCCTTCTCTTAAATGGGCCTAAAGATCACGATCGCTACATTAGGAAAAGATATAGACTTCCTAAAACAAAGCATTTCCTATAACCTTACCCCTAAATTTCTTCAAAGTTGTGTCAGAAAAACCCATTCTTCTCCTCACACGTTAAAAACCCAACTAGTAACCAACAAAATTTGGTTGAAAAACGAAATTTGTTGATTATACAAGAAAATATCATTTTTAAATAACAGATTACAGTATATGAAACACACCTAGAAATTGCTAATCATCTCCCAAGTGCGCAATGGAACCTCTTCCTAACTCAAGTTGATAATAAATTATTTCATGAATTATCAATTAAGCAACAAACCCTTGAGAAAAAACTCAACATTCTAAAGAACAACTCTTCTTCACATAAATATCATATTAAGAACATTAACACCCCCTCCAAAACCATTGAACAATTCCATCCTCCCATTGTCAATTTATCTAAAAACTCTGAGTGATGACGAAAACTTAATTCTTTCTAAGGGCCTCAAACACAATTGGCCCAACCTCAATACTTTCAATATAGCCACCAATTTAATAACTGAATCTGAAATAGCCATTAGCAAAATGCCAACAGAAGAAAAATATGAAATCAGACATGAAGTAAAAAGAAAATTTGAAAAAAATCTCTATTAATATTAACAAAAACACTCCTCTAAATAATAATAAGAATAATAATAATAATAATAATAATAATAATAATAATTTAATTAATGACAAAGTCATTTTAAATCTTAAAAAGAAAATCAATGACACTCTCATTACCAAATCTGATAAAGGCAACACTACTGTCATAATGGAAAAAACTGACTTCATAGCTAAAACTAAAGATTTCTTCAATGACTCTATGCAATCCTCAATGCCGTATAGCTGTCGACCAAGGAACACCTCCGCAGGGGAATAGCCGATGACATGGTTGATGCATCGTCGCAGGGCAAAGAGTGTCTGCGGTATCTGACTGTCCCATAGTCAATGTTCTTTGTCTATTAGGTGGACCTGTAGCATTCTTTTCAGCTCCTGGTTCTGTTGTTGTTCTGTTGGATTGGCCCTTGGGTTGTAGACAGGGGTGGTCCAGTGCTCCATGCCCCATTCTGTCATCATTTGCTGCCACTTCCTTGACGTGAACTGACTCCCGTTGTCTGACAGAATGCACCTTTATTTAATACCTCATCTTGAAGCAGGCTGGTGATTCATCCTGTCATGGCTTCAGGTATCGGAAAGGCCTCAATCCATCTTGTGAAGAGGTTGGTGATTACTAGGAGTCCTGTTTTACTCCATGCTGTTCTAGGGTAAGGTCCCATCAAGTCTAGGGCTAAGACCTCCCACTGGCGTAGCCAGTTTCCCCGTTGACTGGAATCTGGCTTCCTGTTGCTCGCCTTGGTGCAGGCACAGATGTAGCACCCCTTCACGTAGTCCAGGATGTCTTTCCGCATGTTGACCCAGAAGAATCTTCGTCGGATAGACTGATATGTCTCTTCGCCTGCTGCAAGTCCGGCTTCAGTGCTGTCGTGGAACTTCGAGGATGTCCGTCGTGTGCTGTCTTGGGATCACCACTACTGCAGGCATGTCGGAAAGGTGTGACCTGTACATCAAGAGTCCTCCATTAACCTGGAAGTTCTTGTAGCACGTCTTGAATTCCCTCGGGACAAGTCGACTATTGGTGTTCTTCTAAAATTAGAAACTTCATAACTGTTCTGTATTGAACTGAGAATCACAATGTTAAAAAGCGTTAAGAGGTTCCACCTATTCAATACACTGATATACAGTTGCACAAACTTATGTTACAACTTGTTTAACTCAGGACCAGTCTCGACACACATTTGGTGCCATCATCAGCCTATTGAAAGAGCAGAGCAAAAGGTATAAAATTATCAAGACACATAACAAAATATATGGCAATGTTCACTCTCTAAAGGATATATGTAAAAATGTAACACTTTGATGAAGATGAAATATTCAATTGAAGTTCATAAGCAACTTGACAGTCCTGCTATGAGCGTTGAAATCACAAATAATAATGTTGGGATAAGAACGAGTTAAGGGACTTGATTCAACACATTCAATCTTGAGGGCTGCCTTGTTATATTGTGATAAAAAGGATCCTGAAGGATGCAGCTTGTGTACAGTTGTTGCTAGGCAAGGAATAAAATGCTTTTGTTTTATCGGCACGTTCAAAGGTGGATTGCAACATAAATGAGCTAAGATATATTGTAGGACCTAAGTTCCACAGTTCGATATGGATATATGAAGTCTATATAAAAAAAAAATAATAATAATAATAATAAAAAAAAAGAAAAAAAGAAATAAAAACGGGGGGGGGGGGGAATTGGTTAGTTAAAAACAGGTAATATTATGAGGCTCACCTTGTTCAGCTTACCATGGTGGCTAGACATGTTTAGGGAACCTAATAAATGAAGTATAAGTGGAAGCAAGGACAGATAATAAGCAGAGATAGGAGAAGGGGAGTGATTAAGGGATGTGGAGGTAAGGGTTGTCCAAGGTGGATCAGGTGGGTGTTGTGGGGCCAATGGCTTGCTTACCGAAGCTAGGCCTATAATTATCTCCCTAAAGTTTCGGAAATCTAGGCCATTTCCCGTTTTTGGGTAACTTTCCTCGACGTGCCTCCTGTGGCAAGGGCTCTAATCTGTGTTGGAAATCACATTCCTTTCACAAGGGATGATGCAAAACAATTTCAGGGCTGGGAAAAATGTGATCGTACTGGGCAGATATAATGAAACTTTAGGACTCGATAAAGGAGACATTTTCAATAGATGTAATGCGATGTGAACGGGACTTCGAATTTGCAACTTGATAAGCGAGAAATAGTCTTAATGAGGAACGCGCACTACGAGGTTACACTGTATTTTATCGCCTCTGACTGAATTTCGAAAAGGCTATTCCCTAGCAGTTTATTGCAAAAAAGTTGTCATTACTGGTGCTTGAAATATGTTTTCATGATACAAATGAGGCTAAGCTGGGTTGAGTGACTGTTTGAATAAGAAAACTGAAAAGTTTGCCGAAGAAGCCACTGGAGTGATACTACTCCAGTTCTTCAGAATGAAACTGAACATCCGTGTTCAAGTCTTGGAATTAGAAAAAATAACGTACGAATAAGCCGTAGTATGGAAAACTGCGAAACTGGAAGTTTTAAACAAATAGGTTACCGTTACATACCAATTGTAATACCTGAAGGGTTTTTCCCAACTACTGCAAAACAATCTGAAATTACGACAATCCGCTATAGCGAGTATATTTTTCGCAGTTATGAATTCTTGCTGTAACGGACTACATCTGTATTTCTATCCAAGAAAAAAAGTTGAACTAACTGTGACAGAAGCTGTTTCACAGTTCAATAGAGGGTGCTATCTGACAGAAACAACAAAAACAGAGACCACTGTCAGGAAATAAGAATCAAATAGGCGAAGTTGGAGACAAGTGACAAAGGAAGCTAAATGCAAAACAGTGCTTAGAATTCGAAAAAAGAAGAGAACATGGATCCAAATTGACGGCCATACACACTGAGGAAGATAGAAAGAGAAAAGAAGGAACAACATACACCCCAGGTGGATTTTAGAGAAAGGATCAGCTTATGATTGTACTTATATACGTATCAAATGGCGGAAATTTTTTCTGTTATAGTTTCTTTGTAATAAGATCTGATATGGTAAATGAAGCTGATTTCTTGCAATGATTGTTTTGTGTAACTTTGACTGTGTTTAACTTTACTTTGTGAAACTGAACATTTATATATAACTTTTTGGTAGTAAATATTCTCCAAATTGGATGACATTTTTGAAGATAACTCTTACTAACAATGCTAACAGTCTTGCATATCATTTTGAAAAATATAATAATTTTGAAACAAAATATTGATAAATGTATGCTGTAATTATTTCCATAAAAAGATTCAACATTTTGAAAATGAATTTAAAGGTTCACCTCAAAAGATACCTAAAAAAACTTATGCAAAACTGTGACTATATGATGAGATACAGTCTGCAATTTTTCAAACACAAAGTAAATTTACTATTTAAGAAAAAGGAAGATTTTCAAAAAAACCCTTTAAAAAAAATGTTTTTTCTCGAAAGCTGTTGGATCAACTGAGTTGAATGTATGTATGTTTAATAATTCTCACAAATTATATGTTTAAAATTTGAGACCAATTGATAAATTAAGGAAAAAGTTTCATTTTTTACTAGACTACTCCCTTAACATTTTCCATCAATGCCATAGTTAACGCGGATGGTCAACATATCTCCCACAAGCCCAAACACCAGTTAACTCTGTTTTCAAGCAATGTACTCTTCCTCACTTCCAAGTTCAGTCCGACAATGTCATTTTGTTGTTCATCACATGCTCTGTTCAGACATCAGACGATTTATAAATCGTTCCAGTATTTTGACCATAATAATGTGCCTTGTGTGGTTTTTTTTCTTTACAGCTGTCATCTGAGATGGATGAACAGATGGAACCTCAACAGTCGTGGCACGACAGCATTGGCAATAATTTTCTCCTGGGCTCTTAACAACTTGACAGTGACATGATGAATGACTCAACATGTTTCACAACAACTTTTCTTCACAATACTCATAAAAGTCAGGCTCATTATTCCGATTCTGTAACACTCAGTACAGCGTGCTATCTCTCGAAATTTCAGTACTGTCTATAGTCAGAGATAAAGCAATCTTTCCATATATAGTCGAAACTGGTTAAGACATCCCTCTCTAGCGCGCTTCCCTGATTGTTAGGTCATTATTCCACAAGTCCATGTCCTATTGAATACATGCTAAAGAAATCTGGATAGCACATTTCATGGCCCTAGTGTGTCTGCCTACAGCTGCAGGGAGAGTCAGGCTCAAGCCCGTCTTCGTTGTGGATGTGTGTTTGTTTGCATCACGCAACAGTAGCTCGTGTGATGTGTTGATGCTTAATTTTATGCTCGTAAGTGAATTGAGTATCAACGTAGATAAATTAAGCCTACCATACTTACGCACAGTGGTTGGCAGGACATTCAGTTATGGAGAAGAAAACTAGACAGTTTACAAATGACGAAAAATTAAAGTTTACTGAGAAAGCGGATGCTAATCCACACATGAAACGTGTGCAAATCGCCCAGTCCTTGATGTTTTACTATAATGGTGCTCTTAAAATGTATTATTACTTCATTTATTTCAGTAATTATGACTAAACACTTCTTTGTTTTAATCGTAATTACTTTTACATTCAAACTTAACCTTAAATTTAATAGCATATTTTTTTCTCTTTTAGCATGTTCCCTCTTTATGACTTTTTTTGGTCCCCAGAAAAACGTCCTAACCAGTTTTGGCTGTAGTTCATTTTATAATTATTACTACATTATTTCAGTTGCGACAAAACTGTGGATAGTATGTAACAAAACTGTCTGTACAGCACGGTTTTACTGTAAATATGAAGCTACTACTAAGCAGCTTTCCACAAATCCTGGTGGGGTCATGGGTACAAGTTCCATCGTACATGTGGATTAGACCCTGTTTTATGGCTGGATCCCCTTCCTAATGCCAATCTTATGTGGAGAGATGCAACCAACGGTAATAAATGTAGAACATAATATTCACTTACCACCAGAAGAATTTTGAAGAAAATCCAGAACATTTACAACTGGTTCAATGTGAGTAGGCAACGTGTAAAGAGGAGGCAGTGAGTCGCCACTGTGACCATCCTGCAAAGATAAGAGATGGATTAGTGTTATTTTGCCAAACTACTGTTTTAAAGTAAAATAAGATTTGCAGCAAAACAGGCAATAGCTCCCTATTATCCATGTAAAACAGTGTTCCGCAACTGATGTGCCACGAGTGCCGTCACAAGGTGTAATGTGAACTTTTACATTTTATATTAACTATAGAATTTTATTTTAATTTTAGCTGCGATGTTTCATTTGGTTGTATTTAATTGTCTACCTCAGCACAGGTAATTCTCTAACCTACGGGTAAATAATGGAAATATTGAGCTTGATGATTATTATTATTATGAGCTGTGAGGTGTGGCTATGAAGTTGCTTACATCTATTAGTATTTTTACATAGTTATTTAGACTATTTGGTATAAATAGTTATCATATTATTTGTGAGGTTATGTCATGAAACATCTGCTGTATGTATAGGAGTTTATTTAATGTAAGAACTCTTAATTAATAGTATATAATTTTTTATTACCTGTATATATGCTGTGTAAATCCAATGCAATGTTCTGCAACACACAGTAATAGTCCAGAACAAAGTATTTTTGACACTATAGAGTTACAGAAAATCCCAGAAATTGTAAATAGGTTATTGGAGACTCTCAAAATTATGAGAAAACATATTGTGTCATTCTTCTACAAGCCATGCCAGGCAATTTATATAAAGAGGCAGTCTTTGGAGTTTAGTGGAGTTGTTTAACGAGACTTTTAGTGAAGTCATTAGCCGAGTGAAGTCAAGTATGTGAACTTGATTGGGTTGATAGTTGGCTGACATGCAAGTGTTGCAGTCTTCTTCTTCTTCTTCTTCTTAGCAGTGTTGTGTTCAAGAGGGCAGTTATTAGATTGTGTGTGTGTGTGTAATTTGTAAATAAAACTGTACACAGCTGACAGCGTTTCATGTGTGCGTCTTTGTAGTTACAGCATCGTTAAAGCGAATGCTGAAACTTAAAGACGAGGTACAATGGTACATGCATTTTCAACTATTGAGGGCATGAGCATGTACGTCCAACCCTAGTCCCGTTTCACAACAGGGTTGGTACAAAGTGACATGAATCTTCGTAGAGTTTTTACGACTGGGTTCCCGTCCTGATATTAACCTTACCAGAGGAGTTAACGAGAAGAAATGAACGACGTTTTATATGATAGCAGGAAGGGAGACGTTATTCTTTGTTATTGGCTTTACGTTGCACCAACAAATAGGTCTTATGGCAACGGTGGGACAGGAAAGGGCGAGGACTGGGAAGAAAGCATCCGTGGCCTTAAGGTACAGCCCCAGCATTTGCCAGTTATGAAAATGGGAAACCATGGAAAACCATCTTGAGGGCTGCAGACAGTGGGGTTCAAACCCACTATCTCCCGAATACTGGCTGCACTTACGCGACTACAGCTATCCAGCTCGGTAAGGGAAAGGTTACAACCCAGAGCTGGGACATAGTCTACTCCTGACAAACAGCATGAAGGGGTCTGCTCAATGCTTAAAATCTTAATACGAATGGCAAGTCACCAACCGTGTAATATACCCTCTCTCCATATCAACACTGCAGAGAGGTTTGGAATTGAATCCAGGCTTCTGGCACACAGTCAAGTGCAGTGGGAACTAGTCTACAATCTCCCTTGCCGAGAACATTTCCCAGAAAACCCATGATGTGCCAGAGTACTGTAGATAAAGCTAACCCAGAAAGAAGTGTGATAATCGGAGTACAGTTTTAATTGGAAATTACCTGCCAGATGCTTTGTTATATTTTAATCTTGATGTTTATTACACCAGTGTTCTGCAACATTTTTCTACTCATGCACACCCACGACTTCATATAGCACACCAAAATAATATTCCCCTCAAAAGCTTATAACACTGAGCTCATAATTCTACAATGAAGAAGAACCGTCGCACAGCTATGTACGGCCAGCTGCGAGAGGGGCATGCCAGTTCACGTTACTAGTTACGCATAGTTCTCTGCGAAACGTAAAGAATTTCACCTTATTTACTTTACACGGCGTAAGCCCAAAAGCCTATACCATGTGTAAATGCAGAGATTAATATATGGCATCACGTGCCCGTGCGATTATGCAAATCGAAATGCTACTTTTATCAAGTAATAAATTAAAATTCGCCAGGACTGTCTCTAAATGGCTCCTAAAATTTCTAGAATAGTCACTAGTCTATATCTTTGAAATCTGTCACTACATTACTAAAATAGACTCCAAATCTAGCGACTACTCTAGAATTGACTAGACTGATGTGAACACGAACGTAGCACGTGAGAACGAGAGACTGACAATCAATATACTCATTTCAATAAACATCACACATTCGTGCACATTTCTGGCATTAATAAACATCTGTATTTCATTTGAAATTGGCCTATGAGCGAAGGACCTCCAGCCACTGACGTACAAAGCTAAATGGTGGGATTTGAAAATAAATGTTTCATGTTCACCGAAAAATAACCTAAAATCGGGAGAAATAATAGAATAATTGGGAGGCAGGAAAAACTGTTGAAAATCGGGAGTCTCCGGCCTAAATCGGGGAAGTTGGCAGGTATGCATTTGTGAAACTCGAGAAAGTAAATCGGGGCTTCACGTGGGGAACTACTTCAAACAGTACCAAACAATGAAAAATTTCAGGTGTGAAATGGTTAGACATGATTCTCAGATATAGCTGAAGTGAATTCTTGCTAAAGATAACCTTTGTTTTATTTTGTTTTATTTTATTTTAATTTCAAATAGATTTCACTCGTGATCATACGCCAGGAGTTCTTCAAAATTTGCTTCGACTAGACTAATGATAGCACTTAAAATAAGTTGAGACTGCAAAGGGCTAAAACACATTAGGCGTCTATTTTCCAATAATCATGGGGGCTTTTTTTGTGTGCGCCTATGAAATCCACGCACAGCACTACAGTTATTTTCTCTTTTGACTTCTTCACGCCAATGCACCTTTTGCCTGTCAATGCCAACATATGACCAACGACATAAATACTATGACTGTCTGTACTGACGATTCCTTACTTAGTAACGTAACCAAGTTACAAGGGGAATATTCCACCTGATCAATACATAAAGATTTACAGTCGCAAAATCATAGTCTTTCATTATATATATTAACACATTGGAGACACCCATATTTGAATGTGCTACCCTCCAGAAACTGCAAAATTTTTAAAGGTTTTTTTAAAATTCTTTAAATGCTAGGGTAAGCCATGATTATAACTTATGGAATATTTGCAAAGATCACACTTTCTTCTACTCAAAAATGAGTTAATTACCATACTAGTGCAGCAATGTTTAAATATAAATTTATGAAGATAAGTTTTACAAACAAAAAATCTGCCGCAGGTATGGATGCCAGTTCGGTTAATGTTTCGAAATCTGTCTAATATTGTGGACACATCTACAGAAACATACTAATACAGATCCTAACCTAATTGTTCAACTGGCACTGGTATCCTTGTTTAAAACTAGGAATTTGCTTTCCTACAGCTCGCCGTTTGACGGCGGGGATATATCGAGTTTCTGCAGGTTGTCATCTGAACCCAGGAAAGACCCACATTTTTAGGAAGCGGTATAAAACAGTATTACAGAATCCACTTCAGGAACCGGTATGAAACTATGGTACACATCAAGCCAATTTGAAATTAATTAACAGATAAGAATTTCATATTGTTCCATATTGAAGCGAGTTCACTGATAACTTAAACGAAAGTATAAAATGGTTCAACCTTTCAATACTATTAAAATAAGAAATGTAAGATAACATTCCTATTTAATTAAAATTGGTACCGGTTTCGGCCAGTATTTTTAGTCATCATCAGCTGATCAAAAATAGGTGTAAAACAATGCACAGATAAATTGCGAAGTATAAAGTATTCTGTAGGTTGCTGATAGTGAAGCACTAAAATATTTAGGGAGTAATGTGCGTTGAAAGATGCACAGGTAAAAATATGAAGTTTAGATAATGCCAGATGCAGTTTATGAAGCACTGTAACACACGTATTTATCAGCTGCAGTTCACAAGGGTACGTTTCTGATGCAGCTTCGTTGCTGGCATATGGATGCTCGCCCTAGCAACTCTCTGCTGAATCTAGCCTGGCTGCTCGCCATGGAGCTTTTACCCCGCAGCAGTCCCGCGCGCACACTGCTGACAGCTCTCCAGTCGAAAATTCAAAACAGCGGCACTGATAGTTACAGCTGTTTGTATTTTTCATAATCTGATTATAGATAGAGAGGGGCTCAACACAGACTACGAAGACGTACTTCCAAGAGCTACCCCATCGAGGAGAAACAACGCAGCTCCAGCTGAAGCTTTTGAAGTGCGGAATAAATTCAAAGATGTTTTTAATAAGTGAATCACAGTTCTGTTGGCGAGTGTATCTATATATATAAAATAAGAGTTTTGTCTGTACATTGCTCAGAATCTGAAAATAACAGTATTTCTGTATCGGTCATGTCCATAGTAACAAGAAAATGCACTTTTTACTTTTCCATAATTTCTGTCTGTCAGACAGACAGACAGACAGACAGACAGTCTGTATGTATGTATGTATGTATGTACACGCATCATGAGAAAACGGTTGAAGAGAATTTAATGAAAATTGGTATGTGAAGTCGGGGCATGAGCCTCTACAATCTAGGTTATAAATCATTTTACTCACGCTGAGTGAAATGGTAGTTTAGGGGAATGCCTAAAATTGAATTCTCAACTATTTATGTTATTAGTGGTCTAATGAAAATCTGTATGTGAAGTCGGGGGATGAGCCTCTGCAATCTAGGCTATAAATCATTTTACTCACGTTGAGTGAAATGGTAGTTTAGGGGAAGGCCTAAAATTGAATTCTCAACTATTTATGTTATTAGTGGTCGCATTTTAAGAAAATGGGTATGCAAAGTTGGATAATAAGTTGCTACAATCTAGGCTATCAATAATTGTATTCACGCTGAGAAAAATGGTAGTTTAGGGGAATGCCTAAAATTTAATTCTCAAATATTGTTGATATTAGTAGTCCTATCTTGATGAAAATCGGTATGCAAAGTCAGGAAATAAGTCACTATAGTCTAGGCTGTAAATTATTTTATTCACGCTGAGTGAAATGGTAGTTTAGGAGAAGGCCTAAAATGTAATTCTCAAATATTTCTTATTATAGGTGTAATCGATGAACGCTACATAACTAAGGTTATATAGTATAAAATTTCCTATTATTCATGTCTTGTACATTGTTACCGTACTGGTTGTGATCACAAAGATATTCATGAATTTGGATTTTTGTTACTAAGTCCATATCAGCGCAGAGTTACGAGAAAATGGGTAAACAGCATTTAATGAAAATCGGTATGTAAAGTCGGAGAATAAGAAACTACAGTTTACGGCATAAAATATTTGACAAATCACAGAGTCGAAAGAAAACTAAATGTGAAGGCCTACAATATAGAAAGCTTATAACATTGATCAGCAATAACATTACATTGACCATTGTTTGTCGTGATGTGCTTTGTGTCTTCTGTTGCCCCTCATCTCCGGTAGATAGGATTACTGCTGCGTACAGAGTATTTTTTATTTGATTTACGTCGCACCGACATAGGTTGTATGGCGATGATGGGATAGGAAAGGACTAGGAGTGCCTTAGGCCTTAATTAAGGTACAGGCCCAGCATTTGACTGATGTGAAAGTGGGAAACCACGGAATACCATCTTCAGCGCTGCCGACAATGGGGTTCGAATCCACTATCTCTCGGATGCAAGCTCACAGCTGCGCACCGCTAACCACACGGTCAACTCGCCCAGTCGTACAGAGTGTAACAGCCTGCCTGAATATTGATGGGAAGTAGCTGGGGAGTTAGGTAACTTTCTTCTTTAGCATGCAATTCCCCTGGTTTATAAATTTTCTGATACTACTGGTACGTTACACACTGGATCATCATAACATTCGGGCTCTTCAATCCCTACTCTGAGGCACTGATTGGAATGAACAGTGTGCATATTTAGCAGAATAATGGCAGATGAGTGTTCATGGCAATCTGCGGCCTGGTCATCCCAGCTCTGGAAGTTTGGACTATTAGATTGGCACCGCAATCTAACCGCAGCACTGTTCGTTAAAAGTGATAAACCATGCAGCTTTCCATTTGATCGAGTATTTTATATGATAGCATTGCTTTTAATCGCTACATTCATACTTACGTTTTTGTAATGACCTATGGAATTTCAGTTAGGTAAACCACAAAGTCAGTCTTTCTGAGAATCCCGTAGCGAAGCACGGGTACATCACCTAGTCTTACAATAATTTGGTGTACTGCATGTGTAATAAACATTGTAAAATGCCTCACCTGGACTCTTCAGTGCATTTCTACTGCGGGAGTTGATCGAAGAATAAAGTTACAAATGCTTCATTTCATAATTTAATAGTATACTTTTGAATAATGTAAAATAAGGGGTTATGGAGTATCACATTTTGACTTAAGTTAGGACTATAAAACAAAATGTATTCACAGTTTGAAAAAATAACTGTCGAACTTTCCTTGAAAAATGAGGTACTTCATATAAATCACCTGCTTTTTATGAGAGAGGTCCCGTAAGTAGCAAAAGTAAAAGAACAAAGGTGACGTAATTGTTCCGAACTTTTTGCCACTTCATTCCATAGTTTGATG
Source organism: Anabrus simplex (assembly GCF_040414725.1). Classification (NCBI taxonomy): domain Eukaryota; kingdom Metazoa; phylum Arthropoda; class Insecta; order Orthoptera; family Tettigoniidae; genus Anabrus; species Anabrus simplex. The sequence goes on along the minus strand of NC_090275.1, from coordinate 73,842,096 downwards.
ATGATGGTGATAATTGTTGTTTAAAGTGGGCTAACATCTAGGTCATCAACCACTGATGGTGCAAGACGAGACGAAACGGATTAAAAGTTAGAATTAACCCACTGACTAGGATTTAAAAAATGATAATGATGAGCAAAATTATTATCAATATAAAATAAACAGTGGATATAATTCGCAATGCCTTTTTTTCCTCTAACATTAAAGATAGTAAAACGTTATAAAACTGAATAAGACACTGACATAGAAGTAAAATGATAAATTTAATTCAAATTAAAAATACACAATGACATAAACACATAAACCCAAACCCCATGGTGCAACAGCCCCGAAGGACCATGGCCTACCAAGCGACCGCTGCTCAGCCCGAAGGCTTACAGATTACGAGGTGTCGTGTGGTCAGCACAACGGATCCCCTCTGCCGTTATTCTTGACTTTCTAGACCGGGAGATAAATACACAGTCAATCTAACAAAATAGTTAATAAAAGAAAAACAAATAGAAACTCCACTTTTAAACATGATAAAACTGGCCACTCTCCCTCAAAAAACTGATAAGGTTTTATGGCCGCTCATCATCTCGTCACTCCTTTTATCCCATATGAACCTCTTATGATCATCCGCATGCCACTGGTTCCAAATCGCATTGTGTTGGAAGAGAGGTTCAGATGGCAAGTGATCACTGAACATGTGTATAAAGTGCGAAGAGAGGAAGAGTGGGAGAGCGGGTGACCTTGAAAGAACCAATCACAGTCCAAGTTACAGGATAGCCGGCGATGTGCCAGGCTCGAAAATCAAACATGTTTAAGACCATGGATGTGGTGAGGATAGCAGCCAGCAGCGGAGCTATAAGCCGGGCTCCAAGGTAAATGCACCGATTGAGATCCATTGGTTTGTTTGATCATCGACTAACATCGAGCAGTGAGGCTTGGCGATGTGCCAACAGCGAAGCTGCAGCATAAACGTACCCTAAGGCACTGTACAATTTTAAGGATAATGCATGTCAATCATGCTGGTTAGTAAGACATAAGCGTTAGAGAGCACTGTACGGGAAGAAGTCCATAATCAAATACGTATCCAAATATAGTACTGAGCAAATTCTTGAAGAGTTCAATTGCAGTTTATGAGACACTGTATAATTTTAGGGAATAGCACTGATCGTCTACAGATACAAAAATGAAGTCGCCGATCAAATACGCAAATATATTACAAGAAAGTTCCCAAAGGGTACATCAGCACTGCGCTTCTAAAAGTCTCAAGTTAGATGTGTGTGAAGAAGTCCAGAATCAAATACGTATCTAAATGTAGCGCAGAGTAAATTCTTGAAGAGTTCAGCTGCAGTCCACGAGGGACTGTATAATTTTAAGAATTAGCACTGCTTGTCGATAGATCCAAAAATGATTATGAAGGTCGCAGATCAAATATATATAAATGTATTACGGAGCAAGTTCTTGAAGAGTAGATCGGCACTGTGCTTCCAAAAGTTTCGTAAGTTAGATCAATGAAGTTATTCAAAAAACTTTTTTTTTTTTTTTTTTTACAAGTTGGTTTAAGTCGTACCAACACAGACAGGTCTTATTGCGACGATGGGAAAGGAAGGGGCTAGAAGTGGGAAGGAAGCGGCTGTGGCCATAATTAAGGTACAGCCCCAGAATTTGCCTGGTGTGAAAATGGGGAACCACGGAAAACCATCTTCAGGGCTGCCGACAGTGGGGTCCGAACCTACAATCTCTCGAATACTGAAGTTATTCAAATATGACAGAGAAAAAACAATTATGAAGGGAAAAAAATACTTAAAAAGCACAATATTGAACAGTTGAGGAGCGTAATGACATAGTGTGAGATATATTTGAAGGCAAGGGTTGAGGTCGAACTTAGAATAGCGTGAAATATAAATTTGAAAGTTGGAGTGGTCAAAATCATTAGAGATGTTAGAAAAATAAATGAATAATTTAAAGGGAAGAATAGGGAAATAATGAGGGAGGAGGTGAAGTAGTTGAAGGTGGAAGATGTTGGAACTTTATCAGGACAGGAATATTGAATTTGGGTTTTTAAATTTAGCATTTTTTAAAAATCAGATAAGGAAGTCATAATAATAGGTTTTTCAGAAATGTCATTTAAATTCAAATTGGGATTGAAGTTCTGGTCATAAAACCAACATTCCGATCCGACCTATCATCAATTACAGACCTAGCCCCTTTCAGAACATTTCTAAATTCATCCAAAAAATATTATCAATTTTTATCTAATAAAACTATGAAAAACACTTCTGAATTAATTGAAAAATTAAAACATTTTGACATCCAACCAAATTTCTCTCTCCATTCTTTCGATATTGTAAACATGTAGACCCTAGCCCAGTATTCCAATTTCGAAATGACTACCCATACTTATTACGATCTCCGTATATACTCTACGTTTCCCTACCTTGCCTGGTGCTGCTTGCTTCTACTCCACGCTCGCCGCATGATGTACATTGCTCATCTACTGTCAACTCGTCTGATTACGTCAGCTGTGCCGTGCTTGTGTACTGTGCACCACGTGACTTTGTTCTTTCTAGAACTCGCTAGTGTGTATAGCCTTTGCTTCGTTTCTGGAAAGTTCCTTTCCTCGTTGAATTGCCCTCTCCGCCCATCCATCCTTGAGTCGGGCTTACGTGGCGGAGTGGTGGATTACACACGCTAACAACTGTGCTGAGTTATGTCAACTTCAGCTGGACATTATCTGCTGCAACTCGGTGAGCAAGGCTTATAACGCATTTGTTTACATTTGGACTTTACCTTCATTCTGGCATTTGCCTGTTATAAATACTTTACTCTGTCGAGTGGCAATGCTTCGCTTTAAAAACTTTCACATAGACTTTTTCTACTTATGAACTGCGCTACGGACTATTTGCAAAAAGAAAGCTGCTTCAGTTCTCATTTATGATCTATTGCTACTGCTGAACTATTCAATTACCCGGTGAAGAAGATCCCTTCTCATCCTAGTCCCCTTTCCCTTCCCATGCGTCCCTTTTCTTTTCAGGGTTCTGGTTTCGATGCATATTGTATACTTTTGTAAATGTGGCACATCATTTTTTAGATTTTTCTTCCATTTCCAAATTTTTATCTGGTTGTTAACTTATGGTTGTTAAAATATATTTATATGTTATTTTGCACTGTTATTCTGGTCATCTTCTTTTGGGCCTAGTTCCTTCCTTACTGCGCGATTTTCCTCATCATAGCCTACTTCTTATTATATTTTATTAATCACGTTTGATCACCTAACGTTGTCTTATCAATACTGGTACATTTTATTTCATTGTGGCATACCAAACTAATATATTATCCATGTTGTCGCCCCGACAGTATTCGTAGCGTTATTACATACTGGATAACTTAAATATATACAGTCATCTAATATAAATTAAGGACTTCATGTCCATATTAAAATAAGTAATCAGCAATAACGCTTTCACCTTTGATAACACCATTTGCCAACAAGATGGACTAGCCATGTGCTCACCAGCTTCAGGCATTCTAGCTGAAAATTATCTTGATTTCTTGGAAAATACAAAAATCAACAGTAATAATAATTTCTCAAACATTTTATTTTCGGCTAGGTATGTCTATGAGACTATAGTTATTTTAAATGAAGAATCATCCCATGCTGACCTCCTCCTCCTCTTTCCTCTTCTTCTTCACCACCACAACATTGACCTCAACATCAAATTTACCCTTGGATCCGAACATAACAAACCAAACCCCATGGCTCTACAGCCCTTGAAGGGCCTTTGCCTACCAAGTGACCACTGCTCAGCCCGAAGGCCTGAAGATTACGAAGTGTCGTGTGGTCAGCACGGCGATTCCTCTCGGCCGTTATTCTTAGCTTTCTAGACCGGGGCCGCCATCTCACCGTCAGATAGCTCCTCAATTCTGATCACATAGGCTGAGTGGACCTCAAACCAGCCCTCAGGTCTAGGTAAATATACCTGACCTGGCCGGGAATCGAACCCGGGGCCTCCGGGTAAGAGGCAGGCATGCTACCCCTGCACCACGGGGCCGGCGAACATAACAAAACCCTTAATTTTCTTGACTTAACTATTACCAGACATCCTTATTCTTTAACTTACAAAATCTTCAGAAAACCACCTCAAACAGCAACCTCTATCCGGCAAGATTCTATACATCAACAAGCACATAAACGAGCTTCCTATAACACCCTAATTTTTCATGCATTTAACACTCCAATGTCTAAAAAAAACATTTAAATAACCAATTAAACAACATCCATACCATTGCAAAATTAAATGCCTTTAACAATTCTTTCATAAAACTTATTATTAATAAATTCAAACACCGCCCCAAAACCACCTTAACAAAAGATAAAACCAAACCCCCTGCATTTTCCACCTTTACTTTCTCCCAAAATGCTTATAAAATCACCAACATTCTTAAAAACATAACATGAAAATATATTTTAGAACCAATAACAGAAATCTTGATTCATTACACAGCTCTAATTCAATTCATAAATCTAATGTTTTTCTAAATCTGGTGTGTATAGATTCCAATGCAATAACTGTAGCTATTCGTATATTGGACAGACAGGGTGTAACTTTAATATCAGATATTCTGAACACATCAACGCCATAAAATACAACATATTCTCTGCAATAGGACAACACATACAAGATTCTAATCATAATTTCACTAGTATTGATAGAGATATAAAAATACTTAAAGTTATTAACAACAACCCCCTTCTAAACACTACTGAAAATTGTTTTATTCATCTTAACCAATACTTCAACCCCAATTTGAATTTAAATGACATTTCTGAAAAAGCTATTATTTTGACTTCCTTATCCACTTTTTCAAAAATGATAAATTTACAAACCCAACTTCAATATTCCAGTCCTTATATAGTTCCCATCAACATTTTCCACTTCCTATAACCCACCCTCCTGATCCACCTTAAACTACTTCACACCCTTATTTATTTCGTTATTATTCCCTTTGTTTTATTCATTATTTTTCTACTTCAACTTTTTCTTTCCTCATTACTAGAGCCCGGATTTCCATGCACTATCAAATCTCAAAATATGCATGTATTCATGCACTAACATATGGCAAAACATGCATAATAAACTGGAAAATATGCACTATAAAAATTCAGTTCCTTTTGAAACACGAACAAAAACTACCCTAATTTCTCCAAATCGTCTTGATTTAAGCTCATCCGTTTATCATTCAGCACATACTTAAGCACAGAAAATTATCTTTTTACGTCACGAGAAGTGATAGATGCATGATTCAATGAAGACATTTGGACAAAGTGAGGTCAAATTGTACGTCTTTTGCATTTTCACCACAAGACGTCTTTTATAAGCTTGACGAATTCAAAATCAGGATTTAAACGAATTAGTTTGTTCAACTTATCTCTATCTGCGGCAGCTGCTTCTCCAAGCGATGATTGCAGACACATTTGAATGTCCTCAATAAGTGGTACTGATTGCTTGCTGCGATAACAGACGTGCGACGACTGAGAGTTCCGGGTAGGACATTCCAGGATAACAACGGTAGAGGGTTCAATGAAAAACCAGAATTTGTAAGCTGCTATCCCAGTAACGCGGAGCCACAGAAGTTCGATACAAGGTTTCTTTTGTTCGTCTAACAGACGAAAAATGAGCCGTCAATGATTAATGCACAATTTACGGTTCAATTTATAGCAATGTACAACTGTAAAACTGGGACACCTTATTCCTAAGAATTAGATTTCGACGTGGGGCCTTCCGACTTACGTCATTGTTTACTCAAGCAACAGATAAGAAAGTGTTTGGTTAAATTCATTATACTGTAGGACCTGTACCGTATGTAGGCTACTAACTATGGTTGTCACATAGGATGCCAGGCATACATTCTCTCCGTCTCTCAGTAATAGACATACTGTAGCCTACAACGTGAAAAATTGTCCCAAATTCTGCAAACTAATATTCAGAAAATGCACTATGATGCAAGTTAACAATATATATGCGTCAAAGTCAGAATAAAAGTAATATTATGCAATATTAAACGTCCAAATATACGCTATTAAATCCCAAATCATCCAAATATGCATTATGCATGAATTTTCTCCGAAAAATGAAAAACATGCAAACATGCACGGAAAAAGAACGGTTATTTGGAATTGTTAAGCCGTAAAACGAATATTTGCAAAGTTTGAGAAGTGTAGCTACCTTATTTAAAAACATGCATTTGCATGGAAATCCGGGCTCTACTCATTACATTCCTCTTTTTTTTTTTCACTCTCCCATTTGAATTACATTTTCTAACATCTCTAATGATTCTGACCACTCTAACCTTCAAACTTATATTTTACGCTAATCTAAGTTCGACCTCAACTCTTACCTTCAAATATATCTCACGCTATGTCATTACGCTCTTCAACTGTTCTAATATTGTGCTTTTTATAGTATTTTTTCTCTCTTCATAATTGTTTTTTCTCTATGTCATATGTCTTAATAACTTCATTGATCCAACTTACGAAACTTTTGCAAGCACAGTGCCGATGCACTCTTCAAGAACTTGCTCCGTAATACATTTATATATTTGATCTGCGACTTTCTTCTTGGATCTATCGACAAGCAGTGCTAATTCGTAAAATTGTACAGTGCCTAATAAACTGCAGCTGATAAATACGTGTGTTACAGTGCTTCATAAACTGCATCTGACATTATCTAAACTTCATATTTTTACCAGTGCATCTTTTAACACACATTACTCCCTATAGATTTTAGTGCTTCACTATCAGCAACCTACAGAATTCTTTATACTCCGCAATTTATCTGCGCATTGTTTTACACCTATTTGTGATCGGCTGATGACAAAAAATACTGGTCGAAACCGGTACCAATTTTAATTAAATAGGAATGTAAACTTACATTTCTTATTTTTATAGTATTGAAGGGTTGAACTATTTTATACTTTGTTTTAACATACATTTTCCTTATAGACTGTTATGCCTTTCAGCGTTCAGTCTGCAAGCCTCTAAATATACTAAATGTCGCCACAATCCTAAATTTGCAACTAGTGTTGTGGCCACATTTAGTTCTATACCTCTTACCTTTAAATCGTTAGAAACCGAGTCTAACCATCGTCGTCTTGGTCTAACTCTACTTCTCTTACCCTCCGTAGCAGAGTCCATTATTCTCCTAGGTAACCTTTCCTCCTCCATTCACCTCACATGACCCCACCACCAAAGCCGGTTAATGCGTACAGCTTCATCCATCGAGTTCATTCCTAAATTACCTTTTATCCCCTCATTCCAAGTACCCTCCTGCCCTTGCACCCACCTGTTTGTACATGCAATCATTCTTGCTACGTTCGTGTCTTACTTCTAACTTATGAATAAGATCCGGAGTCCACCCAGCTTTCGCTCCCATAAAGCAAAGTTGGTCTGAAAACAGACCGATGTAAAGATAGTTTCGTCTGGGAGCTCACTTCCTTCTTACAGAATACTGTTGATCGCAACTGTGAGCTCACTGCATTAGCTTTATGACACCTTGATTCAATCTCACTATATTATCCAGGGAGAACACACAACCTAAATACTTGAAATTATCGACCCCTTCTAGCTTTGTATCACCAATCTGACATTCAATTCTGTTGAATTTCTTACCTACTGACATCAATTTAGTCTTCAAGAGGCTAATTTTCATACCATACTCATTGCACCCATTTTTATTAACAACTATATTTTATTTATAAATTTGGGCATGGGCCGTATGTTAGACGCACCTGATCTGCAGCAAGGCAAGAGCCATGTGAAGTGGAAGAGTGAGAGACTCTCTAAGCCTTGCTAACCTAAAATCTTCAGAATGAAACCAGTGTTGATAAAGAGAGCCGTATAGAGATGTGAGGCGAGTTTGGCACAGTTAAGTGAAACCAGTACCAGACTAACTGGGAACCTTTGAGGTCTGTTGCCCTCCTTAACTGAATTATACAGAGTTTCTTCAGAAAGCCACTGTCTTCATAATAGAGTACTTCAGTCTCTTCACCCTGTGATGCAGGCCATTTGAAAGAGGATGAAGTTTGGCACATTCATTTTGTGCCATTGTTAAGTTATTTTAGTTTAATGCACTAGTGACTTCCATCCTGGCTGTGAAAGACTGTGTGTCTGAGATCCTTTAACACCATCTCTAGAACTGCCTCTTGGTATACCCTTCATTTTATCCTGCACAAGAATGGAGTTTTGCAGGCTTTCAGCACAATCTGCCATTAAGACCAAGTCGTCAGCATAGGCCAGACTGCTTACTACATTTCCACCTACGTGAATCCCTCCCTGCCATTTTATACCTTTCAGCAGATGGTCCATGTAAACTACGAACAGCAAAGGTGAAAGATTACAGCCTTGTCTAACCCCTGTAAGTACCCTAAACCAAGAACTCATTCTACCATCGATTCTCACTGAAGCACAATTGTCAACATAAATGCCTTTGATTGATTTTAATAATCTACCGTTAATTCCATAGTCCCCCAGTACGGCGAACATATTTTCCTTCAGTACCCTGTCATGTGCTTTCTCTAGATCTACGAAACAAACACAACTGCCTATTCCTCTCGTAGCATTTTTCAATTACCTGGCGCATACTGAAAATCTGATCCTGACAGCCTCTCTGTGGTCTGAAACCACACTGGTTTTCATCCAACTTCCTCTCAGCGACTGATTGCACCCTCCCTACCAAGATGCCAGTGTATACTTTGCCTGTTATACCAATCAATGAGACACCTCGATAGTTGTTGCAATCCTTGTTGTTCCCTTGCTTATAGATAGGTGCAATTACTGCTTTCACCCAATCTGAAGATACCTTACCAACACTCCATGCTAATTTTAGTACTCTATGAAGCCATTTCATCCCTGCCTTCCCACTATACTTCACCATTTCAGGTCTAATTTCATCTATTCCTGCTGCATTATGACCATGGAGTTTATTTACCATCCATTCCACTTCCTCAAGCATAATCTCACCAACATCATTTTCCTCCTCCCCTTGCACCGAAAACAAGATAGTGATGTTCTGTTTACTATCTTGACTGTGATTATTGTGTTTTGAACATTAACTGAATTGCTACGATATGATACAATGTTAATTTTTTGCCTGTGTTCAATATATTAGTTGTTTTAAGATCTTCGCTAATTGGCTGATGATGACACTTGAAATGTGTTGAAACCGGTCCCAATAAACAGGTTGTAACTACTTTTTAGTTCAACTTACTAGGGAGTATTGAAAGGTGGATCCTTCCCTATAATATTGTACATCTTATTTCTCTATTCAATACGGAACAATCGTGAAGTTTTTAACTTTAAATGATTGTAAATGTGGCGTTCCTACCCAGCCGACAGCGTTACTTCTTACGTGTTAGTTACTTTGAAATCGATATCCAGCTCGACCGATCCCATACGTGTATGGAAAATTGCTACCTGTACAGTATCCTGTAAACGCGAATACTGTAATCAAATCTGCGCACCCCAATATTTGAAGATACCTTTTTAATAGAAAATTGGCTTCGAGTTTTATGTATAAGAAATTAATCCTACATAAGGACGTTCAGTACTGGTACACCAAAACAGAATAAGATAATCTTCATGTAATGTTGGGTAGACAACCCGCTTATCAGAATTGTAATGTGTTTGCTCACCTCCTCCTGATTCGTAATCGGGTAGTTTCGCCTGTATGTTGTATAGTGTGTGCCGCTTGGTATTAGCTGTATAGAGATGTGTGAAGTACACGGCGATTAAAAGAGGATGAATTCCAATTATATTTTGAAGGAAAAGATGTTATACATAAGCAAAAAGGCTACACTGTATTTCATTATACTGAAAGTTCGAAATTCGTCACATGAAATATTTTAACACACATTAAACAGGGAAAAGGGAAGGGGCTTAAAAATAATTTTGCTATTCTGAACATTTCGTTAAACTGGCATTTCACTGTATCTAGTATACATTACATCATACTGCTCATTACTGATGTTTCCAGACATCCTCCCATTCATTAAAATAAATATTATATCCGGATTAAAGCCACTTTATATTAACGATCATAGTGATCATTACTGATGAAATATCATTTACTTCATATATTGTACTGAAAAAGTGAACCCTCTTGTCAATTTGTTACTTATTATTAGCTGGAGGGTCTATAAGGGGTAGCGATGTGCATTCCATAACCCCTCCTACACAATTCTCAACCTCATCTGCCCGTGGTGCAGCAACCTGCTTTTACAGACAAGGCTCTGGGAACCAAGTCATGGCGGTATGACCATTCCATCTCAGTAGTGAGGAAATGCAGTACCATGCAGCTGGTTCAGAAGCTGAAATGTGACAGACCCACCACTGAACCTATCTCCTCCTTGCCAGCAACATTTTCTTGCTTTTAAGTCTAACAAATATACAATTGCAGAATGGAAAACCGCTTCAAGAAAGCACTACCCCAGGTGGTAGCTCGGAAAAGAAATCCACCATTGCGTTACGCAATGCATCGGGACCGAGGATTCTAGGGAGTCCCAACATTTTGCAATAGGGATGAGTCGGAGTGTCCTTAATCCTTCCACATTTGAGATTGAACAGAAGTATTACAGCATGAATCAGGCTAAAGAGTGGAAGAAAGGAAACATCCTGAAGTTTGCCACATGAAATGTACGAGATATAGCTCATAAAGACGAACAGCCAGACGACATTTAGGCAAAAAAATCTCAACCAACTAAATCAGAGACCAAAAAGAAACTACAAGGTACAAAACAGACGCAAAATTGCCTACAGTTTTACGCTGGCGTAACTTCTGAAGATCAAGCACAAACAGGAATAATGATACATAAACGGTTTAAATCTGCTATTACAGATTACAACTTCTGTAATGAACAAATAATAGAGATAAGTCTGAAAATATCTAGGGGATACCTGTCTCTAATTGGAGTGTATGCCCCAGTAGAAGGTGAAAAAGATAAAAATTAAGATTTCTACACACAAACTGCAACAGGTTTTGAATAAAATTAATAGGAATAATTATATCTTATTGATGGGTGACTTCAATGCAAGAGTAGGACAGTCAATTGGCACATTTGGCGAACAAGTCTGTAAAAACAACGGGATTAGATTAATAGACTTCTCCGTTTACAATCAGTTAAAGGTAATGAATGGTTTTTTCCAATCATAGCCATAAATACACATGGAAGGCAAGAGGGACAAGATCAATACTAGATTATGCTATTTGCAATAGTGAACCCGCAGAGATGGTTTTAGATATAAGAGGTTTTCGAGGCCCAGAATTAGAAACAGATCACTACCTATTAATTTGCCCCATTAGAATAAAACCTCAATGGCACAACAAGTTGAAGAAACCAACTAAATCAAATACAACTTCTCTCTACACAGGACAATTTCATGATCCTAAGCATTAGATGGCTCTACCAACAACTAGCTGAATTAACCCAATCAACTTTAACGGTAGAAAATGTTGAAGAGGAATGGAAACACCTAACAACCATCTTAAAACAAGCCGCCAAAGAGAGCCTTGGCACCAAAACGAAATGTCAGAGGAACAGGGCACTCAGAATTTGGGATGAAAACAAAGGAATTATCAAAGACAAAAAGAATGCCTACAAGAAGTACTTATGTACCAAGAAAGATGAGGATAAAATATAATACCACACAAGGCAAGCAACTGCAAAGAGAGAAGCGAGCAAACACCGCAGGAGGAACTGGGAAGAATTTGTATCCCATTTAGAAAATGACATAACCAGACCTCAACAACAGACTTACAAAATTTTGAAAAATTTCAATAGGGAAACTAAAGAGACACAGAATCAACACAATCTCCCGCAACAGTTGGTCAAATCACTTTCAAAATTTATGGTCACAAAATGTCTCACCTATTCAGACACTTTACTCAGACAATCCACACATCAAACGCATTACAACGGCAGAACTAGTTGCAGTCCTGAAAACACTAAAGTGCAATAAAACGTTGGCTTAAATTTGGAGTTACTCAAATATTCATGCGAATCTTCAGTACGTAAATAGAATTTGGAAAGAAGAATACCCACCTGAAAATAGAAATAAAGCAATAGGTATACCCATTTTCAAGAAAGGCAACAAAAATGATTGTGAAAACTACAGAGGCATATGTTTATTAAATTCTGGTTATAAAATATATGCCAATATCATTAAAAATAAACTACAAAAACACTATGAGAACATTCTGGGAGAGGATTAATTTGGCTTCAGAACAGGAATATCTTGCTGTGATGACCATTTCAGTGAAAATCCTTCTAGAAAAACACAGGGAATTTAATGTAGAAACACATATTGTCTTTGTGGACTTGAAAAAACCTTTTGACAAAGTAAACCGCAATACCTTACTTAACACGTTGACTGCCAGGACTCATACAAAGAAATGTCCTGGTGGCCAAAGCAGTTTTTCTTCTGCGCATGTGGTAAAAAAGTAGTAAAGTAAACTTCGAAGCGATATTTCGCTAGTGTTCAATATACGTACAAAATACCTCCGTGGCCCCCACAGAAAAGTTCACTGCATGGTTTTGCCTAGATGACCAGAGCGGTACAGTCTAGTGGTACTAGAAGCTTGCATTGTTTGATAGTACACATTGTAGATATCAGAGCATTTGTTTACTAGCGCCTAGCACTACAATCGCAAGGCACTCATTGTTTTACAGTAGGGTGTGTGTGAAATACTTGAGATATATATCTAAGTTATTTTACGAGTGAATGCAGAGGTTAGTTATAAAAATGAAACCGTTTTCTTCTCGAACTTGGAAGATAATGACGCTAGCCCTTCAGTATGAGAATTCTGGTAAGTAGTGTCCATGTCAAACTGATCTATTACGTTTTTCAAGACAAGAAACTCTTCACCAAATTGATTTTGAAATATATTTACTAACCACAAACTGTATACATATATTTCAGATGCAGAAGAATCAGTAGATGATGAGCTACGGGCTATGCATGATCTCTCAGACGATCCAGGCTACTGTACTGAGAGTTCAAGTGACAGCGAAGCTGAAGAACCTCCATGAAAGAAGTCCAGAGAAAGCTCAAGCGAGACCTCAACTAGAAATAAAAATCTACATAATATAGCGGACAAGAATGATACATCTAGAAAATTGCATTCATGAGGAAGACGCGGCATCAGTTGAAGATGTACAACCAGGACCATCTAATGAAGAACGGGAAAGTGCAGAGGAGGAAAATGAGGTGCAGGAAGATGAAGGAGAGGAAATATTTGTTATGTCATAATCCTCAGGGAAGACAAAATTTTGCTTTCAATATTGGGACTTGAGACAAAGTTGAACTGAGTGACGAATTTGTTAGCGCTTCTCCATATGACTTCTCTTGTAAATTCGTTAACAGTGAGCTTATCACTCTTATGGTGAACGAAACAAATTTGTATGCAGAACAAAAACGCGCTGTGGAAGGACATTCTCCTTTGAGTCGTATCTGCTCATGGACTCCAACCAACGAAAATGAGATGAGAAATTTCCTAGGTATTATAGGCTACATGGGTCTAGTGCAAATGCCGCACGTTGCAGATTACTGAAGTACACTGTCTCTATACAGGAACGAAATATGTTCAGCAACAATGAGCCGAAACAGATTCCAATTGTTATTAGCAATGTGACACTTCTCTAACAATGAAGAATGTCCTCCTGGAGACAAGCTATTCAAATTATCTGCTCTTATCACGATGCTAGTAGCAAAGTACAAGGAACTACTAACACCTGACCAGACAGTCTGCATCGATGAATCTCCGATGCCCTTCCGTGGAAGACTGATAATAAAACAGTTCATCCCAAATAAAGCACATAAGTACGGGGTCAAAGCTTTCAAACTTTGCTGTGCTAAAGGTTAAACCTGGTATATAATATATGCAGGAAAGGAAAGGGATGGAGGAAGATCTGTCCCAACAAGCGTAGTTATGAAACTAGCTGAAGATTTGCTTGGAGATGGAAGAACCATTGTAACTGATAATTACTACACGAGCTTGGAGTTAGCTACGACACTGCTTGATCATCAGACACATCTTTTGGGAACTCTGAGAAAAAATAGGAAAGGTATACCAAAATAAGTTGTTGAGAAGAAACTGAAGAAAGGTGAAGTGATTGAGAAGGAGAATGAAAAAGGCATAACTGTCCTCAAATGGAAAGATAAAAGGGACGTGCTTATGTTGTCGACAAAACACGGTGATGAAACTGTAGAAGTAGAAAGACTCTATTACAATGAAGGGAAAGGTCATACAGACTTATCCGATCAGATGAGCAGTTACGTTTCGTATGTGAGAAAATCTCTAAGATGCTACAAAAAGATAGTGATTAACCTACTTTTTGGTACAACGTTGATCAACGCACATATCCTACACAAAAAAGTAACAGGAAAACCCATATCCATAACAAATTTCAAAGAAAGATTTGTTATGGAACTCTTGAAGAAACAGGAAAAACCTGAAAGAGAGGAGAAACAACGCCCACCCAGGCAGGGCATACGTTACAACGGAAGGAAGGTGACAACAGGAAGGTAAGAAGATACTGCAAAGGATGTTACCAGAAAAAATGGATGGACTCATTCCAAAGAATGTTGTGAAGAAAGTGGTTACATACTGTCCAGTGTGTGTCCAGCAGCCTAATTCTTGTCTGCAGTGTTTTAGCGAGGCACACAAGTAGTGTTGTAAACTAAACCATCTGTTCTGGGTTGTGACGTGATGGCAGCAAGTTTCATCTACCCTACAGCAAACATTCATGAAAGCCTACATCAACTCAAATATTGTATATATTGCAAAAAGTGTATTAATATTTTCTATGCAGAAGTGTCATCAATAATTCGATGCTTTTTGTGAAAATGTATTTCCATAAATTATTTCCTATTTACTCCTTGCCAAATGCTCAATGGTAATGCTATGTTCTCAATGAATGTTGTCAATTTAGAAAATGCATATACACTCATGCTTACGCTATATTGATTGCGATAAGCGTACAAATCAACTCGGGTATGGGTGCAACAATTTGGAAGGAATCAATGTGGCCTATTGATTAGGTTAACATAAGCTCGGGGTGAAAATGGGATATCATGGAAAACCACAACCAGGTTTCCCGACAGTAGGATTGAAACCCACAATCTTCAAAATCTTGAGCTTGCGAGTTAGCTAATCCGGCACACCTAAGCGCATGGCTAAACTGGTTGAACAAATACGCGCACATATTGCCAATAAAAGGAGGTTGGATTAATAAAAAATAAAGACTATATTTTGGAAACCAACCACGCCAGGATTTGCTCCGTGGCCATAGCGGTACGCTAGCATAGCGAATTCAACAGTTCAGCAGTCCGCCGGCCCGGCAGGGAAAGTCATATAGCAACACCTGTCAGCGGAACTTTGTACCGCCGTGGCCTCATGAGAAACTCACTCAGTGGTACAATGTACCGCTCTGGCAGCCAACGTGTTAATATTTTAATACTTGATCACATCCCACAACAGATGGTACAGAAATAAAACAGACCCTGACAAACTTTCTCAAAAGTCAAATTCTTCGGTGAAATTTCTGAACCGTTTGAAATAAAAACGGGAGTCAAACAATAGGACTGCCTATCACCAATTCTCTTTAACATTGTTCTAGAAAAAATCATTAGAGCCTTGGAAGTGAAAGGAATAAAGGGAAGACATTTAGGGAGGAAAGGATAGAACTAAGAAATTAAGCGTTTGGCTTTCACGGATGATCTTGCCCTCTTGCTCACAACTGAGAAACTGCCCAAATTATGCTGAATACTCTACATGAGATTGCTGAAAAAACAGATCTCAAAGTAACATATGAGAAGAAGGAATACATAGAATATGGACATCAAGGGGAGAGACACTTAGAAGTGAAGCATGGGACTGTAAAAAGAACTGAGAAATTTAAATATCTAGGGGCATGGATACAACCTAACGGACTGAATAAAGAGGCGAATAGGGCAAGAATTAGAAAACTAGAATTGGCTTACAGGTTAACCCAGAGCAGATACAACAAAAAAGCAATATCTTTCAAGGCGAAACTTAGACACTACAGCACAGTGGTAAAGCCAGAGAGTCTATACGCTTCAGAGAGCCTGACAATGAATAAAAAGGGTGAGCTTCAAGATCTCAAAAAAAAGGAGAGGAGAATCTTAAGCAAAATTTTAGGACCACAGAAAAATGTTGATGGGGAGTGGAGGATAGAAAAAATGATGATCTTTACAAATCCACCAAAAAAATCACTGTCACCATGCGAAAGCTAAAATTCTACGGGCATCTAGAAAAAATGGATGAGAAACGGCTAACTAAGAAAATATTCAAGTACATCAGTGGACTGAAAGCTTCGACTAAGTGGGTAGAAGAGGTAAAAAAAGATGCAATAGAAAGTGGACTTTCAATGGATAAGATTCACAATAGAAAAGAATTCAGAAACCGAGTGGACAGCATCAAAACACTCCAGGAGAAACCACCAAAATGTAGACCCAAGCTGGTCATATCTGAGAAAGAAAGGAAGATCAGAAGTGAAAGGATGAAGAGGTTCTGGGAGGAGGAGAAGAAGAAGAGAAAGCCGTAAGTTCAGTGCGATTCACAGGCGGACAAACTCGGAAACAAGAAGAAGATGGTACAGAACATAATCTTTACAAACCTAACCTGATTTCCGTAAAGGTCAACGATAAATTCTCGGAATGGAAAACAATATACACAGGAGTAAGAGAGGTTTGTGGTCTTTGCCCTCTCCTGTTTATAATCTATATGAATACTCTCGTACGAGAATTTAGAAAAACAAGACAGGGTTCCATCCGCATTAACAAAAAATCTACAGCCGGACAATATTATTTGCGTTCATTGTACAACCTAAACCTAGTCTGAGAAAAGTAATCAATGGAAACATCCCCTGAGAAAACTAAAATAATGCCTTTCTGTGGCAAGGAACAAGAAAGAAGCAAGATCTTCTTAAATAACATTTTGGAAAGAGTAAATGATTTTAAATACCTCGGCTACAAACTGCCTTTCTTTGAAAAACTGGAAATACCCAAGAAAATTTCCATCTTCAACAGATGTTTGGGAATCATCAGTATAGTCCAGTCAAGTTAAACATGAAAAGGGGGTCGTGCTTGCAAAAGGTCCAGTCGTTTTGAATTTTTTAAATGTTGTTAAGACCTAAACCAATTTGTTTAATAAAAAAAAACATATTTGCAATTTCCCAAGTGCTGTGCGAGCGGCGGTGTACCCAAAAAACCATGAAATTTTTGGACTTTTTTCAGGTTTTGCTCAATATCTCGGTGAAGGAAAGGTCTGACTGGTATATACTTTTAAAGAAGACTAAATTTGCTACAATTTGAGACCAGGGAGAGCTCTATACAGCTATTCTTTCCCAAGATCCAGTTCTTTGAAAATAGGCCATTTTTCCAGAAAGTGAATTTTTTTTTGAAATGTTCATTTATGTGAAATATCTACTAAAATACACATGCCATGGCAAATATTATATGAAGTGAAGTTGTAATAAATTTAATTACCTTTCATTTGAGACTAGACTGTAGGCTTAGCACTTCTCTCAAAAACGGCAGATTACCAAAAACAGTGTTAAGTGGGTTTTTGGGGGGAAAAGCAAATAAACACTTCTCACGTCTTTTTATGGTTTCATTTATCAAATAGTTAAAATTTATTTAGTTTTGTTAGTGTTAAAAAATGTTTGATGAAAGAAGGAAAAGACAATATACTTATCGGAAATGACAGCATCAAACATTGTTTTATATACCTACCTACGTACTAAAATGCTTGTACAAACATCATGGTACCTACTATAAGGACAAATTACATTTACACAAAAGAAAACTAATATAAATCATGTAGGTATTGTGTTTTGGTTGCCAAATCATGCCTTGCTTTTTATCTTAGATGGCCCTGGCTTGGGCTCCCACGAAGATAGTGTCTCAATGGCTGTGATGGACGCTGGGACAAGTGCCCAGTCTGTAGTAGGCTCATCTTCATCGTCCGAGCATTTCAGCTCCACATCCTGGACGTTAATGCACAATTTGTCACCGCATCACTGGCAGAGGACTGAGCAGTGGAGCCCAGCCTTTCTGCACGAGCAGCCCCCAGAGCACCCTTTCTAGCATTTACATTAAATTTTTCGCAGAAGAGCAGGAGGTGCCGGATACATGGTGGTGGGGATGGGGGTGAGTCCCTGAGAAGACAGCTTCCACCCCAATCGGTGGGTTTCAAGTTGAGTCCCCGCCACTTCCGCACATGGAGGTAGCACCTTGCTGCATGGTGGCCTGCGGCTTCTTCCGTCGATGGCAAATGGGCGAGGTTTATGCTCGTTGCAGTGACAAACGTCTTATACCTCAGGAAATCCAAAGTATCCCTCGCGATGTCACCCACATATAGAGCAACAGAGCACTTGATGCCTGCTTCCATCACGCCTTGTGGGGTGGAGTCTGGCCGAAGGAAGACCTCCACTTGCTCACCAAGTGGTTCACTCTTGCACAGGCGTGTGGCGATTTTGATCTTTCTCGGCCAAACGGTTCTGAGGTGGTATCGCATCCGTTAAATTGCCAGACAAAAACAGAAGAGTGGCTGTGGATTCGCTCACAATTTTCCAGCGAGTGTGTACTGCAAAGCAATCTGAACAGGATTTACAGGATGACTACAAGTATGACTTGGCCCCATTCCCGATGTCTCTGTTCAATGAACAGGGGATGTGCAAGGGCACAAAATCCACTCTGTACTCTACCTTCATACCTCTTTCCAACCATACTCAGATGACAGCACTCACATCATTTTGGAGGGTGGCTACCTCTTGCACAAGGGCATGTGGCAGTGGAAGAGCACAGTTCGAGCACTTTTGGCGCGTTATACCACCTACGTCCATAACCACTTTGGGAAGAACGTCTCCATCGTTTTTGACGGCTACCCCGAAGATGTTACCAAAAAAAAATCCCACCAGGGAACGACTCCGGCGCTAGACAGCTCATTCCAGCTACGAATTGACGTTCGATAAATCCACAGTAATTCAAATTGCTCAAGAACATGTATTTCGCAATGAGAACAACAAGAGATGCCTAATAACTCCTCTATGTGACGCCTTTCAGAAGGAGGGAGTATAAGTGGCTGTTGCTGAAGAAGATGCGGATCGAGGGATCGTCATGACGGCGCTTTCAAAAAGAGCGGTAGCCAATCGGGTCACCATAGTGGGAGAAGACGTCAACCTTCTTGTTCTTCTCCATGGTTTAGGCACTGAAGAGACAAGTGTCTACCTTCAGAAGAGCACGAAGGGCGAAGCTGGTTGCTGTCACTACTCTACGACCTCCTACAACCACCAGGACTCCCAGTGATCACCAGGGACAAGCAAGAGTGAACCACTTGTTGAGACCAGACTGCACCCCACAAGCCGTCAAGTGCTTTGTGACTCTATATGCGGGTGACATCACGAGGGATACTTTGGATTTCCTGAGGTATAAGACGTTTGTCACTGCAACGAGCATAAACCTCGCCTGTTTGCACCGACGGAAGAAGCGTCAGGCCACCATGCAGCAAGGTGCTACCTCCATGTGCAGAAGTGGTGGGGAGCCAACTTGAATCCCACCGATTGGGGTAGAAGCTGTCTTCTCAGAGACTCACCCCCATCCCCACCACCATGGATCCGGCACCTCCTACTCTTCTGAGAAAAATTTCATGTAGATGCTAGAAAGGGTGTTCTGGGACCTGCTCGTGCAGAAAGACAATACCAAACAATACCAAAAATAAATAAATTTTAACTATTTGATAAATGAAACCCTAAACAGACATGAGAACTGTTTATTGGCATTTCCCTCCACTGCTCAGTCCTCTGCCAGTCATGCGGTGGCAAATTGTGCATTAACGCCCGGGATGTGGAGCTGAAATGCTCGGACGATGAAGATGAGCCGACGACACACTGGGTGCCTCTCCCAGCGTCCATCACAGCCATCGAGACACCATCTTCATGCGAGCCCAAGCCCCGGCCATCTAATATAAAAAGCAAGGCATGATTTGGCAACCAAAACACAATACCTACATGATTTATATTAGTTTTCTTTTGTGTAAATATAATTTGTCCTCACAGTAGGTACCACGATGTTTGTACAAGCATTTTAGTATGTAATTTGGTATGTAAAACAATGTTTGATGATTATGTCATTCCCGATAAGTATATTACCTTTTTCTTCTTACATCAATTTTTAACAATACCAAAAATAAATAAATTTTAACTATTTGATAAATGAAACGCTAAAAAGCTGTGAGAACTGTTTATTTTCATTTCCCTCCAAAACCCACTTAACACTGTTTTTGGTAATCTGCCGTTTTTGAGAGAACCACTAAGCCTACAGGTACCAGTCTGGTCTCAAATGAAAGCTAACTAAATTTACAACAACTTCACTTTATATAATATTTGCCGTGGGATGCGTATTTTAGTAGATATTTCACAAAATAAGTGAACATTTCGGAAAATTTTCACTTTTTGGAAAAAATGGCCTATTTTCGAAGAACTGTATCTTGGGAACGAATGGCTGTATAGAGCTTGCCCTGGTCTCAAATTGTAGCAAATTTAGTCTACTTTAAAAGTACAAAGAATTACTATACTGGTCAGAACCTTTCTTCACTGAGATATTGAGCAAAACCTGAAAAAAGTCCAAAAATTCCATGGTTTTTTTGGGTACACCGCTGCTTGCACAGCACTTTGAAAATTGCAAATCTGGTTTTTTAATATTGGTTTGAGTCCTAATAACATAAAAAATTCAGAACGACCGAACTTTTTGCAAGCACAGATGTACATCTTGACTGGACTAGTAAGGTTTTTAGACCATCATTAGCTCAAAAACACACCCATACAAGAATCTACAAAACCTTGGCAAGACCTGTACTTTGCTACGGAAGTGAAGCGTGGACCCTGAGGAAATGCAATGCGAGAAGAATAACTACAGGTGAAATGAAACACATGTGGCGAACAGCAGGAGTCACTAAGTGGGAACACATGAGAAATACAGAAGTGCTGAATCTTAAAAGCACACCTATATTGGAATACATCTACGAATACCAGAGAAATTGACTAGAACACTAGAATAGAATAGAATACTCCCGTCCCCCAATTCCGGATCGCCTGGAGCTGGGGAGAGAGCATTCGTTTATTGCAATTCCTTGAATTATGATACATGACTTACAATACCCTCTTACAATTTTTGGCTGTTACTATACTGAATATGAATTATTTTGTCCTAGACATTAACAATATTATATAGTCTAGGACAACATGTATCTTCCCTACCTTATCTTACTAACTGAACGAATTTTTATTTATTACGTTATAACATTAAAAGAAAAGTTAGAATCAAAATGACAAATTTACATTGAATATATACTACATCTAACCTAAATCTGTCTGGTCGCGACATCCCCCCTGGTGAGGAACTCCTACCACCCTTCCCATGGATGTCACGACCAGACCCGTCTCATGAGGCTCCGAAATCGAAACCTCGTAGACCCCTTATGTTGTCAATATTGTTTCCTCACCACTCCTTCGTGTGACAGCCCACATGTGTGCGGATGACCTAGCTCAACATGTAGGCTGCCTCGCCTGTATTCCACTGCCGAGACGGAATCCATACTCGGCTCATATTTCGCTGACTGATTGACAACTTGTTTCCTCTGGTTTAATACTGTACACACCTTACTCTAATCTACACGTGCAGAAGTACTGAGTCAACACTATGCTTGAGATAGGTTAGGCCTATCTCCTCCTCTCCCAACTCTACTATACTATAGCAGCCAAAACAAACTAACAGTCTCAAAGAAAACTAAAAAACAGGCTAACAAACAACCTCATTGTAAGGAACACATTACTGCTAACATATTAATGAACTAAATCTACTAATTAGAAATATACATTTCCTAATGTATGAAGCAACACTGAACAACTATAAGAGAAACATACTGCTAAACTTATAACCATTGTCGCCCTTACTTCTTAGCGACTTACACATCTGCTATTTCCGAGATCTCTTGTTGTACAGTCATCATATTACCTCTCTGCTGCGCTTCTAACTTACATTGCCATCATGTTTTGCTTATTACATTTTCTATTTCCATACTACCTCTCATTCCTCTAATACTACTTATAGTTACAAATTACTTGTCTATCCTCATGCTCATCTACATTACATTTACTATCATTTACTAACACTGGTATTACTTTCAGTTATTGCTAATCTCATTTTGATTTCTTAAACGACCTCATTGTAAGGAACTCATTACTGTTAGCATGTTGCTGAATTAAATCTGTTACTTAGCAATATACAATATCTAATATAAATGGACACTGAACAACTACAAGAGAAACATAGTCCTAAACTTATAACTATAGTATTTCCGAGGTCTCTTGTTGTACAGTCATCATCGTGCTTATGTATATTACATTTACTCTCATTTACCTGTACTGTTATTACTTTCTGTTATTACAAATCTCATTTTAATTTCTTTCTTCCACATGCTTCTTAGAATACAGAAAAATTTAGCTAGTTTTCCTGGGGTAATCCATTCTCTATTTAACAGTTTGGTTATTGTATAAAATTCTTTCTCTCTTTCTACTTTTAATTTATATTCATCTCCAAGGTATTTAGTTCTCAGTGCCTCCGTTCCCTTACATGTTCTCAGTAAATGAGCTTCTCCCATTATGTCGTCACAAAATAAACACTGATTTACATTATGGTTCTCACTTATTCCCTTATTTTTGTATAAACCCAAAAGCCACCACAACACACCTCTTAGTTCCCTATTTGTGATTCTATTTTTTCTTATTGACATATATTGGATAATGCCACAGAATTCTACTAGTGTCCTTTTGGTTTCACATTCTGCTCTGATCGTCTGTTTCTCTATGTCCTTTACTCTAATCGTTAGTATTTTAATGAAGCTGTTTTCTTTACCGTTCATCTCCTTATCCCAATATAGCCCCATTCCTATTTTGTCTAGCATACCTTTTACTTTCGATAACCAATAATTCTCATCCAAGTGTCTCATCTGGTTTTTAAATATTGGTTTGAGTCCTAATAACATAAAAAATTCAGAACGACCGAACTTTTTGCAAGCACAGATGTACATCTTGACTGGACTAGTAAGGTTTTTAGACCATCATTAGCTCAAAAACACACCCATACAAGAATCTACAAAACCTTGGCAAGACCTGTACTTTGCTACGGAAGTGAAGCGTGGACCCTGAGGAAATGCAATGCGAGAAGAATAACTACAGGTGAAATGAAACACATGTGGCGAACAGCAGGAGTCACTAAGTGGGAACACATGAGAAATACAGAAGTGCTGAATCTTAAAAGCACACCTATATTGGAATACATCTATGAATACCAGAGAAATTGACTAGAACACCTAAACAGGACGGACAGAAGCAGGATCCCCAAAGCAACAATAAACTACTGCCCCGGTGGGAAGAGACCTCTGGGACGCCCCAGGAAGAGATGGCGTGAAAATGCAAATATTTGTATAGACCTTAACAGTTCTTCTATAGGACTAATACATGAAAGGTCTTCCCATCCACATATTCTATGCACATACATGAAGATAAAAATCTTTTATATAAATTCTAGACAATTTTACAAGCAAATTGTAATATTAAAGTCAAAGCATCAACCAAATGCACAACCTTGACAAAAACCACAAACACAGAAGTCAACTGATGAACTGGGTATACGCAAGATATGAACATTTATGTGCATGAGGAGTTTTTATATATATTGTTTTTAGCCATATATACTTATAAATTAGCTTTAAGTTAAGATAGTGGTGTACGAACCAATTTCAAGTTAAAAGTATGTTTTTATAGACATACTTGCAGTGTCACACACAGTGACAAACGTCAGTTCCAGATTTGACATGCCCCACTTGGACGTATTCAAACATTTGTTACCATATGGAATTCCCTAGACAAAGTAATTTCAATCACTGCTTGATGTACTATATGTGAGTGTATTGTTCAGCTGAGGATGACCCGAAATTGGGGGTCGAAACTGGTACTCCCTGTCACATGTCCTCCCAGTTAACATATGCTGTCCTTGTTAGCTCCATCCTCATTACATGACCAAACTACCTCTGCCTGGACATGCTGATCCAATCTAACAATGATTTAACAATCCCAGCTTCCTTCCTAACCACATCATTCCTTAACTTGTCCAGTTTGGTTTCTTGAATTGTGGACCTAAGGAACTTCATCTTGGATGCCTGCAACCTTGATGAGTCTTTCTTAGTGAGGGTGCAGCTTTCAATACCATTGGTTAATTTTGGTATGAAGTACTAATTGAACATCAATAGCTTTGATTTTGTTGGTACTTCGGGATCCCAGAGGAGTGTTTGTACTTGCTGGTAAAAGTGAGAGCTCTTCTGCACTCTATTTGCCACCTCTTTTGTGGCTAGTGTATCTCAACATATTACACTGCTGAGGTATGTAAAGCTTTCCGCACTTTCTAGTGGATGGTTTCCCAGCACGATGTTCACTGGTCTTTCCTCTCTGTTTATTGCCATCACTACTGTTTTGAGTTTGCTTACCTGAGATTAAGCTCCTGGAATTTAACCTTCCATTCATTGAGTCTAGACCGTACTTGTTCCTCAGTTTCTCCCCAGATCATAACATCACCAGCAAAGGGCATTTAGTTCATCAGATTAAATTTCTTCTCAAATCGACACTGGACAAGATCGAATCAATAACAGAAGGTTTGTCTTGCATTTCGAAATTAGCATATCAGGTTAAGTGAAAATGAAAAATTCTAACTCATTAATACTAACCAATCATAAAACTATACTCTTGATACAATAAAATACTGAAGCAGTAGTAGTAGTATACAAACTTATGTTGCTGCAATAGATCTATCCGACTTCTCTGCCCTGTCCCTCTCTATGGCACCAAGTCTTGGCCAGCTACAAAGGCGGTAGAACACAGACTAAGTGTTCTGGAGATGAAGATGCTTAGGTGGACAGCTGGTATCACCAGCCTGGATTGCATTTCAAACAATATTACTAAAATGTTTCAGCACTGCACCTATCTAGAAGAAAATGCAGGAAAGCAGTAGATGATGGTTTGGGCACGTGTTGCGTGCAGAGGAGAATACATTGGCAAAGTCAGCAAATGCGTTTGAATTTGCTGGAAAGAGGCGCAAGGGAAGACCAAAACAGTGATGGGTCGATACAGTTCAGAACAACCTTAATGAAGGGAACTGACACAGACTGATTACCATTTGCTGATGGTAAAGCAGTAACTGCCAAAGACATCTCTGATGCACAGAAACAGATTGCTATACTGGGCAAGCAAGCAGCAAAAACAGGACCTAAAATCTCTTATGAAAAAGCCATATTTATGACATCAAAACTGCTCCGCCTGAACTTGCCACCGATACGAGTAAAATTGCAAGTGTAAAGGAATTTAAGTTCTTAGGTGAATGGATCACTGAAAATGGCAATGAAAATAACTCAGAAGCTTCAAGAATTCAGAAAATAGAAATTGCTTTTCAACGCACAAAGAAAGCTTATAATTAAAAAAAGGCTTGTCCTGGAACAGTAAAATTATCATTACTTAACAGTGATCAAACCTAAAGCTCTATATTTCAGAAATGCTCACTTTACATCATAAAAACAAAGGAAAAATTTGAGATTAAAGAAAGGAAAATCATACGAAAAATCTTAGGGCCCAGAATTAAAAATAGAATACGTTACTCCAAACTCAACTCTGAAATATATTTTTAAATTTCTCAACTTACTGATACAACAAAACTGCAATGAATTCAATTTTTAAGCCATTTGGAAAGAGTAAATAACACCAGACTTACTTATTGAATACACAAATTTCTGCAAATCAAAGTTACGAGATCAAAATGGTATAAGCAAGTAGAGAAAGACCTCGCTGAATTAGGATCACCAAATCTGCAGGATAGAAATATAATCAGGAAAGTTGTACACACAAAGGTATTTGAGGAAGATGAGAAGAAACCAACATGACCTACCTGGTCAGAGGAACAGAAATTACAACAATCTCAACAAATGTTGATTCTGCATGGTCAAAAGTGACCCATTCGGCAAATAATAATAATAATAATAATAATAATAATAATAACAATAACAACAATAGTAACAATAACAACAATAATAACAATAACAACAGTAATAACAATAAGTGATCAAGCAGAATCCACCTTACCAAAAGCAGTGACCTGACTTTCATCAGCAACTTGTAATAATCTTTTTCTCCACCAAGAAGTTGAGGTGGCAGAGGGATTCCATGTGTTTCATCAGAATTCTTTATTGCTTCATACTGGTACCCCATAGGTATTCCCTCTATAAAAAAGATAAAGGAAAAGTTAATAAGCACGGAAGTTATACCAGCAATATGCAGATCAATATAACAAGAAGCCTTATCTATTGTAACAAAATACATTCTTGAAAACTTATAATCTTCTCAATGTTTAGAGCATTCCAACAAAGACATAGATTAATGTTGTAACAGCATGATTTTTTTTATCAGTAATAATGCACTTTGGACAATACAGGGAGAATTTCAATGCTTGTGAAGATATCAATTATCATAAATATAGCAATCAAAACTTACGTGATCAAAACACTGATACTGGTAAAGCACACTATCATTCCCAGAGCACTTTTAAAAGAAACCAGCAAATTTTACCACGACCAAAACTTAGATGTGAAAATGATTAATTTTATCAATTTATATGAAACTAGCTGATCTACCCGTGCTTTGCTACGGAGATCTACATTGTATACAGAATTCTTGGTCAGGTAGATCTTAACGTTACCCTAGAAACGAGGCAGGGAAGTCACCAAACATTTTTTCTCATATGAAGACAGGGCTAGGGAATTTTCATTTTAATGGCGGACGCCCTTGCCTACCATCAGTCACAATCCGGTTTGGGAGTTTTCATTATAATGGCAGACACTACATAAGTCATTACAATGACATCAGTAGGAATGGCGCAATTAAAAGCAATGCTTTCAAATGAAATACTCGATAAAGTGAATTAAAACCACACATTTTCTCAATTTATCGAATAGTACTATAACAATCCAAATTTCCAGAGTTAGAATGACCAATCCGCAGACAGCCGTGATCCGTGAACGTTCTTCACCCTTTTCGGCGGGGGGGCGGGGGGGGGGGGGTCGAATAGTGGACAGTCCCAGGGCAAGAACTATTCCCTTTTACTAATCTGCTTCCTAGGAGTACCTGACGAGTCTGAAAATCTCAATTCACTACACCGGTGGCAGAAAAATCTGCCTGACTTGGAGCCAAATTTTTTCTCCAAGCCAGAGGAGAAACCCCTCTTCACTGCTAATTTGGCTACTACAAAGTGAGCCTCAGCCTTAAGTGTGCAACTGCTTATTCAAAAATTCGCGACAGTAGGGATCGAATAGCTGGAAATCTATGGTGAACCAGTGTGTTGCATACCAGCAGTATCAGAAAATGTATGAATCAGAGGAATGGCATGCTAAAAAAGAAAATTTCTAACTCCCCAGCTGTTTCCCGCCAATATTCAGTCACGCTGTTATACTCGGCACGCAGCAATAATCCCATTTTATGTAATAGACAAGAAAAATGTTCCACCGATCAATACATTTATTGTGGATGAACTACTACACTAGTACCGGTTTCGACCTATCTTGGCCATCATCAGCTAGCACACAAATTTACAATCATGGGATAAATTACAAAGAAGTTACTTAAGAGCATCCGGATGTCTGATAAAAAATGGAAGTAAAATATATTGCAGTATGCTGTGTTAAAATAGCTCTGATTAAAAGTAGTGATGGTTAGAATAAACTAAAACCTATTGATTGAGCATGGACAAAGTACATAAACACATTAAAATATTTATGCCACATCATAAGACACTAAAAATATATAGCACATTAAACACATTAAAACTTCTCTCGTCTATGCAAGTGTCACCACCAACTACTAAAACCTATCTTGCTACTTCAACTTAATTTTTAAATTTTACTGACAAGAGTTCTTATAACATACCAACACAAAGTATATCAACCATAGAACATTCTCGATATTCAACTCAATCAACACAAGAACTACAAGAGGATTGAAGAATGAATGCAACGCAACATGAACTCAAATTTTAATAGACGTTTTTAAAATATACCATGTTTTAATGTGTTTAATGTGCTATATATTTTTAGTGTCTTATGATGTGGCATATATATTTTAATGTGTTTATGTACTCATGTCTATGCTCAATCAATAGGTTTTAGTTTATTCTGACCATCACTACTTTTAATCAGAGCTATTTTAACGCAACATACAATATATTTTACTTCCATTTTTTATCAGACATCCGGATGCTCTTAAGTAACTTCTTTGTAATTTATCCCATGACTGTAAATTTGTGTGCTAGCTGACGATGGCCAAGATAGGTCGAAACCGGTACTAGTGTAGTGTAGTAGTTCATCCACAATAAATGTATTGATCGGTGGAACATTTTTCTTGTCTATTACATTGAATCCAATCAATACGGAATATGAAACTTATAAATAATAATAATCCCATTTATCGGAGTTGAGTGGCAGCATAAGAGACAAAGAACATCACAACTAACAATGGTCAACATAACATTATTGTTGATCAATTTTATGCGCTTTCGATATTGTAAGCCTTCACATTTAGCTTTCTCACGACTCAAATAGTCGGTACGGCAAAACTGATCCAAGTTTAAAAACTTGGAAATATATCTGTATTGCAGCGAGAATAAAACAGGAACATAATAATTGGTCAACCTATTCAATACAAAGCATGTCATAGGTAAGACATCGTAACTGGAGTAAAACCTTCAATTATTATGTTTAATATATTTTAATTATAGTTTATTAAATGCTAAATTATCTTTTATTAAATGTTATTAAACATGACTAATACATAGTTCCCCTGTAAATATGTATCATAAATTTGTATAACCTCAAATACGTATTGTGTATAAGCTTAACCTCAAAATCTATATACAGTAGTCAAAAGCGGTACAAAACTCTATAATGTTCGTATATTAGATTTATTGTACTATAAATTGGGATATATGAAGGGTTCTGGAAACTTACTGTAAGGTTTATTATCCAGATACATGTAGAGACATTAGGAATGTTAGAGAAATTTCTATGTGTATTGGTAAACAGTAAATGAAAGTTCGAGCTGGATCTATTACTGGAGTACTACATTCGACTAGCTGGTCGATCGATGTTTCGAGTGGGTTCCATTACAGTGTTGTAGGAACCCTCCAGAAATGAAGAGTTCTAGATGGTGGATCGAACAGTATATATATCGAGCTGTCAGTGTTGGACTGGGAGTCTGTGTTGGACAGCGAGTGACTGTTGGGCACTGGGGTGGAATCGGTGAATTCAAGAGAGAGTATGTTATAGCAAATACAGTAGAGACAATACACGACACTGAGCGAGATATCGAGGGACAGCTATTGGAGCTCACTCTAGCGGATAGACCTGAACGGTACTGATTCTGTCGTAAGAGCACGTGTATTTTTGTGTGAAGTTTTTGGTGTTATTTATGCGTTTTCAGTGAGTTGACATAATTAAATAGTAGCGTGTGTCATTCCTTGATATTTCCTCTCAACATGAGGGGAAAGGTATGTGCTGTGTTTGGCTGCAGTACTAACGAAGTAGAGAAAAATGCGCGCTCGTTCTTCAGGTTCCCTCGTGACAAGAACATGTATTTAAGTAATATTGTGTTTGCATATATATTCTTCCAGCTTCCAGTGACAGAGATTTTTATAGTACTTCATAATCTTCTGACCTGCTCGACCCATGTTTTAACGGGCTTAAAATATAATACGCATATTTTATTGTATAGTGCAGCAGTTAACCTTCAATACCAATGTGTTGTTGTAGGTGTGATCTGTGGGTTTTGAAATGTCGCAGAAGCGATTTGGATAAAGTGTACAATAAAGAAGGGGCGTTACGCTTGTATAAGAATTATAAGATCTGTTCAGATCATTTCCAGGCCAGCGATTTTAAAAATCCTCGACTATACAGCCAAGGGTATGTGACATTTTTACTCTAATTGTACGTAAATATTCCTCAAAGCATCACTATCGACAACATTTTCAAACTTTTCTTTCTTTTATACCTCTTCTCAGATTAAAGCCGGGATTTTATAGATTTTCTTTCTGTTAGTAGGCTTCATGTTAAGAGGAAAATTGTCCAGCTATTAAATGTTGAATGTTAATTCATTGCATCAAATGTGTAAGGAATGTGCCGATATTTTTATTGACAAGTGTCTTAATGTGATGATACATTGTTTTTAAATGAGGAAAAAAGACAAATCCAACCGTAAGATTTCAGGCAGGTATGCTAAAGCTAAAAAAGTAATGCCTAAATGAAAGATCAAGCTATTTCACAGCAGTCCATTTCACACCTTGTTTATATGTCTGATTTCAGTCTTTGAATAATAACCTTTTAAATAATTCTTCATTCATTTATCCAGAATTGCTTTAGCAACTTTGAAGTTAATATCTCAATACCACTGTCTTTCTAGACGTAATTTATTTATCCATTTCCGTATATACATTTCCATTGATATTTGAATTTAGCGCGATTTGTTCAGGTCAAGTCACTAGGAGCGCCACCGTCGAATTGTCTCCCATTTTAGCAAGGCGAAATCCGTAAGTGTCGTGTATTGTCTCTACTGTATTTGGTTATAGTGTGCGAGTCAGTGCTGTGGATATCTGTACTTGTCAGAATTGACTTCAGAAATTCTGCTATTAAGTGTTGTAGTGTCACTTGCTAGTGTGTACAGTATAATTGTGTGTTGCGACTTAGTGACAAAGTAATTTATATAAGGAAGTGAACGTGTTCTCGTGTGATATTTATTTTCGTAAAATGAAATCTCATTGCAGAACGATAAACAATGCTATAATATTATTTAAAACATTTAATTATAAACTGGGACCGGTTTCAAAGGTTATTCCCCGTCATCTTCATCCTAAAATACTTTTAACACGTTCAATGCGGATCACGCGCCCATGATGCTACTTTATAAGCACGTGCGAAGCACGCGCCTAGCGCGTCATCGGATGGTTCAATATAATTATTGAATTAATGTAGTAATGGCTTCCTTCAGGCTAGCAACCCGTCGGAAGGACATTTGATTGCTTTCAAGTCTTGCAAAAAGTAAAATGCAAGACCGTAACGGGTCACATGGTCCAATACTTGGAAGGAAGATGATGTAGTAACGGTCCACCTTTCAATACTATAATATGTAATATTCTAAATTACATTAATTAGGGACTAGTTTCGGCAGGTGCTGGCCATCTTCAGCCTTAATGTAAAACACCTAATAAGTCAACAAATGTACATGCACACTGTTACCTCTACTACAGTGGTAACACCAAACAAGGCACAAACAGAGTTAAAAGGGGAATGTAAGAGCAAATTACACTATATAAGAAATCACTACACACTCAGAAAAACAGTAGCTGACATTACGCGGATCTCCAACAAAACATGTACGTAAATATCAGTAGGGCCAACCAGTGAACAACAAACCGGGAGGATGAAAAGGGCTGGGAACCTACCAAAGGCATGGACATGGCTTAGATAGCGGATTCCGAAATAAATGGCCGTGATCCTTAGATTTGAAAAATATTATTTACCAAATAATTTTACAAATACATTTCACAAACAATTCCGAGTTATGAGCTATAAGTTCAGTGATATACATAGCTTATTTCGTAGCAGTGTAAATTCAAATTTCAAATCAACTATACATCTATTTACCAATGCAGTTGTACAATGCAATATACAGTGAAGTGGAAAAGTTTCTCCAAAATCTAGCGTACCTCAAGTGATACAGAACTACCAGAGGCAAACCCCAAGGGAAATAATATTAAACTACAACCTACGTATTTTAGTGAAACAAGAAATGGGAATGCCTCAGAAAGGAACAGGTAAGTCCAGCTGAAAAAACTAAGCCGTCATGTAACTAATTTTGGTGAATCTAGGCGAGGTTAGGGCAGACTCCTGTATGAAAAGCAAATCGGAACATTACCGAAATTTTAGCAGGAACGGAATTCAAGAGTGCTTACCCGAGGAGTGTGCCATCCCGGAAACCGGGGGACGTCAACCAGATAGGCTGCTTGCAGACAGACCAAGACCGACAGATTTCAGGATACAGAATTAATTCGAACACTGCCTCGCTCACTATATATAGGAAATTCCGGCCTTGGAGGCAGCCAATCAGCGTGCACGAGTTCCCTATCGCCACCTAGACTCACCAATCACAACCTTACTTTCGATCACGAACTTTGACTAACATTCTAGAATACGCCTGATCGCGAAAGTCGTATTTCCAGAACAGTCAGAAATATTTTCTAGAATACATTACAAACAAAGTAACACACCCTGTACAAAAGTTATGTCACATTCTGGATCTTTCCAGGAACTATAGAACAGAATTCTACTATTTACAAATGCACGTCACCAATCTTACTCAGTACAGGTTAGGTCATTACGTTATCTTATGCTCTACAAATAACAGTACAGGTTAGGTCATAATAAATAAAACATTATATAGTACTTCGCCAAATAAAGTCTTTAAAAAAAAAAAAAAAAACATTCCAATCACACTACATAGTTCACTTGTAACACACACAGTTGACATAAAACAAATGAAAACAAATATATACAAAGTGACATTAAAACTGGGATGGAATTATGAATAAATTTGAAAATGAACTAGGTCTAACATCTTGAGTATGTTCACCATTGAGAATAATTTTTTCAAGTATTAATTAATACACACAGAACTGTTAGTTCTAATACTGCTGATCATTAATATTTCAATAGAAATGGGAACTGGTAAATGTTGATCCTGTAGTTTGTCATCAAATCTATTTGTGTGGTGTTAGCTAAATGTAATCCATTGGACACAGCTGTAAATAACCACCGCTGTAAATAACCTATGATCATCGGATGGTTGCTAGGAAATGTAAATCACAGGTTTCCCGCATGGTAAGAAAGGCTCCGATTGACATCCCGCACATCGTGTATGTCCAGTCTACTAGCAGATTCATCCGTAGCCATGTTTGTGCATGCGAATTCCGTATTTCCTCTCCAGAGTTGTCGTCATGCGTCATTTATTTATGGGATCTTTGAGCAGGAAGACCACTTCAATGCGAGGTAAGAATGTATTTTCTGTTTATTATTACTTCACGAGAATTACGAGCAATTCCACTTTTGAAAGAAATTCCACTACTGCAATATGTTCAGTAAAAGAACTGAACTTGTGATTGTCATTTATTCTTGCATCATATATGTGTATAACACGAAAGAACTTGTAATTGTCATTTATTCTTGCATAATATTTATAAGTAACTTGAAAGAACTTGCAGTAATCATTTTTGACTGCATCGTGATGCTATGTTCTCATTTTATTCATATTTTTTTTGAGATGGCCGACACTGTGGTTCCTTCAACATCGCGAGATCCCCCAATAAGAGGCGCACATCTATAGAAGGAATACTGCCTCGGCAGTTCTGTAATGATAGAGATATTGTGACGTTGCTTGACCATGTCGGAGATGAGTCTGATGATGAGATGGGAGTTTTTCGAGTCAAAGTTTGGATACGAATGAAACCAGTGGGAATCTTTAAGGTAGTGCAAACGTTCCTTCACATGAAGACAATCAACACACTGTTCCAGGCGAAGAATCTCCGCAATCGCTACAGGTATCGGCAGCTGCTAGTGCATGTAAGTGGTTTCCTACTCATCCACCTGCAATACCAAAAGTTCAGTTTTCGGGCAACAGAGGACTCAAAGTTATCCCACTGCAGACGACTTCCTATAGCTATTGTGAACTTTTTTCACACAGACCCCCCCCCCCCAATTTTTTTGAATTTCTTGCTGAAGAATGTAACGGCTATTCAAAGTACGTTCTGTTTGAAGGCACGGGGAAAAGGTCAAGAATCAGAGACTGAAAGGACACCACTGCTGATGAAATGAAAACTTTCATAAGCATAGTGTTTCATATGGGATCGAACTGCCTGAAACATAAATGACTGTTGGAAGAAACATTACTTATTTAACTTGTTTTCAAAATTCATGTCAAGAGATAGATTTTTACTGCTTTTGAGATGATTACATTTCCAAAGAGAGCGAACCTCGGGTGATCCAATGTACAAAATTCGCCCAATGATGGATTATTTCAATAATAAAATGAAATAACTGTATCACCCATCCCGCGAGAGGTCAGTTGCGATGGAAACAATATATTGAAGGCAAACGTCATAAATATGGTATGAAGTTGTATGTTTTGGCTCAGCCGAATGGCCTTATCCGCGCAATTCATATATACAGTGGCAGTAAAGATCCTGAGGTTAGTGGTCAGGGGTATGCTGCAAAAGTGGTGAACAAGTTGCTGACAGGGCTGGAAGGGAAAGGCCATTCCCTCTTCATGGATAATTTTTACAACTCTGTTAGCCTTACAGAAGAGCTTCTCCACAAGCAGACCTATTGTACCGGAACTCTGCAAGCAAAGAGGAAGGGAAACCCACCAGAAGTTGAAGCCAAATGGTTGAAGAGGGGTGAAGTGATCAACCGTTACACACAGGAAGGGGTATGTGTTAGTAAGTGGAAAGATAAAAAGAGATGTTCTCGTGAACTCCAGCGAATATGAAGGCGATTTTGTTGAGATCACAAACAAGCGTGAACAGAAGAAAATTAAGCCCAAAATGGTTGTGGAATATAACATAAATATGAAGGGTGTTGATAGGCAGGATCAGATGTTGGCCTATTATCCACGGACCCATAAATCAATTCGTTGGTACAAGAAACTGGGGATATGTATATTTCATATGATGTTGAATAATGCACATTTCCTGTACAACATATACAGCAGAGAAAAGATATTTCATCTCCATGAAATTCACTTGGAGATAGTTCCGAACTTGCTACCAAAACCAGCAGAAAGTGGACGTCATGCAATTCACTTGCCTAAAGCGCTTAACACCAAGACGCAGAGAAAACGATGCAGACTTTGCAGCGAAAAGTACAAAATCAGGAAGGACACCATTTTCTGCTGTTCAGCTTGCCCGGACTTTCCATGTTTCTGCCTAACGCCTTGCTTTAGGGAATATCATGGTTATAAGTAATGATCATGGGACAAGTTCGACTTCTAGACGGTCTTTCTCTTACTTATAGTTTTACATTATTGCCATTTTTGTAGTTCCCACTGTTCACTAAAGAAAGACTGACTGTTGTTACATTGATTTATCACTTGTGTTAGCTATAGGTTTTCATTTTTGTTATACTGATCACTTTTATTAGCGAAAGTGTTTCATTTTTGTTTTGTCAAATTCTGCAATAGATAAGTGTAAATATGAATATATTTATGTCTGTAACATACTTTATGCATTTCTTTGCTCTCTGCAGTAAATGATGCGCAGTATCCTACCAACGCGCGTGGCGCGTGATCTGTCTGGTGACCAGTATTACTTCTCGATTTCAACCACCGTGCAGGTCACGCACGAGGCGCATGAGTGGGATAAGTCCAAGAGTTTGATAGAACTCGTCTTACCAACGTACAAAACTTTGATAATTACAACTTTTAAAGAGTCCCACACAAATATTTTGCTCAGGTTGGCGGGTATGTCACGTTCTGCTACTACGCAGTGAACGTGTTAAGAAACAGACATTATTTAAAATAACACACAAAACAATGCACAATACACATGAAAATGTAAAAATCTTGTGAATGATTGAGTGAAGATTTAAATGATTAAGTGTGATCTGAAATCACTTCTTAAAAACTAGATTAAAATTAACAAAAATAACACCATTCTTTAAATCACTGCTTAGGCCTGATAGAAACTTGATGTTCTGGGTTCACATTTGCGTCGCCGAAGTTCAATGTACAAAAAGAGATTGTGTCAATGTTTAAGAACAAGCATGTTTTCTATATTTGAAACATACGAAAACAAAATATAACACCAAAATGGCCGTATTGAAAGGTTAGGTGCCTTGAAATTCAAAGTAAGTAAGGCCTAATATAATACTGAGTGAAAATAATCTTAAAGAAATTTCACCAAGTCTTGAATTGACAAGTAAAGGTTATAAAAATTGTAAGGAACTTAAGTCCAATTTCAAAGTTCATTTTCAAAATACTGAGTATATTCCAGTTTAAAATATATATATTACGTTCCTTTTAAATACAAAATGTAACACTTTAAAGCCTAAAAGGAACTTAGAGGTTCCAAGTTCTACTTTACGTAAGTGTGAGATGACTTATGTCAATTTTTGAAGGTAAGAAAAATGTCTTCTCTAATTGAAAACTCTCGTTTGACGAAACGTTGGCCGAAGTTGGCCTGGAAGAAACCTCTTACGAGTTTAAATTTTACTGTAGCTTGTAAAAGTTAGGCGAAAAGGACACCATATTTTGCCCCAGGGTACTAGGAGATATTCTTAGATCAAATGGGACCTCTGGTGGCCTTTGTAGACGTATGTTAGGAGAGACATTGAGTATCGTACTGGTCTCGGTATGACCAGGCAGGCATAAATTTTTGGAAATGAGAGTCTCTCATAGTGCATTGGCACTGCTGGTGACTCCAAATAGCCCACGCAGTGGCCTCCACGGTATGCACTAGCCATGAGTCTTGGCGGGTGTGCTATTTACGAACTGATGAACCCAATTTAGCACACTAGGGCGAAACTCTGGCAACCAGGAATGAGTTAGCTGGAAAATTTATAATGTCCAATAACTGACCAACTACATTGGTATTAAAAATTTACTTGTTCAGGACAAATATTTTGGGTTCCCTATGGGAATCAACATCTGTGTCAACTGCATGGAAGCCATGAAAGTGGAGATCAATGGAATGAGAAAGGATGTTTAGGAAACTGTAAAAAGATCAGATATCAAAGTATTTAGTTCTAAGTTGGTGGTTTGATGGAAATATGACAGTGAGAGTAACATTCAGAAATATAAGGCCAGACTTGTTGCCCAAGATTTTAAGAGACAGATTAACCTTAATTATGATGAAACATTTAATCCTGTTATAAAAAGGAAAACAATGAGACTGCTGATAAGCATTGCAATACATAAAGGTTGGACTGTAGAACATCTAGATGCAACTAGTGCTCACTTAAATAGTGAAATCAGTTTTACTGTATACATGGAACCACCAGATTTGTTCGTAGAAAAGGATGTCCAAAACCATTTATGTAAATTGAAGAAAAGTATCTATGGACTACCAAATTAGAGTAAAGACTGGAATGCTTGTGTTGATGCTATAATAAGAAAGCTAAGATGTGTCAAAGAACCATGGGTGCGTGTAAAGGAGAGTTGCATCATTGGTTTGTATGTTGACGATATATACTGTAATAGATAACAAAAATGTTAAGATTGTAAAAATAAAGTTGGCAGATGAGTTAAGAGATTAAAGATCTAGGGAAAGCGATAAACTTACTGTCAATAAAAATAGAACAGACAAAAGGACAGGTTATGTTGAGTCAAGTCTGTACATAGACAAATTACCTGCTGATTTTTCCACGAGTGACTAAACCGAGTAAGACTATTTTACCAAGGGGTATACAGCAGCTGAAAACGATGAGCACGAATTTGATTGTACCATCTTCTATCACAGTGCAGTAGGAAGTTTGCTATATTTGTCAAGTAATACTAGAACTGACATTGGGTTTGCGATAAGTAAAGTTAGCCAAAATTGTCAAAAACCTAAGATTACAGATTGGAAAGAGGTGAAGCATATCATGAGGTATCATTGTGGTACTAGAGATTTTAAGTTATGTTTTAAAAATTGTGAAGAGTCCGTACAAGTATTCTGTGATGCGGATTCGGGAGGAGATATTGAGTCAAGATCAGCGTGTGGGTATGTAACCACAGTGGCAGGGGGAGCAGTGCCTTGGTATAGTAAAAAGCAGAGTCCTATTGCTAGATCTACCACAGATGCTGAATACATGCAATGGCAGAGGTATCTCGAGAAGTAACTTGGATGAAAGATTTGCCATCAGAGCAAGGGCTGGAAAGGTTTATGGATACACCTTGTTACTGACAATGCAGCAGCAATTAAATTAAGCAAGAACGATGCGAGTGAAAGGTCAAAACATATTGACATCATGTATCACGTGTGTAGAGAACTAGTTCCTTCAGTTTGTATACAGTCGAACCTCGATTATAAGTTCCCGGAAACTACGTTTTCCCGTAACATTCGTTCAAATTACGTGGTCCCGTGAGCATCCGAATTAAATCACGTTGTAAAAATCCCGCATTATCCGTTCCTCGAAGAAACGATTTCCCAGATCAACAGTCCAGAAATTTCAGTCCCATTAACGGTAAATCCTCGACCACGCGTTTTCCAAGAAAATGTATCTTACGAAAGGACGGCTACGGCACGGATCTTGGTATTGATGTCCCATCATTGTTGTAATTTGAAGAAGTACCGGTACTGTACTGGAAAAGCGATCGGCGGTGAACTTGCATAAGGGATCATCTTAGCATCGCATTCAGGTAGTACAGTAGAGTCTCGATTATCCGACCTAAACGGGACCTGGAGTACGTCGGATCACCGAAAATGTCGGATAATACAGAATAACTTTGAAAATGAACTGAAACAAACAGGAAGGCTATACTCTAGTACTAAAACAAGGACATGTTTTACGGTACTCTGTTTATTGAATTATCAATTCAATTATACAGTACATGCAGTATTGAACGAAAACATTCCAGATGTCTTACGAAAAGAAACTTTTCTCCACAGATATTAAGCTGCCTAATGCCGTACCGCTTTTTCCACCGATCAAGCCACCCAGCACTGGCAGGAAAATTAGGGTCCCTTAATTAAACTCCTTCTGGAAACACACAGCCTTTTCCTGCAGAATGGGGTCAGATATTGGCAGGCCCTTTTCTCGGTGTTGAGATAACCAAAGAAATAGTGCTTCACTTACTTTTTCGTACTCACATTTTTCAATGTTTTTCTCTGCTCTGGTAGAGCACCACTTTTCAATTTCTTCCCTCTGTTTTTTTCCCAGTCTCCCACTGTAACACATCCAACAACATAATCTGAAGCCACATTTTGAAGAATTTCCCCTTTGTCCAGTGTCTTTAATGCACTCAACTTGTCTTCCATAGAAACAATCACTTTCTTCCATTTATTCGCTATACTCACAGAGGATATGAAAATTGTAACATCCGCACCCAACCAATACTACAATGAACAATGACTGAAGACTCACTGCAGCTGTCCTTGAGAAATAAACTGTCCTACCGCCAGCGGTCAGGCCAGTGCTTGTCCCATGGACGCACTCTCCACACCGGGTGTGCATGAATTTAGTCTCCACCACAAGTTCAAATTAAGTCTACCAGTGTCGGATAACACGGAATGTCGGATAAGCGAAGGTCGGATGAGCGAGACTCTACTGTACTGTTCAGAGAATCCTCAGAAATCATAAAGCAGGGAGTGCCCTCAACAATTGGAAGGAGAGCTCATTTCGACAGCTCTATTTGAAGACTGAACGAGTTTCGTCAAATGTTCGTACTTGCAAAATGTCTCCATTATGTCCAGGGTTAGATGTTTACTTTTTACTTTTTTCAAGTGTGTCGCCGAACAGGTTTTCGGCATTTCCCTCAGGGCACTGTATAGTCACTGGGCTTTCAGGCAGGAATAGAAACTGCTCCTTCTTAAGTAACATAAATTTGGTATTATCGTGTATGATTGTGTTATTGAGACCAGAACATATGTTGCACCTGTTGCAGATATTGCACACACAT
Source organism: Anabrus simplex (assembly GCF_040414725.1). Lineage (NCBI taxonomy): Eukaryota > Metazoa > Arthropoda > Insecta > Orthoptera > Tettigoniidae > Anabrus > Anabrus simplex. Next base: position 73,802,247 of record NC_090275.1, on the reverse strand, counting down.
AAAGCCATGGGAAGTTTTGGGATTGCCTAATACTGTTTTGGTCCTAATATAAGACTGGGAATTTCACGTTTCTGTGTTAAAATGTTATAAAAACCATGGTAGTTTTATGTGCGCTCGTTACATTTAAAAACTTTGTATCTCGCACTCGTACCAACTTGTACAGTGAGCGCGCTTTCCAGCTAACTTCAAGGTCGCGAATAATCGTAATTTCGGAAATGTTAATATTTTTTTCTCTTTCCAATTTGATTGTGATTAGTGACGGGCAGAACTAAATATAACGCATTCGAGAACTTGAGGATTGATACTTTCTAAACCATATTCTCGCGGTCAACATAACCTTTAAAAGTTGATGTAGCCTAGGCCTAATTTACGCAGTACAAGATTTCCATAAACTGACTAGGACAGTATACTGGTGACCAAATTACAGTGGAAGATTTAAAAAAAAAAAAAATTGCCATCATGTTGGACGCTTTTGTATCCATGTGCTTTAATTTATTAGATTAGAGAATGAAAAACTACTTCTGTTCGATTGCTGTTTGGCTCAACGTTAAGGGTATTAGATTTTGCGAAGAGTTTGGCTGATCCAAGTTGCTGAATTGCAATAAGTTTTCAAAGGAATATAACAAAAGTTTTCAGAGGAAACTTACGAAGATTCCCCGGTAAAACTGTTAAGTTTCGAGATTTTAAAGTTGCGTACCGGTAATTAACGTTCCAAAGGTCTAACTTGTCTGCCTCTCACCCGGAGGGCCCCGAGTTCGATTACTGGCCAGGTGAGGCATTTTTAGCTAGATATGAGGGCTGGTTCCAGGTTCAGTCATTCTACGATTACCTTTAATTAAGGAGCTATTTAATGGTGATATAGCAACTCCGGTCTAGAGAGCCAGGAATAACTGCCGAGAGGATTCGTCACACTGACCATGCGTCATCTCGTATCTGCAGGCCTTTGGACCGAGGGTGCTCGTTTGGTAGGCGAAAGGCCCATTGGGACTGTAGTTTGGTTTTGGTTTAGGGGCATTTGTAAGATTATAAGTATACATATTTCATTTTTGTGATGTTTAGCCAAATTGTTGATGGTTCCTGAATTTTCCGTTTTCCCGTGCTGTACGTTTCTTTCCTGTGGTCCCTCAAAAAATGGAGAATCGAGGTTCCACTGTATCTAGCATCACAGAGAAATGCTGCAGACTTGTTCACAAAGAATTTATCAAGCAACAAGCTTAAGAGTTTCTGTAGGCTTATAGGATTGCAATGAAGGGATAACTGAAATGTATTTTTTTAAAATTATATATATCTTGTGTTAGTTGTAAGAAATCTACATTGAGGTTACGTGTTGTCAATTCATGTATATTATTCCTTAAGAAATTAGGTCGATTTGTCTACCTTGTTTTTCTTTGAACTGCTAGCTGTGTGTGACCTGTAGTTGTCGGAAACAGTTTGCAATAAAAGACGAGTGTGATGAAGCTGGTGTTTTTGTCGTAAAATTTGTTTGCCTGAACTGGTGTTATGAGCTAAAATGAAAAGATATCAACAATTTTACTGGATGTCTGGATTCTTTTATATTTATTGTTAGAAGTGTCACTGCCAAATTTTCACTCCCCTGCAGAAAATTACACTACTAACAATTATTTTCATTTCATATGCATTTCAGAAACATTAGCTGCCCTAGAGAGGAAAGAAGCATACCAGGACCGTAATAAATGGAGGTACATCATTTTTAAACATCCTATCCAGCTCGCTGGAAGGAATTCATGATGATGCACTCTAAATGTATCCAAAAGATGTGAAAACATTTTCTCACATAAAAATTTATTTAGGGGCTGGAAAATATAAACATATGTATGCTGGTACTATTTGGTACAGCTAGGTTAATTCGATGATGATTGTTTAAAGGGGCCTAACATCTAAGGTCATTGGCCCTAATGGTACGAAATGTACGACATGAGGTAATTAAAATATTGAAATGTATCCACTGACTAGAGTTTAAAATAAATGCAGATGAAAAATGATGATATTAAAACAATCAGTGGATCTAATTCGCAATTCCTTATGTACTATTAAAAAATAGAGAAAATAAAGGTGATAATGGAATAAGGCATTGCCTGGATATACGGATGTAGATAGCAATTCATGTCAGAAGTTAAAATAACACAAAATATGCAACACTAACTAAAATAGAGTCAATGGGATAAAAGCACAGTTGACAAAAATAAATACACCAAGACAAGAACAATATTACACACGAGAAAAAATACCACTATCCCTCATAAAACAGATGACGAGGTCTGCGGACTGCTCGTATTGCACAGGACGACTGATGGTACGCGGGAGTTTTAGACTACGACACAGACCAACCAGGTCAACGCACTCCGTAACGATGTGTACCACCGCAAGGATGTGTACCGCCGCAAGTACACACCGGAGGGGGTTTTCCTTTCAATAGATAAGAGTGCATCAGGATACCGTGGCCGATCCGAGGAAGACATAATACCACTGCTTCCCTCTGAGAAGCCCGAAGGGAAGTCCTTCATACCTTCGTTGTACCTTTTATCGCTCTCAGCTTATTGGGAAGGGGAGTGGCCTGTCTCAGCTGAGAGCGAATATCACTTGCTGGAACCTTGTAAGCACAAACGTAGAACATAGATTTTTATAGTCTGGAGCAGACTTGCAGATTTCTTTTAGTACGGTAGAGCCACCTCAAATTTCTGTAGCCCTATAATTAGGCCAATAAATTGTTGCTGGGGATAGCGCAGATCATCAATGGGGATGCATTAACTGAGGTGGAAACGTTATTCAAGCACGTGCTGCATTCTGTTTTTTCTTCGATTACACGCACTAAATAACCACACACTAATGCCTGGGAAGCAGTTTCTAAAGTGACACACACCGAGCTCGATAGCTGCAATCGCTTAAGTGCGGTCAGTATCTAGTAATCGGGAGATAGTGGGTTCGAGCCCCACTGTCGGCAGCTCTGAAGATTGTTTTCCTGGTTTCCCATTTTCACACAAGGCAAATGCCAGGCCTGTACCTTAATTAAGGCCATGACCGCTTCCTTCCAATTCCTAGGCCTTTCCTATCACATCATCGCCGTAAGACATATGTGTCGATGCGACGTAAAGCAAATGGCAAAAAAAAGTTACACACACTGACTTAGGGGGCTCACGAACATCTTCCAGTAAATCAAGTACATACTCAGTGGCATCACTGGTTCTGTTTCGTCGAGTCCGGGAGAGGATACAAAGGCAGATTTTTTTTTTTTTTTTTTTTTTTATAACGTTAGCACCATCGGTGAACATTAAAATACCGGATTTCAGAATTCTCTTTATGGAATTCTGAGCAGCCCAGTCGTCAGTCATGTCATTGCATCCTCCTCCCATTCTTATAGAACTAAACATGGCTTCAACTGGATCTCCAGAAAAGGCCCGTGTCCTGGAATGAAATACCACGGCATTCTGATTTCCTTTTCTTTGATTTGCAGAAAGGCACGCAGCAGTACACCATTTTCACTGGAAACAAGTACAGTACTAACCTATTTCCCGCTATTTCATTCCGACAAGTCTGGAGCCGGTTGGTGCTGCCACCTGCTGTGGGTATTTGTAAACGGAGTGTTTAATTTTGTGCCGTGTTAAGATGTTGTAATGAGCAGGCAGTAAAAGCAGCCATCGGATGCAGATCGAGCAGGCAGTGCTCCAGACACCACACAACTCGGCGATTTAGCATCCTCTCAAATAGCTTACACAGGCAGTTTGTAAGACGTATAGGTCTGTAACTTCCTGCATACTTAGGATCTTTGTCGGGCTTCTGGACAGGAATGACTCACCACTGAGACGGAAAAATCACCCTCTATCCAGATTCGGTTGAACACACGAAGGAGATATAGTGGACTATCCTCACTAAGGTGTTTCAACATCTGGTCATGGATATTGTCTGGTCCAGGAGACGTGTCCTTGCAAAGCGCTAAGGCGCTGCGGAGTTCCCACTCTGTAAAGGGCAGGATGTAGTCCTTTGGAGCTTGAGTGGCAAAACTAATGTGATGAACATTCTACCTCCCGCTCCAGAGCGAGGAAATCACGGTGGTAATTTCCAGAGCCAGATACATCCGCGAAATGACTAGCTAGATAGTTAGCAATCGAGAGTGGTTCAGTGACGACACTGCCTGCAATGGAAATTCCCGGTACAAAAGATAATCCTTGTATACCCGAAATACGCTGAAGTTTAGTCCATACTTGAGATGATGGAGTATATGACGTCAGACGACACATCTCTCCCACGAAGATTTCTTACTTTGGCGAATAAGGACTCGCGCCCGAGCGCAGAGTATTTTAAATGTTACCAAACTAACCACAGTTTATGAGCGCGATGGCATTCCACCAAGGAACGAGTTTTCGGCGAGGAGTCCCCAAGAAGGAAGGAATGGACTCCTCAGCAGCAGCAAGAATCACTGCCAACGGTCTACCTGGTATATGTCTATGCGAGAATATGTGCCGTAACTTACAATAAAGTGAGATGGTTCCCCTGTGTTCAAAATACATAACCCCAGCTGGGTTACTAATGTTTCCAGCTCTCATCCCCAGGTGCAAGGCGTCTCAGAGCCCCATATGGGGTGATGGGCGCTAAAATCGCAAAACAAGAGGGAGGTGGAAGCTGATCTGTAAGATCAGTGACATCATTTATATCAAGAGGCTGGCCTGGTAGAAAATAAACATTACACACTGTTGCGATGACAGGCAGCAACTGCTTCCAGTGGGGTCTTTGGAGGAACTTCTTAGCTATAGGTATCAGAACGAACAAAAATACTCACACCACCAGACGCCCGGTGAGCATAATATCATTCTGTCGAGTATAGTCTGAAATTCCTCAAGACAGTATGATGACCTGGTCTGAAGTTTGTCTCCTGAATACAGTAATAATAATAATAACTTAAATGTTTCCACCTTTTCAATACAATAAGGGCGTTATTCGCCGCCTTCTTTTCTAGTTTAGACGGGCTAGGAGATGATTTCCAAGCCCTGGTCGACGATGCTGCCTCCGCTGGCTGGGGCATGGCTTTCGCCGACGTCTTGGAGGGGGGGGACTTATTCTCCACCCCCTTTTGTGCCGGCTTAGAACTGCCATTGATGGTTATGAATTTCATGTTTTTGGTCCGTATTGAACAATATATAAGTAATAATAATAATAATAACTTAAATGTTTCCACCTTTTCAATACAATATATTCACAAATTTACAAAATTATACGGTACTAGTTTCGACCCATCTAGGGGTCATCATCAGCCGTATTGAAGCAAAGATCATTTGTGGCGAAATCCTAAGACAATATTATTTTAAAGAATAACATCTCATTTCACTTGTTATTCTTTAAAATAATATTGTCTTAGGATTTCGCCACAAATGATCTTTGCTTCAATACGGCTGATGATGACCCCTAGATGGGTCGAAACTAGTACCGTATAATTTTGTAAATTTGTGAATATATTGTATTGAAAAGGTGGAAACATTTAAGTTATTATTATTATTACTTAGAACTGCCAGCCAATATATTGTATTGAAAAGGTGGAAACATTTAAGTTATTATTATTATTACTTATATATTGTTCAATACGGACCAAAAACATGAAATTCATAACCATCAATCCTGAATACAGACTATACTTGCCGCATACTCATTAATGAGCTGATGCAGCTCAGCAAGATGCCTGTAATAACTATTACAATTCCACTGTAACAGTGCCATAGTGTGGACTATAAAAGGAGTGTTAAGTTATGAGCGACAAGATGCTCATGAACCTAAACACTATCAATATCTACATCCGTAGATGTAGATGACAGCGCGATGACATCCCGGCATCGGCAGACGGCAGGGTTGACGTCCACAACTTCGGCGCTTTCCGGGGACGGGAAGTTCCCCTACAACGGTAGCACGCAGGTTGTGGAGCAGGAGTACCTGCTGGCGCCGACTCATGCCCTCCAGATGGAGGGCATGATTTCCCTCTCGCAGGAGAAGTGCGGGAGCGCCCAGTAAGGGCGTTATTCGCCGCCTTCTTTTCTAGTTTAGACGGGCTAGGAGATGATTTCCAAGCCCTGGTCGACGATGCTGCCTCCGCTGGCTGGGGCATGGCTTTCGCCGACGTCTTGGAGGGGGGGGACTTATTCTCCACCCCCTTTTGTGCCGGCTTAGAACTGCCAGCCAGCACAGACTTCTGGTTGGTCAAAGACCGGTTCTGAGGAGCAACAGTCGCTTTGGGCGCAGCGATCATCACGGGTAACCCTGTCATGAAAGACGAACCTGGGAGACACTGAGCTATCATGCTGTAGTCGAGTGTACGGGCAGGTGTTTTCGTGGAATCAAACTTACGGCGTGCTTCCTGGTAGGAAAGACCATCCAGGGTCTTGATCTCCTGGATCTTCTTCTCACTCGGATATATCGGACACTTCCGATCCCGAGGAGAATGAAGACCAGAGCAGTTAGTGCACTTGTACGGAGTTGTGCACTTCTCCACACCGTGAGCTACTTTTCCACATGCACCACATACAGACGGATTCGAACGAGATACCATATGTCCGAATCTGTGGCATTGATAGCATCGCATAGGAGGCGGGGTGTACGGCCTCACATCGCAACGATAAGTTGTTTCTTTGACTTTCTCTGGTAGCACTGACAACTTGAAAGAGACAACGAAGGCTCCAGTGGCAACGTCTTCACCGCTGACCTTGCGCGTAATGCGCCGGACGTGTGTCACGCCACGGTTCTTCATGTCTTCAATCAACTCTTCGCCAGTGTTCAAAATAAGGTCGCGGTGAAGTGACTCCGCGAACCAGATTCAAGGATTTGTGCCACTCCACTTTGACGAGGATTTTGCCGAAGTGCTCGCACTTAAGTAACTGATCAGCTTGCGGTGCTGTACGAGTCTTCAAAAGCAAACTACCGTTACGCATTTTCGTGAGATCCACAAGTTCGTCGTAGATGCCTTCAATGTGTCTACTAAAAAGGATCGATTTTACCAGCTTAAAATCATGCCCATCAGTTCTGGTAGCAACCAGAAACCTAGGGAAGCTGGATCCAATTCCTTCACGCTGCGCATGTTCCCAGGGAGTTGAAACTCTCAGGGAAGGAAAAGTTAAAGACTTCGGTGGGGGACCACCTTGGGATGGGCGACTGTTTCAAAGCCATGCCCGAAAACATCCTCCCCAAATGCCACGCACTCCTATCAGGGGTCTTTGTAGCTGAACTAAGCTGCCAAGGCAATATCCACCTGGGGCCTATTCCACGAACGAACTTTGCAACTTTTCACTTTGCACTTTTCATTTCAGTTTTTGTTCCACGATCACTTTTCAGTTTTAGCTTGCAAAGTGAAAAGTGAAAAGTTAGGAATCTTTTCACTTTTCAAGCCTGTTATGTTCCTCCATTGGTACAGAAATGCAAAGTAATTAAGTGAAAAGTTTTCAGAAATTTTGCAGAGATGTTTCACTTTTCAGTTGTTAATTAACAAGTGTGTACACCAGTTTCTCGGCCTAGAATTTTGTTTAGTGATATAAACATGTTACAACGAGAGCTTTTGTTATCATCAAGTGAGGACAGTGATGTGAAGAATCCAACAAGAGAACATACAAAGACAGGATTAATTTTCATAACCTCACTTCGACAGAATTTCGCGAGTGTTTTCGTGTTACCCCATTACAGGCTGATTATATTCTTGAAATGATTGGTCATTTATTGAAACCTGCAACAAAAAGAAGTAAATCCCTTTCCGAAAAGGAACAAATTCTGATATGCTTACATTGGTTAGGAAATGGTGCCCAGCTGCACGGTGTGGCAGCAATGCATGGGACATCAAAATCAACTGTTTGCAGAACTGTTAGCAAAGCCATAGATGCTATAGTACATGTAATATTTCCTAACATAGTACGTTGGCCTGATAATCCACATAATACAGCGACGGAATTTCTAATGAAGGGTGGCTTTCCTTCTGTGTGTGGATGTGTTGACGGTACTCTCGTTAATATTGATGCTCCTACTGAGCACGAGGAGGTTTATGTTGATAGACACGGGCATCATTCTCTCAATAATACCCCCTCTTAATAGAAATCCTGACAATGCTGTTGAGCAACGATTTAACAAGGCACATAAAACAACACGGCGTAGTGTTGAGAACAGTATCGGAATTTTAAAGGAACGTTTTCCCTGCTTAAACCACTTACGATTATGTCCAACAAAAGCGGGAAAGGTGGTCTTAGCGTGTATTGCATTGCATAATATTGCACGTAAGGTTGGAAGAGAAAATGAAGAAAACTTACTTACATTGATGGATGAAAATGAAGACCCCAATCCTGGAAATGATGAGACACCCGATTTAGACGCCGTTGCTAAACTCAATTCGTTATTGAGATATTTCACTAACTGAACTGAACAATAGTATCTGTTTCTATATTAATAACATTAATTTTTATTTACTATACTATATTTCTACTAATCTACATATAATAAACATGTTACCATGAAATTTAAGTTAAAATCAATCACTCGGTACTTTCATTGGCTATGTATTCTATGTATTCGTCTGTATTATAGTCAAAATTCTGCGAAGCAGAAGCCGCAATGTCACTAGTAAATTCTGATGGTGGTATCTCCAATTCCCTTTCCAACTTCAGGGTTGGAATTTCCTGTGGTAAATTTCCACGTGCAGAAGTTCCTGCCTCAGTTTTTTTGTCACCGTATCTTCTTCAATGTCATCAATAGGACGCGGGGAATTCGACAGCTTCCTTTTCTTTCTCCTCGGTGTATTTTGTAGGTTTTCGAGGTTTTCGGCACTGGGAAGTTCAGCAGGAGTCGTATTGGCTCCACGGTCGCTTGATCTTCAATGTAGCTTTCAGGAAGATTCAGCCCGTCTAAAACGGCCGTATCTTTCTACAGGATGTCGAAGATAGCAGCATCCACCTCATCCAATTGTTTATCTTTCCCTCCTTCACTTCCAGTTTTCTTGGCATTATCTCTTTTTGCCTAAAAGCAAGAATTTAATGCTTCAGACGTGATATATAGGTAAGAGGAAATCATTACATATATTCTTCAATCACTTCTACATTACAATTTTATGTAACATGCTGCATCGACATATGTGAAGTTATACGAATTGATTTAAGCGATATATTCTCAATTAATGCATTTAATGAAAACTTAAATATTTACTTACTATTGCACGACATTTCCATAATCCAAATAGATTATCCCTCACGTACGTCCAAGATTTTTCAGCTCCAGCTAACTGCAAAGACTGAGCTTTCTTTAGAACTTCAGTCCAAGCGGATCGCTTGTCATCATGTGATAGATTATTTTTGAAGTCGCCAAAAAGAATGTCCCGTTTCTCCTTGACAACTTCTAACACCGCTAGTTTCTTGTAATTTTCTTTCTTTCCCATGATCAAAACTTTAAAACTGCCAGTACCACAATTATCGTCAAATTCACCGCGAAAAATAAAGTATTAAAATCATGGAGTATTATACAGATTGACCATGGAATAAACATGACCGGTTCACTCATACGCAAAAAATTTTCACTTTGCAAAGAAATTGAAAAGTAATACCTACATCATGGTGGAACAGAAAGACTTTGCACTTTGCAAGATTTGAAAAGTGAAAAGTGCAAAGTGCGTTCGTGGAACAGGCCCCTGGTCATAGCAGGTACTGCCCGGGGTCCGATGTTGGACGATGCCTAATACGGGATGACTGAGGGAGGACTCCCTCAAGTCACCCGCAATAGCACGTACCCCATAGCGTATACAGAGCACTAAATATAGAGAAAAAATAAATAGTTAATAATAATATGTCCTTCTGGCATTCGGGCGTTCAGGGACCTGTGTTGTCAGACGGATGCTACTGCAAGTGTACATGGCGCTCCCACCCTCCGCTTCATGGGTGGTTACTGACGCAGGCTTTCGGGCATAACCGCACACGTAAGAGGCCCATCTCCGAGCAGCACGCACATCAAAAATTTAGAAATGGTCTACAAGTAACCCTGAAAAAAAAGAGGGGATTATGGCCACCTGACCCTTTTAGTCGCCTTCTATGACAGGCAGGGATTACCTGTGAATGTATACAGCCCCTTCCATCCACAGGAGGTCCAACACATTATACCAAACCGCAATCATGTCCGCGCCTAGGTCGCCCCTTTTAGTCGCGTCTTACGACAGGCAGGGGATATCGCGGGTGTATTCTACATGTGCATCCCCCACCCGCAGGGGGTCTAGGTTAATTTGGGTTAAAATCATACGTTATATAGTCTTCCCATGTTGTCTATGTTCACATGGAAATAGGATTTGATTTCCGACCACATCCACGTTTTCACAATGTCTACCTATAGTCTTAGTAGTCCTTTCTACAGCTTTCCATAATGGAATGGTGAGATATTTCCCCTTTTCTTCCATACAAAATTTTAAACATTTCTCCTCTTGGAACAGATCAATTTTGTACGATTTCTTTGGAGGAATTTCCATTTCACAAGGAGCCACAGATCCATCAACCACATAAAAGTAATATAAAACGCAACAGATCTCAGACAGCAATTCTCGACCACAAAACAATTTTTAAGATAATTCAATATTGTTGTGACTGTACCCTTGTGCTCAGACAACAAACTGCAGCACTCTGTTTATAGCGAGTAGTTCCACTCGCTGCCACCGATTAAGATTCAGATGCGTAATACATACAGAAATTTTAAAAATTAAAAATTCAGAATCATTCACATTTAACTCTAGGCTGTCTAACAGCTTACAAATGAAGAAGATGCAGGCTGTGTACTCAAAGTTGACAGAAAAAATAAAAGGATATAATAACCATTCTCTCTTACTGAAATAAAAAAAAAAAAAGGTGTATACTAACCTATTTCTATCAGGGAATGAAAAGAATCATCGATGCCCTTGCGAAGAGTGAACTTTGCAACTCCAATTTCACAAGGAAAGTATGTACCTTCCTTTGAACAATAGTAATTAACATGTACAAAGTAGAACGGGAAACGCAGCAAAGCTGAAACAAAACAAGTTTATCTTATATCACAGAGATCAGATTTAAGTAAACAAACTGATGCATATTTAATTGCTCAACCCAGACTTTTCATTCCTGAAAATAGGGCAATTATGCAGAAACTCTCTTGCTCTCCGTCTCTGCAAGATCAACCACCAAGTTGTGCCGACTACAGTAGTGAAGCCGGAGAAGAGAAATGTGCTTGTGATGAACTGAGATGGACATAAAAACAGAGTACTGAGGATAAAACAAGACAACATGAACAGCGTATGATGTGTTTGTATTCATCTCATTTTAGTTGTTCCCTTTTCACAATGACCAGTAATTAAGTTCATCTTTCCAGGGTGCTTCTGATTCTTGTTTCTAGCTCTCCTTTATACTCGCACACTTATTTCTTTCTTTCCATTCTTTCTTTTACATTACAACCATCAAAAATAAAGGTAGAGATTTGCAATGATTACCTGAAAGAACATCTTGAGTTCTAACAGTCTGCTCAATCTCTTGCAACATCAGACGCTCTCGTTCCCTGCGTTCGTCTGCTTCCCTTTCTAACTGGGCATAGGAAATTCCTGTGGTGGTGTATTTATGATTCAGATTAGAACCACTTCGTACTTTTGCCAACCTTGCCTGCTCCTCATAAGGAAACTTCTCTGCAGTGGTCATCATCTGAAACAGAATAAGAGTGATGAATTAAAGAATTATTATTATTATTGTTATTTTTATGAGTGAGGCCAATACATAAGTAGCAATCACTACAGCTGATCATCTCCTCGGCATTTATCCTGCTTCATTGCGGGGTTCGCAGCTTTGCACTTCGCTCTCCAAATTGCCCTATCCTTGACACTGTATGGAGTTACACCAATCAAGAACATGCCCACCTTCAGAGCATTGAGTCATCGTTTCTTTGGCTGCCCTCACAGTCGATGGCCCTCAGAGTTCAATTCTAGTGCTGTCTTTGCAACTGAAGTGCTGTTGCTGCGCAGTACATGGTCACACCACCTCACAATTAGAAATAGGGAAGGACTTCCACCTTATCAATACTTATTTATTACACTTGTTATGCTACAGTACCGGTTTCGACCCCTACATAGGGTCATCTTCAGCTGAACAATACATTCACATACAGATCATGAAGCTATGATTGAGATTACAATGTCTGGGGAATGCCATATGATAAATATTTGGTCACGTCCAAATGGGGCATGTCAAAACGGGAACTGACATGTATGTCACTATGTGTGACAATGCATTTATATGTTTATAATGATATGATTAAGGCCTTAAAATTTTAAAGATCTTTTCTACTCTGATGGCGGGTGGCCTACATGCTGTCAGGGGAAGTGGGGTGCGGGCAGTATGTGACTGCCCAATCAGACAAAAGATCGCCTAGCGGTGGCGCTGAGAACTATTCAGTCGCCCGGAGAGTTTGCCGCGCTCACTTCACTCCACGAACTGCTGTGTTGCCGAGTAGTCTTACAGTGTGCGTTGGGTATTACAAAGAGCTTGTTTGACGAGTTTGTTTTAGGAGTAATTCTTGCCGCGTCCTTTACTGCATTCTTCGATTAACGTTTTCGTGGCATGTGATGTGACGTTAGATTTTTTTTCCTATTGTTTCTATTCGTGTCGTTCTGTGTTTTTTATATAATAATTGCGCTATATATCTTACAATAGCGAAGAGGAAGAAGATAAGGAGCCAGGGTAGAAAACTGATCAGCAATGTTCAAGAATATTATCAAAAGGAAGCAGAAAATAATGGCCCTTTAGCGAGTGTGTATAAAGTGGAGCAGAGAGTGTCGGAAGCTTGTCAAGTTAGTACACGAACCGTTCAGTGTATAGTAAAGCAAGGTAAAGACAGTACCCAGTCATCTGGTTCCATCTCATTTCAATCACCACGCAAGCGAATCAAAAGGAACTGTATAACAAAGGCAATCGACGGATTCCATAAAGATGTAATTAGAAGAACTCTCCTCAGTTATTACGTAAAGGGTGAATACCCGACACTGAACAAATTACGTGGTGATTTAGAAAGAGATATACAATTTAAATGGGAAGTTACTTCATTGTGGAGGATACTAAAGTTTATGGGGCTCAAGTATAAAAAAAGCTATGACGGAAGAAGATTTTTAATGGAGAGAGCTGATACTAGTAACAGCCAGAGGAACGTTTTTGAGAAAAATGCATCTCCTGAGGAATAAGGATCCATCGCCCCATATATTTAATTTAGATGAGACTTACATTCATCAGAATTACGCTCCAACGAAAATCTGGCAAGATAAAGAGGGTACAGGAGGTTTAAAAGTTCCTGTGGGGACAGGTGGACAAATTATTGTTTGTCACGTAGGTTTCAGTCGCACTGGTTTTCTACAGGAATGCAAATTGGTTTTCAGGCCAAAGGTGAAATCGACCAGTGATGACTACCACACTGATATGAACGCTGTGGTTTTTAAAGAGTGGTTTTTGAAGTTTTTAGAGGCTCTTGACAAAAGGAACATCAAAGATGCAGTGATTGTAATGGATAATGCCAGCTACCATTCAGTACAGCTAGAACGAATTCCTACAACGAACACACTAAAAGCCAATATATCGTGGTCATCTGCTAGGAATATTTCTCATGACAGCAATCACACCAGACTCGAACTGTTCTCTCTTGTGAAACAATTCAAGCCAAAGGCAAAAGTGTATGAAACTGATACACTTGCTGACAGAAAGGGTCATACTGTTGTTCGCCTGCCACCCTATTACTGTCAATATAACCCCATAGAACTGGTTTGGGGAAACATTAAAACTGCTGTAGGGAAAAGGAACAAAACGATCAAATTAACTGACATCCAATCTTTAATGGAAGAGGAGCTGGATAAAGTAACTGAACAAGAGTGGAAGGCTGGTGTGTCACATGCTGAAAAATTTCAAGAGGACGATTACAAAAGGGACGTGGTATTGGACACAGTCATGGACGACATCATCATAAATCTGCACAGTCACAGTGAGGAGTCGAGTGACGAGGATATTTCCAGTGACAGCTCTGGTGACGATGGCAAGTGTCGGGGTGCTGTAACATGGATCCTTCAGATGGAATAAGGTAAGATAAAGTAAGAAAATAAAATGTGTTGTGTAACTGTACTCTTGAACGAACTGTTTTTCGGTCTGTTGTCAATGCACTTGTTATCTGCATTATTAATTAACTCGTATCATACTACATTGAAGATATAAGAAAATAATAGAAATAAATAATAAAACTCATCCATGGGCCATAATCGAACTATAACATACGAAGCTCTGTATTTCACTGTTATGTGGATTTCAACACAACTTTAATTCGCGCAGCCGCTCCTGGCAACGTTGTAGTAGTGGCCTCTGTCTCTCTCCCTTTACGGCCTCTCGCGTCATCCTGGATTGGTCAGCCCCATGCTCCCCGCTTCCCCTGACAGCATGCAGGCCGCCCGCCATCAGAGTAGAAAAGACCTTTATAAGCAAGTCATATCACTCAAGCTCCAAAACCGAAGTGTACAACTATGAAAATAAGACTTGAACACAGAAGTCAACCGACAAACTGAATAACACGCAAGACACGAATGGTCATATGCATGAACTGATCCTACATATATTGTTTTTCTCTTATATACTTACAAGTTAGTTTGCAGTGGAGATAGTATTTTATAAACTAATTTTAAGACCTAAAGGACATTATTATAGACATAAATGCATTGTCACACATAGTGAGACACGCCAGTTCCCGTTTTGACATGCCCCATTTGGATGTGACCAAATATTTGTTATCATATGGCATTCCCCAGACATTGAAATCTCCATCATAGCTTCATAATCTATATGTGAATGTACTGTTCAGCTGAAGATGACCGTATGTAGGGGGTCGAAACTGGTACGGTAGCATAATAAGTGTAATAAATAAGTATTGATAAGGTGGAAGTCCTTTCCTATTTCTAATTGTGTAGTTCGTCAATACGGATATGAAGATCGCAGATTACCATACCACCTCAGGCGTGCATCTCGCATTTTCTCCAGTATTCACCAAATGCCGTCCTCACATCCTGATTTCTGACATGGACCAATTTTATGAGTATCATTGGCCATCGAAGAACC
This sequence comes from Anabrus simplex, assembly GCF_040414725.1. Classification (NCBI taxonomy): domain Eukaryota; kingdom Metazoa; phylum Arthropoda; class Insecta; order Orthoptera; family Tettigoniidae; genus Anabrus; species Anabrus simplex. The sequence continues at coordinate 73,787,140 of NC_090275.1, read as the reverse complement.
TTAATTTCTATGTCATGAAGGTAGTGTTCATGTTTCTTTGTGACAGGCCAACACTCCTCGCCATACAATGCGGCTGGACTTACAACCATTATGTACATCTTTGATTTCATATGTAATGCAATCTTACAATCAAAAAGAACTCCCGAAACCTGGCGTCACCAAATCCAGGCAGCGTTGGGTCTGTTCCGTGCATCTGCAAGTGTGGTACAATCCAAACAGATGACAAATCTCAAACACTTAAAATCACTAGTCTTAGGGAGATCAACACCATCACTGTTAACTGACCCATCATTCTGCTCTCCACACCAAGCACAATGTCTCCTTCAGATTAAGTCCCTAACCATATCCTTTTCAGACCATGTACGCACAAATGTGCAGGTTCGTATTTTATTTATGTCTGAGCTTATATGAAGTTTTCTTGGTGCTAGACCGGACTGCAGTGCTTGAGTGGGACACGTAGCACGTGCTTCAGTTGTTTTTATTTAGCGCTTGACCACTCGCTGACATCTTCTCCAGCCAAAGAACTGGCGGCAACAGATCATGCCGCTCGTGAAGCACGCCTCATCATGCAATAACAGCGTAGCGCATGGTACCAGTTTTAGTGAGCTCCTGACCTCTAGCGGCACCCTAGCGAACTAAGACCTGGATAGGGTTGTAGTGAAAGGACCGGGAAATTCGAAAACGGTATTCATGCAATAACAGCGTAAGTAGACTTACGCTGTTACTGCATCTAGCTCCTCAATTGTGTGGGTGGTTTTCAGATATTTTTTATTTTGTAAAATAAACTATAAACATATGCACTTGAGAGCATTATAGTAAGTTTTTGACGTACAAACAAAAATTCAAACCTCCAGTTTTCTTTCAGGTCGGAAAGGGATAATCACTGAGGCCAGTCTCCCAGTATTGGATTAAGTGCAATAAGTTTTTCGTCAGCAAAAATCAGTGTTCACGGGTATGGAGTATGCAATGCCGCATCTATGGTGTCCAGGCACAGGATAAACAGGAGAGAATGCATATCCCTGCTAAACACCAACATGGATCTTAAATGGTGCAGAGGTTTCTGTGGCTCACCAGATCTTTCTGGTAACATAACTATAAAGGATCTGAGTCAACTGAATATACACTTCTGGTATTCCATGCATTCTAAGCACTTGCCAGATAAGGTTGTGTGGCAGAAAAGTAACCTGATTCAACACAAAGACCAACAGCTTAAGGTGGATGAGATTTTGTAGGATGGCAAGGGGTCCCACAGAAAATACTACTGAAACTCCCGTATATGTAGTGCATGCCCTTCAGAGGACCGGCCTAAAACTTTCCTGCTGGCAGTAACTAAAAGACTTTCTCACCAGACTTCGCCGGCAAGTCGGCCGAGATTCCAATACCACATCTCGTGCACTTGGCTCAAAGAAATATTGTGAGAAATTAGAGGTAATATCCATGCTACTTTTTATAGCTGAGACGGGCTACGCGTACCCAGTGGCATTCAAAGAGTTTGGCAAACGTCTGATCTCCCTGGCCACTAACTTGCCTAGTAGGGGGTGATTTATGACAGCAGTGGGCTTTAAAACGGAAGTTTGCATTCCCCTTCAGAAATCCTCACAGCTCTGTTGCCAATGCACCTCTTGTTAAATAGACGTCAGTCTCTCTTTTCAGCTCAGACAATTCACACTTGCTTTGTTCACTGTTTGAAAGTTTTGGATTATTTCTTTGCCTCGTTAATATTTATGAAGTGTATTAAATTAATGTCTATATGAATTATTTAATTTTAATTCATATAGACATTATTTTAACACCTATGAACGGCAGATATCGGCAGGACTTCAAGTTTTAATGAAATTTCATTTATTCTTAACTCAACTTTATTTGAACTTCGCAAGATAGCAAGCAAGATCAAGGATACTGTGAATTCATATCACTATAAGACGCTGTACTTAATATTTGATCAGACATTACTATACTGTGTTTTTAATTGTATATGACAAGATGGGATTTTAATTCCATGTTTTTTAACATCCAAATTTTTTAAATGTTACATTGTAATGGTCTTAGTTTTGAATTTTAATGGGGGGCCCCCTATTTTATCAGGTCTTACTGTATACTGAATTTTAATCCACTAGCTGAGGAAGAGAATGCATAAACATTCTCGAAACATGTACTAGATGTTAAGGTGAAAGGTAAATAATAAATAGTATTGACTAGGCGGACCATCTACCAACATATTTGCTGTTATTAAGTCAATACGGATCCAATACCAGCCACTATGGTCAAGATTATTAATTTGCTTTACATCGCACAGTCAAGATAGGTCTTATGGTGACGATGGGACAGGAAAGGCCTAGGAATGGGAAGGAAGCATCCATGGCCTTAAGGTACGGCCCCAGCATTTGCCTGGTGTGAAAATGGGAAACTACAGAAAACCATCTTCAGGGCTGCTGACAGTGGGGTTCGAACCCACTATCTCCCGGATGCGAGCTCACAGCTGTGTGCTCCTAACCGCACAGCCAACTCGCCCGGTATTTTTATCCTTCGATTTATTGACTTGGCTCGTATATGCTAAAACCTGGGCTAAGTTGGATAATATTTTAAACACCAACATCACTATTTTCACCTGTGTGCAATTATGTTATTTATTTCACTAATATTATGATAATTATTATAATTGAGCAATGTTAACTTATAAGACCTCAACAGACAAGCATTGGTTTTGTGTAGAGTTATGCATTTGTTAAATTCACGTTTCCTTTCATGATGTACATGCCTATTTTTTTTTGTTATATTATAGAGTATTTAGCTATAGCCTAAATTTCTTTACAAATGTAAGCTCTTCAACAAAGACATAAATAACTGTCACATGCCAAGATAAATTGGTATAAAAAGAGCTGTCAATATGGTTCATAACCCCTTTGCTTTATTACCTAGACATGGATCACCCAAAACATAGGTTAGGTTTGGAGAATACTTTAATAATCAGCATTAATTAATGCACTGGTTATTACTTTCATATTCCAAGATGTAAATGAAGCATTTAACTAAAGCATCATACATTAAAATTCAAAGTGTTACCACTAGAACAGCCGACATGGAAAAGTGATTGAAAATTCAAACAAATTACACTTACGTTAACATGATCTTTAGAAAAATAAACTGTAGACTTTTCCAATATATCACCAGCATTTCTCCGACTCGCCAAAATCCATTTCTCCCTAGTTTTAGCGTCTTTGGAACGTTTATGAACAATTTGTTTGGGATGCTATGTGATGTGCTTTTGCTCATCGGAACTATACACCATTTATAATTTTTATGCCTCACTGTCTGTGCAGGATTCATTTTAAGTCTAAAATATACCACTCAGATTATTATCCGGATGTATAAACTTCGAATTTAACCAAACCAGACACCAACATAAAGTAGAAATACGCTAAGTGTATCCTGCTTCTCACAGCACACTGTTATTTCGTCTGCTAATTCGTCAACCTGTACAATGACGTCAGACCAATGAGATCACGTACTTGCGTGACGTGACATTTTCGTACTTTAAGATTTTCATCATGTTTGGAGTTTTTATTTGTACATTCTGATCACATTTTTGAATTCTGCGTGAAATTTTGAATCAGATTAGCATATTTTTAATTAAAACCCCGGATCGTGCATGTTCCCTATTGTAAAATGACTGAAGTTATCATGAATGCATACTTCATGATATCCATGCAATTCTCCGACTTCTTTAACAATCATGCATTCTCTGAACGTTGAATTCGAAGTACATGTTCATGACTTTTCATTTCAAAGATCGCCCACTTAGTGGCCAGGATTCAAAGAATACTTCAGTCAATAGACCAGCAACTACAGTCCGTCTCACCATGTTTGAGATACGAAGAAAACAACCACAAGCACCAGTATTCTGAAATACTACCTGTTCCAAAAAAATTATCTTTCGTTCATTAGACTCTTTCACCTGAGCAACCATACTCATTAAGATTTATTTAAATCACAGAGGAGTTATAACAATTCAATTTTCTGCTGAGAGGTTTGTAGTAGGGAGACTAAAGGTAAGGACAACCTAATATTTAGTCATATATAAATATCATGCCAGCCAAAATGCTCATTGAAATAACACCTGCCTGTTTAAACAGAAACATAATACATACAACCAATCCACAAAAGAAAATTAATCATGCATTAATGGGTAACAATAAGCCTCACAGTTTACTCGCTATCCTGCAGTTGTTCAATTCCTTCCATGTTGGTGTTGTCATCGGTATCCATGTCATCAGCCAAGTTGATAAACCGTTCACGGACTTCCTCCGCAATGCCATCCAGATTCCACATATTAGCTTCCTCCTCATCGATAATGTGTTGAATGCAGGATTTCCAGCAGTCAGTAGTGACAGTATCAAGTCCTTCAATCAATAGTTCTCCACTTCTTTAATGGTGAAACTGACTATTTCGAGCCACATGTCCCTTAACCTGGCTCCATACAAGCTCTACTGGGTTTAAGGACCAATGATACAGAGGTAATCTTAATACATGTCTCCCGAGTCCACTGCGGCCTTGTCAACTTGATACTCATTACAAGCATCACGAATGTGCTGTGGTATTAATGCCAGTAGTTCAACTTGAATGTACTGCGGATCATACGAAATTCCTTTAGTGTCTAACCAGTTCTGTATGTTCATGTATCTCCAAGACTCGTTCAGAATTCTCGACTAACAGAGTGATAAGGAGCATTGTCTAAAACAACCAAAGCATTGATTTCCAGACAGGGAAGAATTTCAACAAACCATTTCTCGAATACATTTCCATCCATTTCCTCATGATAATCCTTTGTAGACTTCGATTCGAACAATAACAGTCCAACTTCCACAAAACCGTTTTCATTTCCTATGTGGAGAACAATTAGCCGTTTACCCTTGCCGGAGGGAGATTTTGATGATGCTTACTGTTTAAAGGGGCCTGACATCTAAGGTCATCGGCCCCGAGGGAGATTTAAACCCACTCAATAATCCCCTAAGAAATCCACCTTTGCTGGATTTTATAGTTACATCTTCCCAAATTTTGGTAGTAGTGTGCCCTGCATTTACCCACGTTTCATCAAGGAAATAAAAAGGTCTACCCTCTTCACGAAATTTCCTAATCTGACTTTCATCTCCACAACACTATTTCATCCTTTCCAATAAGAGCACACTGGCGATTTCAGGATACATAAGTGAAGTTCAATATTTTTAAAAGCCTGAAGAGTCGCACGAGAAAAGTTAGGTAATAAATCATAACTATTAACTTAAGCTAATATTTTATTCAGAGTTGGTATTTAGTTTCTTAAAAAGAAGTCTTGAATTTTTTTACAGATAGTGTCTTTTGTAAAATTGTCGTATTTTTCACTTAGCTTTGTCACTTTACGGGTTTTCTTAGGAGTAACTAGTTTCCTATCAACCTTAAGATGTTTCCTAGCATGGTTACACCAGCCACTGCACGTGTTACTTCATCCAAAGTACTGCCAGGATTTTCTTCACGAAATTTGGAAGACACATTTAACACACACGTCTTCTCGCCATTCGTTAGTGGTTTTTCTTTATGTTTAATCGCAGACTGGCCTGGTTCACATTTGGTTTACAATTACGGCACTTTGCCGCGCACACACATACTAGACGGACGTTTGCACTTCCAAACAGTACACTTGAAAACATGTATTTTTATTCACAATAAACTTAGAATGAGCAAAGTGGGCACGTGCTTTGGATCAGCAGTCACGGAGCCACTGGGCTCAACGATCATGTTTGCGAAATGGATCATTGTTTCCCGCAAACTCTTCCGTCAAGTGACTTGCCTCCCTATGTCTGGGAGTCATAACATATTTGTATATACTGTACATGTAGGAAGAATAAGGAATATTCAAATTATATTGCTAATAATAAGCAAGAGCATCATCTGTTAGGCTTATTACATTCCTTGTAAACCTTGTAAGTTCAGCAACGTTAATTTTTGTACATTTGTTCATATAGGGAGCGAGTTACTAAAACCAAACATTGAAAATATTGTGTACTTCGTATCTCAAACATGGTGAGACGGACTGTACACTGACTGTCCTAACCACTCTTCAATGGCGCCAACCGATCATAATATCCTCCACAGTGCAACGAATACAAATTTTGCTGCCTAGAGACACAGAGTACAGAAATCACATAAAAACTGGATTGGGTGATGGTGAATATAGAAGGAGATTTTTCTACGACAGCATACCATTGTTCAGCTGAGTTCCTTCCTAGTTCTCAGTTTCACCAGAGACTGCAGCCAGTGTTCAAAGGTCAAAATTCTGGTCTAAAAATTTGTATGGAAAAAACACAAACCACTTTAAGGAGTTTGAAATTCATTTTCTCAAGTCCCGGGTTCTAAACACAGCAAGGTAGGAGCTTCATTGGTTATTTTCTCCGACTCGAGGACTGGGTATTTGTGCATTACATTTCATCTCAGGGCCCCGCTTGCACAGATGCACAGGTCATCCTATGTGCGTCAACTTGAAAGTCCTATATCAGGCCACATCATCATCAACATTATGATACTATTTCTGTACACTGTAGAACACAAAAATTTAACTCACACTCCATTGAACTCCTGCAGCTTGGGATAGCTCCGAATTGTTGCTGAACCTGCGACCTTCAGCTTCCATGGTCTTACGGAAATGTTGCATAAAGAAATAAAATCCATTCTTCTCCTGTGATGACTTCTTCTTCCTCTTTTCTAAAGGCATTCTGAGTCACTTATCTGAAACAAAGCAGAGAAGTTCATAACTGTCAATGGTAACCTATAACAAACTTGCTTATGAACATAAACCTTAACAGCAGAAGGTTATTTTCAAATAAAGACTGTATTTTATCAGTTATATTTCCCACAACAAGATGGGTATTCAGTTAATTATTATTAAACATAGATGCATCACGAGATGAAGGTAGAACTAGATACCTGCACGCATGCACGTGCACCACTACCTATAATACGGCCTGAAATATGCTAAACGCAATGAACACTTACTAGCTTTGTTCCATCAACAAAGAACAGACCAGAAGACATGTCTCTACAAGGAGGTAGTAGTGGTGATAATTGTTTTAACCCGTTTGGTGGGCGATGCGGCGAGATCCACGGCTACAAGTCACTTGCTTGACGGGGAACGCGGATATATCCGCCGATTCAAATTATATATTTTTTCTCAATTGCCTGCCTATAGAGGTTTATTTCCTTTTCAGCAGCATATTCTGGACGAGTCTGCCTTCTGATGTGAATTTTTTTCAACTATATTCTCCCAATACCAATGTGTCATCCACGAGATGCATCATAAAGAACGCAGCTTACGTCTGGGCAAGAACAACCTAAGGCCTAACAGCTTCGCACTGAAGCTTTTGCTCATCGCCTAATCGTCCGTTGGATGTAATGATATTGCTGTAGAAGGGATTTCTAGAGATTATGATACTGAACAGACCTCTCTGACTCAAGCCTGGGGATAATAAATCAGGTCACATTTTAGAAATGTGACCTGATTTATTATCCCTGTTGGAGATTCATAGAAAAGGACTCGTACACACTCTAACGGCGTTATGTGATTTGGATATGCAATCTCCCTGTACATAGTTTAGTATTTCAAGTATGAGCTCCTGCTATCTAGCGGAGCTACGGGAAACTGCCATTTCGCTTGTATTTATGCTTTTGTTTTGTACTGGTTTGTAGTAAGTAAGAATAAAGATGGCAGCCATGACGAAGTAAAGTGATTCAGTGTTTTATTTATTAGTGATATCCCCAACATTTATGGTGCCGAAATAACCCATCTGTTCAAGTTACGATACGTTTCATCACGAACTTTCAAGATTTGGAGAACTTTCACGCCAAGTAACCACGGATCTCCTGTAAGGGGAATGTTTCATCACGCCACTCGACCCAGGATCACGATGAGTAGAACAGTTATTTCTTCTGAGTTACAATGTACTGAATCACTAACGTAGCATGCTATACAGGGATTATACGGCATTATTGCATTGGTGTAGATATTATTTCTGCATGCTTCAAGAATATCGTTATTTCTAAAAACTCCACGCCGGTCTGTGTGACAAGTGCTGCCACCTACTGGAAACAAGGCGGACTATTACCGGCACAACTACCTACAGTCACGGGAACAAAGCCCTGCCTGCAGCACGTTCATCTGCACCCCCTCCTCAGCCGTCATAAATCGCCAGTTTGTCACACCCTCAGCGATGTCTGTCCCTTCTGAAAAGAAAGCGAAGTACTCTGCGAGCTAATTTAACGCGCTTTGTCAATCTTTTAAAAGACAAAACAAGTACACCAGACTATGACGAAATAGAATATCTTCGTGATAGACTTCAGAACACTTTGCAATTATTAGTTTCCTCAGATGATGTTATACACAACCAGTTACCCGACACAGATTATGAAACAGATGTACAGGCATGTGAAAACTATGTCGACAGTGCAACAAGAGCTATACAGCATGCCAACAAAGTTCTTACACGGAAACCAGCAGAGACAAATGCGTCAGCATCCATTCCCAGTTCTAGCTATTATGTTCCACCCCCAGTTGTTCCAGAATTTAAACTCCCGACAATACACATAGAGCCATTCTCAGGTGACATAGAGTCCTGGTCTCGTTTCTGGGAACAGTTCGAGACAGCAGTTGACAACAACACCACGATTCCAGACATTAGCAAGCACGTGTTATTACGAGGATATCTACGAGGGGAACCCAAGCAACTCGTCGATGGTATAGCACTTAGTTCAGAAACCTACGCCCAGGTCAAGACTTTACTTACTGAACGTTATGGCGACAAGGATAAAATAATTCAGGCTCATCTGAACTACCTGGAGAATTTACCACCCACATTATCAGAGAATCCTGATGATCTCAACGTGACATACCTGGAGTGCCACCGTAGAGTTCAAGCCCTCAAGGCGCTCGGCGAAGACAATGTTTACGGACGCGTGATTGCCCCGAAGATTTTACGAGCTTTTCCAGCGCCAATCTGCACACGTTGGCTAATTCACGCAAAGCGCAATAAAATCCCCGAAGGTCATATGATGTCTCTGATAGAATTTCTTCGTGAGGAGGTAGAAGCGGCCCTTAGCACTCAGAAACTCAGGGGAGAGACCAGCATCGCACTTCCATCACTTTACCAACCTACGGCAGCTGCTCTCCAAGTCAGTACTAGGCCACAAAAGTTAAGGAGGGAGCAGAACAAGCCCGCAATAACACCATTCTGTGCCTTCTGCGAAAGCAGAGGTCACTGGGCACAGGGATGCACACAAGTAGTCCTACCCCAAGCTAGGATGGAGAAGCTGAAACTCTCCAAAAGATGCTTTCTGTGCCTCAATCGAGGTCACAACGTCCAGAACTGCAACAAGAAGGGCAGAGTGTCATGCTCTAAATGCAAACAACTTCACCACGTATCCATCTGCAACCAGAGCCAATCCCAGTCAACTTCTGTCGGAAAGATTGAAACAGGGCCACCCAGTTTTTCATTTCTGCAGACAGCCCGTGTTCAGATACAAGGACCAACAGGGACACACAAAATCACACGATGCCTTTTAGACGCTGGAAGTCAATCAAGTTTTATTGCCACGTCATTATTGGACACTCTACAGCTACCAGTAATCTGTATTCGAGACCTAGCAGTCACAGCCTTCGAAACAACTAGCAATAGCTTTCAGCCACGTCGGCTCACCCAATTTGAAATTATCGGATTTTCGACAAAAACCGCCGTCACTATCACAGCTTTCGAAAGTGCCAACACTTATTCATCTCACCCAGCAGTCACTCTTAAGCACAGCAATCTGCCACTCGCTGATCCAAAAACCAACGACGCAGATGACTTGCCGATTGAAATCCTTATTGGTGCAGACAATTATTGGAAAGTCGTGAAACTAGATCCACCACAGCCCATCACACCCTCCTTAGTCCTACTTCCAACAATCTTCGGTTGGGTCCTCACAGGCAACCGTTCTGGTACCACTGTCAATCATGTCATGACGAACCACGTCTCAGTCAACAATGACGAGATATCTGACGACTCCATGCGACGTTTTTGGGACCTCGAGACAATCGGCATTCGAGAAACGAAACACAGACAGCTAGACGACACGGACGCTGCTATTCTTCAAGAGTTCCACGACAATTACCGCACCCACGACGGACGAAGAGTCGTATCCCTTCCTCGCAAACGGGATATAGTCTTATCCGATAATTTGGCAACAACCGAGGCAAGATTTCGAACACTACAGAGACGGCTACATCAAGACGCAACATTCAAGAACATGTATCAGACGCTAATGTTGGACTACGTGCTTCGAGAGCAAGTGGAACTAGCCCCCGATACCGCAATCCCTGGAAATATGTTTTATCTGCCACATCATGCCGTCAAGAAGGAGAAACGAGATGCCACTAAATGGAGGATAGTGTACGACGCTTCCTCTCACGAACCAGGATTCCCATCCCTCAACGATACCCTCCACATGGGTCCAAATCTCCTACCCGAAATTTTTGCCACCCTCTTAAGGTTTCGATTGCATCGAAAAGCCATCGCATGTGACGGTACCCAGGCGTTCCTCCAGCTAGCCCTCGACGAACAAGATAGAGATCTCACCAGATTTCTTTGGTACCGCATCGACACTACTACAGACGGAATCTACACGACAACAGAGGACGTCGTAACGTACCGATTCACCCGCCTACCCTTTGGCCTCACCTGTAGCCCGTTCCTCCTCTCAGCCACTCTCCGTGAACTAGCTACCCTACACTACAACACTTATCCCACGGCCGCACCTCTCCTAGATGCTTGCACATTTATGGATGACTTCACTGCCAGCGTAGAAGACGACAATACGGCCGTTACTCTTTATTATGAACTGATAGCCCTCCTGCGCCACATTAGACTCCCACTCTCCAAATGGGTCACGAATTCCTTGCCATTAATGAACATTTGGAAAGCAGAAACTCGAGAAGTCGTACTGCAGACACGAGTATTAGGTATCGACTGGAATGCGGAATCAGACCAACTCTTTACAACCCCAGGTGACGTCACTGCAAAACTATCCACACAGCCAGCAACTAAACGACAGTTACTGAAAGCCACCGCACGCTTCTACGACCCACTTGGACTATTTTCACCCGTGTCAATCACTGCCAAAATCCTTTTCCAAGATACTTGGTGCCTAGGACTGGCATGGGAAGAAATTTTACCGCCTAATCTTGCCCATCGATGGAACGATTGGCTCTCACACCTACAGTACCTCTCTCCAATCCGGATACCACGATGGATTGCCATTTCAAATTCCGGTACAGACATATCACTGCACGTGTTTTGCGACGCCTCCGAAAGAGCATACGGCGCCGCATTGTACGTCCGGTCACTTGTCGACGACGCTTACACTGTTCGTTTAGTCTGCAGCAAGGCCAGACTATCCCCTGTGAAGAAAGTGACCCTTCCTAGGCTCGAATTGTTAGCAGCCTTGGTCGGATCCCGACTTCTACATTATTTTTACGAAGCCACTGGAGTAACGTCCATCCCTGCCACGTTATGGAGCGATTCTACAGTCACACTGGGGTGGATAAGAAGTAATCCCAACCGTTGGAAGACATTTGTCTGTAACCGAGTGACTGAAATTTTGACTCATACCACGTCCAGTCAGTGGAGACACTGTCCCGGAATCAACAACCCAGCTGACCACCTTTCTAGAGGACTTCAAGCACATCAACTGGAGTCCTTGGACTCATGGTGGCACGGACCTTCGTGGTTGAATGGACCTTCCTACTCATGGCCCAGAGATGTCACCCCCACTAATATGAATCTACCTGAGGAAAGGAAGACCACTCAAGTTCTTGCAACCACCAGCCCAGAACCATTGTTTGCTGCCTCACGATTTAGTACATACTGGAAACTTTTAAGGGTTACCGCATGGATTCTACGATTCGTGAAATGTTTGAAGGAGAAAACTAAGTATTGTCAGAACTTCACAGCCTCAGAAATGGAAGAAGCAAGAACGTACTGGATAAAGCAGGTTCAACAGGAATGTTTTGCTTCTGAACTGCAAGCCCTGAAGAATAATCTTCCACTAGCACGAGCTTCGAAGATCTTTCGCTACAATCCATTTCTACAACATGGTATCCTCAGACTAGGCGGACGGCTACAACACGCAGACATCTCGAGCAACGAAAAGCACCCAATACTTCTGGATGGCTCACACGCTTTCTGCAAACTTCTGATAAAACAAACTCATATAAGACTTCACCATCTAGGTGTTCCCACTATCCTAACTGAACTACGCACAGAATTCTGGATCTTGCGAGCACGCCAAACAATCAAGAAGGTCTTACACACTTGTCTTCCGTGTAAAGTTGTTCACCAGAGGAGACCGACGGAATTAGAAGCACCACTTCCTCTGGATCGTCTACGTCCTTCCAGACCATTCGAAGTAACGGGACTAGACTTCGCAGGACCACTGTACGTTACTTCTGGCAACCTCATGAAGAAAGCCTACATTGCATTATTCACCTGTGCAACAACGCGTGCCTTACACTTGGAACTGTGCGGTGACATGTCGACAGACAAATTCCTACAGGCCTTGCAGAAGTTTATAGGCCGACGTGGTATACCACACACGATCTACAGCGACAACGCTCAGACATTCCATTCAGCGAACGCAGAGTTAACAGACTTGTGGAGAGAACTGACAGCGGCACGGACACACCACTATATGGCCCAGCAAGGTATCACATGGAAGTTCATTGCCCCACGTGCCGCTTGGTGGGGAGGATGGTGGGAAAGACTAATTGGCCTCACCAAGCGATGTCTACGGAAAATACTTGGACGTTCCACTATTGATGATGAAGGGCTACGGACTGTTTTGACCAGCATAGAAGCCGTATTAAACACAAGACCCTTGACGCAACATGATGACAGTGGTGGTGTATTGACTCCAGCCCACTTCCTCGTTGGCGATCAACTCACCACGATACCTACTGGACCAGAACCACCTAGGCGAGACCTTGTTAGAACCTTCAGACTACTCCAGCGAATGACTGACGACTTCTGGAAGCGTTGGAGTAAAGAGTATTTGCTACTATTACGGAATTTTCACGAAGTTCGCCAGCCCAGAGATCACGGGTCAAGAATCAGGGTCGGTGACGTAGTTTTACTACAAGAAGATACACGCCCAAGACACATGTGGAATAAAGCACGGGTCGAAGAATTACGCGAAGGACGTGACGGGAGAACTAGAACAGTTATTCTTCGCACCTCGGGCGGAAACAATGTGACACGACCTGTCCAGCTGGTCATCCCACTCGAGATAGACCAGGGTGGGGAGGATGTTGGAGATTCATAGAAAAGGACTCGTACACACTCTAACGGCGTTATGTGATTTGGATATGCAATCTCCCTGTACATAGTTTAGTATTTCAAGTATGAGCTCCTGCTATCTAGCGGAGCTACGGGAAACTGCCATTTCGCTTGTATTTATGCTTTTGTTTTGTACTGGTTTGTAGTAAGTAAGAATAAAGATGGCAGCCATGACGAAGTAAAGTGATTCAGTGTTTTATTTATTAGTGATATCCCCAACAATCCCCAGGCTTGAGTTCTTCCTTCAAAGTTGCTTTATGTCGCACTGACACAGATAGGTCTTATGGCGACGATGGAACAGGAAATGGCTAGGAATGGGAAGGAAGCGGCCGTGGCCTTAATTAAGGTACAGCATTTCCCTGGTGTGAAAATGGGAAACCATGGAAAACCATCTTCAGGGCTGCCAATGGTAGGATTCAAACCCAATATCTCCTGAATGGACGCTCACAGCTACGTGACCCTAACCACAGAGCCAACTCACTTGGTAAAAAAAAAAACTAGGCCATGCTAGACACAAAGTTCACACAAACATTTAAAAAAAAAGTTAAGGAGTCCTAACACCCAACGATCCAACAAAGTAAACAATGGGTGGAGTGAATATTTGAAAGAAATTTGGCAATGCTGCAATACATCATTGGTTCCCGAAACTCATTCAATCTCAGTCTTTGAAGATTTAATCGAAGATTCATGAAACAGAATTTCAGCTTATTAGGTTGTTATGCTGGCCCGCTGGCCAGGAATGTTAAGATATGAGATATGAAGTCAATATGGTCTGACACTAGTTAGCCCGTTCCGAATCCCGAGGGTGGAAAATGTCTTCATCAGAATGTTGGCCGCCAGAGTGGAGGTAGTGGTGGTGTACAATTTCTAATCGATTTGAGTGCCAAATCGCTGGATTTGATTCCAAATTTCTCTGCAACGTTTATATGGAGTGAGAACATTGAATGGTGGTGGCGAATCATCCGTAGGATAGGAATGTCAATCCTTGATCAGACCTCTTGGTGTTATTCGATCTGCACCAGGCGAACCGAACACATCCTGTGACACTCCTGGCACTAAAAGCCATAATAGGTCATGTTGAGTATATCTAGTAAATGCCAAAGAGATTTAAAGTACAGAACAAAAACGGCAAACCAGACCCAGTGGAATCCGAACCCTCATTCTTCTGATTCTGAGTCAGATACTCTAACAATTGTGCTATGGTAACGTAGGTAACATTTCTTCTGTCAGAAAGATCTGAGCTACTGAAACTAGTCATACTCATCAATCTATAAAAGGTATGACTCACTAATACAGCTATGGTGAGTTATCAGAAATTAAGTAATAAAAATCTATATTCAAGCTGCCCAAACTTTATACAAGGCAATGACAGCCTGCATACAGACAGGCAATAGAGCTACAACTCCATTAAGTAATTAAAGATCTACGACCAGGATGCATCATTGCTCCCCTACAACGCCATTAATGACCGCACATCCACTGAAATGAAAACAGACAAATCACACATGTCACTCAATCATGTCATGAGCCAATCTAAGGATGCGAGCACTGGAGAGAAATGTTTACTAACTACAGCGGTTAAAACTGACATACAACAAAAGTCCCATAAGGCTGAAAGAAGCACCATAATTGGTCCCAACCAATTCAATCATTCTATATCATCAATCATTCCATGCGTGAGGTTTTTGGCACGTTTCAGATACCAGTGATGTTGAGATGAAGGGAGTTACAAAAAAAACCACCTCAACCAGAGGAGCCAAAACAATGCTTTTAATAATTGCAGTCAAACCAGCAAACCTTGTTGGAAACAGTGGCCACAGATCTTCGTTTCACACTTGGAAGTGATGCTCGTACTCGCATCATTCGTTGGGAGGTGTTTGCACTTCAATTCCACGAGCAACAAGTGGCACATAAAACAATGATCACTCACCTGAATGCTCAGCACCAATTACAGTGGTGTAAAACATGTCTGTGGGCTCATAGCAATGGAAGAGCAACACATGCAGTGACGAATCTGTCCTACTCCACAATGTTATCACACTTTGATGTTAAAACTTTGGAACAAAGACGTAAAAAGTCCATGATGTTATTTTTGTATAAAATATTGAATAGTAAAATTGATGAAGAGTTACTTCAAAGGATACCATTTTACGTTCCTTGGAAGTCTGGCAGATTCAAGAATTTGTTTTACATTAAGAAATGCCGCACAGAAGCCCATAAGAATTCTCTTAATAAAATTCTGAAACTTTATAATACATTAAATACATATAATTTGGATATCTTTTTCATGAATCGAATCAACTTGGAATTGGCGTGTGATACTTTCCTATAATGCACATACTGTTGAATATTATCTCTGTTTTCTGTATATGTCTTATTTCATTCTTCTAGTTCTTTTATTTCTCTTCTATTTGAATTCACAGTTTTCAAATGACCTATAAATTAAACACTTTACTTCTCTTTTTAGAATATTATTTTGCATAATATGTCATGTTTAAGACTAAGACTGTATAATTTAACTGTATAACTGAATGTGTTACTTTGTGTTAGGCACCACCGTAAAATAATTATTAATGTAGTAACTGTATATTTTTATTGTATTACCAACTTTGTATTGTTTGGGTAGTTCATTGTATTCTTTGTATTGTCTTTTTTTTTCATTTAATGTTTAGTAGTGTAACTATTAATTGTACTGTATACTGTGAACATTGTAATTGGGCAAAAAGCCTGTTATGTTCATCACTGAATAAATAAGAATCACAACACAATGCAGCAGTCCAATGGACGTATTGAACTGGTGAAAGCCAAGTTATTTCATTTCTTATTACAAAAACTGGCCCTTAACAGGCTTGTCATAATACACATTAGTTAAACAAGTGTATTATGAGGACACACATGGTCAATTCACATTTGGAACTGGATCCCAGAGTAAAGGAGAAAAAGAGGAAGACCTAAGCGATTGTGGTAGGACAAAGTAAATACAATACTGACAACTGAAAGAACTTGCAGATCAACAATGGACAAACAAAAATGTAGATACCTACGATGCGAGACATTTTTGTGAGGTGCTTTACGTTTCACCAACACAGTTAGGTCTTATGGTGACAATGGGATAGAAAAGGGCCAGGAGTGGGAAGGAAGCAGCCATAGGCTTAATTAAGGCACAGCCTTAGCATTTGCCTGGTGTGAAAATGGGAAACTACAGAAAACCACCTTCAGGACTGCCGACAGTGGGGCTGCAAGAGACTTGATATGAAGGGAGTTCAATATATAATGCAACACATTTTGTTTCCTAAAAGCAGGTTAATGTTATTGAGAAATCAAATACACCATGTTATTCCCCAAGCCTTTTGCTACAATACCCTATTTTTCAACAATCTCTGTTCAATGCTACGGCCTTACGCCACCGTAATGTGAGAGCCTGTATGCCTGCATGGTACCACTCGACTGGTCAATGTCAGAGCCAACATCGTGCTGCGTTGATAACTTCCCCATCATCCACGTGGTGCTTCTCGCAGAGTGCATCCTTCATTGGGCCACACAGATGGAAGTCAGAAGGCTGTAGGGTGGATGAGGAAGAACAGTCCACTGAAGTTGTGTGTGCTCTTGACAGATGCACAGATTTACGTGAGGTCTTGGGGTTGACATGGAGAAGTTAGTTTGCATTTTTGTGGCTACGAACATGCTGAAGTCGTTTCTTCAATTTCCTTAGAGTAGAACAATACACTTCCGAGTTGATTGTTTCACCACATTGAACAGAATAACCCCTTCAGAGTAAGGCCGCGTGCACACCGAGCGCGCTTCGCATAGTGTGTCGCGTGTTGCTCAACGCCAAGCGTCACGCTAAGCATAACCAGTGCTTTGTTCCTAAGCCAGGTGTTCACACAGCCCGCGCTCTGCTGCGCTGAACGCCTACCTTACAGCTAAGCGAAGCGCCAGACAACGCGCAGTGTTAGTTAATTGCTTAGCGTTACCTAGCTTGTTCTGAAGCTATGGAAGAAGAAATTATTCATGCAGTGTTTCAAAGAGAAGAAATATGGAACCCAGGACACAAAAACTTAAAAAAATGTAACTGTTTTGCAAAATAAGTGGCCTTACTTATCTACAACAGTTTTATCGCATTCCTACAGTAAACATATACAGTAATATTACTTCTACTGTCACACTTTACTGGGCTTAACATTGTGACAGGATGAAATTGCGTATGGATTTTAGTGTCGGAAGTGTCCGAGGAGAAGTTCGGCTTGCCAGGTGCAGGTCTTTTGAATTGACTCCCGTAGGTGACCTGCGTCGTGATGAGGATGAAATTATTATGAATACACACACATACACCCAGCCCCCCTGCCAATGGAATTTACTAATTATGATTACAATTCCCGACTCTGCCGGGAATCGAGCCCATGACTCCTGTGACCAAAGGCCAGTACGGTAACCATTTAGCCATGTAGCCCGACACTTTGTGACAAAGTGCATAGAATCTATAATTTGCAAATGGAGGGTGCTAATATGAAGAATATCACTTTGCAGGCTAGGAGTGGGCTTGGAAGTAAATATAATATTTGTCACATTTCCTTCACTTTTGTTGCGATGATAAATTGTATATGCTAATTGTAACATTATTGTAAAATACTATTTATAATTATTATATAAAGAGCGTGATTTAGCCGGAAATTTAATTTCCACGTGTCTGCTGCACGGTGCTCCTGGACAATTGGGAAAATTGAATTTCTCCCAATACTTCTCTGCTACTTGTCGCCACATTTCAGTTGTAGGGTTTGGAAGGTCAAAGGTATTTTTTGTCGTTCCTCAAGTAATAATAAAATTTATCGCGATAAAGTCTTGCATCTCTGTACAAACGATGGAATTCTCCGAAAGTAATTCGTTCTTCATTAAATTCATGAATCCACTTTCGATTTTTCTTTCTAATTTTTAATTTTAGGTAACTGTTATTTATCAGTAAACTGTTTCTAGTGTACTTGGATAACGGCATTAGTTTGAGACGACCGTAAAACGCCTCGCACCAAACTAAGCTGAGAGCACGGCGTAGAGTTTTCGGTGTGAACAGCAAGCACGCCTTGCGCTATGCATAGCATTTCACGCTACACACGACACACTATGCGAAGCGCGCTCGGTGTGCACGCGGCCTAACAGAGGACTGTAGCCATGACTTTACCAGCTGAGGGTACAGTTTTGAACTTTTCCTTCGTGGGAGAGTTGGTGTGGCACCTCTCCAAGGATTGCTGTTTTGTTTCCAGTTCAAAGTTTCACCTGTGACAATGTTTGACAAGAAATTGTCACCTTCAGCCTCATAACGAGCAAGCAATTCCACACTAATGTTTCTTCTTTGCTCTTTATGGTCTTCCATTAGGTGTCGACAAATCCAGCGGGAACAAAGCTTTGAATACTCCAACTGGTGGATAAGTGTGTCAGCACCACCAACATAGATGTCAAGTTCAGCAGTGAGGTGTTTGATTGTGATCCGAATAAGGGTGTCCACACATGCCAACTCTGCAGGCGCCACAGGTGTGTGCGGCCGGCCGGCCGGCATGCGGGAGATCCGACACATTTGCTCGACCTTGTGATGATGAAACACGCCTTGTCCAACGACTCACCGTGCTTTTGTCCAGTTATAGTTATAGCCCTGCCACCTATCACAAATTAATGAAACTCTGAAATGAAGCGGGAATATTCAAAGATGTCCCAAACACAATTCCAATTTTTTTAAACCGAAATTGGCCGAGAAATAAAATGTGTTACATTGTATCTCCTTCATAGACATATTTCTTATCAAAGACTTCAGTAGTTCACCAAACAATTCCATAATTTATTCCACTTTAATTATTTACTTGTCAAGATACACAAGAAACCGCACAGCTGACTGAATTTAACTCAGCAGTGCGACCCCATAGCAAGCCACTTTTGGAAGCTGTTCTTTTCTAAGCTGTTGAACTTAACTACGTATACCTTATAAAAACGGAATTCACAGCAAAATTTACTTCAGTAACACAATTCCCTACAACGAAAACTTCATAGAATTTGTACAGAAAAACAGGGTGTGTCAGTAAAGATACCCATCAAAACTTTTAACAGATGAAAGAAACCACCAGGAGTAACTGATGTTACCAAAAATATTCCTGAAAAATTAACAACGGTTATCTGAACAAATATGATCCACGAAATGTCACTAATATTTGTCACAAACAGAACATAATGGCTTTTACTTAAAGTCTCAATTTGGAGATAAATTAAGAAATATGAAATATTTTATTTGTTGAGAATACATACTTTACGCCTTACAACTACTATTCCTTCACATCGCAGCGCTTCCGTAAGTGTTTTGTTTGTCTAACACTGTCGTGTGTGATGCCTTTGCTCACTGAAGTTCTTTGATGTCGTTTTATTGATTTTTCTCATTCGATGTAATTTGAAGGGCTGTCACTTCATTTGTCACTTCACAGTAGTGCTACAAAGGAAGAAGGAAAACATGGCATCATTTCCTGAACTATATCGCGATATGCAGGAAATAATTGGCAATAAAAAGCTATGGCCTATGTACATTAAAAGAATTCTGTGGACTAGCGAACTGAAATACAGAGATAGATTGCTGCTTACAGGTT
Organism: Anabrus simplex; assembly: GCF_040414725.1. Classification (NCBI taxonomy): domain Eukaryota; kingdom Metazoa; phylum Arthropoda; class Insecta; order Orthoptera; family Tettigoniidae; genus Anabrus; species Anabrus simplex. The sequence goes on along the minus strand of NC_090275.1, from coordinate 73,767,132 downwards.
TTTTTTTTTTTTTTTTTTTTTTAAATGGTTGTCCTATGGACTTTTTCACTGAACTTTTGAAAGGTTGTAGATGAAAGTCTAACTGATAACTCAAAAAATCATAGGAATCTGGAAATGGTTGGAGAAATGTGTGGAAGAAAAAAGGATGGATATTTTGAAGAAACGAACATATTATGACATCTCGTTAGGGCGAGTTGTGGACTTGTACTCTGATTCATTAAATGATTTATTGCTCAAAGGATCATGCTATTTTCCTTTAAGTAATATATCTATTGGTCCAGGGATCATGCCATTTTTCTTTCAACAAAAATCATTTTTATGGTACTTACGATATTTCTCTGTAATTAGCAGCACCAAGTTGTTGAATGCATCCTTAGCTGATTTTCCATACAGTTACAGCCACATGAACTGGTCAATATGCTCTGGGAGCAGTTTGCCTCAAAGAACGTGATAACTTCCTGAATGCTGCTGTCTTCCATTTTGCTGTTTGAACAGCCCGCGCTAGACATGTGGACAAAGATAATGAGAATTCACAGGCATAGCACTCCCATTCATCGGTGCCAGCCCTGCACCTCAAGAAAGAAACAAGACGACACGAGCAGCAGAATGCAATATAACAGAGTCTTGTTTACAGCCCGTAAGTACGTATACATATTTCTCTAGAGATTTCTCTAGTAACGACGGTATTTGTTAATTTACCTCCGATTTGAGACTATTTGAGTAAAAGCGATTATCTTCAATTTGTGACAATCTTACAGTGACATTTTGTGGATCACATTCGTTCACATAACCATTATCAACAAATCAAAATTTGCAATACTGGGTACAAAATGATCATAGCACAAAATGAAAGTGCTCGTGCAGGTGTGGAGCTTGTATACAAGACATTAAAAGGACACTGATACAAGCGAATTATGTTTATATTCATATTGCAGTATATTACAAAATCTTATATTAACAAGAATACAATCTGGTCAACAGTTTTATACAGCAAATCCTTTGTTCAGTTTATAATCTAAAATCCAACTTTTGAGGCTTCTTAGAAAATAGATTCAACAGATCTGTTGGTTCTACAATTTTGTCTCTGAATGTTTATTCAGTTTATTTCATTTATTTATTTATTTGTAAAATTTCCACGCAGCGGTTCTAACTACCAGTAACAAACCCCCCCCCCCCCCGCTGGCCACACCCCACACTGGTTCTGTCAAATTCAAATGCAAACGGAAATAAAAATTACCACTGATTATAGTTTAATAAAAATCACCACCACTGATTGTAGTTTTTCACTATTCACTAAAACTATTAATATTATACCTCTCTTCGTTGCCAACTACAAAGCGGACCGATCATCGAATAAAGCACCTTTTAGCGTTGCCTTTCTCAATGTGTGGAGTCATAGAAATTAGGATAATTGCCCTCCTTCCAAAAGACAACGGTACGCATATACGTAAATGAACAGTTCATCGAACAATTACACAAATCTGCTATAAATGTGATGTACTTACCCTTTCACGCGAAAAGAAGACACCAGCATACAACGTGTAGAAAGAGGATCAAATGTCAAAAGAGTTGAGTATGGCGGCACAGCCTGGGAGCTTGCGTAACAGGTAGTGTTACCAACAGCAAGCAAACAAATTCCCTGCGAAATGTAAAGAATTTCACCTTGTTTTCAGACACGGCACAAGCCCAAAAGCTTATCATATCTACAATTATGGGCCGTGAAAGCATCAATCTAAACAAATTCTCTCCACCCAGAAAGTTCACATGAGATATGCCATTTCAGTCTCTGGTTGTCTAATAAGAAAAGGTTTTTAACAGCTGAGGCCGTGACGAGATCAACTGCGAGAGCTATGGCGCGTTGCGTTGTGAGATACCATCCATCAGCTGATTTATCTTTGAATCTCCAATTCTTTTCGTCAGTTTTCGTAATGAAACGTACTTTTTTGCTTCTTATATTTTCTTAGCTACAAAATTCACAAATTCGAACCGACAGCGTGCATTCGTAGCTATTAATGTGCGTAATGTAATACGATACGATTTGAGCAGAGGGCGCGTAAAATGGGCTGAAAAATTCCTGTCGTAACAGATAACTAAAACAGACACTCAGGCACAATCATAACGAGGTTATTACATTCCTGCAATACACAATGCATACAACAATACCGAGCATTGGTATGACACGCAATAATACACAGTGGCTTATGCATGGAAAGACGGCAATAATTAACAACATTAGCCTACAAATTCAGGGAGCTCCTATCAAATAATCTAAATAATGACCACATGTACCAAGCAGCATAGAAGTACTTACTTTGCACACACACACACACACACACACACACACACAGAGGCTAAAAACACTCGCAAAAGCACAGTTCTTTTCAACAAGCACAAACTTTTCCTCACCGCTAGGACTTCTTTTTTAATCAGTAGGGAAGCGTTCAATCCCCTCCTAGTAGTCTCCCATCCCACCTCGTGCCCCACTGCTGGCACTGCTCGCCTCCTCATAGTCGTCAGTCGTCACATCAGGAGGATGAACTAATTTTAACATCCAAAATAAAACGAATGATCATATTGTCCACAGCATCGTCGATTAATCCTTCGCGTTCCTAACTTTTCGAAATTTCGCCAGATACATGTCGTACGACACAAAAAGAAACTTCAAATTAAATAAACTAACACCAAAGCTAAAGCACTCCAATATTAACCATTTTAACATCTGAAATATTAAACTGAACCGTTAAAACACGCAGATAAAACTTAACACACGATAATCGGGAATAGCAACAATAATTATAGTACTTAAATACGTATAAACAATACAGCATGATAGAAAATAAGGGACGCAGGTAACTCAATGTATATATAATGCAATTAGAAAGGCTAAATGAACGACGTGAAAAGGCGCGCGCGAATACAGCTGACGCAGCGATCGCAGCTCAAATATCATAACCCTTCTTTTTATGGGACGACCTTTAAATTTGTGTATGAAAATAATAATTAGTACAGAAAAAAACTATTGGGCTCCTCCAGTGACATTCTGATCTAGAAACCTGATATAACAGTTGTCAAAAGTTTATTACTGGACAAAGGTATTCGTCGGATTTCTGAAGGATACCGGTACAAAAATATCCATTCCCGCACTCTTTTAAGTCGTGCGATGTTCGCATGTGAAAAATCTGGCGATATATCTGGAGTTTGTCCCACAAAATTAATTAAAAACTATGGTAGCGTAAAATGGAACGTCGAAAACAGCCTAGACGGCGTCAAATTGGATAGTCGAGTCCGTGCGTTTCGTCGTTTTTTACGTAATGATTCGTTTATGGTGCAAATAACCGCGCAAATTTGAGATTACTTTTTTCCTCACTCCCTAGACACAACTACAGCTGTGGATTCAGCATAGAACTAGGAGCCTACTCAACAAAAAATCTGCCAGACACACAATTTAAGGAAACGGTTCATGCAATTATTACCGCACATTAATATACTAAGTACACGTCACAGATTAAATATTGCTGACGTTTAACTGGCAAAGCTAATGCAACAATACCGGTACAGGGCAATATAGTATCTTTCTTTTTTCTCTAAAATACATAGAAGCTACAGATACGAGCGTAATTACCTTAACACACTATAGACGGAAATATAAACACACGAGGACACAGGACTGATGGCAGCAATTCCGTGAAGCAAAACCCTGTAAACTACAGGTCCCGAACCTTACGCTGAAAATTCATTAGGAGAGATAGAGACCTGTGTGTTGTATCTTCTTGAACAGATAGTTTTCTTTTTTCACACACATTTCCAAATGTTCAACCACTATCCATCTCCCTTGGAATGAAAATTCTTCATCTATGCTGAGCTGAGAAAGTTCAACCGGTTATCGCAATATCTGCACTGTTCTGTTGCAGTTTGATATTCAAGATAAGGATGTGATAGAATTACCGGTAATTGTTATTTGATGTATGGTGCCCATGGTATCTCCCACCAATTACAAGAGGTGACAAAGCGGAATCCCCCAGTGACTCTCATTTTGAGTTTTAGCAACCACGGGGCCCCTAGGATTCTGGCACTACTTTCACTTCTGCCGGTCTCTTCACTTTTATCTTTCCTATTTGATTTCCTTCAATTAGTTTTCTAAACTATCTTTACAACGGTCTGTTTTCAGACCAACTTTGCTTTACGGGAGCGAAAGCTGGGTGGACTCAGGATATCTTATTCATAAGTTAGAAGTAACAGACATGAAAGAAGCAAGAATGATTGCTGGTAAAAACAGGTGGGAACAATGGCAGAAAGGTACTCGGAATGAGGAGATAAAGGCTAATTTAGGAATTAACTCAATGGATGAAGCTGTACGCATAAACCAGCTTCGGTGGTGGGGTCATGTGAGGCGAATGGAGGAGGATAGGTTACCTAGGAGAATAATACTCTGTTATGGAGGGTAAGAGAAGTAGAGATAGACCAAGACGAAGATGGTTAGACTCGGTTTCTAACGATTTAAAGATAAGAGGTATGGAAGTAAATGAGGCCACAACACTAGTTGCAAATCGAGGATTGTGAAAGGCATAACAGTCTATAATGATAATGTATGTATGTAATTAGTTTTCTCTTCCGACGCCAAAGGTATTGGGATTGTGAGGCTTTGGGTGTCCTACATTTTCATGTCCTTCCCTTCCCTTTGCTGCTATCTTCATTCTTCAAACAACTGGACTTCTTCCATATTTTCCAATGATTAGCATCAAAAGGATGGTTATCCAATTGTTCTTTCTCTTAAAACAATAACCACCATCACTTCATGTATGGGGCTAAGGACATAGCGTTTGAAAGTGGAGAAGGGGTAACTAAGAGAGATTTGGAGGGTAACAACCACAGTCAACACGTTATGTAACTTACCAGAATAATGTTCATCTGCAGGTGATATGGAGAAACCACTTCTGAACGGGGATATCTACTCAAGTCACACGAGGCTTAATGAGATCTTTAATGTCAAGACTCTCAGAACCAATATAGAAGGGAGTAAGGCAAATTCGTTCAATGTCTTTTGATCAAGCAGTTTTGACTGGAAGTCCTTACAGTGTTTGATGACTAGAACAGCAACAGCAGTTTATTAACTTAACCATTGTGGTTTGCTATAATTTTCTGGACGTGAGAATTTGTTATATTCCCTTTTCAGTGAAGATTACTGGGCGATTGTGCTACGACTATACATTTAGTTGTTGAAAGGCAAAGTGAATGGACTAAATTTTAAATAGAACAACTGACAGAGTTTCAGATTTGAGTGTCAAAATCATCATTGTCCATTTTGCAAATAGATGAGAAAGGTAGTGATCCTGATATTGGTGTTCTACTGACAGGCGTGTTACCCGATGCTAAGATCAAAGCCAATTATATTTATGTATGGATAACAGCATATTCATTTAGGGTGGAGTGAAGAGCTACAACTCTAGGAATTTTCGAGGACAGATGGAAATACCAGCAGCATTTAACTGACATGATGTCTGAACTGAAAGATTTTAATAAAAATTTTAAGAGGGACTAATTTTAATAAATTGATTATATTTTTAGGTAATAGACAAGGATGACATTTGAAGAAAATTGAAAATAGAATAGTGTAGTTTTAGTGTTCTTTCATGACATTCATGATATTTTAATAACGACACACATTAGATGTTTAGGACTGGTGTTTGATGTGTAATAATAAGTAAAGAGGTCCAGGAGATAATTGGCAGTGTGAAAAACCGATGAGGAAGAGGTCCTCAAAACATGTACGGTGTATGAGGTGATAACAAGTAATTAAATAACTAAGTATTGAAAAGGCAGATTTTTAATTATCAAAGGTGTATTTATTGGAGTAGTGAAGAAACAGCATGAAAACACCTCAACAACTAAATGTATAATTGTAGCACAATCACCCAATAATCTTCAAAGAAAAGGGAAAAGGAATTCCCAAGTCTCATGCAGAGGAAGACACGTCCAAAACAATTAAAAACGAACACCTGTCGTGGTGGAGTCATACCATCCTATACTAGCTGCTGATATAAATTAGAACAAAAGGCTACATTACTGGAAAGAAACCAAGAGGAAGGCTAAGGAGACATTTACAAATCATGGAAAACACAGGCACAAATAAATACGCAACAATGAAGAGAGCTGCCAACAATCATGACAGAGAAAATTGCACTGCAACAGAACAGTCTTAGGACTGGATACAGAAGAAACTTAATGGACCTCACTCCAACGAATTCATGGCAGAAGTGACAATCAAACCTAGATTTTCACTCAGTTAATCTTTTTGTTTTACTTTTTTTCTATATGTTTAAGCCTATCAAAGAGAAATCACACTTACAATAAATGACTTTAGTTCTCTTTAACTGACATAGAATTTAAGGGACAAAAAAGAAATTTAATTTTGTACTCCCGGAGCTCTTAAATGTCAGAAGCTGAAGATATGAAATTTATGCAATTTAAGACCTTCAAATGACATGGATCTCAGCCGGGATTCAACTCACTATCTTGGAAATAGAACACCAACAAAACAACATTTTCCAGAATCACTGTGGGATGTAGCTGTACTTTCCACAACTTATACTTTAAATTGAACTGCATCAATGAAAATTGAAGGAAAAATACTGATGAGTTATTTTTGAAGCAGCATAGCCAGTTCAGTTATTATAAGATATTTTGGACAAGGTCTTTTGCCTGTATTCTGGCATAAAAGCATGAATTTCAGGCGGTGTAGCTCTTTGCTTGCATTTCGGAGATAGTGGGTTCGAAGACCCTTACCAGGAGCCTTGAAAGTGGTTTTCCATGGTTTCACATATTCATACTAGGGAAATGTTCAGATTGTACTTTAAAACAACTGTCGCCTCCTTCCCAGTCCCACCCCTTTTTTATACCATTGTTGCTAAAAAAATTGTCTTGAATTGGTGCAAAATTTAACCACCATCACAAAAAAAACCAGAAATTTAGCATTCTGATTAGTGTTGGCTACTGAATGCATGATTCGAAGCAGTGTATCGATTCATTCAAGTGTCCGAGTGAATCGATTCACAGGAAAGGCGAGCTCACGGCTCACGATTCAGCTTACTCCCAGCGGACAGTGCTGAGTGGCGCACTCACTGGATGTTACATAAAATCAGCTTCATGGTCCGTATCGCACTTCAATAGATTCACAATTAAGTATTTATTTTCCACCTAGTCGATACAATGATTGCTTAAGGCAATTTTTAATGGTCAAAAGTGGTACATGTTTCGTATATTATCAACATCTTCAGCCACATAATACTGTTTAGATGAAAAATGTATAAAATTGACAAAGTAATGCTTTAGAGGAAGTGTTAATTTTAAGGATGTTGACGGGGAGCCGAGCTTCCGCTGCAGCGAGACAGTGTATCATGGCACATCGAAAGAATCGTGAACGAGCCGGCTCAGTGAGACACAAGATACACACGGCTCCTTCGGCTCACTGGACACGCGGAAAGCCGAGCTTCCACTGCAGCGAGGCATACAGTGAATCATGGCACATCGAAAGAATCGTGAACGAGCGCGGCTCAGTGAGACGCATGATACACACGGCTCCTTCGGCTCACTGGACACGCGGAGAGCCGAGCTTCCGCTGCAGCGAGACATACAGTGAGACATGCTAGACTGAAAGAATCGTATGCTATAATGGACTCTCGAGCTCAGCTCATTTGAAAATAATACCCATTTGCATTCACTGTCCTCTTCTTACAGGGAGGTTTAAATAATAGATGGATTTATTTGCAGTGTTAAAAAGGTAGTCACAACATAATTCTGAAGTAGCTAGTAAGTAGGTAGGCTATTAGGTTATACTATTTATTAGTTTAATGAATCTTAGTATTATAACTTAATTGACTTTTGACAATTAAACTCGACTCTAGCCTGCCCTATGACTATGAGTCATGCTCATGACCACTCAAAAGTACCTGTTTTATATTGGGAAGAACGGCTCAGTATTTTCTCAGTTCATATGTCACATCATTGCACAAGACTTCAATCATATGTGGACAGACGCAATAACAGTATGTTGAATCAGAAAACCAGCGGGCTACTGTACATCTCGAGTAGCCTATACAAAATATGACGATTTAAAAAAATCCTCAGCTGATAGAAAAATACTTTTTAAAAAAGACTGAGCGAGTTGTCGTGCGGTTAATATCGCGTGGCTATGCGTTTGCATTCGGGGGGTGGTGGGTTCGAATCCCACCGTCGGCAGCCGTTGAGATGGTTTTTCCGTAGTTTCCCCATTTTCACACCAGGAAATGCTGGCTCTGTACCTTAATTCAGGCCATGGCTGCTACCTTCATAATCCTAACCTTTCCCACCCTGCGTTGCCGGAAACCTTCGATGTATTAGAGTAACTAGCATTTTTCTAAGAAAGGAGTTCATAGTATGAAGACCAGATGGCAGCTGCGAGCACTGAATGCTGTTGCTGCTGTCTTACCAGCACATACTACACTGATGCAGTAGGAGCGGTGACCAATGAGCCGTGAATCGGATCACTGTATCGATTCAGTAACGTGAACGGAATCAAATGAATCGATTCAGTAAAATGAATCGAAAGTCCCATCACTAATTCTGATCAAGAAATTACCAGCCAAAGAAATTTTTATTTTTATTTTATTTTTTTTTTTTTTTTTTTTTTTTATGCTGAACAGTGGTGTCACAACATGAAATTCAGCTGATGCAGTGCAATTTATCTTTTTCAGTCTTTGTATGTTTTTGTTTAGTCTGCTTAAGCGAGTAGGCTGGGAATGGGGCTAGTACAGAAAACTCCCGTTGCCAGCCTAACTCCACTATGGTGAACACTGTGTAAAGGGTTCAGCGTAGATCTTGATGCTGAACCATAAACCGCACCTACTATACTCTATTCAGGAGAGGACCACTGCGTGTAAAAATATAGCAGCACTGTACAGTCAGCCCGCAATGACATGCCGCTGAGAAACTTAAACATGTTACGTCTCTTCATGCATGCTACCTTCAGCTGACAGGTGTGGGGCTGCCAGTTTTACTCTTATAAAAATAGAGACCCAGAAACCTGCAGTCATCTACCAATGGTAAGACACTGTCTCGCAAGCAGACTCTGGTTCAGGATGTTCAAGCAGATGTCGACAGAAGTGTACAATTGAAGTCTCCAGTGCTGAAAACCAAAAACCATGTTGCAAAGCCCATCTGTAGACTGTAAAAGCTTGCTGTAGCTATCTCTCAGCAAACGCCATTCTTCTGGAGCTGTAATGTAGAGCTAAGCATACCTGCCAACCCTTCCGATTTAGCCAGAAACTTTCCGTTTTTTAACTCTTCTTATGATTTTCCAATTTATTTTTACTTCTTCCTATTTTTGACCAACCTCCAGTATGGTCAATACTCTTCCCCTAGGATAATTCTTATGTGCTTGTATAATTTTCAAGCGTATTTATTTGATGGTTTATTTGGCGATTGTATCATGTTTCCTGCACACTACAGCAGCATGTGTACTTTACAGCTGGGAATTCTGGACAGAAATCGTGCGCTAGAGACTCTGTTAATCGGGACGAAAGAATGAGTTCATTACTTTGTTATTGTGTGGTTCGCATGCTTTTGACATCGTTTCTCTGCGTAGTTCCGTTGGAGGTGCAGTCCACGTGTTTTTTCTTGCGGTTCTGTGCTTTTCCCCCCTGTCAAATTCGTATGTTAATATTTTGTGAGACATATTGATCTGTTTTGTATGTGGTGGTTTAGCGTATTTCACTGCATTTGTGTTTATTTTTAGCTCGTAATTTTAATGACTTGAATGTATTTCAGAGAGTTGTCTCGGTGACAGTTTTTTGGTATTTTCTCTCCAAAATATGGCAAAAACCTATGAATTTCCTTTCATTTTAGAGTCAAGTAAAAGAAACTATTAAGGATTTTCTTCCGTGATCGTTAAATTTTCTTGTAACCATTTTTATGTTTTCTAAGTTTAAGATTTTTAATTTAATGGTCAATTCATACTGTAACTGTAGATGTGTATGCCTTTTATCTTGTCCTTTTTTTTCACCGAGACTGTGGCCCAATATACGTGATCAAATCCAAGAATTAAAATATCTTCCTATTTTTTATTTCTAAAATTTGGCAGGTATGGCTAAGTCACCGACATGCAGCGATGGAACAACTGTGGATCCAGCAGCGACAACTATGTCCTTGATGGACATTGCAAATAGCGTGAAACTCAGTATAGATCCCTGTGGTATTCCAGTTTCTTGAATATGATATTGAGAAAATGCAATCCTTACTAGGACAGGGAAGAGCCGGAGGGACATGAAGCTCTAAATAAACATTGGCAAATTTCTCAGAAACCCCCCAATGTTGTAGTGTGAAGATGATACCTTATCGCCAGGTAGTGTCTTAAGCTTTCTGCAGGTTAAATAGCACTGCAAACAGGTGTTCCTTCTGAAGAATGGCCTCCTGAATGATGGTCTCCAGTCTGACCAGATGGTCGGTGGCCAACTAATGAGACCGAAAAACAGTGAGTCGAGAGACCTCCCTCTTCCATGGCCCACATAAGTCGTAGGCTCATCAGCCTTTCCAGGCCGTTTGTAAAACATATTGGCCTATAACTAACCAAAAGTTTTACCTGGCTTGGGAATTGGTATTACAATTCCTTCACGCCCCTGAGTTGGAAACATTCCCTCTCTCCATATTCTGTTAAATAGCATGACGACATCATTCAGACATTGGTCACTCAAATTATGGATTTTGTCCGATCCAGGAGCCATGTCCCTGCACAGCGCGTGAGCACTCTGCAATTCCCACTCCATGAAAAGCATGTTATAGGAATGCAAAGCACTAGAGGGGAAAAAAGAGATTATGTGCTTAATAGGCAAAAATGGTGAGTCCTATCTCCCAGAGCTGGATGTACCTGCGAAATGTGACATGATGTTATCTGCAATGACTGAAGGAATAGTAGCTACGACTTTCCATTAAGGGAGATTCTGGGGACTGCCAAAAATAAGGCAATTTTTTTGTCCTCACTTGTGATAGTATGTTCAGTCATGGAAGACCACACACTATTCCTACATAGCTTTCTTACATTCTCGAATGAAAAACAGCTTGTGCTTGTGGATGTAAAGAATCTTGGCGAATAGTGGTTGCTGTTTGTGTAGGTTTTCTGCAAATCTTATACGATAAAGAGAATGGGAGTCTATTTAGGGTCAAATCTAAAAAAATGATTGATTTATTAGTTTCGGCCTCCCATAAATCCAACCCCTCGTCCACATCATAGGAGGTGGGCAACGACATGAAGTAAGGGATTGCCTGCAGGGATGATGTACAGCGGAGACTGTGTGTGCCCCATGACCACTACGGTAGCAGTGAAGGCTCTACAGGAACCCCGAAAAGTGATGGCTAACGGGGCTCTGGTGAAGTCCTCAATGGCAGATGCGGCGGAAAAAGACAATTTTGGAACAGCAAAGCTGGCAGATGTGGCAACCCTCGTCCCACAGGGTTTAAAGAAACGAGGGGAACCACTGCCTTGTGGTGAAGAGGGATCTTCAAAGGCTAAGGGAGACAACCCCTACAGAAAACAGCAGGCTTGGAGGATTAGGTGGCAGTCCCATCACCAAGCTTGGGTTGCTGTGGGCTAATAACTCGCACAGTCTTAAATATAAACTATTACCGAGCTCGATAGCTGCAGTCGCTTAAATGCGGCCAATATCCAGTATTTGGGAGATAATAGGTTCGAACCCAACTGTCGGCAGCCATGAAGATGGTTTTCCGTGGTTTCCCATTTTCACACCAGGCAAATGCTGGGGCTGTACCCTAATTAAGGCCACGGCCGCTTCCTTGCCACTCCCAGCCCTTCCCTGTCCCATCGTCGCCATAAGACCTATCTGTGTCGGTGCGACGTAAAGCAACTAGCAAAAAAAAAAACTATTAAAGAAACCGAAGTGAAACAACCAGATGGATAATAAGTTGACGACTTTTCGCATGAAACGGAAAACGAGAATAGGTTTTTGGAATGGCAGAACTCAGAGAGAGCAGTAAATTGAAGCAAGTGGCTAAAGTGATGGAAGAATACAGGCTGGATATTCTTGGATGAAGTGAAGTACGGTGGCCAGACTTCGGAGAAATACAGACTCTTAAAAGGTGCACATTCCTGTATTCTGGGCAAATTGGGGGAGGATGCAGAACATAAAGAAGATGTAGGAGTGCTATTGAATGAAACGACGAAGAGGAGCCTCCTTGATTGGAAACCCATCCCAGAAAGACTGATGACAGCTCGATTCAAGACCAGGGTTCGCAATGTGACCGTGATCCAGTGTTAAGTTCCCACGGAAATGTCAGAGATTGAAAAAACGGAAGAATTCTACTGCCAGCTAAATGAGAGTGGGAAAGAGGGATATCATTATTGTGATGGGGGATTTAAATGCAAAGGTTGGTTCTAACAATGAGGGGCTGGTACAAATTATGGGAGTGCATGGAGTTGTAAAAAAATGGAGAGCTTTTCATTGATTTATGTGCTAGCCATGATTTGGTAGTGGGTGGCACTTTATTCCCTCATAAATAATGCCATAGATCACACGGGTGTCGCCATATCAGGTTACAGAAAACCAGATAGACCACATCGCCATAAGTAGAAAGTTTAGAAGATCAACGACTGATGTTAAAAATAAAAGAGGGACAGATACTGGAAGTGGTCATCACCTGGTAGTTGCAGAGTTTAGAATGAAAATTGTGGCAAGTGGAAGAAAATTTGAAAGGCGAAACAAGAAATTTGATTTAGGTAAATTGCAAGATGAAAGTAAAAGGAAAGAATTCCAGATAGAATTAAAAAACCGCTTTGAAGCTCTTGCTGTTGAACCAGAACTTACAATGGATGTTGAATTATCATGGAAGAAAGTCAATGACACATATTTAGAAGTTAGTGAGAAGGTGCTTGGATTTCACAATTACCTCAAGAAGGAAAGGATGTCGTCTGATACTTGGAAAAAAATAGAGGCTAGGAGATGGGACGTGGAAGACATACAGAAAGAACAAAGAATTAACTTAAGGGGGAAGAAGCCAGTTATGAAATTGAGAAAATACACTTGAATGGCCCAGAAACAACAAAAAACAATAGACTTACAAATAAAAGGAAAGAGAGGACAAGGAATATCCAGATTACAATGGATTGACCTGGTTAACAACAGCATAAGGAACATAAGTAAATCAGAGGGGTATTTTACAATCGCTGGAAGGAACTGCCTGTATCTCGACAAAGGGGTATGATGATGCAAATGAAAATACCTAATATCAAGCAGTAAGTTGGTTGTAAAAACAAGAGTAACTATCTGTAGGAAGTTTTATTAGTTTTGGCATGGCCTTTAAGTACGACCACAGCACTTTGGTTCACATAATAGAGCACACCGTTATTTACAGTAATCTAACAAACTAGGAAGTTAGTTTAATTAAGATTAAGCTACAGTAGATATGACCTGTCGGCAATGTAGGCATTATAATATTATGATAAGTGGCGTGTGGTGAACACATTCGTTACCCTAGCTGCAAAAATGTTTTTTAAATGTAAGCAATCGTAGCCCCCACTACACTCTGGAAAGTCAACATTACCATTTTATAAGGCTACATTCTTTGTAGAAAGGTCTACCTGAGAAAGGTCTTAAAGAATATTTTCGACCACACACTCGTACATATTTCCAAATTGATATTCACGGCACTGACGACACCATCATAACTTAATCTATAGCAGATTTTAAACAATGTGTTTCTCGCACACTTTTTAGTGACAGATTTGTGTACTGAGTTGAGGAGTAAGGAGAGAGCTCTCCCAGTTCCGGTAATACTGCCAACTGAATGAAAATAAAATCTGATTTGAATCGATAATATGATCGATCGATATTAATTTTCTAAACCTTTATCTTAAGCCAACAAAAAAAAACACACACATATTATATAACATTTCTCAACGCGAATCTTTTTCCTAGCATGAATTCTATAGTTTGGCTTTGCTGTGTAAACAACAACAGTACTAGTACATAAAGTGTACACCAGGTGTCGTACAGCGACGCATAAGTGATTCATAGTGTTTCAAAGGTTGCCAATACAAATCTCGAAGATTGCCAAGGTCGACCGATTCAGCACTAGGGTGTCCATGTATCACTAAAAAGTGTGAGAGTAACACTTAGAGTCTCGCCCGGTGACTTTTCGTGACAGTACAGTCATGGTTTTCACAAAAATACACTGGGACTATTTGTTTTTAATTTTAAAAGCCTAACCTAAACTGAATCAGCAAAATTTCACTGGTATTTTACCATCGCCGAAGTTTTATAGTTTCACTCGCTTACTGAGTGTACATACATCAAAGACAAACAAGGAAAAATACTCGTCACGACGTATAATACACGTTATATTAATGAAGAATGCTACAGAACTCGTGAAAGCTTCACCTATAATCCAAGAGGAACACAACAAAAATTCACTATATACCACCATCGCAGACAACCAAATACATCAATACATCATTATTTTTCTTCACGCTTAACTCTGTGTTCATACTGGGCAACCTAGATATTGTTCCGTGGCGATCGGAAAACATTCCACACGTGCCATCAATGAATTGCTGTCCGACTCGTTGGCTGAACGGTCAGCGTACTTCGGTTCAGAGGGTCCCGGGTTCGATTCTCGCACGGGTCGGGGATTATAACCTTAAATGGTTAACTCCCACAGCACGGAGGCTGGGTGTATGTGCTGTCTTCATCATCATTTCATCCTCATCACGACGTGCAGGTCGCCTACGGGAGGCAAATAGAAAGACCTACACCTTGGCGAGCCAAACCCGTCCTGGGATATCCCGGCACTAAAAGCCATACGACATTTCATTTCAGTGAATTGCTCAAAAAAACTTTATACATTCTGAAATCCAAGAATAAAATATATTCTTCTGTATTAGAACTGATTTTATAAACTGGCTCTATTTTTATTAGCAAGGCGATATGCAACATTTTGATATTTTTCTTGTAGCCTCTAGCATGTGGCGCTCAACACTTCGAATGTCGAGTATTAAAACTGACATCCCTTACCTAAGCTAGCTGGCCTGTCGCCGTAAATTGCTGCAGAGCTGGGAGCAAAGCGAGTAATACCGATGAATAATCTGGTTGTAGCGGTAGAGCGCACCACCGATCCCCTCCGCTTACAACTGCAAGTATTCGCTGAGGACCAGAGCATAGTGTAGCGCATGACATACGTTTAACAAGCGGAGACCAAGACGTTCGGATCACGGATTATCTTCAAACTTTGTACACTTGTAGTAGTCCATTGAGAAAAGATAATGTTCAAATAGTAGGGCGTACTACTCAGGCATTTTCGAGAAAATCGCAAGAGAATTTTCACGTCGAATATGTACCGGTGCATTGCGGCCACGAGCACGAGATGACAACGATCAAGTGATTAGCGTTCAAGCTCCGTAATCGCTGAATCACTGGATCGAGCCCCGCTCATCGCTTTTTTGTTTTACAACACTGGTCTTGACCACCTCTATGGTTTAGTGGTTAGTGTGATTAGCTGCCGCCACCCCCCCCCACCCCGGAGGCCCGGGTTCGATTACCATCTCTGCCACAAAATTTGAAAAGTGGTATGAGGGCTGTAACAGGATCCACTCAACCTCGGGAGGTCAAATGAGCAGATATGGGTTTAATTCCCACCTCAGCCATCCTGAAAGTGATTTTCTGTGGTTTCCAACTTCTCCTCCAGTCAAATACCGGGATGGTACCTAACTTAAGGCCACGGCCGCTTCCTTCCCTCTTCCTTGTCTACCCCTTCCAGTCTTCCCATCCCCACCAAGGCCCCTGTTCAGCATAGCAGGTGAGGCCACCTGGGCCCTGACCCAATGTCTCACGCTCCAGGAGAGTGCCCTTGATGCGGAAGAGGTGGGATCCCCCGCTGAGTCCGAGGGAAACACCAACCCTGGAGGGTAAGCAGATTAAGAAAGAAAGATAGAACACTGGTCATACTCTTTCATATATATTGCAGGACAGAGCATCCAGGCACAAAGCAGTTCTGGGTACCTTACCCGATTGCATTGTCAAGTATGAGAGATTACGCAAATCACGACAGGCATACATTTTTAAGAAAACTTTATACATTTGGTCGTTTACTTGTTGATAATTATAAATAATACATATTTGTCCATAGTCAGCCTCTGTGGTGGAGTGGTGCTATTAGCTGCCACCCCCAAAGGCCCGGGTTCGATTCCCAGCTCTGCCACGAAATTCAAAAAGTAGTACGAGGGATAGAACGGGGTCCACTCAGCCTCAGAAGGTCAACTAAGTAGAGGGGTGTTCGATTCCCTCCTCAGCCATCCTCGAAGTGGTTTTCTGTGGTTTTGCATTTCTCCTCCGGGCAAATGCCAGGATGTAGGCCCCTACCTAACGTAAGGAAACGGCCGCTTCCTTCCCTCTTCCTTGCCTATCCCTTCCAATCTTACCATCCCTCCACAAAGTCCCTGTTCAACATAGCAGGTGGGTCATCCTTCCCAGTTGTATCCCCAACCCAAAGTATCGCGCTCCAGGACATTGCCCTTGAGGCGGTAGAGGTGGGATCCCTCGGTGAGTCCAAGGGAAAAACCGACCCTGGAGGATAAACAGATTAAGAAAGAAGAAAGATATTTTTTGTAATGATAAACATTAGTAAACAGCCAAATAAAATTGGAAATCAAATAAATTTTCATGGAAAATACACCTTTTTTAAAAATTACATTACCATTGAATTGTAATACATATAAAAGATTATGACCAGTGTCGAAAAACAAAACGACAAGCAGGACTCGATCCAGCAATTACACAGCTTGAATGCTAACCACTCGATCACCGCTGTTTCGTGCTCACAATCACAACACACCGCTACATATTCTATGCAAAAACTTCTCTGCGATTTTCTTGAGATGCCTTAGTAGTACACCTTACTACCGGCACATTATCTTCTCCTAATGGACTACTAAATGTGTACAAAGTTTGCAGATACTCCACGATCCAAATGTCGTAGCCTCCCCTTGTAAGTGTATTGTACATTTATTCAGTCTGTGCTTCTTAATTTGTGTTTACATTTCCTCTGCTTGTGTTTTGTAGATAATGCAAAGTATATTAGATAATAACTCTGGTATTAGTTTGATATTTAATCCCATTTTAAAAGGTATTCAAGTTTTAGAATATTTAAGAAATTGAATACATTTTTACAGAAATTTGTACCACAAATGCCACGAAAACCATCTGATGCATGGCAGTTCTTTGAAATTACTAGTGATAAAAATCAGCAAAATGCAAATTTTGCGGCCGCATTTACGCGGTGGGTGGTGGCGTATCAAATTTGTGGGATCATATCAAAAGGCATCACAAGGATGAAATAGGTCGGCTTCTGTAGCATAAAAACAACATTGCTGTATTCAGCAAAAGTTATGTTGTGAGAAGGGCATTCGATTTACGTTGCCATTCCAATAACGTATTTAAACGTGCCGCCACATAATATTCATTCGATACAACCGGGTGATGACGTTACAACAACTGCTCCTCTCCGCACCGCTCCGTCACCGCCATTAAATTGCTGTCCGGGTGGGCCCACAGCCCCGCCCCGCTCCCAGGACAAAGAAGCTTCAAGTGCATGCGTCATCCAGGCGACTTAAATTTCGCTGGGGTAGCTCTCTTCCGCGCCGGCAAGGAAACCCAGCTCGCTGGAGAAGCTGAAGTACGGTAGTGTGAGTTTTCTGTCGAGACAGCTGTACTTGGCTTGGCTTAGATGTTCGCAGTTTTTTAAACATAAAAAGCGTTCTAAGGAATAATAAGCAAGTGTTAATACAAAGTTATTTACCCCAGCAGGTAAATGGGGTTCAGTGCACACCATTGATTATGATAACATAAATCGGCGAAACTTCCAATGCCATCCACAAAGCATAAATCTTGAAACCACCACTAGGAACAAAAACGGGACATAATCAAATTATTCACAAAGATTTCACGATTACCTGACCTACTACAGGAGTAAAGTATCTTGAATAACAAACCGAAATTGAAGATGTACCATGGAATATTCTCGAAATACAACACGAAATGTAATCGGAACATACAACCAAAACGTACCGCCAGTCCGCCAATAGATACACACGAATAAGCATATCCGTACTGTATTCAATATTTAATTACATATACGCATTTATTCATGTCTGCACAGATTGTGCTTCGTATTAAATAATAAATTATTCAAGCTAGGCTCCTACATGTTGCTCTTTCTTCCGATTATGGTAGGAAATCAAATGACAAAGCGCAGTTCACAGAAAAATTTCCATCTTTCTTGTTTCTATCCATAGCGTGCGAAAACAAAAAATATGTTAAAATATTACCTTTATTCCCAAAGACCAGCAACTGATCTCGAACGGATCTCAACCTCAACCGTAGGAGCAAAGAGGAGTGTAGTACCAAAACGTCATCGGCGTAAGAAAGTATCATATGTCAAATATGGCGGCAGCAGCGAACTGCTCAACGGGCATGCGCTGTTGGCACAGGGCATCCAATCTACTGACGTTGCGCGGCCATTTTTCTCGTTAGCGAGGAAGTTCACGAATCACATTCGAATATTGTGAGACTTCAGTCTTGTAAGAGTTGGTAGAAATGATATGATTTGAAAATGTTCATTCCACTGCCTGCTCGATCTGCATCCGATGGCTGCTTAAACTGCCTGCTCATTCCATACTCAAACGTGTAACACGCCTTACAAACAATCTGCCGCTAGATGGCAGCACCAAACGTACCCATTTACCGCGTGAATACAACTAGATACGCATACCAGCAAAATTTAAAATCTTAAAGTAAGAGAAATATTAAAGAATTTTACGTATAAAGTGGTGCTCTAGAGAGTTATAGCTTCAGCACTTTTCAAGAAAGAGGTTTCGACGAACAAGAAAACCTGGAAACTTTGTCTGTATGGTACTTCCCTACATTACTAAGTAGAGGTTTCACGACTTTGGCCAGCACAGTTTCTGACACAAGTTCCTGGTGCTTATTGTTACTAAAACACTTCAAAAAATTACATTGGCACAAAGAAGGTAAGAACATAGTTTTTTTATGATCTGGAGCAGACTTGCAGATTTCTTGCAGTACGGTAGAGCCGCCTCAACAAATTTCTGAAGCCTCATAATTAGGCCAATAAATCGTTGCTAGGGCTAGCGCAGCTATCAATGGGGATGAATTAAATGAGGTAGAAACGTTATTCAAGCACGTGCTGCATTCTGTTTTTTCTTCGATTACACGCACTAAATAACCACACACTAATCCCTGGTAAGCAGTTTCCGAAGTGACACACACTGACTCAGGGGGCTCACGAAAATCTTCCAGTAAACCAAGTACATACTCAGGGAATAATAATAATAATAGACGGCCTATTAGGCGACTTGCATATCTGTGAAGATGAAAGCCCTACCTAGGATGATTTCTTTTTTTTTTTGCTAGTTGCTTTACGTCGCACAGACACAGATAGGTCTTATGGCGACGATGGGACAGGGAAGGACTAGGAGTGGGAAGGAAGCGGCCGTGGCCTTAATTAAGGTACAGCCCCAGCATTTGCCTGGTGTGAAAATGGGAAACCACGGAAAACCATTTTCAGGGCTGCCGACAGTGGGGTTCGAACCTACTATCTCCCGAATACTGGATACTGGCCGCACTTAAGCGACTGCAGCTATCGAGCTCGGTAGGATGATTTCTAATGCTGAAGATGCCATACACACCCCAGCCCCCGAACCACTGGAATTAACCAATTAACTAAATAGGCCCTACTTGCGTAAATAATAATAGTAATAAAAAGAGCAGTATGTTGACACGATATTATACTGCTAGCAAAAGACTCGTAATAAAATCTTAATCTGCTTACCCTCCAGGGTTGGCTTTTCCCTCGGACTCAGCGAAGGATCCCACCTCTACCGCCTCAAGGGCAGTGTCCTGGAGCTTCAGACTCTGGGTCGGGCGGATGAAACTGGGGAGGATGACCAGTACCTCGCCCAGGCGGCCTCACCTGCTATGCTGAACAGGGGCCTTGGAAGGGATGGACAAGGAAGGGTGAAGGAAGCTCCCGGCCTTTGCCTGGAGGAGAAATGGGAAACCACGGAAAACCACTTCCAGGATGGCTGAGGTGGGAATCGAACCCACCTCTACTGACCTCCCGAGGCTGAGTGGACCCCGTTCCAGCCCTCGTACCACTTTTCAAATTTCGTAGCAGAGTCGGGAATCGAACCCGGGCCTCCGGCGTTAGCAGCTAATCACACTAACCACTACACCACAGAGGCGGACAATGGAATCTATGACAGCATATTATTCTGTTTTGTACCTTCACATTAACAGTACAGTGTCCCCAGATATTATATTACTTAGTATGTAATACTTCAAACCTTACACTTACCATTTTCTGCAATGGTGTTTGAAGAGCTCTTGTTAGACGTCGCTGTGCTTGAATCCCTTCTCTTAATCATCTCTGAAATTAGCGGTTGTTTATAAGCTGGATAATCAGGGAAAGGGCTGGGTACAGATCCTGTTTTTAATTTTCGCGTTTTGCTGGTCACTTTGAAATCGTCATTTACAAAATGTAGAGTGCAAACCACGGAATAATCAGGAATCCATTTACTTCCCTTGCTGTTTCCTTCCCTGGATATAATACTTAACCACTTTCGACGCAATTGTGTACTTGAAGGTATATCATGGAATGAAATATCACGGCATTCTGGTTTCCCATTCTTTGATTTGCAGAAAGGCACGCAGCAGTACACCATTTTCACTGAAAACAAGTACAGCCTATCCTATTTCCCGCTATTTCATTCCGACAGGTCTGGAGCCGGTTAGTGCTGCCACCTACTGTGGGTAATTGTAAACGGAGTGTTTCATTTAGTGCCATGTTAAAATGTTGTAATGAGCAGGCAGTATAAGCAGCCATCGGATGCAGATCGAGCAGGCAGTGGTTCATTCCTTTCAATAGAAATCATCAGGAACAAAAAAAAATCCAGTATTATAAAAATTGTATGGTCTTTCAAGTGTTTAGACATCCAACTGAACAAATTAAAATAAAACACTACAATTCAGAATATTCAGAAAAGTGTCGATCTATTTCCACATTAAAACACCCAGGACCTAGGCCTACTATTTATAGATTATTTTGAAATATTACAGATAATATACAATAAACCGTGGTTTGCAACTGGTACATACATAAGAAGACACATACCGTAATTACTATCATAAGATTAAATCATGCATGCACTTCTGAACATGTACCAGTATCGGTATCTATATAAATACAATCGTAACGACCATGTGTCTGTACATTACCGGTATCCTGGCGAAGTTTTCATTTAGTTAGGCTATCCGTTTCATGTGTACTTGTGTAGGCTAAGAATGACCATCTGCATATTTTTTAGCTTTGGTGTCTGTTTGTCTGAGTTCTTATAACTTGAAAACTACCGGTACTGAATATATTTTAACCAAACTTCATATTCTAGGGCCAACATTGTTTCTAAACCCGTGAGTTGACTGGGGGTTTATACGAAAGCGAAACCATAATTTTGCACTCAACCAAACTTAATGGAAATCAATTTCTAAACCTTTTTTTTTTCCTTTGTGCATCATTTCGATTCGCGCTACGAGGAGTAATAAGGGAGATATCATTAACGGACCGTTCTTCTGTCTAACTTCGAGCGGACTATGAGCTATGGAATGGGTATCGGTATGTGGGAAACTGGGAGTGAAATTTCTAGATCCTGATGGGTGGGTAGGAGACAGGGATCTGCCCTCAGATGGCCTTCACTTAAACCAAATTTGCTTAAACCGCAGTAGTACCGTAAAACGGGGTAACTTCGGCCACTTTTTCGTATATTTTGAAAATATATAGGGCCTACATGGAATATTCCCTCTAATTTTCCGAAAAAAATAATATAAGTTCTGCCGTAGGCCTATTTTTCTACATTGTTATGTATGTACATAATAGTACGGTAAATTGTAATTCAATAATGAATCATGATTATCGAAAAAGCAGCAGGAGTTACCGGTATCCCCCGTGTTTTGGAGTAACTTCGGCCACCGTATAAATGACTCAACAAACGAAGTTTCCTCCGACTTTAGTGGGTACCGGTACTTCGGCTACCGTAAAAGTTTTCCTAAAAACTTGTAAAATGCCCGATATCAATAATCGGCCAGGTAGCCTGCTTCTTTTAACCCGTTGTTGGAGAGTTGTCATACACTTATAGAGATACCGGTAAGAACATTATCATAATGGAATCTAACAAAATATCGGTACCGGTAATAGGATTATACGTTGATCCTTCATCAGCAATGGAAGACGTGTTATATATTCTTATGACTGCTCTATCAAAGGTGAATCAAGAAAATAATACAATCATTGGTGGAGATTTCAACTGCAGGTTAGATAACAATGAATATTGAGATCATGAAATGCTTCAAACGTTGGAAGAAGAAGGATTCACTCTTGTCAACAGCAAATCTGATAAGATGTACTTTGCCCACAATGGAAGCTGTACAATTGAGGAGTTGGATGCAATAACAGCGTAAGTAGATTTACGTTATTTTGAGAAACAGAAGCTTGAAGTTTATAAATGTTCTGAGTTAAAAGTAATATTAGGAATCAACCTGAATTTCATTAAAAGACGTTTGAAACAGCCAGGAAATGTATTTCCCAAAGAATTTTATTGATCTTTTAGCGTATAAGAAAGACAGAGTTATTTAAAATTTCCTTTTATACGCTGTTATTGCATGAAGAGCAGGAATATTATATTTTGCCATACACCAGTATTGATCAGGGAGATAGAAAAGCATGATCACCCACTATAGAGGAACAAAAGTGGCAGTTTATCACGCCTCAGTTCTCAAAAATGTCTAAACTTACTCAAATTAAGAACAAATTCATTAAAATAATTGTCAACTAAGAAAGGTAAAAAATAAGTTTATTTGTTATATAATGTTCACCTTTTTTGTTCTTTATTGAGCAAAGGGCCCAGAGAGGTTTGTTACAGTGTTCTCCCCAACTATAGTATTAGGCTACGGTAATTCCCCACCTTCCCCAACAAATATTTGAAATGTTACAAAATTAGAAACATTGCTTTCTGAACAACTGTTATTCCTATTTTCATTTAAAAAGTGGTTCTCTAAACTTAAAAAATGAAAAGAAACCAAAAACATATCACAAAGTATATAATTAGGATTTAGACATTGTATGTCTTACTTGTTTAAAATACTTAAATACCGCATCATTGACCAAAATCAGGATGATTCACCTTTCACATGCTGCATTAGCAGACTGTAGGGAATCATTACGCACACATGACTTTCACACACCACTCAAAATTTTCAGGTTTTAAGTATTTCATTAGTGAAAGAACATCAACCCTTTTGTCTGCACTGGCCACAAAACCTTCTCTTGCGCTCGCTGACATCTTCTCTAGCCAAAGAACTGGCAGCAACTGAACGTGCCGCTCGTGAAGCATGCTTCATGCAATAACAGCGTAGCGCATGGTACTGGTTTTAGTGAGCTCCTGACCTTTATCGGCACCCTAGCGAACTAAGACCTGGACTAGGTTGTAGTGAAGGGACCGAGAAATCCAAAAACGGTATTTATGCAATAACAGCATAAGTAGACTTACGCTGTTATTGCATCTAGCTCCTCAATTGATGTTTTACTTTTCAAAGGTGCTGGTCTTAAATTAATTGATTATAAGGTATGCTACTCATCTCCAGAGTCAATATTAAGGAAGCACTGTCCAGTCTCAGCGATCTTTGATTTGGATGTTCTTTCTCACCCATGGAATGCACCAATCGTTTAGAAGTCAATAGCTCAAAAACTTAATGAGAGTGTCCTCCTGCAAAGTACTGAGAAAATCATTGACTTAAACCACAAAATAATGAAAAATGAATTGGATACTGCAGCTTCTGTTTTAGAAGACATCTTCAAATCTGCCTTCATCACAATAACTCTGCGAAAATCCCAAAAGTGGTTCAATCAGACCTGCTATCTGGAATAATAATAATGTTATTTGCTTTACGTCCCACTAACTACTTTTACGGTTTTCGGAGACGCCGAGGTGCCGGAATTTTGTCCCGCAGGAGTTCTTTTACGTGCCACTAAATCTACCGACACGAGGCTGACGTATTTGAGCACCTTCAAATACCACCGGACTGAGCCAGGATCGAACCTGCTAAGTTGGGGTCAGAAGGCCAGCGCCTCTACCGTCTGAGCCACTCAGCCTGGCAGACCTGCTATCTGGAAAGAAAACAAGTTCTAAAGGCTCTTCAGGTGGCAAAAACAACACTGAATACAGAAGATTTAACAAACTACAGTCTAAACAGAAATAAATACAAAGAACTACTGAAGACTTCTAGAAACAAATATATTGAAATTGAAGCAATGAAGATGGCTGACGATACCAAGAAGGACCCATTCTTAGCATTAAAACCACATAAAGTTCCAACAACTGGTAAAATAGATATGAATACCTGGCAGAAACACTTCTCATTCATTCTAAATCAACAAAGATCCTTAACAGCCTATTCAAGAAAGTACACTGAAGCAAACAGGGGAGGTATCACTCTATTCTCACAGAAATAAGTCTCTGACACTATACTTAAACTAAAAGATGGAAAAGCACTGGGTCCTGATGGCATTTTCAGTGAACACATTAAAGCTGCAGCAAACATATTACTTCCATCCATAACAAATCTTATGAATCTATGCTTGTTACTAGGAGATATCCTGAAAGTGTGGAAAACGTCCACATTGAAGTTTTTATATAAAAGAAAGCGTAACTTGCTCGATCCAAATTCCTATAGAAGGATCACTCTGGAGAATAATTTGTTCAAGATACTCACCAAGTTAATAACAACTCAACTGATGGAAGAAATTGAAACCAAACTTCCTGAAGAGCAATTTGGATTTTTTTTGTTTTGGCTAGTTGTTTTACGTCGCACCGACATAGATAGGTCTTACGGCGACGATGGGATAGGAAAGGGCTAGGAGTGGGAAGGAAGCGGCCGTGGCCTTTATTAAGGTACAGCCCCAGCATTTGCCTGGTGTGAAAATGGGAAACCACGGAAAACCATTTTCAGGGCTGCCGACAGTGGGGTTCAAACCTACTATCTCCTGAATACTGGATACTGGCCGCACTTAAGCGACTGCACCTATCGATCTCGGTCAATTTGGATTTAGAAAAGGAAGAAGTACTCTGCATGCAATAAGAAATCTACTGGATAATATACATAACATCTTACGACTACCAAGGGGTAAATTTCACACAGTGTTCATAGATTTCTCCAAGGCCTTTGATAATCTTAAAAGAAACATTATATCGTCGAAGCTTGATTCTCTTGTAGAGGACAAGGCTCTCACTATCCTGATCCATAACATGTTAAGAAATAATACTGTCATCATTTCAGACAATATAACTTCATCAAGGGAGATCACGCAAATGGCGTTCTACAGGGCGACCCTCGCAGCCTTTATTGTTTAATGTAGCTATCTATGATGTAGTTCAAGCGATAAAAGAGGTGTCAAACGAAGTAACCCTGTATTTGTATGCTGATGATATGGTTCTAGGATCACACGATATTAAAGAGCTACAAAAAGCACTGGATGCACTGGAGAATTGGACAGATACAAATGAATTGCAAGTGAACATTAAAAAGACTGACTATGTGATTTTCAGGAAGGGAGGACGAATACCCTCAAGTGACTTATAAAACGGAAACATTAAACAACGTAAACAGTTTTAAATATCTGGGCTTGACGATGCAGACAACAGTAAATTCCTTTAGGCTACATATTAGCCTACGTGCTGTGGCAGCTATGAAAGCAATATTTGACATCAAGAATTTAAACAGATTATCTCGTCAGACGGCCATGATCTTGTTTGACGCAAAAATAATCCCTATTTTAACATATGGACTGGAAATCATTTGGGATAAGCTAACAAAGAATGACCTACACACTCTAGAAAAAATCAAGCCCAATTCTTAAAGACAACCCTCTGTGTATCCAGATTTACTAGATCAAGACTGGTTTATGAACTTACAAAGGAGACTTTTTTAATTGAAGATTTGAGATTCAAGCTCGCTCTACCTTATACAGACCATTAGAAGAAACTCTTAGATGAAAGATTGGCCAAAAGGAATATTTGTACTGAATTCTATTCGACTGAAGCAATGACGAACAGAACTTGGACCAATACAAACTAGGATCTCCAACATTTTGTCAATTGTATGGCAATTCATGGATACCACTAGAAACTCTGCAAAACTAAGATCTTTCATGAACCTGATGATAGTTGTGTGTGTGCACTGTGTGATTTGACTTGTCCTTGTTAGCATGTTGTGGAATGCTCTAAGCGAAATAGGCCTATAATAGACTTATGCTTAAAATGACATGTAATCGCTTTATATACACAAATTGTGTGCTCTATTAAATTAATTAATAATCAGCAAACAATTTAAAACCACTCAGGGTAAAACAGACGTATCGTGATCAAATTTACAAGATATTTCCAAACAACTCACATTTTCCCCAAAGAAGAAACAAGTTTATTTAACTTAAGCCTATAAGCATTGAATGATACAAAAATTATGTATTATATTATGTAACTATTTTTAATGGCATGAAAGATAATCAAGATAGCAAAATCATATTCTCTTGAGTCCAATGTATGAAGAAAGAAACATGTTGAAAAAAAAAAAAACTTTTGGATTGTTCTCACAATATACTGGCGTCTACATTAAAATATATCTGGCATGTCAATTAAGCTCTTGAATTTGTATCGCCCACGTCTGACTGGATACCGAACCTCCAATTTCCTCACAATATGATCTTTCTGGACATCACATTCATCATCAATAACTGGGAAAGTGAAGTGCACATCCTTTCCAGCTTTCTTCCTCAAAAACTTCACTACCAAATGCTCTCCATTTTCTTTAACTTCTCCAACATAAAATCGCTGAATTTGGTCCTTGGAAAATTTTACAAGTACAAAGTTTCCTACTTCATATTCATCAGTCCCATCTACTTGCATTTCCAAACTTGCCATCCTGTCTTCAGTTAAAATTATCTCTCCTTGGCTGCAAAGTTCATCATTTCCTTCAAGATGCTCCTGTTCATCTTGGGGTTTCTCTGATATGTGGTTGTGGTTACACTTCGTCCAGGCCTCACATTCAGTCGTTTTCCTTTGAATCTGGAATTATTCTTCTCTGTTAATCAAGATGTCTTCAGGAGATTCGTGAATGATTTGCTCCATGACTTTTCCGAACTCTGATTTTCGGTAAAGTCAGGAAGTCTTTTTAGGACAGCATCTCTCTTTGGAGGACAAAGTCCTATAGCTCCGAAGCCAGATTTCAGGCTAGTTTTCAACCTTTCATCCCCTATATCCTCCAGGGCTGCCTTGAAACTCTGGGAAATTCTGTTTTAGGTATGGTTCCTTTATTCTCATTCTTCCATTTGTTCAGCTGTTTCCTCCAAGACATTTTAAGTGGATGGAAAAGTGCAACATCCAATGGCTGTGTTAGACGAGTTGAATTTGGTGGCAGGAGTACAAACGATATATTGTTGTTCTCACACTGTCTGATCAAATCCATTGACAGATGGCTGGACAGGTTGTCACCTATTATTACTTTTTTTACCAGGTAACTTCTTGAGATAAGGCAGACAAATTGTAAAAAACCATTCCTCAAAAATGGCCATATCAAACCAACCACTTTCATTTCTGTTATAATGTGCACCAGTAACCCCACCTTCCGTCCAGCCTGGGTACAAATGTTTGGCTCTATAGAGCACATATGGAGGCAACAACTTGAGCCTGTTCTTGCCAACATGACAGAAGTTCCATTCTTTGACGAGTCAGTAATCCTCTCAGGATGTTTACTTCCTCTTTTTCAATAACTTTACCCAAATCGTCTACAAAATTAGTTTCATCGTAGTTTACAATGTTTTCTGAAGGAATTCAGTCCAGTGATGTTTCTAAGTTGTCGAAGTATTCACCAATTTCTACTAATACTACAGAGGCTCTAGCATGATTTATATTTTCCAAAGCGTAATGATAAATCTCGATGTCTATCAAGAAAATTTTTGAGCCAGTCAGCACCAGGCACATTTTCTTTAAGATGGAAACTGTTTTTCCCTTTCTGTCTAGATAATCCTTCACCACAATTCTGATGTCTCCAGGTGTTAACAGATATCACTATACAGCACACATAGTAAGTCCAAAAATGACGTCAGCTTCTTTCTGAAAACAAACACCAGAGATAATAGGTAAATAAAAAATTTTGGTTAGCAATACCTCGGGGGTATAAAGGAAGCAGATACATATAAGCGTCAAAGCAAAACCTCAGCTGAAAGAATGCATGGACGTCCTATATTCCACTGTGTGCTTCTTGTTCAGCTTGTCTTGCAGGGTCGATCGCAGAACAGCATACTTCTCTGAGGCTTGCCGAATCAGAATTGTGCCTTTCTTTATCTCTTCTAATACGTTTTTAGGTAAACAAGATTGTAATTACAATACCCTAGGCCGCCTAAAACTTTCTTGTATCTTCTTGGCATGGCCGAAGTTACATGGAAGAGGACAACATTTATCACAAAACTATGCCATAAAAAACCTATTTGAATAAAATGCATTAAATTCAGTTGATCAGTTACCAGACATACTTACTTTCTAACACCATAAACCGGTGGAGTAGAGAATCAGATGTTGGGGCTGGAGAAAAGTTTGTTTTCCAATGTTAACCAACAAGACAATAATCGGTGCTGCAAAACAAATTGCTTTACTCGACAATGAGCCTGCCTATATTCTTTGAACTAGCGAGTGTTGATAGAGAATTCTATGCACAAATATTTTAGTTATTGCAGGTGATTCATCTTTTATAGTATAGGGGGCAGGAGAAAATCAGTGTTGCCATGCATCAGTGGCCAAATTTACCCTGGATGGCCGAAGTTACCCCGTTTTACGGTACATATAAGTTAGGAAATTTGTCTGGAAGGGTAATAGGGAGGTACATTCAGGGAAACGGGGTGGTCTAGGGAGCGGTGATAAGGGTACAGAGATCTGGAAGTCAAGTAGGGATGACATAAAAATGTTAGTGTTGAACTGTAGAAGTATTGTAAGAAAAGGAATAGAATTAAGAAATTTAATATATATATATATATATTAAATTTCTTAATATTTATTATTATTAATCGATACGGCCACCTGTGGGCCACGTTTACACAATCTTCCTTCTGTCACGCAGACTGATACCCTTCTCTTTACACTCTCGCCAAAGATTCTTGAGTCTTTGGCTTCTTCTTGCTCGTTCTTCCACCGAGATGTTCCGTGGCTTCGCATGTTGCTCTTCAGACGCATCCCTCAATCCCGCAACCTTCTTCCTAAATGATGTCCTTTCTTTTATATCTTCCTCCTTGATACCTATTTCTGCCAAGTCATTGTGCACGTGTGTAAGCCATCCCGGTTGTTTTTTCCACCTTTCCTGCAGAAGAAGTATCCTGTTGGTCAATCTCTCAGGGTTCATTCTTTTGATATATCCATAAAACGTCAGTCTCCTTTTTCTCATCACAGTCGTGATTCTTTCTACTGTCTTGTAGAGCTCCAAATTCGATCTTAACCGGAATGTGTTTGGGTCACTCGTCGACTTTCTAGGGCCTAAGATTTTTTGCAAGAATCTTCTTTCTCTTTTTTCAAGGACTGGGTCAGCCATCCTCGTCAAGGTTTCTGCTCCATAAAGGCACTCTGTTCTAACCACTGTGCAGTAATGTTTTAACTTGGCCTGAATTGAGAGAGACTTGGACTTATAGGTGTCATGACATAGTCTGAATGCCAGCTCCATCCTTCTCACCCTCTCCTTTAATCCCTCCTTTTCATCTCCATTGGGGGCGAGTATTTCTCCCAGGTATTTAAATTTTTGCACACGCTGGATATCCCCATACAATGTAACAAGTCTGTCCGTGTCGCCATTTTTTATAGAATCCATGAATGCTGTTTTCTCGAAAGAGATTCTTAACCCTGTTTTGACTGCAACATTTTGTAGTTCTTCGACTTGTTTCTTGGCTGTTTGACGGTTGTCTGTAATAAGAACGACATCGTCAGCGAAGGCAAGGCAATCCAACATCATCGCATTTTTTCCACAACCTATCTTTACCCCATTCTTCATTCCATTTTCAGTCATTCTCAGCCTCCATTCCCTAATAACTTTTTCTAAAATGCAATTAAAGAGTAGTGGAGAAAGGCTGTCTCCTTGCCTCAAACCCGTTTTTATCTCAAATGGATTTGAGAGTTCGCCCATAAATTTGACTTGAGAAAAAGTGTTTGTAAGAGATTGCCGAATTATGGCCAGAGATTTCTCATCCACTCCAAACTCCTGCAGAACGTTCATGAGCACTCCACGATCTATGGAATCATATGCCTTTTTGAAATCAACGAAGGTTATTATTGTCCTCTTCTGATTTCTCATAGATCTTATTTTTATAAGTGATTTTAGAATATAAATCTGCTCAGCACATGAACGCCCTTTCCTGAACCCTGCCTGGTATTCACCAATTTGTTTATCTAGATGTGTTTCAAGCCTCCGCTGCAATGCTTTGGATAGAATTTTGTATGCTATAGGAAGAAGAGAGATACCTCTGTAGTTGTTGACGTTAGTTTGGTCCCCTTTTTTGTGTAAAGGATGAATGAGTGCATTTTTCCAATCACTTGGTATTTCTTCTTTTTCCCAAATAAAAGCGAATAATTCCTCTAGTTTTTCCACTATATTTTCACCTGCAAATTTGAATAACTCTGCAGTAATTGAATCTTTCCCAGGAGCTTTGTTGTTTTTTAGTTGCTTAATGATGTCCCTCATTTCTTCCTTATTTGGTGGTAATGAATCCTTCAACTTGAATTGAGGCTCTCCAAATAGCAATCCATCTTCGGGAGGTTCACAGTTCAGAAGATTCTGGAAATAGTTGGCCAGATACTCGCAGTTCTTCTTGTCACCAATAATGAGTTTCCCTTGTTCACTTTTAAAACATAGATTACCAGGGGAGAATTTTTTAATTTTATTTTTAAACCTTCTATAGAAATCTCTTGTGTTGTTTCTCTTGAAATCTTCTTCTATGTTGTGCAGCTGTTCTTTCTCGTACTTTCTTTTCGTATTCCGACGAATTTTTGCTGTGTGTTTCCGTTGTTCCTTGAAGTCTTCGAAATTCTTGTGATTAGTACACCATTTATTCCATGCTTTAGACCTTTCCCGTAAGGCTACTTCACAATCGTCATTCCACCATGGATGTTTCTTCTTTTTGGCGATCATTATAGTCTTTTCAGCTGCTTCTTGTATCCTCCTTGCCATTTCGTCCCAATTCGAAGATTCCAAGACCTCAAGCTCTCGTTTATAGTTCTCAACAATCTCTTGGTTTATCTTGAGTTCATCAGTTCGATATTTCTTGATTTTGGGTGAAGGTCTCTTGAAGGACTTTGGAATAAATCTTATCTTGACTCTAACAAGGTAGTGGTCAGAATCTATGTTTGCACCTTTTTGCACTTTAACGTTCAAAATCTCTGCAGGGTTCGATGTGGCTACATGGTCTATTTGGAACTCCCCTAACATGGGATTTGGTGAACGCCATGTCATTAATTTCTTCCTTTCTTTCTTGAATTGGGTGGACATTAACTTGAGGTTGAATGCTTCACACACTTCAATAAGCCTTTCCCCATTTCTATTGGTTCTTATATGCCCAGGATAACTGCCAACTATTTTCCTGTATTTTCTTTCCTTGCCAACTTGAGCATTAAAATCACCCATTAATATTTTAATCATATGTTCCGGAGTTTCCAACAACTCTTTTTCCAGGAGAGACCAGAATTCTTCAACTTTATCTGGATTTTTCTTGTTGTCCTCATTAATAGGTGCATGCACATTGAAGATAGCATATGATTTGTTTCCACTCTTCAAGGTTAAGATGGAAAGCCTAGGGGAAGGTGATCGAAAATCAATGATTGCATCTATAATTGAATTGTGAACAAAAAATGCTGTTCCTAGAATTGAAGGTGATTTTCTTTTATTATCCATTTTATATTCCCTGATCGCTGGTTGACCCTTTATTATCTTGTACTTGCCCATCATAGATACTTCATTAGATGGGAATCTTGTTTCCTGTACAGTGAGTAGCTTGATCTGATATCTCTCCAGTTCTTTGATAAGTTCCATCTGTTTACCGACTCTTAGGAGGGTATTGACATTCACTGTACCAAAGAAGTATTTTTTCTTGGTCCTGATCTTGCGGGGTGAGGGATCCTCCGACTGATCCCAACATGATGGTGCAGGGCCCCCAGAATCCAATGCCCTGTTTAGACCAGACTCTAACTGGCCCCAGATTTTACCGGCTGGGGTAGTTTCCGATGTGCGTTGTACCATCATGGTAGATTGTGTGAATCATTTCACATGAGGGTGGAACCCGTAGGTCCCACAACAATTAGAACAACATGGAAAGGAATGTGATTGTAACGGGAGATCTCAATTTACCAAATGTCAATTGGGAAGGAAATGCGAACGACAGGAAGCATGACCTACAAATGGCAAATAAGCCAATATGGGAAGGACAGCTGATTCAGAAAGTGATGGAACCAACTGGAGGGAGAAATATCCTGGTGGTGGTGCTGATAAAACCAGATGAGCTCTTAGAGAAACCAAAGAAATAGATGGTATTAGTGATCATGAAGCTGTTTTTGTCATAGTTGAAATTAAATGTGGTAGAAAGGAAGGTCATAAAAGTAGGACTAGTAGGCAGTACCACATGGCTGATGAAGGAGGCATGAGGCTATGATTGGTGGAGAACAGTAAAAAAAAAAAAAATAATAAAAATGTAAACAGACTCTGGGGAGGGTTTAAAGCAATTGCTGAGGAATGTGAAAATAGGTTTGTACTTTTAAAGATGGTAAGAAAAAAAGAGACTAAGAAGGAAGGAAGTGCAGATTGGAAAGAAATAGAGTTAGAAATGGCTGTGGAAGTAAGGAGAATTTGAAGGAACTTACTAGGAAATTGAATTTAGCAAAGAATAACATGATGGCAAGCATAATTGGTGGTCATACAAATTTTAGTAAAAATGGAAGGGTATGTATAGGTATTTTAAGGCAGAAACAGGTTCCAAGAAGGACATTCCAGGAATAATTAATGAACAAGAGGAGTGTGTATGTGATGATCTTCAAAAGGCAGAAGTATTCAGTCAGCAGTATGTAAAGATTGTTGCTTACAAGGATAATGTCCAGACAGAGGAGGTAACTAATGCTAAAGAAGTATTCAAATTTACGTTTGATAACAATAACATTTACAATAAGATACAACATTTGAAAACTAGAAAAGCAGCTGGAATTGATAAGATTTCTGGGGATATACTAAAGACAATGGGTTGGAATATAGTACCATATCTGAAGTACTTATTTGATTGTTGTTTGGTTGAAGGAGCTATACCAAATGAATGGAGAATTGCTATAGTAGCCCCTGTGTGTAAAGGAAAGGGTGACAGACAAAAATATGAAAATTACAGGCCAGTAAGTTTGACATGCATAGCATGTAAGCTTTGGGAAGGCATTCCTTCTGATTATATTAGACATGTTTGCAAAATTAATAACTGGTTCGATAGAAGGCAGTTCGGTTTAGGAAAGGTTATTTCACTGAAGCTTAACTTGTAGGATTCCAGCAAGATATCTGCTATATCTTGGATTCAGGAGGTCAAATGGACTCTATCACGACTGACTGGTCCAAAGCATTTGATAGGGTGGATCATGGGAGACTACTGGCAAAAATGAGTGCAAGTAGACTAGACAATGACTGAATGGGTTGGTATATTTCTAGAAAATAGATCTCAGAGAATTAGAGTAGGCGAAGCTTTATCTGACCCTATAATAATTAAGAGCGGAATTCTTTAAGGCAGTATTATTGGACCTTTATGTTTTCTTATACGTATATATAAATGATACGAGTAAAGAAGTGGAATCAGAGGTAAGGCTTTTTGCGGATGATGTTTTCTGTATAGAGTAATAAATAAGTTACAAGATTGTGAGCATTTGCAACATGACCTTGATAATGTTGTGAGATGGACAGTAGGCAATGGTATGATGATAAACGGGGTTAAAATCAGGTTGTGAGTTTTACAAATAGGAAAAGTCCTCTCAATCATTGTAAGTATCTAGGTGTTAATATAAGGAAATATCTTGATTGGGGTAATCACATAAATGGGATTGTAAATAAAGGGTACAGATCTCTGCACATGGTTATGAGGGTGTTTAGGGTTTGTAGTAATGATGTAAAGGAGAGGGCAATATAAGTCTCTGGTAAGACCTCTACTAGAGTATGGTTCCAATGTATGGGACCCTCACGAGGATTACTTGATTCAAGAACAGGAAAAATTCCAAAGAAAAGCAGCTCGATTTGTTCTAGGTGATTTTCGACAAAAGAGTAGCGTTACAAAAATGTTGCATAGTTTGGGCAGAGAAGAATTGGGAGAAAGACGATGAGCTGCTCGACTAAGTGGTATGTCCCTATGGGAATCAACGTCTATATCATAAGTGGTATGTTCCGAGCTATCAGCAGAGAGATGGCGTGGAATGACATTAGTAGATGAATAAGTTTGAGTGGCATCTTTAAAAGTAGGAAAGATCACAATATGAAGATAAAGTTGGAATTCAAGAGGACAAATTGGGGCAAATATTCATTTATAGGAAGGGGAGTTAGGGATTGGAATAACTTACCAAAGGAGATGTTCAATACATTTCCAATTTTTTTGAAATCATTTAAGAAAAGGCTAGGAAAACAACAGACAGGGAATCTGCCACCTGGGCGACTGCCCTAAATGCAGATTGGTATTGACTGATAAAAGTGGGTCCGTGTAAAGCATATTCCTTATAACTGTAAAACTGCCAGTACTGGAAATATTTTAATCAAGTTTCATACTTACCAACCCCCTTTCCAAACGTAACTTTTAAGGTCCATAGCATTTCAAATACCCAGAGTGGACCTTTTTTGTTTTTTTTTCTTTTCAGGAAACCAAAGTAGTGAATTTACTCTCCCACAAAATATATCAGATCAACCTGGATGGGAATCAACCAACCTTGATGGAAATCCATTTCTAAACTTTTTCCTGATGTGCACTTCTTCGGTGGGGTGATTGATAAGGGAGATATCATTAACGGATGGTTTTACAGGCCAAGTCCAGTGGACATAGCCCAAAAGGTGTTGTACGTGGAGCAGATTCAGTTTCTATATAAATAAATCGTAATGACAGTGTGTCTGTTCATTAATTATTTTGGCTAAATTTTCATTCATTTTTCTGTTTCAGGTGTAATAAAAACCATCTTAATATTTTTTAGCTTTGTTCGTTCGTTCTATAACTTGAAAACTGGTAGATACATTTCTACCAAACTTCATATTTAGAATCCACCTGTCTTGTCCTTGGGTAGGTTTTAGGGCCAATATTGTTTGTAAATCCCTGAACTGACAGGGGTTTATAGGAAACTGAAACCTTGATTTTGCACTCCCACAAAGTATACACAAAACAAAGGAAAGCAAAGTCATCCCCGTACAGGCCATGAAGGCTCTTGGAACAAAATATACACAACCAAACTTAGTGGTAATTTCTAAAACATTTTTCTCATGTGCATCAATTTGATACGAGGATCAAAGGGAGATATCATTAACGGACCATTTTTCAGTCTAACATCGAGCAGACATATTTTTTTTTTTTTGTCTATTTGTCTGTTTGTTGAGTTCTTATAACTGGGAAACTACTCTATATATTTCTACCAAACTTTATATCTGTC
This sequence comes from Anabrus simplex, assembly GCF_040414725.1. Classification (NCBI taxonomy): domain Eukaryota; kingdom Metazoa; phylum Arthropoda; class Insecta; order Orthoptera; family Tettigoniidae; genus Anabrus; species Anabrus simplex. Next base: position 73,731,305 of record NC_090275.1, on the reverse strand, counting down.
GTTGGGTAGGTATTAGAGTCAATATTATTTATAAATCCCCGATTGTTTTGGGACTTTATAGGAAGTAGAAACAGTGTTTTCACCCTCCCACAAAATATACGTGACCAACCTTAATGGAAAACTACTAGCCTTAATGGAAAGCAATTTCTAAAATGTTTTTTCTCATTTGCACCTTTTCGATAGGAGGATGACAAGGGAGTATCATTAATGGACTGTTTTACAGGCTGTAATGTCATTTCAAGTTGGGTTAAATGGTTTACCTAAACAGCCATTTTACTCTTTTCAATAGAACAGATAATAAGGGAGATTATCGTGAACAATTGGTTTCATGGTTCTTCAGCCAAAGTACCACTCCCGGTTTCAGATGAACAACATTATGTAACCGAGAAATAGGGAGAATTACGAACAACTTCAGAAAAGGAACTGTCATCATCATCATCATCATCATCATGGTACCACTCCCGTCCTCTGGGTGTGGTTAACAAGCCTCCTCCACTCCTTTCTGTCCTTCCACTTTTCCTGCTCCATTACTTCCACAACATCCAATCCAGCTTCTCTAATGTCCTTCCAAATCTGATCCATCCACCATTTTCTCAGCCTTCCAACTGGTCTCTTTTCCCTTAACTTCTCTTCTGTATCATTCAATAAACTCTGTGATTTACCCTATTCTCTCTCCACTTTGTTCAGCTTTACATACTTCAAGTTACTGCCATGTGCTTTCGTAGAAAAATTTCAGTTTAACATGCCGTATTAAATGCTTGAATACAGGCATGTAACTTTGCATGTATTCATTAAGTAATCGTGAAATTGATTATCAATCCCCGTGAAAAGAATGGGTACAGATGCTAGTTCAGAATAAAGGTGGTAGATTGCGATATATGCAATGCAGAAAAGAAACTGGTACGATTAACCAATTGTCTATTACCCAATGTTATAAGTACACATCTCAACAGAACAAGTTTTTTCAGAATTTAATTGATCTGGAGTTACAACTTCCCTTGATCAGTCAGTCAATACCGATCTGCATTTAGGGCAGTCGCCCAGGTGGCAGATTCCCTATCTGTTGTTTTCCTAGTCTTTTCTTAAATGATTTCAAAAAAATTGGAAATGTATTGACCATCTCCTTTGGTAAGTTATTCCAATCCCTAACTCCCCTTCCTATAAATGAATATTTGCCCCAATTTGTCCTCTTGAATTCCAACTTTATCTTCATATTGTGATCTTTCCTACTTTTAAAGATGCCACTCAAACTTATTCATCTACTAATGTCATTCCACGCCATCTCTCTGCTGATAGCTCGGAACATACCACTTATGATATAGACGTTGATTCCCATAGGGACATACCACTTAGTCGAGCAGCTCATCGTCTTTCTCCCAATTCTTCTCTGCCCAAACTATGCAACATTTTTGTAACGCTACTCTTTTGTCGAAAATCACCTAGAACATATCGAGCTGCTTTTCTTTGGAATTTTTCCTGTTCTTGAATCAAGTAATCCTCGTGAGGGTCCCATACATTGGAACCATACTCTAGTAGAGGTCTTACCAGAGACTTGTATTGCCCTCTCCTTTACATCGTTACTACAAACCCTAAACACCCTCATAACCATGTGCAAAGATCTGTACCCTTTATTTACAATCCCATTTATGTGATTACCCCAATCAAGATATTTCCTAGATACTTACAATGATTGAGACGACTTTTCCTATTTGTAAAACTCACAACCTGATTTTAACCCCGTTTATCATCATACCATTGCCTACTGTCCAACTCACAACATTATCAAAGTCATGTTGCAGTTGCTCACAATCTTGTAACTTATTTATTACTCTATACAGAAAACATCATCCGCAAAAAGCCTTACCTCTGATTCCACTTCTTTACTCGTATCATTTATATATACGTATAAGAAAACATAAAGGTCCAATAATACTGCCTTAAAGAATTCCCCTCTTAATTATTATAGGGTCAGATAAAGCTTCGCCTACTCTAATTCTCTGAGATCTATTTTCTAGAAATATACCAACCCATTCAGTCATTGTCTAGTCTACTTGCACTCATTTTTGCCAATAGTCTCCCATGATCCACCCTATCAAATGCTTTGGACCGGTCAGTCGTGATAGAGTCCATTTGACCTCCTGAATCCAAGATATAGCAGATATCTTGCTGGAATCCTACAAGTTAAGCTTCAGTGGAATAACCTTTCCTAAAACCGAACTGCCTTCTATCGAACCAGTTATTAATTTTGCAAACATGTCTAATATAATCAGAAGGAATACCTTCCCAAAGCTTACATGCAATGCATGTCAAACTTACTGGCCTGTAATTTTCATATTTTTGTCTGTCACCCTTTCCTTTACACACAGGGGCTACTATAGCAATTCTCCATTCATTTGGTATAGCTCCTTCAACCAAACAACAATCAAATAAGTACTTCAGATATGGTACTATATTCCAACCCATTGTCTTTAGTATATCCCCAGAAATCTTATCAATTCCAGCTGCTTTTCTAGTTTTCAAATGTTGTATCTTATTGTAAATGTTATTGTTATCATACGTAAATTTGAATACTTCTTTAGCATTAGTTACCTCCTCTATCTGGACATTATCCTTGTAAGCAACAATCTTTACATACTGCTGACTGAATACTTCTGCCTTTTGAAGATCCTCACATACACACTCCCCTTGTTCATTAATTATTCCTGGAATGTCCTTCTTGGGACATGTTTCTGCCTTAAAATACCTATACATACGTGTTTCTGGCCTGGTACAGTTCAACTACTGGTACTGATAGCCAATTTCATTTCTCAGTTCTTTAAGGAAAATAACATAGCAGTGTAATTTCATTCGTAACACTAATAAACTTGAAAACTTCCCTTACATGTAATGTGGACCAGTTTGTTGGTAGATAAAAGCCGTAATGAATCACACTGGTGAGAAGAATTGAAACTTTTTATCCCTGTTTTATTGTAAACACATATTTACATAACAAAACATACAGTATATATAATTTTCGTTGTCTTGATAGGATGTTGGCATATATGCATAGTGTTAGATTACATATTTAAGAATTATATATTCCAAGAAACCAGTGACTGGACAGTGCACTTTGCAGTGTCCAAAAAATTATCAAAGAAGAAGATTTAAAGGCCTTGACAAGCTGCAATTCAGTGAGGGAATATTGTAGTTCAGTTACTGCCCGCAAGGATCACAGTCATGTTCTGTTCTCTTCGAAATCTCCATATCCTTGTGCAGGGAAAAAGTGTACATAAAATATATTCCCTCCTCTGCAAACCATGTGACCTTGCGTGTCCCAATGATGCAGATAGCCGAGCCGCAGGTGCAACTATATCGGATGGGTATCTGTTGAGAGACCAAACTAATGAATGGTTCATCGAAAGGGGGGTAGCAGCCTTTCGGTAGTTGCAAGGGCGGCAGTCTAGATGACTGACTGATACGGCCTTGTAATAATACTCAACATGGCTTAGCTGTGTTGATACTGCTACACAGCTGAAAGCAACGGGAAACTACAGCCGCAACTAACTCCCGAGGACATGCAGCTCTCTCTGTATGAATGATGTACTGATGATGGCTTCCTCCCGGGTAAAATATTCCGGAGGTAAATTAGTCCCCCATTCGGATCTCCGGGTGGGGACTACACGAGAGGGGGCGATCATTAGGAAGATGGATACTGAAATTCTGCGAGTCGGAGCGTGGAATGTTAGAAGTTTGAATCATTGTGGTAGGTTAGAGAATCTGAAAAGGGAGATGGATAGACTAAAGATGTAGTTGGTATAAGTGAAGTACGTTGGCAGGAAGAACAGGATTTTTGGTCAGGCGACTACCGAATTATCAACACAAGATCAAACAGAGGAAATGCAGGAATTGGTTTAATAATGAATAAGAAAATAGGGCAGTGGGTAAGCTACTACGACCAGCATAGTGAAAGAATTATTGTCGTCAAGATAGACACCAAACCAATGCCCACCACAATAGTGCAGGTCTATATGCCTACTAGTTCAGCGGATGATGAAGAAATCGAAAGAATATATGAGGAGATAGAAGATTTAATACAATATGTAAAAGGTGACGAAAATCTAATTGTGATGGGAGACTGGAATGCAGTGTTAGGCCAAGGAAGAGAAGGTAGTACAGTAGGAGAATTTGGATTGCAACAAACGAACGAAAGAGGAAGTCGGCTGGTTGAATTCTGCACTCATCATAATTTAGTCCTTGCCAATACTTGGTTCAAACACCACAAACGACGGCTGTATACGTAGACAAGACCTGGAGACACTGGAAGGTATCAAATAGACTTCATTATGATTAGGCAGAGATTCATAAACCAGGTGTTGGATTGCAAAAGTTTCCCAGGAGCAGACGTGGACTCTGACCACAACTTGTTGATCATGAAATGCCATCTGAAGTTGAAGAAATTAAAGAAGGGAAAGAATGCAAAAAGATGGGATCTAGACAAGTTGAAAGAAAAGAGTGTGAGGGATTGTTTCAAGGAACATGTTGCACAAGGACTAAATGAAAAGGCTGAAGGAAACACTATAGAGGAAGAGTGGAGAGTCAAGAAAAATGAAGTCAGTAGGGCTGCTGAAGAAATGTTAGGAAGGAAGAAAAGATCAACTAAGAATCAGTGGATAACTCAGAAGATACTAGACCTGATTGATGAACGACGAAAATACAAGAATGCTAGAAATGAAGAGGGCAGAAAAGAATACAGGCGATTAAAGAAACAAGTGGATAGAACGTGCAAGGTAGCTAAGGAAGAATGGCTGAAGGAGAAGTGCAAGGATGTCGAAGGCTGTATGGTCCTGGGAAATCAAGGAAAATCAAGGAAACCTTTGGAGAAAGGAAATCTAGGTGTATGAATATTAAGAGCTCAGATGGAAAGCCACTTCTAGGGAAAGAAGACAAAGCAGAAAGATGGCAGGAGCATATCCAACAGTTGTATGAAGGTAAAGATGTAGATAATTTGGTTCTGGAACATGAAGAGGCTGTTGATGCTGATGAAATGGGAGACCCAATTTTGAGGTCAGAGTTTGACAGAGCTGTGAGTGACCTCAATAGGAACAAGGCACCTGGAATTGATGACATTCCCTCTGAATTACTGACTGCCTTAGGAGAAACCAGCATTGATTTCATTTCCCAAGAAAGCCGGTGCTGACAGGTGTGAAAACTACCGCACCATTAGTTTAGTATCTCATGCCTGCAAAATTTTAACACGTATTATTTACAGAAGAAGGGAAAAACAAGTTGAAGCAGAGTTGGGAGAAGATCAATTTGTCTTCAGAAGAAATGTAGGAACACGTGAAGCAATCCTGACTTTACGCCTGATCTTAGAGGATCGAATCAAGAAGGACAAGCCCACGTACATGGCATTTGTAGATCTAGAAAAGGCATTCGATAATGTTGATTGGACCAAGCTATTTATGATTCTGAAGATGATAGGGATCAGATACCGAGAACGAAGAATTATCTACAATCTGTATAAAAATCAGTCTGCAGTGATAAGAATCGAGGGCTTTGAAAAAGAAGCAGCAATCCAGAAAGGAGTGAGGCAAGGCTGCAGTTTGTCCCCTCTTCTTTTCAATGTTCACATAGAACAGGCAGTAAAGGAAATCAAAGACAAATTTGGAAAGGGAATCACAGTCCAAGGAGAGGAAATCAAAACCTTGAGATTTGCCGATGATATTGTTATTTTATCTGAGACTGCAGAAGATCTCGAGAAGTTGCTGAATGGTATGGATGAAGTCTTGGGAAAGGAGTACAAGATGAAAATAAATAAATAAGTGCAAAACAAAAGTAATGGAGTGCAGTCGAACGAAGGCAGGTGATGCAGGAAATATTAGATTAGGAAATGAAGTCTTAAAGGAAGTAGATGATTATTGTTACTTGGGTAGTAAAATAACTAACGATGGCAGAAGTAAGGAGGACATAAAATGCAGACTAGCACAAGCAAGGAAGAGCTTTCTTAAGAAAAGAAATTTGCTCACTTCAAACATTGATATCAGAATTAGAAAGATGTTTTTGAAGACTTTCGTGTGGAACGTGGCATTGTATGGAAGTGAAACATGGACGATAATTAGCTCAGAAAGAAAGAGAATAGAAGCTTTTGAAATGTGGTGTTACAGAAGAATGCTGAAGGTGAGATGGATAGATCGAATCATAAATGAAGAGATACTGAATCGAATTGGTGAGAGGAGACGAGAAGAAGAGATAGAATGATAGGACACATCTTAAGACACCCAGGACTTGTTCAGTTGGTTTTTGAAAGAAGTGTAGGTGGTAAGAACGGTAGGGGTAGACCAAGGTATGAATATGACAAGCAGATTAGACCAGATGTAGGATGCAACAGTTACGTAGAAATCAAAAGGTTAGCACAGGATAGGGTGGCATGGCGAGCTGCATCAAACCAGTCTATGGACTGATGACTCAAACAACAACAAAATATATTCACTTGTTAAACTCACAATACTTACTTAAGAATAAATGGAAAACCTAATTTCAACACGTTTTATATGTAATATATTTCATCAAACTTCCAAAAATTATGATCACTCGAAAATAAAGTTGTGTACCTTCAGCAACGGAATTTTCGTAATTTCAGTGTTTTGCGGCGGAGTGATTTTCCCCTTAGCTCCTTCATAGCCATTTGATTCTTTTCTGAGAATAGGTTGGAAGAACTTGCAAAATAGTCAGGCTAAGTGGCTCAGACAGTTGAGGCGCTGGCCTTCAGACCTCAACTTGGCAGGTTCGATCCTGGCTCAGTCCGGTGGTATTTGAAGGTGCTCACATATGCCAGCCCCATGTCCGTAGATTTACTGTCACGTAAAAGAAATACTGTGGGACTAAATTCCGGCACCTCAGTGTCCCCGAAAACCATAAAAGTTGTTAGTGGGACAAAGCCAATAACATTATTTTCAGATTAGCTAACTGAGTGTGAAAACAGTCGGGGCATTTTAATAGTTTGATAAACTTCCACGAGATTCTTTCTTACATACTATATTGTGTGATCCGTAAATGTAAAAGATACTGTAACATAAAGCTCCTCGATCTTGATGCTTAATTAAACACTGTTAAGGGCTATTAATGGCTGTCGCTAGCACAAGGAGATACCCGTTTGAAGCAGGATGTACATGTGATCTGGATTTCTATGGTTTTACTGAAAGACTTGTTCTTGGGAAACTGGGGAGAATGAATGGCACAGTATTGGGAAGGAGTATCATTCTCAATACATTAATACTGCGATCCGCAGTGTCAGACCATATGAACTTCAATGCCTTAACAATCATGGCTACCAAGCAGGTGAAGAAATTGTGAAGCAAACAAAGATAGGGTCTAACTACAAAGAGCATACAGCCTCACTTGGAATAGATATAATAAACAATCTATATCCCAAAATGCAAAATTAAGACATTATAACACTGTAATCAAGCCTGAACCATTATATGCATCTGAAACACTGATCTTTGGGGCAGATCACTGATGTCCTCGGACACTCCCGGCTCTAAAAGCCATACGCCATTTCATTTTCATTGATAAAAATGTAGAAAAGCAAGAAAGAAAAATCTTAAGGATGATAAGGAAATCTCATGACCTGTACCAACGCTCAAAGAAAAATTCAAACACATTTAGGAAAAGACGTTTGAAATTTTATGGACATATTCTCAGAATGAGTAATCAGAGATTGACCAAAAGAATTCTGAACCTTGTTCCTTTAGTGAAAGTCTTATTGTATTTTATTGAATCAAGATCTCAAAAAACTATTATTACCGCACTTAAGTTCACTGAAAACCTTTACCCCTCTCTCAGCGAGTATCGAAACTAACCACCCTGATATATCGTACCCCCCGCCCAGTATATCCGACAGACCCGGGTACCTTTTGTTGTCTGTACATTTTTGCCCCTCACACTTCTAATTCCCAATTGCCGCTACTGACTGCCACAGGTAAGTTACCACATTTTTGCTATTGTTATTTCATTTTGGTGTTTTCCAAATTCATACTCTCCCCATCACCAAGTGGTTCGCTCTAGTCTGTGCACTACTTCTTTTCACTCTCATGTCTTCAACTTCACAGTACATCAGTTTTTCTTATTTTATTTTTATTTATTTCTTTTATAACATTTGTCCCCAATTCGTGTGATTTTTTTTTTTATTCGTGTCAGAGGTACCAATATATAAGAAATCAATTCAAATACAATTCAAAAAGTTAAGTAATAAAAATATGAAGTATGTTAATTACACAAAATGAAAGACATATGAACAAATTAATTGTAAAAAAATAAAAGGAGAAAGGAAGTATTACATGAAAATATCTACACTATATATACATTTACACAAGTTGTGACCAGTATTTGGCTACATTGATGGCGTTGTTTCCGGCCAGTGCCAATTCCAACCCTGTACATGAATCTGGGCATAGACGACAGTGCAAGAGGTGCGTAGAAGTCTGTTCCTCTCCGCATTCGCATAATGAGTCCCCACCATGCACGATGCCCCATTTCACAAGATTGTCCTTAGATCTTGCAACGCCGGTCCGCAGTCTGTTTAATGACTTCCATATACACCATCCCTCTTCGTGACCAGGTGGCAACTTCTCTTCAATTTCAACACGTTCCGGATGATCTGGGTACCTTTGTTTCCATAGCTTAACCCTGGCCTTTTTTGGGTCAGAATCAAGTGGAGCAGAAGACTGTAGAAAACTCTTCCTGGATTTCAGTCGAGCTGGAGGTGGCTGATGTTCATGAAGGGGGTGGGTTGAGATGCTGCAAACCTTTTGTCTCTCGATATTAGCGGCCACCTCACGTCTAATATCAGGTGGGGCTATACCTGCAAGTGAATACAACTTCTGTGTGGGTGTTGGTTTTAAACAGCCTGTAATTAGCCTGCAGGTTTCATTCAAGGCAATGTCAACTTTCTTTGCGTGAGCTGATTTAAACCACATGGGACTAGCATATTCAGCAGCAGAGTAGCAGAGTGCTAGGGCAGTAGTCCTTACTGTCTGGGGATGGGCACCCCATCCAGAACCAGATACCTTACGCAATAGGCAGTTTCGTGATGAAACTTTTGCCTTGAGTTTGGTGCAGTGTATGGTGAAGGTCATCGAACGATCCAGGGTAACACCAAGGTAAACTGGAGTATTGCTATGTTCCAGCTCCATTCCTTTCCATTTCACACGCAGCTTCCGCAGGGCTTCTTTGTTCTTTAAATGAAAGGCGCACACACTAGTTTTTGATGGGTTTGGCTTGAGGTGATTTTCCTCATAATAATCTGAGAGCATTTTTGAATTGAATTGAGAAGTACCAAGATCAATTCGTCTGATGACATTGCTACTTACTTTGCAACACACATACAATGGGACAATTAATTGGAGCTAAGATGGTGTCGTCGGCTCCCACTTGGAAGGTTAGCGCATAGTGAACCATCTGATGACGAACGAGAGTACCACTTACTATAGATCAACGGCAAAGCAAGCATTCTTAAATTCAAGCCTTCATTATTAGGGAAGTTTTCCTTGTGAACAGATGAGATTTTCTTCTGAAGACATGGAGCAAAGTTCTCTGTGAGTACTGAAGAAATTCACCTTGTTTTCTTGACACGACAAAAGCCCAATAACTTATTACCATGTGGCAAGAACTTTTATCATCATTATATATCTATACAGCTAAAAATGCTGCCCCTATTGAGGTGGACCAACATGCATGAACATTTTTTAAAAATTACTCTGTACTGTGTTCAACACAAATTTAACACACCTTAGGCATACTAAAACATAAGGCTGTACATTTGTATATCTCTAGCCTGGGCACCCTGTGTTGTGTGTGTCCTCCGCACCTGAAGCTCCGCAGCCCGCCGCATCACCGATGTTTCCAGAGCCTACGAGGTGACTGCACTGCGCCTGGCATGCTCGTCTGTGACGTCAGCCGCCAGCGCTATATAAGGAGCAACATTCCACGCCTCTCCAGGACTACCCCAGTGTCCAACGACCAGACCACACCGCAAGTCAGACACGGAGGTATCCTTTTTTAAATGTGTTTGAACAGGTGGACTGATTTCTGGCCGTGAGGTCTCACCTCTGGACATTGCCTCACTTTCCCTGATCCCCGTAGCCATGTCGAGCCCCGAGTCAAGCATTCTGCTAATCCCTCAAGTCCTCACCAGTGCTCCAACGTCAATCTTAGCATTCTGCTATTAATACAAGTTCCTTGCAAATTTAAGTCTAATACTAGCTTCCTATTAATACGAACTCTCGCTACGAGTTACACTTGTTATTACTCAGCAGATAGTTTTCGACTATCAAAGGACATTCTCATTGGAATAGACTATCTCATCAAGATAGGATTGAATGTGTATATAGGACTCTCACTTAGTATAAATGTATATACGCCACAGACCTTCAGTCTACCTTTCAATATCAGCATTAACTGCGTGCAATTAATCAAGCTTCAAGAAAAGTTCAGTTATATTTCTTGTAAATACTGTATAAAACTACTGAAGCAATAAACTTATTGTTGTGTTACTGTATACCAAGTTCCTTGTATACAACACACTGTTTAACAAGGATAATCTTGATATGCTCCCTATATTCTGCTTTAGTATGTTGCTTCTTTATAAGGTATGTGCGAATTATAAGGAAAATGAATAACAGTAGAGCCAGGCACAGAATAGGTTTATTTTGATTACAAGAGATTCAGTGCCAAATAAAATATCTGTAAAACAGTGTAACTTCTTTCACATTACAGAATAACAAGCTACCAATGGCTCAACAAAGTTATTTCATAAGAGCATGCACCACAGCCTTAGCATTGAGGCTCTTGAGGTCTGTGTAGGTCTGTCCCGTGCCCACAAATACGATTGGCTGACCTGTGATGTAAGTCATAGAGATAGCAGCTCCCACCTGCAAACAGACAGACAATTGGTACTAAATGAAAAAGAAACAGACTGGAAAAATCACAAGGATAAGCTATGTGTAGAACAGAGAAGCAGATGAAAGCAGTGACTAATAATTATTCTATGCATGATAGCAGCTTTGTTAAGGGTTGTTTCCCCCCAATATGATATAGACTGCACTGTGAAACCCTGATAATACTCATCACTGACATGCACACTGTCATTTGTAAATTACTGGTAACAAAGTTTAACGACTGAAGCATTATGCGTAAGTATGTTTAATACACTATATGTAATACTGTTCTTTCCCTCAGGTCTCTGCATATATCATATACAGAGCCTTTACCCCTATATTGCACTTAAATTCATGGAATATTTTCAATTAATTTTCAGCAATTCTTGGTAAATTTTTGTTACTTGTTCACACTAGGGACATTAATCTGTTAAGTATTCCACCCTTACTTGCTGGCTTTGAAAATTATTTTTCCCATTACCTGTGGTCTTTAAGCCTACACACTTGTACGGAACAATACCGTGACTGTTCTGTTACTCCTCATTTATACTCGTACTAGCATGTACCCGCGGCTTCACCGGCGCTTATTAATTCAACAGCTACATGTTTTTTAAACCATTTATGTAAAAGCAGATTAAAAATATGAACACATGTCATTTTTACATAAATTGCACTAATTAAATTTTTTTAAGTTCTGTTTGGGCCTGTTATGGACCACGTGGTTCTTATTTCTAGCAGCTGTCTTCTTTGATTAGTACTCCTTCATTCTTGCACTGTGAATGTCTTTTCGCTCCTGAGTCCATTTCACACCTCCTCCCGGACGTCCTGTTTTTTCTGTTAGTGACTGGAGAGAGTTTGATGTTCTGATCAATGTTCTGTACCTATTCCTGTCATAGATTTCACTGGGAACAACGTCCAATTCTTGAAGGTCTTTTCTGACAAGTCTTGCCCACTTGGCATTAGCTGATTTCCCTCTAGAGATGGTGTGGAAAATTCTGGAGGTGAACCTCTGATTGTCCATTCTCATGACATGACCATAGAAGTTCAATCTCCTCTTCATCATAGATGTTGTAATGCTCTCTAATTGTTGGTATGGTTCGTTGTTGTGCTTGATTCTGTACTTTCCTTCTTTTTTTAATAGGACCCATGATTTTTCTTTTTTTCTTTTTAAAAATATTGTATTGAAGTCTTTCTGTTTCAATGCTTTTTTCTGTTGTCCTTCCAGCTCAAGACTGTTTTAACAATCAACATTTCAGTTTTTAACTTTCATCATGTTTTTTAAAAACCTTTTAACTAACATTTTATTTTGTGTGTTTCCTATGTTTTTAATGCATCATACAAGTCTTACAGAGGATGATCCAATGCCGGGTCGAAACATGTCTATTTATATGTGAACTTTAGTCTTAACTGGACGTAAAAAAATATATAGTATTGACTAGGAGGATTAAAATAGTTTTTGTACAATTTTGTAAGAAGTTCAATCATCAATATGGATTCAACAATGGGATTCATAGTCTGCCAAGTTCATATGACACTGTACGATGATTTTCCTTAGTTACCTTTCGAACTATCCTACAATCAGCCGATTGTGATGTTGGCTTCACGCTGCAACATGGATGAAGTGGCAGTATTTGCAATCTATTATTATTAATGCTTTAAGCTTTCGGCTAACGGTCTAATTTTGCACCTGTGATTTTATAATGCATATTTTCAATATTTCAGGTTATTCGAGAACCACGTCCCCTTGCTTACTTGGCCACTGGAAACATAGCGGACGTTCGTACAGTTAGGTTCAGCTAAGCAGCGCTTCCGCCTCTCTATGTTATTCTAGGTCATTGCATTCACTACAGGAAGATAAGTTTCATTTCATTCCCACTTCCAGTTTCTGAGAGAGGGATTACCCACCATTTTGCCTCTTTCCAAATGGCTCGTTGTGGTTTGATAATAACACGTACAGCAGTTCAATGAGAAATTCACACACGTGTAGAGAAAGATACCACAGCCTTTTAAATTGTGCTCTAATTTGTGAATTTTCTTCTTGTTGTTGTTTCTTAGATGTTACGCTTTTTGTTACTTATGGCTGTTATTTTTGTTTCCTTATGAGAGTACCTGTGCAACAACCTGTGCCTGTTGGTTCCAGCATATAATATGTCTAAGGTATTCCCTACCTGTTGTAAGAGGCCACTAAAAGGTTCTAAACTTGAGACCGCACGGCTCCTAGCCATGTCTGACATTGCTTCCATGTACTTCTACCAGCTTTACCACATTCATCATTCTATCAGACCTCAACCTTTGTAGTCTTCCAATCCAGACAGTATTTAGCTTGCGAGACCTAGCCAAAATTTTAATTTTCATAGCTCCCTAAAGACAGTATATACGCCCATTTCTTACTCTGATTCCGACCCCAACATTGTTAGATTTGGGAGACTTAGGGAGTGGACTTGGCCCGCTTTTACAACCGAATTCCCTTCATGACACCAACCCTGTGTAGAAGGATGTATTGAATAACTACGTGTTTCTGCAGTGGTTGGCAGTGTGCTGTGCTGTGTGTGTAATCTTAAGTTCTGAAACAGAAAATCATGACTAAATAATACTATTACTGATTTTATGTCCCAATAACTATACTTTTAAAATTTTCGGAGACGCCCAGGTGGTGTAAATCTACCGACTTGAGGCTTCATACCTCAGCACATTCGCTTCTACTGTCCGAGGTAAACAGCTCGACCACAGCTGAAGGCCGTTACGTTGGTTATTCAGTCATGTACTGCTCATCTCAATGGTATTATTGAATGACATGTATTATTATTATTATTATTATTATTATTATTATTATTATATTTTGGTCTTTCTCTTCTATTGTAATCCCTTAACAGTCCTTTAATGCCACGCATCATGAATCGTCTTATTTATTTACCATAGCATAAAAAGTGAAAATGCACAAAATAATGCTTTCTCGAAGACCATCTTCCAGAACAAAGCAACTTCTCCAGATCCTGCCTACGGCAGTTTCACAGAAAATAAGCGTTTGTTTACCAAAATTTTTCATGTCGTCATGAAAACACACCTTTAGATCTCTCCGTTCCATGGATTTGGCCGCGCATCACACACAAAGAGAAACGCTTCCGGATATCATGAACTGACCAAATATGGGTCCTCATGTCTTGGACGGAAAATACCTTCCTATACTTTGGACTTAAAATGGCTCCTTGAGTTGTATTACCTATCTTACATAAGTTGACAGTGAATCTATGCATTCAATCTTGGTGACAGCACGTCGGATTGTCATATCCCAACACACGTTTTCTGATGGTTTTTCGTTCATAACTCACTAATGAAAGCAAAAATGAAAAATCCGGTTTCAAGGTGCATTTGGACCCCCTACCATCTACCTATGTTCAAAATTTCAGATCTCTGCGTGCTGTAGATTTTGCTGGACACACGTGCGCACACACACACACATGCTCTCTCTATCTCTCTCTCTTCCTTTTATTATTATATTTACCTTAGTTCTGGAAAAGTTTCCTTTACAAAGTAACATTGTCTGTGCTGTACGGAAGTTCTGTGTGATTCAAGCAAGTGTTAAATGAAAAGCACTTCTGTTGTCGGATAAATTAAAAATCTTAATTTATGCCCAGAACTTTTTAAATTTAAGATTTTGATTATTTTTGTCAAATTGACTACTAGGATGAAGATAAATAACTCAAAATTAGACAGTCATGAAGTTTCATGTGTTCAGAATTTCATGTTAAAATGCAACACTGAGCAGATCCACAACCTCAATGATGTAGATTTAAGAAATACAAAACTTACGGTTTACATGAAATCTACTATTAGTAAAAATATTTTCTATGAAATTGATAATGTCTGTGTGAAGATTTTTACCACCCTTACCAAGTAAACTCACATATTAATACAAATAATACTTTTAAAAAAACTGAAGACAATGTCATTTTTACTTTCCCTTCTGGAAATGAAATTCCCTGAAACATGGGTTGTGAAGAGCTACCCTACCCTATACACTGATTGATGGTAGTTGACTTGCAAAAGGCCTGCCATGTTCTCTTATTCTACGTTTCAGAGAAGTGTCCAATGTTATCAAAACAAAGCTCAGTTGACATGCTAGCAGCTACTTGAGTAGCAACTGAACCATGTTTTGCTCTGGTTGTTGTCTAATGACCAACATAAAAATTTAAGAGAATTATCAGAAGCATGCATTGAAGGATTTTCCCCGCCTTTATTAATTTTACCATCCCGGCACTAGAACTGCAATTCAACTATTCTAACATGCTATTCTTGCCTTCACAACCTATAACAAAGCCCTGATCAGTACCTCTAACTACAGTTTTGGCCTATGCAGCAAGCTGTCTTCTGGTAAGATTATCGCACGTCCCGCCTAAGCCATTGTCACCGCTACCTTCACCAGTATTTTCCTTTACATCAGGTGCAACAGTTAGCACATCATTACTATGAGCCTTGTCAATATCACCATTATTTCCTTCCAATATGGAGAGAATTCTGTCAACAGTCAAGTTTCTGTAGAATAAAGAATTCTATAGTGTAGTTTGAAATAGGAATCGCTTCTGCCGAGAGTTGCAAAAATGTAATGAACATGTTCTAAGCCAATTTGTGAGTAGAACACAAATCCAACTCTCATAAGTTGAAGACATGTTAAATTATATTTCATAATACATTATTTACAAACTTCAATGAATTATGTGTATTTATAAGGCTATAATGTACCGTTTGTCTCGTAACGAGCACTTACCGAGTTCCATATTCACAGACACCTGTTTACAACAGTCCACTGCCACTTACACTGTATTGCCAAATCACTGGCTGTAATGTTGATTCAACCTTCAAATCGTAGTAGGAATGGAACAACCCTGTGTTTCTTCATTGTAACACTAGTTACATATAAACTGATGGAAGACAAATGCTGCAAAAACTCAACATCGGGCATAGATGGGACACGTAAAGCGTATTTTCCTGGGAAACTATTAGAGTTGCAAAGGAAATGCATATTTATTTATTATTTTTTTATTTTAGAAAACTGAATTTTAAATACATGTGCAGTGCCTTATTTTGTAACAGAAATGACCATTTGCTCATTACTTAGGTTTTTGGCAAAAATAACATGTACAAGTTTAGTAAATACATATTAATGGTTGCCACCTAAGAACATTTCATTATTAAAATGCATAATAAGCAAGTGTTTGAACTGAACATCCAAGATAAATCAATACAAAATTTCAGCTTAATTGGTCCTGTAGTTTTCAGATGGCTGAGAAACAGATAGCATCTCATTTTAAACTATTATGCAATATTTTGAAATAAAATATAGCTAGCCATGTGACAGTTCCCTCCGACGACAACAACAACAACAACCATCATCATCAGTTAACCGCTTCCAGTTTCTCAGGTGCGGTGTATGAGCGCTCGCCACTTCAGTCGATTCAAGTACCATTCTTCTTCCTGTACTTTGTTCCAATCCACTCCTCTTATGTTCTAGATCTTGTTTGTTTTGTTCGATCCATCTCCTTCGAGGTCTGCCTCTATGTCTTTTGCTGTCTAAAGTTTTCTCCAACCATTCCTTAGCTACTGAGCAAGAATCCATTTTCATTACATGGCCATACCATTTCAATCTTGATCTGATTATGGTATCACATAACGATTCTCTTATTTGAACCTCTTGGCAAATCCTGTCATTGCAGAAGTTGTCTCCTGGTTTTTTTGTAGCATTGTTCGGAGGAATTCCATTTCTGCAGCTTGGAGTCTACTTTTACCTCTGCCTGTGATGATACAAGTTTCAAGGCCATAGGTTATTATGGGCAAGAAGTAAGCTTGATAAAGTGTTTGTCTGGCTAGTATTGGAATCTGGCTGTCCCAGATGGTAAAGGGTAGCTCCTCTTTGAACTCTGTGATTTCAGCATTTTATCGATTATCTTCAGTCAGGTACTACCGAGGTATTGGAAATGGTTAACTTATTGCAATTTCTGTCCGTCTGTGATATTTGCTCCTGACTTTTGTCCGTTGACTGTCATAACTATTTTCTTAAGGCTGATTTTAAGTCCAAATTCCTTAAAATGACAATTCCAAGCATTAATCTTTCCTTGAACTACTACATTACCTCCCCTAATTACCACATCATCTGCAAATGCAAATGCCTGAATGCACTGTTCTTGCCGTGCTGTTTCATTCTTTTCATTATCTCATTCATCACTGTGATAAATAGTAGAGGTGACAAAGTGCTGCCTTGTTGCATTACTATACTTGTTACAAACCAGTTGGAATAGCCATTTCCTATCCTTACACAGCTCTGGCAGTGTCTGTACAACATTTTTACTTTAGTGATGAGAGATTCTGGAACATTTCTCCTTCTCAAGCAATCCCAAAGTTTATACCTCAGTATGCTGTCATAGCCTTTTTCTAGGTCCAGAAAGACAACAATGACATTTTGTCCCTTTTCCACACGTTTTCCCATCATCATCCTAACACCAAAAATGTAATCTGTTGTTGATCTTAAGTCCATGAGACAGGAGTGCGATTTCTCTACAATAGCCTTTCTTGAAGAGGGGGACTATACAACCCTTAGTCCAGTCAGTCGGGATTTTTTTTCATTCCACACAGCATTCATTACTCTAAATAGCCACTGAAGTCCATGAGTTCCAGCAGCTTTAATCATGTCTGAGCTCACCTCATCAAGGCCAGGTGATTTGCCTTTGCTCATATGTTCAAAGCATTTTCAATCTCAAACATAGTCAAAGGGGATTCACTTTTTCCAGCCTTGTTTCCTGTATCCAATTCCAAATATTCTTGAGTGTTTTCTGCTGGGTCTATTCCAGTATACAAGGAAGAAAAATACCTTCTCATCTCTTCCTGAATGTCTTCCTCTCTCCACGTTATAATTCCATCATCTCTTTCCAATGCTTTAATTGGTACAAGAATAGTTCTTTTGTTCCTCACAATTCTGTACAGAAGCTTCTTATTTCCTTTACTGTCTTCTACTAATTTGTCAGTAAATTCAAGCCAGTTTTTCTCTTTCTCAGATTTAATTACTCTCTTTGCTCTGAGTTTTAGGTCTCTATACTTCTGTTCTAGTTCTCACAGTTTTACATAATCCTGATCTGCACCTTTTAGGTTCTCTTTATCTCTTTCTCATCTTGCCGTATTCCTATCTTTTATGGCTTGCTGAACAGAATCATTCCAACAAGAAGTTTCCTTTTCTTTTGGTATACAACTTGTTTTTTCAACAATATCAACAGCTGAGCTCACAAGTATTTTCTTGAATTGGGTCCATTCCTTTTCTCCCGTTTCTATCTCATCTGCCGGGAGCTAGTCACTGATCCTTCTTCGGTATTCTTCCTTTCTTTCAGGTTCATCCAATTTCCACTCCCTTATTTTGGGTTTTTGCCTCTTCACATTTTTCACTGGGATGTTTCTAAAGGCTGCCATCAGTAATCTGTGGTCACGGTCCAGGCTTTCTCCTGGCAATACTTTCATATCGGTGATAAACAAACAAAACAAATCGATTAAAGATTTCTGCTGTCCATCCCAGCTGTATCTTGTTACTTTATCGCTAGGTCTTTTCTGAAGAAAGGTGTTCTTAATTATGAGGTTATTTATTAAAAAGAAGTTGAGCAGATCTTCACCGTCTTGGTTACCGTTTCCAAAGCCATTTGGACCAATAACGTTTCCATACCCTGTACTATCAACACTAACTTGGGCATTCAAATCTCCCATCACAATTATATTATTCTCTTCAATATGCTCTTCTAGTTCATCCAAGAATGTGTCTTTCTCCTCTTGAGTACACCCAGATTGAGGAGCATATACGTGGATTATGGTTAGAACCTCTTCACCTATTTTCCATCTTAGCTTAATTATTCTATCATTGACATGTTCTACATCCGACACTATGTCAATGTTCTTACTGATGACAAATGCTACGCCATTACGGGGTTGCTTTTCGTGTCCATGCCAACAGATCTTATAAACCTTCCTCAATGATTTTACACTTTTTGCTTTCCATTTTGTCTCACTCAATCCTAGAATATCAAACTTTCTCCTTTCCATGAGGTCCACTAGTTCTTCACATTTTCCTGTCAGGGTTAGAATATTCAATGTTCCAATTTTTGTTTTTTTCTTTTTAATGTACATTTTCCTCTTAGCATATCTTCGCTGATTATCATTGGGCTGCCAGCTGTCATACCTAGCAGAACTATGTAAGGATGTTGTCATATTTGGGACTCGAATTCCATTGCATCCGAGGCTCTTTTTAGTTTTGAAAGTGGACACCAATTATTCTCCTGTTGACTTGCGGGACCTAACACAAAAGAGGATTTTTCCTGTCAGGGCAATCTCCCCTAGCCTGTAGCAGTCCCTGCCACATCTACAAGGCAGCAGCTTTTTGGTGAATTTATGTGGCATTTCCTCCACAAAGGTTTCACTCAACCTCCTAAGGAGAACTCATCCGCCCGTAGTCGTTGGTTCATCGTTAGTTTGCCAGGTTTGGTATTAGCCGCCTGACCCTCGGCCAGACAGTCGCAGATTGTACCGTCTACTGTCACATACGGTAGCAGGATTGCTCCTGACCTGACTATTAGTTCCTGAGAATGTCTGTCCAAAATTTCATCAAATTCCACCCAGCGGTTAAGAAATGATTTTGTTTCATAAGGCAGACAGTTTCATTTATATACAGTGAAACTCTGTTAAGAAGTTTTTCAACGGACCATAAAAAATAAACTTCTTAAAAGGGGTAATGCCCGAAAACTTATTCTGTACTTTGAAATACATGTGAAACACACAGCCAACAGATTTCCTTGTTTGTGAACAATACCGAAATCGCCATAAGACACATCAGCGTCGCTGCGACATAAAGCCACTTCTATAATCTACTGAATAACCGTTGGACATAGTACTGGCTTTTAACGTTAGATATCTCAGCCTGACACCAGAATGTGAATATTTTAAAAATAAAGTATTGATTAGGTGGAGAACTCATCCTTCATACTTATAAAGCAACTACATGGAAAAAAAAAAAAAGATAGGCCGATATATAAGAGCTGCTAAAAGAAAGCCGCAATATCAAAATTTGATTATCATGACATGTATTGTTAGAGATAAAGTAAAATAATTGAACATACTGTGTTATGAAAATACTTCATAAGAGAAGGAAATATATTACATAAAACCTTGCACAAGAGATAAAAAGAAATACTGTACTAAGAACATTAAAACGGTAGATGGCAACTGTACATCGTGTATATTCCGTACTGCGTTAGACAAATACATTTCCAAACACGGAAGTCTAGGCTCCTACTTGGAAAAGAAATTATCCAGGGTTGATTGTTTCAGGTTTTTACTGCTTTCTCTCCATTTCCCACATTGCCTTCCATGTGTTGTGCGGCACACTGGCTGAAACTTCCATAAACCGCCTCAGTTTTTCAAGGTAGATGCTTGCCTCACTGCAAGATGGTCTTGGGGATTCTTCTTCTTCTTCTTCTTCTTCTTCTTCTTCTTCTTCTTCTTCTTCTTCTTCTTCTTCTTCTTCTTCTTCTTCTTCTTCTTCTTCTTCTTCTTCTTCTTCTTCTTCTTCTTCTTCTCCTCCTCCTCCTCCTCCTCCTCCTCCTCCTCCTCCTCCTTCTTCTTCTTCAATCTCATCATCTCCTGCCTGAAATTTCCTTGCAGATCTCTTGTATAGTTTTCCTCTTCATCACCAACTTCCATAACAATGCTGTCGGTACCACCACTGAAGCCTGCTTTCTTGAAGGAATGTGCTATTATTACAGGCTCCACTGAATCCCATGATGAGGCAATGAAATGCATTGTGTCGAAAAGAGATGGTTAGATGGGTTTGCTTGCTTCCATGCGTAGCGGCATACGGCGCACAACTGATTTTCAGTACCTCTGCTTCAATACCTTAATGATTCCTTGGTCCATGGACTGTAGTACCAATGTAGTATTCGGTGGAAAAATGCTGATGATGTTCCTTAAATGGGGCCACTCCTTGGGATGAGCAGGGTAGTGGTCCATGAACACCACAATCTTCCTGTTCTGGCTCTCCATTTTGGCATCTAATGGCTGCATATATTCTTCAAACAGCGAACTTATCATCCAAGCTGACTTGTTGCTGGTGTACTTGCATGGTAAAGTCCTAACATTTTTGAAACGACATGGCTTCCTAGACTTCCCTGTCATCAGTAGAGGTAGTTTTTTAGTTCCTTCCATATTAGCACCAACCAATAACGTAACTCGCACTTTACTTAATTTTCCTCCGTGGCAAGATTCTCCCTTCAAAATTAGAGACTTATCTGGGATAAGTTGGTAATAAAGTGCGAAGACATAGAGATTAAAAACGTTGCAAGGTTTGTAACTGCCTCTTTTTTTTTTTTGCTTTACATCGCACCGACACAGATAGGTCTTATGGCGATGAACTGCTTATTTTAGCAGGCAGAACTGTTTCCTTCCATGCTCCCCTTTCCTCCACACTTACACTCTCTGCTTCATCACAAACTGGTTTGTAAACAATGCTGGCTCAATTTTTAAAGCGGTCCAGCCACCTGTTCGATGCGGTAAAATGTACCTTAATTTGCACGCAATTTCTTCGGCTTTCTCCTTCACAATAGTCCCGCTCAAAAGTATGTTTAAAATTCACTGCTGTTTAAACTATATTAGCAGAGCTTGTTCTACTTCGCTCTCTTCTTTTTTCTCTATAATGCCGTTCAAAGTAGACGGCGGCATCCCCAGCTCCTTCGCCAAAGCAACACGGGAAAGTGTAGATGACTCCACTTTCCTTATAATCTCCACTTTGTCTTTGACTGTTAATGCCTTTCGCTTGATCTCTTTCCTCCGAGTTCTTCTCATTTTCACTTAAAATGTCTGTATGTTGATATAAGTACAACTAACTTCACTGACTCCTATTCACACTAATTATGACGCTACACTACACTTGGCAATCTGTAGCTTAAGCTTACAAGACTCAAAGACAAGACGTGTACTACAGTTCGTTAGCATGTGCTTCCTATTTTCCTCACAACCCCGGACACCTGCTTCAAGGTTAACGGCAGCAAATGGGAAATCCGGCAACTTATTCTGGGTGTTGGTGGGAGGGGGCCTGACACACCCACACAGAGGCACTGCCATCAGGTGACTAATTTAAAAGTACCCGGCGCACACCGTGACTATTTTAAACTGTGTGATTATCTCATTCCAATGAAGGTGGCAGCCCTTGCTGACCAATAACAACACAGAAAATGGTAGCAAATCTGAGTTTTACAGTGCCTCTGTTTTAATTCTTCTAAATAAGAATACTTCTAGCGGTCTGTTAGTGAGTCTAGGAGAAGCGTTGGTGCCAGGAGGCTCAGTGTAGCTGCGCGTGAATAACCTGTGCACTGCACTCCAGCCTACGAGATCCTTGCTCAAGACTAGCAACTCTGAATCGTTCTTACTTTCTCCTGGAACAGGTTGCCGCTATTCTATGTTACAGTATTGAGTTGTTGGAATGAAGATTAGTACTGCGAAAAGCAAGAATTTGATCATGATGCGAGGTAACAGAAAATCCACAGGAGTGATAATAGGAAATGAACCTCTTGAAGTAGTGAACATTTTTAAATATTTGGGCAGAATGATGTCACAAGACGGAAATTCGAATGGAGAAATTTATTTTAGAATACAGCAGTCTGCAAGTTTCTACCAGTGTGTGAGAGACATTTTATGGAACAAAGATGTGCCAATGAAGTGCAAGAAGATTTTATACTAGTCCTATTATAAACCTATACTGACCTATGCTTCAGCAGCCTGGACATTGACTAAGCGGAACCAAAGTAAGATACAAGCAGCTGAAATGAGGTTATTGAGAAACATACAGGGAAAGACAAGACAAGATGAGATAGAATACAAAATGAGGAAATAAGGAGAAATGCAGGAGAGTGTAAACTTCAAGAAGAGATTGATATAGCAAAGCTGAAATGGTATGGACACACATGAGAATGCCAGGAGAGAACACCAAAGAGAACATTCATGGATACAGAGACTGCAAAGAGGCAGAGGAGACAGCCTAGAATGAGATGGAGGAGCTCTGTTTTGGACTGTATTGCTAACAGAGGAGTCGATAGCAATGAAGTACTAGAAGAGGAGTGGTGGAAAGATATCGAGTAAGGTGGAGGGCTTTGGTACACTACCCCATGGTAACTAGAAGAGAGACTAAGTGTCACGAGACGGATGCACAGTGGACTGCCGTAGTCATGACGTAACTGGCCCGTCCCTCCCATTACACTACGCATTGCTTGGCGTGCTAAAATCAGTCTATAATATCTTTGGTGTCAGTAATTTCACTCAAGCAGTGAAGTTCAGTGCATTGTTGTTCGTCTGCGGTCTGCATATAGTTTCTTTAATTATTATTAATTATCTAATTACTTTCGAGGCTTGCGAATGTTTTGAAAGTCATGAACATGTGCATATCGTTCGTGAGTGAAGTGAATCCCAGTGTATATGCTGTGTTTGTGCTGTTAAAATGCCGGGCAGTACGGTTGCAGGCTGTACAAACCATCCCAACCACGCAACGAATCTTAAGTTTTCCTTTTATAGATTCCCAAAAGGCCCAACTCTACACAAACAATGGGTACATTTTGGTAAAAGAAAATATGCTTTTAACTCTAAAATCGCACGTATATGCTCCGAACATTTTCTGTCCTCTAATTTTGAGAGATTTACAATCTGAACTGTTAGGACTTCTCCCTAGGCGCTTGTTGAAAAAAGGAACAGTCCCTTCCCAAAACATCCCCCACGTTTTCTGCATCAATAGACAATTCAGAGAGAAGTACATGCGCTGAAAGATGAGATTGTAAAAAAAGTTCTAGAATTGCTAATAAGCAAATCTGTAGATAAATCAAGTGAGTTTAATGACCTTTCTCAGGTAGGACAAATTAACAAACAGTTAGGCCAAAAGAAAGACAACTTGCCGTTGAAGTATGAACTAGCTTGTATGATGGTCGAAAATGAAGAATTAAAAGAAAGAATAAAATTTCTTACTGAAGATCTAAAAGAAGCTCAAACCAAAATAATAAAACTGGAGGCAATTTTAAAGAACTAATGAAGAATTTTTTTTCTAAATTTCAAAAACAATGTTTAATAAAGGGCAAGTGCACAAACTGGTCACCCGAAGATGTAGCGAAAGCAGTTACAATTCAGTGTATCTCCAAAAAAGCTTTGTCATATGTCAGGGAAACTAAAATATCCCCTTCCTAGTGAAACAACAGTAACACGGCAGTTGTTAAAATTTTCAACTCCACCAGGGTTTTTTATATTAGTTTTAACCTACTAAAGGATCAAGCAAATATTATGAATGATAATTTTAGAGATGTAGTGATGAGCTATGACGAGATGAAAGTTAAATCTGATATATGTAAATATGCAGCTTATTATAATAAGAAGTTTAACTGGTACCATATTTCCCGGCATAATCGTCGCCACCGCGTAATCGTTGCATCCTTTATTTTCAATACAAAAATCGGACTTTAAACATTTAATCGCATAATCATTGCAGGTCCAAATTTTGTTCACCAATCTGGTTGAAAGGTAAATTGAACTGCAATGTAAGTTGCACATGAATGTGCAATTTAAATACGTGTATGGTTTATGGGCAATTTGGCAACACAGTCACATTTGCGAGATTTTGCACAACGTATAAATAAATAGTACCGGTATATGTACCAGGCATGGCTTACCGATAGGCTATCGGCAGTTTGACAACATGGTCGCGAGACAGTGTACAATTTATTCACCACCTACATATTATACGTTCTCATTTGAAATACGTAAGGCTGTAAGGTATCGCTTATCGGGCAACGTCGCCAGTAAATACCGGTACCAACTTGTCTTCTAGTAGACAAGAGGTCTGATAGAATCCTACAGTAGATCTACACCGCGCTAGCTAGAGCGATGTATGAAAATGTCCGTGCTCCGGTTTGCGAGCTTTGCGCAAGCGCACTAGTGTGTCGCAACCAACGAGCTCAACTGATAAATTGCTGCATGCTTCCTTACTGCCTAACAGTATTGGCTGCTCTGGAATGGACAGATCACAGATGCATTTATTTGTTTGTGACTGACGTGATTACTGTAGACATGTGTGCACGAGAATTTAAGTTTTTAATTTGTGTTTGGGGTGTTTGTAAGAAATAATTTGTTTTAATAGTGAAGAATTACGGAAAGTCATTTATATTGCAAAACATTAACGTGTGAAGCATTTATAAGCAATTATGGGTAAATATAGGAACTATTCTGCGGGCTTCAAGCTAAGTGTAATTGCCTTCGCTGAACAGCATGGGAACAGAGCTGCAGAAAGAAAATTTTCAGTTGGTGCATGACTGGCGGAAATGAAAAAACAAGCTAAAAAGTACAAACCCTTCTAGACGCGCATTTAGAGGTCCTAAAACAGGGAAGTTTCCTATAATTGACAAAGAAGTGTTTATGTATGTCAATGAAATACGTAGCAATGGCTGCAGTGTATCATATGAAATGTTACAAATTAAGGGACGGGAAGTAGCGCGCTAACACAACATAACTCAGTTTAAGGCGAGTCGTGGATGGACTAAGGGGTTCATGCGACAGCACAATCTGTCAGTGCAAAGGAGAACAACACTAAACCAAAAGTTGCCTGCTGATTACACGGACAAGATTGTAAATTTTCACCGGTTTGTCATACGTTTGCACAAGGAATCTTCGTACTTGCTTTCTCAAATCAGTAATGCCGATCAGACTCCAATCTTTTTTGATATGCCTCGCAACAGCACTATTGTGCTAAAAGGATCACGGAGTGTATTAATGAAAACCAGCGGTAGTGAGAAGTTGCGATGCACGGCAATGCTAGCCATTACAGCTGACGGAAGAAAGTTGCCGCCTTACATCATTTTCACGAGGAAAACGATGCCTAAGAATATACAGTTTCCCCGTGGAATTCATGTACGAGTGCAACCAAAGGGTTGGATGGATGTAGAACTCATGCTGGACTGGGTTAAAACTGTGTGGGACAGAAGACCCGGTGCACTACTAAAACAACCAGCTCTGCTTGTTTTAGATAGTTTCCGAGGTCACCTCATGAACGAAGTGAAGCAACTTCTCAGTAAAATTCAGACACGACAGATAGTCATTCCTGGTGGCCTAACATCTGCTTTGCAGCCACTAGACGTATGTATTAATAAACCCTTTAAAGACCACTTACATTGATTTTACAATGAGTGGATGATGAGCAGCGATCAGCAATTGACGCCCGCTGGAAATATCAGGTGTCCACCCTTGGACTTGTTATGCTCGTGCGTGATGAGTTGGGATCTTATACCACCTGAACTAGTCTCCAAGAGCTTCAAAAGGACTGGGATTTTGAATGCACTAGACGGATCTGAAGATGACGCAGTGTGGCAGAGAGATGAAAAATCTGATACTGGTATTAACAGCGGCGAGGACGGCACATCCGATACTGAAACCTGCGATAGTGACACAGAAGATTTGGAATAAATTGTGTACCGTAAGTCCGTGTTTCACAACAAAGCGATAATTTTTTGCAAGTGTAATATTTTAACTTTAATACTCAAATTAATGACAATTAACTTAATACGTTCATTTTTATTTTCAGGTTGGAAAAACGTTCGCTGAATTGTTGCGAATAATTATGAATTTTGTTTTAGACTATTTTAATTATTTTGATGTATAAACGCGAGTATTACATGCATCTTAAATTTGTATCAAAGACAATTTAGTTATAAATACATTTTTTGAGTAATACAAATACTGGTATTAAAAATTCTTCCTATAATGGTCGTACAGTAAATGGAAACAGCCTGTTTACTATCAGTTCAACCAGACCGTCACTACCGATTTATTTTATGAAACGGTAAAACTTGCTGAGGAAACTGGATTTCACCTAAGGGCTTTTGTGAGTGATATGGGTGGTTCCAACTGAAAGTTAAACATCGACTTGGGAATAAGTCCAGAGAAGTCTTCCATAAAAAATCCATGTACTGATGAACATGTGATTTGGGCGTTTTGTGACGTTCCTCACATCCTTAAGTTAATAAGAAACCATCTGTTAGACCAAGGATACGTGCTTTCATCTGGAAAAACGGTTACAAAAGACATCTTTGTAGACTTAGTACAGTACCAGAAAATTGGAGACTTAAAACTCACTCATAAAATAACCAAACAACATTTAGAAGTAACTGGTAGTGAACGACAAAACGAAAGAAAAACTGCTGAACTTCTCTCTGGCACTGTGGCTAAGGCTATATTGTATATTTTTCCTGGGAATGAACATGTAGTACAATTTGTTGAAACTGTTAATGATGGATTTGATGTTCTTAATAACAGAATTCATCATCATCATCATCATCATCTAACAGACAAGTTCAAAAGTGCTTACAGAACAAGTTTAGAGGAACAGGATGTTCTCCTAAATAAAATGTTTGACCTGTTTTCATCAGCACGAGTTACTGGAAAGACTGACTTACTACCTTTTCAAATAGGCTGTATGGTTTCCATCTGTAGTTTGCAGGGATTATTTTGAAACCTAAAATATGAAGGATATCAATATCAACTAGCATCAAAATGTAATCAAGGTGTTTTGGAGTCATATTTTTCTATGAACAGGGGCGTAGGTCGGTTTTATGACCACCCCTGCCCACAACAGTTACCCAGATAATAAAGTCCCTATTACTGAGCAAAAGTTCATATGACATAATTAAAACTGCAAACAGCAACAGGGAAGAATGTGAAACATTAACTGCAGATGTCCTTGACAGAATAGACTGTGCTGTTAATAATGACACCATAGAATCAGTTGAAACTAACTTGGAAATTTATGATTCAGAGTATGACGACTTTAATTGTATAGTTGACTCATTAATAGATCAGTTTACTGAGCAGCACAATCTCGAAGATTGCTTACATACGTAATGAAAATAAGGACTTATGGAAAATGTTGGCAGGGTATATTGCATACCGAGTTACGAAAAAAGGAATCACCACTAGCTTCATCTAGGAGGAAAAACTGGAAAAAGCATTAATATTAGGAACTTCGACTGGATCTCGGCTTTGTCTAGAGGAGGCCTAATGAATTCATCTCCCCAGTGGTTCGACACTGTTTGTGAACTAGAAAAAGATTTTCAAAGGTTCCACGGAAATGGTCTAAGGAAGTGCCCAAGAGTGATGAAGGAATTGGTAAATATCATCAGACCTAAGTATAGTGAAGTCGACGACTTCGCTGTTACGTGTTTTGTGAGAACTCGTTCATTTATTAGAATGAAAGAACTGAATAAAAAGAGCGCACTCAAGAGGTCAGTGAATGAAAGCAGGACTATGGATGCGCATGCTGACGCTGCACGGGAAAAATCAAAGAAAATTAACAAAATTAAGTCCTGAAAGGTAAGCCTAAATTAGTAGTAACGTTGTTTTTGTTATGTACATTTATTATTATTATTATTAATAATAATAATAATAATAATAATAATAATAAATAATTAATAATAATAAGATAATTCTCTGCAAATAACCTTACTCCTTGTGGGTGGGGTTACCTTCCAATTAGTAACCAGGGGAACCTGACCCCTACAGAGCGCGTCCCTAGGTGGCGGATAGGGAGCCCCTACAGTATGTAGGGCTGGTTGAAATAACCAATACAACCCGCGGACCAACAGGTAGCCCAATTCCTGGGGGTTTTAAAATACTGGGACACCCTCTCTCCAGGGGTCATAAATATGGAGGGCCCTTGTCCTGGGTTAAGGGTGAAGACCTCAACGGCATCTACGGCGGAGAAGATGGACTTCGGTAGGCGGAGATGGCGGAAGAGGCAACCCATCCTTCTGGGGTGTACAGATAGAACCTACTGCCTTGTAGGACGAGGAAGGCATCCTCAAAGGCTAAGGGAGTAAACCCTGAAAGAAAATCCTCTTATGTGTTAGGCCTAGCAAGTCAGCAGGAGAGTATTGAGTATAGTTGCTTTCAATAAGAGCCTCGGAAAGAACATTATAGACCGGACTGACACGTCCTCTCAGACAACTGTGAAGTATGATGACCATAAGGCTGATGATATACAATGTTCTAAAAGGAAACCCCAAATAAAAAAGAGACCCAAATACCGAATTGGAACTATGAACATTCTATCATTAACTGGAAAGTTGGAAGAACTCCTAGACATGATGGATAGAAGAAAAATATTAATATTGGGATTAAGTGAGACCAAATGGAAAGGGATTGGAAGTAAGACACTTCGTGGAGGTTATAAATTATACTGGAGTGGACAGGAGAAGGTAGCGAAAAATGGTGTTGGAGTCTTAATTAACGAAAGGACTGATGCTACAGCTGAAGTTATCTGCAAAAGTGATAGAATCATTAAAATGTTTATGAAACTGGAGAACACCAAGTACACCATCATACAAGTGTACAAGTGTATGCCCCACAGACAGGCTGCAGTGAAGAAGACAAAGAGAAATTTCAGCAAGACCTGGAAGATACAGTTAATGAGGAAAATATTATTATTGGAGATCTAAATGCGCAAGTTGGGGTAGACAGACTTGGGTACGAGAACATCATTGGTCCACATGGATTTGGACAAAGGAACCCAGAAGGAGAACAACTATTAGATCTGTGCAGAAGAAATGATCTTATAATCAAAAATACATTCTTCAAAAAAAGAGACAGTCACAGAATAACAAGGTACAGTTGGGATGGCCAGTATAGAACCCTGATTGACTACGTAATCACAAATAAAGATGGTGGCAGGTACATCACAGATGTAAAGGTCATCCCTAGTGAAAGCATGGACAGTGACCACAGATTGTTGGTAGTAGACTTCAAACATAAGGCAAAGGAAACGCAGAAACTTATTACGAAAAAACCAAGGGTTAAAACTTGGAAGTTGCAAGAAGTCCAAATAAAGGAAGAATACAAACTAAGGATTCAACAGAGTTTGCCGAAGTGTGAAGTAACCAGCGTTAATGAAGAATGGAAGGCCTTCAAAGACACCTTTGTGGGAGAAGCCAAAAACCTATGTGGAGTTACAAGTTCTATCAAAAGAAAAAAGGAGACACCATGGTGGAATGATAGAGTGAAAACAGCGGTGAAAGAAAGAAACCAAATAAAGAAGGCACTGGACAAGGAAAAACAAAAACAGGGACAAGAACAAAAAGAACAAGAAATACAAAGACTTCAAGGAGTATACAGGAACAAGAAACTTGCTGTAAAGAACATTGTAAGGGAAGAAAAAGAGAAGAAATGGAATGAGTTTGCAGACAAACTGGAAGAGGACAGTAGAGGAAATATGAAATTGCTATATAGAGTAGTGAAAAACAAGCAAAGGGATCAAGAGACCATAAAAGCAATAGAACGTGATGATGGAACTCTGGCACAAGAAGAGGGAGAAATTAAACAAGAACTCAAGATCTATTTCGAAAAGCTGCTGAATGGAGATACAGAAAACATAACAACGGATAGAGGAGAGCCAAGTCGAGAAACCACAACTGAACCACCAATTACATGGCTTGAGGTTGAAAATGCGCTCAAGAGCATGAAGAAAGGAAAGGCAGTGGGCATAATTGAACTAAGTGCAGATATGCTGAAAGCAGCGGGAGTTCTAGGAATCCAATGGCTCTATAGACTGCTCAACAAGATATGGGAGGAAAATACTATTCCTGAGGACTGGAAGATGGATATCATTGTACCTCTGTTCAAGAAAGGAAGCCGACGAAAATGTACTAATTACCGTGGTATCACACTACTGTCTCATGTCCTGAAAATATTGGAAAAAAATAATGGAGAGCAGAATCAGCGATATTGTTGAACCAATTTTGGAAGAAGAGCAGTATGGTTTCAGACCAGGAAGGTCAACTACAGACCTTATATTTGCAATTAGGATGCTAATGGAAAAATACCTGGAGAAGAACAAGCCTTTATTTCTAATATTTTTGGACATTGAGAAAGCATACGATAGTGTACCAAGGGAAAGAATTTGGCAATGCATAAAAGAACTTCAAGTGCGAGACAGCCTCATAGACAAAGTGAAAATGTTGTATAGTGGGAACAGAAGCTGTATTCAAGTAGGATGTGGTTTGTCGGACTGGTTTGAAACAAAGAGAGGAGTGCAGCAGGGCAGCTCATTGTCACCACTTCTATTTATTATTGTAATGGATGTAGTAATGAAATCTATTAAAAGGAAAGAACATGGAGATATCAAAGCCTTCACATTTGCAGATGATGTTGCGATCTGGAGTGACTCAGAAGAGGAATTGGGAGAGAAAATACAAAGCTGGAATGAGGAGTTTAAGAAATATGGTTAAAAAATCAGCAAGACCAAGACAGTGGTGATAAAAAGTGTATGGGGAAGGAGCAGAACCAATAGTCATGTTAAATGAAGCTCAACTGGACAGCGTTCCATTTTTCAAATACTTGGGTAGCGTTATATCAAATGACAACCTAGCAAAACATGAGGTGAACAATCGAATCAATAAGGCAACACAATTTTACCACCAGGTAAGACACCTGCTGTGGGATGAGCAAATTCCCATGAAAACAAAAATGACATTGTACAAGTCCTATTATACACCAATTTTTACATACAGTCTCGAAACCACAACACTGACCAATAGAGATAATTCCAAACTTCAGGCAGCTGAAATGAAATTCCTACGCACTATGATCCAGAAAACCAGGAAAGACAAGATTAGGAATGAGAAAATTAGAGAAGAAGTAGGAATAGATGATTCTTTCCTCAATAAGATTCAGATATCAAGACTGAAGTGGTTTGGTCACATGAAGAGGATGCCAGTAAACAGAACTGCAAGGAAGGAATTTGACAGAATGGTAGAAGGAAGATGACCCATGGGAAGGCCACGTAGGAAATGGATAGATTTAGTTAAGAGCGATGTACTGCTGCGAGGTCATGATTGGGACAAGTTGGTGGAGGAAGAATGGTACAAGGACCGGATGAGATGGAGGAGGGTCATATACCACACCTGGGAAACTGGAGATGGTTTAGGATGATGATGATGAATAAGATAATTAGCAGACAGGTCCGGTGAGTGTGTGTCAGTAATTACACCAGACAACTGACGTCTAGTTCTAGTAAAAAACATGTCCGTAAAAAGTGTAAATAAGCGTGTGTCGGACTTTGAAACAAAGTTTGTTAAACGGATGGATGAGTTCCAAGCTCGCTTGGAACAGTTGACATCAGCCAGTGCCAGCAGGGCTGCCAACACTAACAACCGTGCGATGAAAATCTGTCTTCCCTCTGTTCCGAGTTCAAAGACTTTCGCCAGTACATCTCGGCGGAAATTTCTTGTGTAAAGGAGGAGTTACTAGTTGTTCAACAGCGTCTTGACCAGCACGAAGCCAGGGCTGATGAAGCCGAGCAATATAGTAGACGGAACTGTCTACTCATACACAGGGTGAAAGAAGAACCGGCTGAGAATGTCTATGCCAAAGTGATAGAGACAGTAAAATCTTACCTACAAGTGGAATTATCGATGGATGACATCGATCGGTGTCATAGATTGGGACCTCTACGCAGATCAGCTACGGAAGTTGTGACCTTGGGAAACAGGCCGATTACAGTAAAATTTGTCCGGTTTCATGTTCGCGATCGTGTCTGGCGCGCTAAAAAGCTCTTCAAAGGCACCAAACTATTGGTTACAGAGTCATTGACTGCTTCTAGAAAAGATCTGTTAAATCGAGCTCGAGACCAGCTCGGAGTGCGTAACGTTTGGACCCAGGAAGGAAGAATCGTAGTTCTAGGCAAAAACAAAAACAAATTCACTGTGACCACTAAAGCGGAAATAAATGCTGTTATTTCAGGGCTAGGTGATTGGTAGAGTACATGACTCATGGATTTACGTTTTAATTATAAGTGGTTTTATTATAAGTTTAGTGTGAGTGAATGTTTAAATGATTCAAGTGGCTTACGTACGCAAGAGGAAACCATGGTAAGTTGCCCTCTGTTTATTTTTGATTATGGCTAACACAGGTAATAACGTAGCTTTCTCCCTGGGCAGGGTAAACAACCTTCACCTTGATACTCAACCATCCCACCCTTTTCTTTCCCTGACCCCCTCTCACCCCGCCCGCAGTCACCTGGAGAGAGAATTCTCGTCCTTTCCCCGCTCATTACTGTGTGCCCATGTCAATGCTCAGTCTATAATTGCCCATCACACTGAGCTGAAAGCTATTTTTGAAGGAAGCATGGTAAATGTTGTAGCAATTAGTGAGAGTTGGATGAAGGACTCGGTCCCTCTGAACTCTAAATATAGAAGGATTTAATGCAGTTTTTCACAATAGACCGAACCGCCGTGGAGGAGGAGTAGCTCTATACTACAAAAACAATTTAACGGGGAAGATTATGCAAACTTCGACATTATCTACTGACACCTTAACTGAATATATGTTTGTAGAACTATCTGTTGATAAGACTAAAGTACTGATTGGAGTTGTTTACAAACCACCAAAAGCAGGAAACTTCACCGACTTCGAAGAAAATTTACTAAGACCGGTACCTACCTACGAACATGTACTCATATTTGGCGACTTTAACACAAACCTGTTAATAGACTCCGTTGAAGCAAATCGTTTACAGAACATATTTATCTCTTGTAACATGTCAGTGTTGCCACTTAACCCCACTCACCACGTGCACACGGCTAACGGATCCTCACACACTCTAATAGATTTACTTATCACAAACAATCCTCAGAAAACAGATTTACTTATCACAAACAATCCTCAGAAAAAACTGAAACACGGACAAACTTCTGTACCTGGTATATCATACCACGATCTCATATATTTAGCTTATTCTTTGAAAGTTCCCAAAACAAAGCCGAAGTAGATAACCTATAGACACATGAAAAAGTTAAATCCTCAACAATTGATACAAGATGCTAATCTCTGCCAGTGGGACGAAATACTGCACTTGACTGACAATGACGAAAAAGTAAAGAGGTTTAACACATTATTGTTGGGATTGTATAACAAACACGTACCTAAATGTACTGCTAGGGTGATTCGCAAAGCTGCTCCATGGTTATCTAATGACATTAAGTCCGGAATGGCTGAACGAGATGCACTACACAGATGTTACAAGCAGACATTATCAACTGAAGATTTGGAAAAGTACCATGTGCTTAGAAATAAAGTTAAACAAATAATCAGAAACAAAAAATATGCGTACTTCCAACAATTAGCCAGTAACTTGAACACAAAAAGTACCTGGAAACAACTCAGATCCGTAGGTATTGGGAGGCAAACTACAAACTCCAATACGTATGACAAATCCAGATGAATTAAATGCCCACTTTACTAGAGAAATAGTTAATACCCACCCTCATATTATACAAACAACAATAAATTCTCTCCAATCTACTTCGTTGCCACAACGGCCTTTGTTCAAATTTCGTAACGTAAATGAAAACGATGTAAGAAGAAAACCAACATCAATCAAATCGCGAGCAATCGGAGTGGACGACATCCCGATATCCTTCGTCGTTACCTTGATAGATGTAGTACTGCCCATTTTAACCCACATATGTAACTCATGTCTTTCGGAAGGCTACTTCCCAACTGTTTGGAGGGATGCCTTAATTTTCCCAGTACCAAAAAAATCTCTAGCAAATTCTCCATCTGACTATCGACTTGTCTGTATACTTTCTTCACTTTCGAAAGTCTTAGAAAAACTCACGCATGAACAACTGCTCCAATATTTGATACACCATTCGTTACTTGATCACCTGCAATCTGGATTTAAAAAAGGACATAGTACATCTACTGCTCTTCTAAAAATTACGGATGATGTAAGAAAAGCAATGGACGAACGTAAAGTGACCGTGCTCATTCTCCTAGACTTCAGCAGTGCTTTTGACACTATCAGTATGGACATATTAATAGCAAAATTGTATTCCTTCCATCTTAGCCACGCTGCTCTCAAATTGTTCGCTTCCTACCTCCATAACCGACGACAGTGTGTTGTCATGAATGATAAGAGAACGGAGTGGAAGTACAAAGTTAATGGTGTGCCACAAGGTACTATACTCGGCCCCCTGTTATTTATTTTATATTTGAATGACATCTCTTCTAAGTTGAAAAACTGCAACTACCATCTCTATGCCAACGACCTTCAAATTTACTGCCACACAAAAGTGAATGACATAAATGCAGCTATTGAAAATATGAACCGAAACTTAGAGCAGATCAGCTGTTATGCAGCTGAGAATTCTCTCTCCATTAACCCAACGAAAACACAAGCTATCATACTAGGGCAGAGAAAACTGCTTGCCCATCTACACAGTCTACAAATTCCAGTCATTCAACTAAATGGCATTGCTATCCCACTCTGTAAATCAGTAAAAAGCCTTGGAGTCACTATAAATGAAACTTTAAACTGGGATGAGCATGTCACTAACGTATGCAGGAAAGTTCACTCATCACTTCATCCCCTTAAGATTCACCAGACTGTATTACCTCTCAACTTAAAAATAAAATTGGTTCAAACATTGATACTTCCAATTTTTAACAATTGTGATGTTGTGTTGCTGGATGCTACCAGTGAACAAAATAGGAAATTGCAGAGAGCTTTAAACTCCTGCATTAGATTTATCTTTTCATTGAATTTTGCCTCGCATGTATCCCCTTTTTATGCACGACTTTCTTAGTTAAAAGTAGAGCAGCAGAGGAATCACCATGTATCAACCCTTATCTATCGACTCTTGACTGAAAATATACCTGAATATCTCTCCAGTAATTTCCGTTTTCTATCCTCCTTTCATGACCGTGACACGCGATCTGGGTCAACAATTGCAATACCTCCACATCATACATCTGCCTTCAGTAATTCTTTCCTTGTTTCGGGTGCTAGAATATGGAATGCTTTCCCCTCTGAAATTAGAAATTGCTCTTCATTAATTACCTTCAAAAGACAGTCTAAAGATTTCCTCTTGAATACGTAGGCTATATCATGTAGTTGTGTGTGAATGTGTGAGTGAATGTCTGGAGTAAAGAGTTCCCAAAAGTTTACATAAATTACTGTTATATTTTATGTATTCCACTTAGAGTAGTTAATATTGAATTTATTTATTATTTTTCTAATTTTAGACTTAGGATGTAATCTTTTAGTTTTAGACTATATTAAGTTATATTACTATTATATTATATACACTGTGTTAAGTTAGAATATTAAGTTTGGATTCAGTATTAAGCTGCATAATGTGGTTAAGTGTAAGAGAGGGCCAAGAACCCTAACTTCGCCACAAATAAAGACATCAATAATAATAATAATAATAATAATAATAATAATAATAATAATAATAATAATAATAATAGGGTCCTAGGAGTCAACCTAGGAAGGGACTTCACGGCCCTGGCAAATGGGAGTGAAATGCGTCGTTGCGACCATCTGCAACAATGAACTATTGGATTCAGCAAGAGAATCCAACTAGCCTCTTTCACTCCAACTCCAGCACGTAACCTACAAGAGGTGCCCCTGTTAAGCCGAGCAACCCAGTGGAAGGTTGGGTAACCAACCCCAACGGGAAACTGGGTCGGTGAACCGATCAGTTCTGGGGGCTCCAAGGCTCACAACCTTGGTAGTACCTTGGTTGGTGCGAAATATCACCGACCCCATTCTACAGTTTTTCAACTGTGAAAAAAGCATGGAGGAAATTTCAGCTAAAGCTACTACCCCAGGTGGTAACCAATCCACCGTCGTCTTGTACGACGTTACATAAAATCAGCTTCATGGTCCGTATCGCACTTCAATAGATTCACAATTAAGTATTTATTTTCCACCTAGTCGATACAATGATTGCTTAAGGCAATTTTTAATGGTCAAAAGTGGTACATGTTTCGTATATTATCAACATCTTCAGCCACATAACACTGTTTAGATGAAAAATGTATAAAATTGACAAAGTAATGCTTTAGAGGAAGTGTCCTTAAAATTAACATAAGATTGACAAGATT
Source organism: Anabrus simplex (assembly GCF_040414725.1). NCBI lineage: Eukaryota > Metazoa > Arthropoda > Insecta > Orthoptera > Tettigoniidae > Anabrus > Anabrus simplex. Next base: position 73,694,403 of record NC_090275.1, on the reverse strand, counting down.
AAAACAAACAAATAACTCAAGAGAAAATATATAAATTATTTCTACAATAGAAAGCAGTCGTCAGGGAAACACTTGTACAATATTCCATAGAGAAATTGTCCTAATAAATATTCTTTTCTTAATAATTCATGAAAAAAGATCAATTTATAAATTAAAAATTATACAATTTATAAGTAATTATCGAAATGAAGAAATCCTGATATCACAGTGCGGCTCTTATTATTAATGTAGATGAAGATATAACTAATTCCTAGTTGTCAAATCTTATTAAGCCTGCTTTCCTTTGGAATAGTAACTCCTGTCATTCTTTCACAGTTTTGCGCCGGGTGTAATATTGATGATGCGTTCTTCCTTGCTCTTGCACCTGAGGAGGTGGAGGAGCGGGGGATATAGGTGTGTCAAGAACTTCCTTGCTGTCACCTATAGCTTCAACTGAGGAGGAATAAGTTGTAGGGCTATCTGTAGGAGGAGAAATTCCAATTCTTTTTTCGTGATCCTTCTCAAGCATTTTCAAATATACTAGAATTTGATAATATAATGGATTCTTATATTCTACAGCCTCATTAAGGTTATCATTTTTCTTTACAAGTTGGTCTAGATGAATTAGTTATATCTTCATCTACATTAATAATAAGAGCCGCACTGTGATATCAGGATTTCTTCATTTCGATAATTACTTATAAAGTGTATAATTTTTAATTTATAAATTGATCTTTTTTCATGAATTATTAAGAAAAGAATATTTATTAGGACAATTTCCTTATGGAATATTGTACAAGTGTTTCCTTGACGACTGCTTTCTATTGTAGAAATAATTTATATATTTTCTCTTGAGTTATTTGTTTGTTTTAATCTTGTCAATCTTATGTTAATTTTAAGGACACTTCCTCTAAAGCATTACTTTGTCAATTTTATACATTTTTCATCTAAACAGTGTTATGTGGCTGAAGATGTTGATAATATACGAAACATGTACCACTTATGACCATTAAAAATTGCCTTAAGCAATCATTGTATCGACTAGGTGGAAAATAAATACTTAATTGTGAATCTATTTGTACGACGTTAGCGGGCCTTCAGATTCTGGGGAGCCTGCACCGACATGCTTGGAGGTATCGGAGACTCCACGAAAGATCAAACAGAGCCAAGAATTTCTTTGCTACCTTTAATGCCAATTCTCTCCAGAAGGTAGGAAAACAAACAGCTCACAGATATCCTATCGCAACAGCAAATTTTGATTGCAGCAATTCAGGAAACGAGATTTACAGATGAGCAGGCCTTTGAATCTTAAGGTTACAGGATCTTCAAGGGTAAACCTGGTAAACGTGTCATACAAACTGTCCCCCACCTTGGCACAGCATTTGTAGTCAACAAAATGATTCTGGACTCTATAACAAATTTCACCTCTGTGAATAGCAGAGTCTCGACTCTGTCCTTTCGAAACACAAACAAAATGTATACCATTGTGAACGTTCATGCGCCGATCAACCAAGCGAACAAGAGAGACCCAGAGGGAACTGATAGATTCTGGGAAGAACTTGAGGAGATTTTATCCAAGATTCCAGACAAACATACCATAATCATGCTTGGAGATTTCAATGCCCAGGTAGGCAAAGAGAAAAAGTTCTGAAACATCGTTGGAAACTATCCTGCTCACCAGAGAACAAATCGTAATGGAGAAAGGCTAATAGAGCTGTGTAAGGCATTTAACCTCGTAATGAAGTCTACTGCTTTTAAACACCTGCCCAAGAAACAGAAGACCTGGAAATCCCCAAATCACCACCTTGGTGAATTCCAGATTGATTGTGTCGCGATAGCGCGGAAGGCTCAAAGAGAAATTCAGAATGTTAAAGTTCTAAGACAAGCAAAACTGGACTCAGATCACTATCTATCCAAGATAAAAATCAAACTGCTCCCGAGAAACACAAGGAGAGTTCGAGCCAAAAGGATTGAAAGATTTGATAGAGAAAAACTAGGATCTAACCATGAATTCACTCAGAAACTACAATCGGTGGATGCAGAGAACTGGGAACAACTGCGCGAGGCCTTGGTCAAAACAGCTAAAGAGACGGTTCAGCTTACTAAGCCCAGGAAGCATGCTTGGTGGAACAGTGAATGTAATGCAGCGATAAGGCAAAGACAGTTCGCCTGGCAGAAATGGAACTCGCTAAAGAACCAAGTCAACTGGACAAACTTCGTGAATGAGAGAAAGTGTGCAGCCAAAACCATCCGCAGCGTTAAACGCGCTTTTGATAAACACCAGCTGGCTCAAACTGAGCAGGATTTCAAGAAGAACAATACACGCGACTTTTATAAAACATTTAAAAGCAACTTGAGGAAATACGACCTACCGAGCCTACAGTTCAGAGATTCCAATGGAAACCTAGCCCATAACGACAAAGAAAACTGCCGGATCCTTGCAAAATACTTCGAATCCCTTCTTAACTGCGAGGCCCCAATGTCCAGATTCACATGTGAAGATAAAACAACAGTTCACCGAGATTCAGCTCCACCTACGAAAGAGGAAGTCGGACAGATTATCCAATCCTTGAAGAAGAATAATAAAGCGCCGGGTGAAGATTCGATAATAGCTGAATTGTGGAAGTTTGCTAGTGACAATGCAGTGGAAAAATTAACGGACATCATACATGAAATCTGGAACACTGAAAGACTTCCAAGTGACTGGATATCTGCCCTAATCCACCCACTTCATAAGAAAGGCGACAAGTCTGATGTTAACAACTATCGTGGCACTCCCTCCTACTTATAACCTACAAAATTCTCTCGAAAGCTTTTCAAATCAGGGCAGAAGAACAGCTAGATCCAGAGCTGGGTGATTACCAAGGAGGTTTCAGGAAAGGACGGTCATGTGTGGAGCAGATTATGAATCTGAAATCTGTCCTTTCATATCTTAAACTAAGGAGCAAGCCTTTTGTAGTAACGTTCATCGACTTTAAGAAGGCCTATGATTCAATTGATAGAAATACCCTACTTCAGATCTTAAAGGAATTTGGCTTGGACGGTAAAACAAAAGTGATCATCCAACAGACTCTCACCAACACCATCTCAAAAGTGAAGTTTAGAGAAGAGATTTCAGAGGCTTTTGAAATACGGACAGGAGTTAGGCAAGGAGATGGTCTCTCACCTCTGTTATTCAACTGCGTTCTTGAGAAAGTGATCCGTGAATGGCGCAGAGAAATGAGTTATGAAGGAGTCGAAAGCGGAGTCAGACTAGGCCACAAGAACAAGAACCTTTCAATTGACTGTCTATCATTTGCAGATGATCTCGCGGTTTTCGCTGATTCCTTGAATGTGGCCACGAAGCAGATCAACCAGCTTCAAACACAAGCTGCAAAGGCGGGCCTCCAAATCTCCTTTGAGAAAACAAAATTCATTACAAACATCAAACTGACGCCAAGTGAGCTAGAAGGGACTCACGGAAAAGTCAAGCGAGTTGAAAAATTTAAGTATCTTGGTGAATGGATAGAACCTAACTTGTCCGAAAAAGAAGCTTTTTCTTCATGCATGAATAAAATGGAAATGGCTTACCATCTGACTAAAAATGTCTATAACAAAAGATCTGTATCTCTGAATGCAAAAATCAAACACTATTGCACTGTTATCCGGCAAGAGGCTCTATATGCTGCGGAATGTCTCGCCATGAACAAAAAAGGCATGATGGAGAAATTGGAGGCCAAGGAAAGAAAGATTTTGAGAAAAATCTTAGGTTCAGTCAAAGACAACGATGAGTTTAGGAGACGGCACAACCAGGAGTTGTACTCGCATGTGGTTAACCAACCGCATTTTCACTTTCCTCCAAGAGAAAAAGGCAAAGGGGGCATGGTTCAGTGAGGTACAGAAAGATCTGGAGGAGATTGGGATCTCATTTGAAGATATCCAGGAGCGAGTCCCACTTAAGAAAAAACTCCAAGAACATCAGAGTTTCCTACCAAAGCCGAAGATGAAAACTGGAAAGTCATGGACGGAAGAACGAAAGGAGCAACACCGTATACGAATGAAGGAGTACTGGACCAATATTAAAGCTCAAGGGAAACAGTTGAAATGACGTGGTCCTTAGTTGGCCGAAACGAAACAAGAATAATAGTAATAATAATAATAATAACAATAATAACAACAACAATAATAATAATAATAACAACAGGTAGTATTTAATCTTGTGTATTTCATTTAGACTTTTTCGGTTAATGTCATTTCTTGATTGTTAAGCTTTGGTTTATTTAATTTGTACATGTATAGGGTACTTATGTTGAATTCTTTCAAGTAATAGGGAACTGTAAATACTAACATTTTCAGTGTATTCAAGCATTTAAAAATGATTTTTAAACTATTCTAGGTTTTAATGTAGGTCTGCAATATATACGAAGGCACACAAACTAAATAATAAAAATAATAGTTTTAGGCAATATCTTAGTGGTTTTTGTGTGAAAAGATCATATTACAACATAAACGTATTTGTGATAAGCCGGGCGCTCCGCACACTGATTTGTAGTAAGTTAAAGCACCTGGCAAACTGTCCACGATCTGCTGACGTCACATACTCCTGGCCGGCTACACGTGACACCTACAGTCTCTCTTTAGCTACCGTGCATTACCCTACCCAGAGAGAATCTGGAAAAGGGAATGGATGAAGAAGAAATATTGAGTTGTCGCTTTAAATTTTAAAAAAATGTTTGCGTGTTTTTTTCTTATAAACAATCAATCAATGCGGGAAAATTGTGGCCAGGAATAACATTTTTTGACAATTGATTCAATAAAACGATAGTCCAAAGAACGATAGATGCAGGGAAATTTAATATTTGTTTGTATGGAACATTTTTGGGACCCAATAATATGAGCGATGAATATGGAAAAACTACAGTTCCAGGAACAATGCACCCAGTTTCTACTGTATAAGAAACCTCTGTGATAATGACCCTAAATCTTATGGGCTGGGTCAATTCATGAATTGTCTTACCCATCATTAAATAAATTAAAAAGCTGAAAATGCATGTGATCTTTCGATTCAAACTCCAATATCCTGCTCACCAGAAAGATACATTAGCATTTTGAATAGAACATTCCACACACAAGAGAAACCGATTCAACTCTACAAAATTGAAGTGTGTACTATCAAGGACATTCGTACCTGGTAAAGCACTGCATTCCATCTGTTTCTTTAAATGAAGATTGCTGAAATGATTCTGTTAATAATTATTTCATCTTACCTTGTCATCAATAGTATCGAACTTGGTGAGTACGATTCCATCGATGAGATGTGGTCTATCAGAAGATGAATAATCAGCCAGGGCTTGGTTGAATTTGACAAGTTGATCCACAGCTTCATTACCCACGAGAGCCTCTCCCACGAAAAGTACGAGATCTGGTTGGTTAACTTTGATCAGCTGAAATAAAATACATGTTTTCAGACTATTTTGAACTAAGTGGATTTAAATGAGTGAAACACACAGCAAGGGAACACAAGCTTGCAGCTACATCAAAGTCTGTTCATCAACCCAAAACTGCACACCAGAGAAAACTTGTATATACAGTAGAGTCTCCATTATCTGACCTAAATGGGACCTGGAGTACGTCGGATCACCGACAATGTCAGATAATACAGAATAACTTTGAAAATGAACTAAAACAAAGAGGAAGGCTGTACTGTATTACTAAAACAATGACATGTTTTACGGTACTCATTTTATTGAATTATCAATTCAATTGTACAGTATATGCAGTATTGAACGAAAACATTCCAAATGTCTTACAAAAAGAAACTTGTCAATAATGTCCGATTGCCTACTGATTTACGTTTTCTTGCTGCGAGATCCTGCCATTGACGAAAAATCAACAACACCGTTGAGATTGCTTCTGGCTGTTGCTCAACATAGGTTAAAGCCATTTCCATTGCACTTAATCCTTCACTGTGAGTCATTGTTTTCTCCTTTTGTTTTGCAATGCCTCCATCATCATCCTCCTCATTTGCGTTAGCATTCAAAAATCAATAATATACAAGGGTCAAACAGTTAGTTCAAACAGCTGATCTTGTGCTCATCACTTAGTCACATCTTGAGTCGTAGTATCCTCACAGCCAGGAATGCAATCCAGTAACAGAACAATGTTTTTCCATGTCTTTTTTTACCACCTTCTATTGATGTTCAACCTCAGTCAACAATATGTTCCAAGACTTTGCTAATGTCGTTTCCAGTATGCCACCGTATTTCATGTTGATTCGTTTGAACTTTTCTATCATGTCGTTGCCATTGTCCATTTCCTCTATCAGGGATGAAAGGAGTTTACGTCGATATTTCCTCTTCAATGTTTCCAACACACCTTGGTCCATTGGCTGGCATAATGACGTCACATTAGGAGGGAGGTACATAAATTTGATGTCACCACTTCCAAGTTGCTCTTCATTCGGGTGTGATGGAGCACTGTCTAGTAGAAGAAGGGCTTTTCTAGGGAGATTGTTTGAAGCTAGAAATGTTTCTACATCTGGAACAAACTGTGTAAGAAAATAGTCTTTAAAGATGCCAGCAGACATCCAGGCAGGCTTCTGATTCGTGTAATGGACTAGAAGAACATTAACAGAAATGTTTTTAAATGCCCTAGGCTTCTTTGCTTTATAAATCATAAGCAATTTTTGCTTTCAAGTTCCCAATAACATTACTGCAGGTGAGAACAGTAACTCTTTCCTTACTATGCTCGTAACCAGGTACAGACATCTCGGCTTGGGCTGTGAGAGTTTTTGATGGCAGCATCTTGAAATTTAGCCCAGTCTCATTACAACTAAAAATCTGATCACCAGTTAATCCTTCAGCAAGAATCATTTCTTGAAATTCATTTTAAAATTGTACAACCTCATCGGATTTAACTGACAGTTTTCTCCACAGACATTAAGCTGTCTAATGCTGTACCGTTTTTCCCCCCGATCAAGCCACCCAGCACTGGCAGTAAAATTATGGTCCCCTTCATTAAACTCCTGGAAATACACCACCTTTTCTTGCAGAACGGGGAGAGATATTTGTAGGCCCTTCTCCCAGTTTTGAGAGAACCAAAGAAATAGTGCTTCACTTCCTTTTTCATACTCACATTTTTTCATTGTTTTTCTAATTTTCAGTGCATCACTTGTTGTTCTACTAGAACACCACTTTCAATTTCTTCCATCTTCTTTTTTCCAGTCTCCCACTGTAACACATCCAACACCATAATCTGAAGCCACTTTTTTAAGAGTTTCCCCTTTGTCCAGTCTCTTTAACGCACTCAACTTGTCTTCCATAAAAACAATAACTTTCTTCCGTTTAATCGCCATACTCACAGAGGATATGAAAACTATAAAATCTGCACCCACCCAATCAATCAACACTGAACAATGACTGAAGACTCGCTGCACCTGTCCTTGAGGGAAAAAAAAGAAAAGAAAAAAAAATGGTCCTACCGCTAGCAGTCAGGCCAGTGCTTGTCCCACGGTCGCACCCTCCACACAGGACGACCCAGAATTCAGTCTCCATCAAAAGTTCAAGGTAAGCCTACCAGTATTACATGTTATAAACCTCATTATTGGTCCATACTGAAAATTTACAATTCAAAAATAATAAAGGTGTTCACTAATCCACCTATTCAATACTTTATTTCCACTTAAAGTGATTATATAAACACAATAACACTTATATGGGACATGCTTCACCCTTAATTTAGGGCATCTTCAGTCTAAATAATCTTCAAAAGTATATATAATATTGCAAATAGAAGCTAAAAGATTAGCTAGTTACTAAAATTTGGTACATATGTGAATCTTGATACATTAATAAAAACATGTTAATGGAACACAGTCAATGAACACACTAAAACTATCTTGTCAGAGACTAAAACTTCCTCCATTAAAAATATGTAGTTCTAATTAAAATGGTTCAAATAAAAAAGTTTGTGGATTCACCAATGTGATAATGCATATATTGCCAACAAATTAGGGCGTATATATGCATTATCACATTGGTGAATCCACAAACTGGGGTGTGTACCGAGCACCCAGTGTTCCATATACACGCAGTGGACATTGACTGATGCAGCATGGGTACATTTCCCTGCCAAAGTCTGAAAGACTCCCTACAAACAGCAAACCTAATACTGTTGAGGTCAGAAGAGTACAAGAGTTGCACAAGGAACATCGGAAAGGACAGATGAAGGTGAGGAATCTAACACAAACAAGTGGAAGCAATATCAGACTCTGCTAGGGGCACCATGACTGCCAACCAATGCACTCAAGTTGACAGCCTCTGAAGAAATCATTTCTCAGTGAATTTGTTTGTGATCAATGGCTGGCCTCTTCAACTAATGGCTGTAGTATCCAGGATACATTGCAATGTGGAACATAAATTGAACAATTAATTTATAAAATTTATGGAACCACTTGTGAGATTTATAAAAGATGCTCTAAAATACTTCATGATCGTGGTGCAAATGGTGGTTTTAGAAAGAGCATAACATTTGTACACATTCGATTAATAATTAATCATTCTACTCTTGATTCATGTAAAACTAACAAATGTCTTATATTTTATAACAACTTTAATGCAATAAATATAATTACTTAAGAAATGTGGCATAATGAACATACGTAAACTTATGATTGTAATCGTTCATGTGTTGTCCTACTGCTGAAAATGTATTGTATTTCAGGTCACCTTACCTACTGTTGACACAAAATATTCTCTGCTAAAAAATTGCTGTATTTCTCCAAATCCAAGAATCTCATGTGAAAATCAAGGGTCGTCTTGCATTCGCGAAATAACAGTAATGAACACACTGGCAGCACATAAAACTCTACAATAGTATTTAAATAATATATTATTAAGGCCCACCTTTTCAATTTTTAAATTACATATATGTTCAGGGACTAGTTTCGACCTAACAGTAGGTCATCATCAGCCTAAAGCAAATCAAACACAAATGTATCGAAGAAATTAAACAATGTAAAGACACAAAGGTCTTACGAATGTACATACCATGTAAGAAATTAAGATAAGATTCGAGAGATGCGCTGCACTACGTTAAAAAATAGCTCTATTATAGAGATTCATAAAAAATCCAGTGCGCCGTACAACATTTAAAAAGTTCTTAAAGAAAGGGATCCTTAAATTGCTGGTCGAGGAATTCAATACAGGCTGGCTCCCTAAAGATGCTGCTTTCCATTCACAGATCAACTGAGCTGAAGACACTCTGTCTTCAAGATATTCATAAATTCAGTACACATGGATGTGAAGCATGATGATAGAAAGGCTCTTCTGTTTTTAGAATCTTGAAGGATGATGATTGTTGCACGTGGAGGCTTAATACATAGTAGTAAGTAAATGGTGGGATTTCGCAGTTCAATGCGGACCATACAGTTGACATTGAATAAATGATAGCTAAGATGGAAAGATTTAAGTTAGGGGGAAGAGTATATTTAAATGGAATATGCCATATGGGAATTACCTCGTGTTGTAACAAGCTCAGCAGAGCTGGAAATGAAGCGTGAATGAGGAGGAGTGGAGTGGGTGTGGTTCAAACGAAGTCTTGTGAAGGAGTTAGGAAGGGAAGCGGAAAGAGAATGCGGGGGGGAGTTGTTGTCAAGGCGGGGCTGAGGGTTAAGGGAATATAGAAGATTGTCAAAGTAAAGTACTGTAAATAGAACGAAAAATCAGACCTTGACTATTTCCTTTTGTGTTTCTGAAAATGTGAATGAGCAGGTCAAATAGAATATTTGCTTTTTCAGAAATGTCATTTAAGATTGTAATTTGGATTTAAATATTGGTCCAAATGTATAGAGCAGATCTCTGCTATGTTAAGGAGGAGTTCTTTATTAATAATTTTGAGGATTTCCATATCATGCTTAATGTCAGTAAATTTATGATTTTTTTTTTCTTTTTCTTTACGTTGCACCGACAGATAGGTCTTATGGCGACGATGGGACAGGGAAGGGCTTGGAGTGGGAAGGAAGCGGCCGTGGCCTTAATTAAGATACAGCCCCAGCATTTGCCTGGTGTGAAAATGAGAAACCACGAAAAACTATTTTCAGGGCTGCTGACAGTGGGGTTCGAAACTACTATTTCCCGAATACTGGATACTGTGATATATTAACAATTTGTTGGTTATTTTGATCCACCTTTTCAATACAAATTAGTTACATGTACTGGATACTGGCCGCAATTAAGCGACTGCAGCTATCGAGCTCGGTACTTATTATTGTAATCGTTCATGTGTTGTCCTACTGCTGAAAATTTATTATATTTCAGGGCATTGACATGTTCCAAGCATCTTATGTTGAAGCTCCTTCCTGTCTGTCCAACCTAAGTAGAATTACAGCTGTTGAATTTTATCCTATATACTCCTGATTTTGAAAAGCAATCAATCTTATTAATAGAAGTTGAGTTGTGTAAGATTGTTGCGTTACCATTGATGGTTTTAAAGGCTATTTTAACATGTTTTTTAAAAATGTTTGTGACTTTATAAATATCTTCATTGAACATGAAAGTAGAAAATAAAGTAACTTTAGGTTTTTCCTTTTCAGAGTGGTTAAAGGGCGATGTTTGTATTTAGTGATAATACTTTCAATGAAAAAACTATTGTATCCATTAAGTTTAGCAATCATATGAATACTGTTTAATTGATTTTTTTGGGCATTGGTACAGTAAAGGCTCGATGAAACATACTATTATATGCCGCTTGTTTATGGATTTGGGGATGTGAAGAATCTTGACGAATAGTAGAGGCTGTTTGGGTAGGTTTTCTGAAAATATCGTATTTTAAGGAGTTTGGTTGTCAAATGATGGTCAAGTCTAAAAAATGTATTCTTTGTTCATTTTCAGATTCGACTGTAAATTTTATGTGTGGGTCAATATTGTTGAGGTTAAAAAGAGTGGTAGCAGCGTCTGTTGTGCTCTCATCTAAGATTGCTAAAGTGTCATCCACATATCTAGCCCAAAAAAGAATACTGTTTTTTTTTTTTTTTTTTTTACGTTGCACCGACACAGATAGGTCTTATGGCGACAATGGGACAGCGAAGGGCTAGGAGTGGGAAGGAAGTGGCCGTGGCCTTAATGAAGGTACAGCCCCAGCATTTGCCTGGTGTGAAAATGGGAAACCACGGAAAACCATTTTCAGGGCTGCCGACAGTGGGGTTCGAACCTACTATCTCCCGAATGCTGGATACTGGCCGCACTTAAGCGACTGCAGCTATCGAGCTCGGTAAAGAATACTGTTGAAGTTATTATTGTTATCAATCTTAGTATGTTCCAAAAAATCTAAATAAATTTTGGCTAAGACACCTGAGGCCGGCGATCCCATGGCCAAACCTTCTTGCTGATAGATAATACCGTTGAAAGTGAAATAGTGATTATTTAAAACTAATTTCAGGATAGACATAAAATCTTGTATTTCTAAAGCACTTAGGTGGCTGTATTTACTTAAATTGTTTTCTATGATAGGGTATAATTTAGAGGTTTGAATACTAGGATACATATTTACAATGTCGAAGGAGTGAAGGGAATGAGTAGGTTGGATATAAAACTTATTTAGATTCTCAATTCTGTTGTATTTTTAACAGATTTTTTGGATAAAAAATGATAATATCTTCTTAGAAACTTTTGAATGAATTGAGATGTCATATAGAGAGCTTGGTCTATAATTGATGATCGGGCAGATGGGGACACCAGGCTTGTGTATCTAAGGAAGGGGTTTAGCGGTGGGAAGGCTTGGATTCATACTAGTTTATTTGGTTTTTTGTTGATCAGTGAAAAGGAACGAAGTATTCTTTAAAGTTTGCATAAGTAGGTGTTGGATTTATTACTTTATTTTCTACCTTCACGTTCAATGAAGATATTTATAAAGTCATAAACATTTTTAAAAAACATGATGTTAAAATAGCCTTTAAAACCATCAATAGTAACGCAACAATCTTACACAACTCAACTATTAATAAGACAGATTGCTTTTCAAAATCAGGAGTATATAGTATAAAATGCAACAGCTGGAATTGTACTTAGGTTGGACAGTCAGGAAGGAGCTTCAACATAAGATACTTGGAACATGTCAATGCCCTGAAATACAATAAATTTTCAGCAGTAGGACAACACATGAATGATTACAATCATAAGTTTACTGACATTAAGCATAACATGGATCATCCAGATGAGACAATGTTGATAATGCACATCAAACTCTCCTGCAAGTATATGCACCACAGACAGGATGTACCACAGAAGAGAAAGAGCAATTCCTTATCGAACTTGAGGAACAAATAACAGAGGAGAACACAATCATTATGGGTGATCTGAATGCCCAAGTTGGTAAAGAAAGACTAGACTGTGAAAACATCGTTGGCCCCTATGGCTATGGTAACAGAAACTCTGAAGGAGAGAACCTGATTGATTTCTGTGTGCGAAACAACTTAATCATCCAGAACACATGGTATCAGAAGAGGGACAGCCATAAAATAACGAGATACAGCTGGGGTGGAAAGCTCAAGACTATGATCGATTTCATCATCACTGATAGAAAAGCAGGCCAGTATGTTACAGATGTTAAAGTCATACCCAGCGAGTGCCTAGATAGCGACCATCGGCTATTAATCGCTTACCTAAAAGATGTTCATGTGCCCAAAATTAAATAAAAGAAAATGCCAAAGATTAAGACATGGCTGTTGAAAGACAATGAGAAGAAAGGAAACTATGAAGCATGGATAAGAGCTAAATTACCCAAAACTGAGAAAGGGGGAGTAGAAGAAAAATGGTCCTTATTCAAAGAAACCCTTGTAAAAGAAGCCTCGGAAATTTGTGGAAAAACAAGTGCCACACCAAAAGAGAAGGAAACTCCTTGGTGGAATGACCAAGTGAAGACAGCAGCAAAAGATAGAAATACACTGAAAAGAAAATTAGACCTCAAAAAACAGAAAACAGAAGAAGTTTTTCAAGGGATTGAAAAAAAAAACTTCTTAAGCAGGAAACTTCTTAAAAGGGGTAATGCCCAAAAACTTATTCTGTACTTTGAAAAACATGTGAAACACACAGCCAACAGATTTCCTTGTTTGTGAACAATACCGAAATAGGCCGATATATAAGAGCTGCTAACAGAAAGCCACAATATAAAAATTCGATTATCATGACAATATTTTTAGAGATAAAGTAAAATAATTGAACATACCGTATTATAAATATATTTGATAAGAGAAGGGAACATATTAAGTTATATAAAAACGTTGCAGGGTTTGCTTATTTTAGCAGGCAGAATCATTTCCTTCCACACTTCCCTTTCCTCTGCACTTACACTCTCTGCTTCGCAACAAATTGTTTTGTAAACGATGCCGGCTCGATTTTTAAAGCGGTCCAGCCACCCGTTCGAAGTGGTAAAAGGTACCCTTAATTTGCATGCGGCTTTCTCCTGCACAATAGTCCTACTGAAAGGTATGTTTAAACTTCGCTGCTGTTTAAACCATATTAGCAGAGCTTGTTCTATTTCATCGTACTTTTCAGATTTAACTTCCTTACAATTTGCTGAAGTATTCCCTGCAGAAGCAGAGATCTCTTCTTTCTTCGCTATAATACCGTTCAAAGTAGACAGTGGCATTCCCACCTCCTTTGCCAAAGCAACACGGGAAAGTGTAGATGACTCCACTTTCCTTATAATCTCCACTTTGTCTTTTATTGTTAGTGCCTTTCGCTTGATCTCTTTCCTCCGAGTTCCGCTCATTTTCACTTAAAAAGTTTGTACGTTGATATTACAAGTACAACTAACTTCACCGACTCCTATTCATACTAATTACGATGCTACACTATGCTTGGCAATCCGTAGCTTAGGCTTACAAGACGCAAAGATAAGACGTGTACTACAGTTTGTTAGCATGTGCTTTCTATCTTCCTCACACCCCTGACACCTGCTTCAAGGATAACGGCAGCAAATGGGAAATCTAGCAACTTATTCTTTGAGATTCTTAGAACCTAGGCCTAAATCGCCCCTGCATTCCTACTGGTTGTCAGGCAACGGACGTAGTTTCTAGCTGTTTCACAAGTACCACATGGCCAAGCCAGTATTGAGTTTATTTTCCCGCTTCAATCCTCTTCATGCTATAGGTAATGAAGAAAAGAAACACAGGTTCGAAGTTGCAGAAATGAGTGCATGGAAAAGTATCTGGGGAGTGATAAAGGTGCAGTAGCAATGCTAGCACATCTAAACGTAAACAGTTTCTTTCTCCGCGAGAATTTTATTTCATGTCTCCTCATCCTTGTACTACGTTCTAATAATGCGATGTAATAATTACGAGTGACATGATAATACAATGTTTAGCTCGTATGAAGGTAAAATTAAAAATAACATTCAATTTTATGCCAACACGTGATATTGCAATGCCTCTGTATGCTTCCCACCAAAACCCAGTTGGCCATCAACATTCATTCAACTTCGTAAACGATCGGGATCTTTCGGCCGGCTGTTTGGCGGCATGTATATCAGCTGGCTGCTGGCAAATCAGCTGTTTCCTGCATAGAGTCAGGAAGTTGTTTTTATTCACCTCACTAATAATGGACACGGAAAATCTTATCAGTTTAGTTCAAAAACGTAATTTCCTCTACGGCAAGGCCCATAAGTATTATTGCAACAACAACGTAAGACAGAATGCCTGGAAGGAAATAAGCAAGGGAATGAAAAATCAAACAGGTTAGAATATTCAATTTTGTGGTAGATTAACAGTAATGTTGTGGACAAATACACTTTACGGTTTTTAATTAATGTTTAGGCCACCTCTATTAATGACTTCACCCTGTCGCGGCCCGCAAATTACTGCATTAAAGTTTTATCAAACCATCCATTGCGTACTTTATGTTTCCCCACGTAGAAACCCGTTCGATTCTATTCCGCTAGATGGAACGGTGGAGTGGAAATTTCGACTGATGGGTTCGATTCAATTCCACAACGTGAGAGTGAGCATCTGCTGTCCGTGTTATCATAGCGTGATGTCATATGGCCTTGGCAGGACCGCACATGTTCCGTGACACCAGACACACACCGCGAGCGCACGAACGGTCTAACACAGGGTGCAACTTGCGCGGAGACTGCAGGGTTCTAACCATGGGCTGCTTTGAGCCGAAGTTTTCTATCTCAAGGGGCTCTAAACTCTAAACTGTTTAACCGGGAAATATATTTACAACAGAACACTTTAAACGGGAAAAATATACGTATATCTTAATGCAACTGATCAAGGGACCAAGAATATCACACTTCTTAGGCGGGAAAACTTCTTATGTGGGAACTTCTTAACCAAGTTTCACTGTAGTAAATAGTAAAAGAAATGAAAATATACAAATCCTTGCACTGGAAACAGATGATGGTAGCTTAATACAAACAGAGGAAGGGATCAGGGATGAAATGAAGAAGTACTTCAACATGCTGTTAAATGGAGATGGGGGCAAAACCACCACCAATGATTGTAGTGTACGTGAAGCCAAAAGCAACAAATACCCATTAACATGGCTTGAGGTAGAAACAGCACTAAAGAGCATGCAAAATGGGAAGTCCCCAGGCTTTGATGATCTCAGCTCAGATGATAAAGGCAGCTGGAATACCAGGCTTGAATTGGCTATATAGAGTGTTATCAGTGATTTGGGAAAGTAACAAAATTCCAGAAGATTGGAGTAAAGGAGTCATCATTCCGCTGTTCAAAAAGGGCAACCGACGGAAATGTGGAAATTACAGAGGCATCACGCAGTTGTCACACTCACTGAAGCTGCTGGAAAAGATCATAGAAACAAGACTTAAGAAGATAGTGGAACCTTTGCTTGAGGAAGAACAACACGGGTTCAGGAAAGGTCGAAGTACTGTGGATCTTATCTTTGCAGTAAAGATGCTGACAGAAAAGTACTGGGAATACGGAAGAAATCTTGTGATTGCATTTGAGGACATTGAAAAAGCATATGATAGTGTTCCTCGAAACAAGATATGGGAATGTCTGGAGGACCTAAAGGTGCCAAAGTACTTAATTGACAAAGTCAAGATGCTATACCAGAAGTGCTACAGCTGTGTCCAGATAGGCAACAGACGATCAAAATTGTTTGAAACAAAGAAAGGTGTTCAACAAGGAAGTGCTCTGTCACCACTCCTGTTCATAATAGTAATGGACAAGGTCATGAAATCTATCAAGAAAATGGACAATGAACCAAACGCCCTGGTATTTGCTGATGGTGTGCTTTTATGGAGAGAAACAGAAGCTGAAGTTCAGAAGAAACTTAATGAATGGAACAACACCGTTAGGTCGAAACTAGTCGCTGAACATATATGTAATTTAAAACATTGTTCAGTTTGTATTGAAAAGGTGGACCTTAATAATATATTATTTAAATACTATTGTAATCACAGTTCAATACGGATCTATCATAATTAAATTTATATCTTTTAATGACATAAAACTCTAACTTCAATGTCCGTATCTTTATCAGACCTATAGGCTACATCGCTAGCTGTGGCAATTGGTTGTACAGTGCCTCTGTGTAACATCACTGGTTCTCGAGAAGCAGTGAAGAGAGATTCTACTTGGCGGGAGACTGACTCGCAGCACGGGTGACTGAGTCAGCGACAATCCCCTGAATGCATTAAAAAATATCCTTGTATTAGCCTCTACAAAAAAGTTTCTCAAATCCGCGGAATGGCATCAAAACACACGAGCCTTCGAATTCTTAGAAAGGCCATGGCTAGTAAGTGGCAGAGTTATAAATGTGTCTACTGTACCTGACACTTAGTAAAATTAAGTTTTACAGACAGCAGGAATATTTTCGTGATGGATCGTCTTAATGTCTTAATGGTTTCTCGTCCATATTATAATGCCAATTTTAAGTTAATGGTAATTAAACATGCAGAAATGAAGAATAATTTTGCAGCCGCAAGAAAATATGGCATAACTAAAGTCAATGTTCCTCGTTAATGTGAAGACATAGATAGTCTAAAAATGCGTACTGTACAAGAAAGGCATCTTATTATTTCACAAAGCACTTTTTAAGCCTGATTTCATTTTTTTGAAAGAAAATGTGGGGGTAGTCTTGCATATCAGTAAAACCCTCAATCGAAAAAAAAAAACTCCGCGTAAGTTCTTTAGGCTAGAAATTATAAAAAGAAAAATGACATTCTCACCTTAGCCAGAGCTCTCATAAGAGGCTCATTATCCTGCATTCTTCCTGCGGTGTCAACCAAGACCACATCGATTCTCTGATCCCGAGCAAAGTTTATAGCCTCCATAGCAATGCCTGCTGCATCTTTACCTGGAACATAACAAAACGACAATTATTTCAGGTCCGAGCTAAATTCTACCAGAGAAGATTATACTGGAGGAAATTTCAACGTTATTGGTCTAAGAAAGAAAGAAAATAAATAATAAAAAGTGAATAAGTTCAAAACATATTGTATTACATGTTAAAAGGTGCTGAAAAAGAAAAAATGTGAAAGAGAGAACTGTCCTTTATTTCTAGTCAATTACAACTTGAATTCATCTTGATCTTTTCTGAGCCTTTTCTTTTCCTGTATTTATCTGGCTTCTTCATATCTTACACTTTCTACAACAAGAATAAAGATCTTTCATGATGTTCCCTGAAAGACTGTTGATGCAAACATATAGCAGAAAAGAGCCCACCTATGTGAAGACAGTCCTTTCGTGTTTTCATGTTTCACCTGATCTCATCCTTATGTTTCACACTCTTCCCATATCAACCTGCCATTGTAACTATGCATTACTTCCTTTTGGATTCCTATCTTTCTGTATAGGGCGAGTCAGAAATATGGCTTCATTTACCGGTAATCACATTGTGTGTTGACAGTATGTGAAATAAGTCTTCACAGTTGGAAAGACAATTCTTGAACTTGAAGAACAATAAAACATCACCACCAAACAGTCATTTTATTGCCTTACCATTCACATCCACGCACAATCGGCAAATATTCGGAAAAGTCACTCACTGTTTCACAATACATGTCCATTGGAATGGCATTAACATCTTCCTCAATTGCTGTTTTCACCTAGTTGATGCCCGACAGCTGTGTTCATTAACACTTCCGTACACACGAAGCACAGTTTCATCAAAGAAGAATCTAAAATTCACAAGTTTCACATTCTCTTCAAACAAATTTACGCACGTCCAGCCACTTGCCAGGGTCATCCTCCTACAGTTCATGGACAAGAACTCCTCTTAAACCACGAGAGATACTGGAATAATACCAAGCTCAAGTGCACTTCAGCAGCCAGATTTTTGTGGGTTTTCAGCAAACGCATCCACAATCCTTGCTGATGTTTCTTCGCTGCTACTGTGAGGCGTTCAGGAGGTTTTTCTTTCTGGATATCCTTATTAGCAGTAGTCTTCTCCACATTTTCACAATCAGCAGCAATAATGCTGCATTGAAATCACTTCGTAGCAGTCTCAAGGCCTCATGGTCGTCTTGGTATACACTCGCCCACTTCGCAACTGTAACTTACAGCTGTGTATTCAGCACCATCTTGGCTAATAACTTAAGTTAATGCATGGGACTCTTACATGAAATGAACAAAGGATGTTTTCAGGTTTTATATATCATTTCCCTCAATGTACAGTAATATACTATACAGTATTTACTTTAAACATGTAACCATACTTCTGACTTACCCTGTATACTGTTTTACTTTATTTGTCTCATGTTTATTCCTTTTAATTATTTATACTGACATGATGCTGCTTTTAATGTGCATTCTTATTCAATTTCATATGGTGAAAACTCGTTAGTTTGCTCCTCATTACCAAGTTTTCACGCTTAGCACAGCATTAGTTCGATGCCCCGGTTCTCATTCTGTAAAATCTATATAAAAATACCTCACTTATCGCGTAGTACGATCATATTTTTCTAGCCCGAAAATGTTATTTGTCATCCCTTGTGGAGAGAACAAGATTTCCAACTCTGATAAGAGCCCTTGCTGCAGTTTCGAGATAATAGGAAAAGGCCTTGAATTCTGGAACTTCACAGGATAAGTTGCACCTTCAGGGAGCAAGAAATTAGCCTCAGAATTGCTCAGTTTTGTATCCTGGTTAGCAGTGAAACAGCAGAATAACACAGTGAGCCTGTTTGTGTTTGTATTTCACCTTCCATTCAGAAGTTAGAAATATATTTCGTTTTGAGTGAAACAGTGCCACATGATAGCTTATATCTGGAACATAAACGTGTGAAGTTGACCAGCATGGTGCACATTTGTCTTGTGATAGCCTAGTTATGGATATGGGAAAAGTCGTGAAATTTCTTACTAACAAAGACAAAATTAAAATCTGTCAGCAAGTGGACTGGCATCGGCATCTTTAAGCGTGCAGAGTTGGCATGAATGGTGAAACTCGCACTTTCCAATTTCAACTCGATCACTCGAGTCTGTCTTAGTCGGTCGAAATTTTGTTAGATTCAAAGTCATTCTGTCGCACTTGAACATGACCGAGTGTAACCTCCAATTCACTGTCTAAGAGTGCGACGAGAAAAGTAACGTTTAATAAGTCCCTGGTCCGAAATAAAAGGCTTCTACTAACATTGTTTCAGAAAGAGTGTGATTTGCAATAAAACTTCATATTTTTACGGGCCCTTTGCAAAAGTTTTCACATTTGTTGTTTGGCATTTTTCACACCTTTCAGTGCACAGTTATTTTATAAGTCCCAGCAAAACAGGTTATCATGTTTTTTTCTCTTGTGTTTTTCACACGTTTTAATGCTTCTATTCTCATATAGTTTTCACTGTATCCATGAATGTACAACGTGAAATGCCCTCACGTCAGAAAAAATCGTATCCAGTGTTTCCATATCCCTGTTGGATAGTATTTGTGTATTCAGTAGCAACTTTCCTTGCTTAACACGTTTTTTTTTCCTCATCTCCTGCAGAAACATCTTAACGAGGTTTTACTGTATTTGCTAGTTAGAGGTACCGTGCATCGGTTAATTTAAATACGGATGCTATACCAAGCAGACAATGCAATTACTGTACATACATACCATAGCCCTTCTCGTACAGCTGGACCATTTGAACACCTCCATGCTTATCAGCTGGATGCAATGCATTAAGATGACGTGTATGTGTACGCAACTGCTCAACCGCGCCCGCGCGGAAAGTATCACAAGCTGCGATAAGTACACGCAAGTTGTTTTCAATAAGCCAAAAACAGATCTGAAATATACGATACAGACACATTGTTTATTAAAAAAATGAAAAAGGTGAATCAAACAACAATTTTAGAACCACAAAGACACAGACATGGTTAATAAAAAGAAATAAAAAGGTGAATCAAACACAACAATTTTAGAACATCAAAATGAATAGTCTCCATCAACAATAATAGTTGATTTAAGAATTAAGGATCATTATTTAACCCAAGTATAGAACATAAAACAAAAAAGGTCTAAGAGCATATAAGAAAGCTTCAAATGCCAAACCTCTTCGCAGTGTTCACATGGAGTGAGGCAATATGATGCTGTTGACACTGATTAGTCCGTCATACAGAGACATTAAGCCTTGAGCAGACCCCTTGGTGTTATTCAACAGGGTGTTCTCATTCTTGAAACGCCTCGAACTTTCCGCGAGAGTATATAAACTGCTGATTTTCGGGTCTCCGTGCCACTTCAGTAACAGCTATCAGTGTGTAAATTACGTAGCAGGGGCGGGAAGCGCCTCTTTCTTCGGGCAGCAGTTCAACCACAAGGTAATGGCCTTTTAATAACTTATTTTCTTGCTAGCTCAGCAGTTTAACTCTCGGGGCAGGTCCGAAGCCTTTTCCATGTAACTTTCCTTTAAAATGTAAAGACACTCGGTATCAATTCTTTCTGTTTTAACTACAAATTGGGATAGAGACTGCTTAACCCTCTCGAGCTCCCACTCATATTGCTTTGAGGTGAACTTATTTTTCCAACCGTTTCTTCTAGCGTAATGTAAATTGTCTTCTCATATAAGTCACCTCTTTAGTATGGGATTAGCCCTTGCATTAACGGCCTAGTGCCAAGTAGGTTTTAAACAAAATGTATTAGGAGTGCAGCTTCGCCTCCTCTCAAATTGGTATTGTCGAGGCCATGTAATATTTCTGTTTCTTCACTTAATAGGCCTCAGTAGGTTGGGTATCTTTTTACCCCTGTGTCTATGTCCTTGGAGGACAGCTGGAAAGTCGAGTTTGGTGTGGCCTTTGATAGGCTTAAACTTTGAGAGCGGATTGCTCTTTTGAAATTGATTTTGGGTGCCTCGAGGAGGCTTTATTTTGTAATTGGGAGCAAGTACTCCTGAACATGATTGGGGTCTTCTGCCCCTTTGTCGAATCTTGTTTTTGGGTAAAGTTGGGCTAATTGCTCAAGAATTGTGAGTCCGGGGCTCGAAGCCCAAATCCTGTGAATACTGTAATTGTACATTTGTTGCCTTGCTACTCTGTACCTGCCATTCTTGTTATTTCTTGATTTTGCTAAGAAAATATAACCTTGTTAAATTTTATCTTAACTTTAATTTCGTATTTTGAGACCTGTTCACCCCCGCACCTTCTTTCACCTCTGCAAATCCACGATACTCCGTAACAGTAACATGAAGGCAACTCATACATCCAGCCCCGTGCCAGCAAAATTAACTTATGCTGGTTAAAATTCCCAACCCTGCCGGGAATCGAACCCGGCGGCCCTGAGATCAAAGGCCAGCACGCTCGCCATTTAGACATGGAGCTGCCTTATGTGAAAATGGGAAGCCATGGAAAACCACCTTCAAGGCCGCCGACATTGGGATTAGAACCCTCTATCTCCCAAATACAAGGTGACAGCTACATGACCCGAACGACGTGGCAATTTGCTCGGTAAAATGTAAATAAAGACACTAGGAAAATACGGGGACAGCCATATGAAGAAGTGAACAATGAGGTTTTTGAATGGTACAAGCAAGCCCAAGCTAAGCTACCTGTAAGTGGACCTTACATTTGCTCTTGACTGGGTGCAGTCAATTTCTCTGCAAGTAACAGATAGTTCGATAGATTTCATCTCGAACACAATATCGTCTTGCAAGCAGTTTGCGGGATATTGTGATGTATAATCATTAGGGCCCGGTTAAAAAAAAAAATGCATATGCGCATAGGAGTATTAAATTGAACAGTGGATATCATGCAACAGTGACTATACAAGTGATGGTGATGTACTGTACTGTCAAATGTTCAAAAGAGTGTAAAATGTGATTTAAAAAAATCAAATTGAACAGCATTCAAAAACAATTTCACATCTCGGATCAAAAGATCAGAGTAAGAATACGTAACAGCTACTTTTAACCAACGTGAAAACAGTGTGTTGTACATTTTCTGCTGATATTTGTAAAGCTTTTATATGCAGCAACATTCCGCCACATAAAATGAATAATCCACATCTACGCTCGTTTCTTGAAAAGCATTGTGCTAGTCAAAGGATGCCCTTAGGAAGAATTATTCATTTTCACTTCATGCTTCTGTCGTGGATTCGATATGATCTGACATAGGAGGGAACTGTATCTGGATATCGGTAGATGAAACAACTGATTCGTGTGGTCGATACATTGCAAACTTCACAGAGGGTAAATTATGTCCAGAAGAATACGGCAAACCTCATTTACTTTCATGCAAAGTGCTAGAAAAAACCCAACCACAGTACAGTTGCAAAATTTGTTAACAATTCCTTGCAACTTCTGTGGCCTAGTGAATCGGAGATTGATTGTTACAAAGTGCACCTTTTAGTCACAGATGCAGCTTTGTATATGATGAAAACTGGTTAGTCTCTTTGAGTGTTTTTTCGAAATCTCATCCATGTCACATGTTTGGCCCATGGATTGCATCATACTGCAGAAGAGATACGTACCCTCTTTTCATCTGTCAACAAATTAATTCAAGTGGGAAAAAGTTGTTCCTAAAAGCACCAGCTCGTGTACAGTTGTACGAAACTCATCTGCCTCAGGTTTCTCTTCCCCCAGAAATTGTTCTCACAAGATGGCGTACTTGGTTATCCGCAGTATTGTTCTACCAGGAGACCTTTAATCAAGTGAAAGATGTAGTTAAAAGCATTGATGATAGTCATACTGCATGTGTTCGTGATGCAAAAGTGCGCATTTTAATCTGAAACTGTATATAAACATATCAGTTTCATCCATGAGCATTATTCGTCTTTCGAAGGCGATTAAGGGCCTAGAAACTCGCGGTGCACCCCACCACGAATCCCTTAAGTTAATTCAAAACACCATTAGTTTTTAAATGGTGTTCCTGTTGAAAATGGAGAAAAAGTTAGAAGGAAACTCAGTGCCGTGTTGTACTCAAAACCAGGACTAAAGAAGATTCAATCTAAAAGCAACTACATAAGTGGAATCAGGTAGTCTTTGCTGGAAGAATATTCCGAGCAGTCAGTGCCAGTGTACAAGGTTAGTATTGCCCAGTTACGTCCGTCGATGTAGAACGATCATTTTCAGCGCACAAATTAATTCTCTCCGAAAACAGACTCTCCTGAAAACATTTAAAAACTGTTGATAACCTACTGCCATGCATCATTTTGCAAGGAATGAAACATGTTTATCAATTTAACACAGAGTTAAAATTTAATAATGCGTTTGGTAAGAGTATTTTGTTTTATTTTTAGTGCATATTTTCAAAATCTTTAGTACATATGTTCAAGCATACTTTTTGGAGTTTTCAGTGCTTATGAATCCAGACCCTAATAATAATGTTGTAATGGTATTGGTAGCAAGTAGTTTAACATTCCCATTTAAGATGACCACCCCCTCGTATCATCTGGTCAGCATTTCAAAAAATAGTGCAAAATACAAATGATCAAATATTTTTTTTACTACTTTTATCATAAATAATTTTGCTAATAACCAAACAGGATAGCTCACTGCACTGCGGCATGGCCAGTTAAGGCTACTAGCTCTGGACATGTGAGACAGGTGGGTTCTAATCACCTATTGGCCATCCTTTCCTCATTTCAACAGGCAAATGCCAGAATGGAATTAATTTTCAAACTTCCACTTCAAAGAAAAATGTTATTCCTGTTTAAATAATAACAACAACAACAACGTATGACCTCCAGAGTTCCCCTGGTACAGGTTTTAGGAGCCCATAGGTGATATGGATGTCTGTGAGGATGAGACTCTATCTAGGATGAAATTTAATGTTGAAGATGGAACACACACCCAATCTACAAGTCGAGAAATTACCCAATGAAGTTTAAAATTCTTGACCCAGCTGGGAATTGAACACAGGACCCCTTGGACCAAAAGCCAGCATGCTAATCAGTTGGTCATGAAGTCAGAGTTTTGACAGAATGAAATATCATGAACAAGGGAGATACTTACCTTGGCAAGGTTAGTCGATTTACCAACACCATTTACCCCACAGAATGACATAACATAAGGACGAGCTTGCTTGCGAGCCTCCAAGGCATCTCGTAAGATATCCACACGCATACGAGGAGATAGAATTTGCACCAAAGCATCTGTCAAGGTATTCTTCACTGTAGAAGCTACGCTGTCAAATGTTCCCAGTACCTGAAAATTTAATGGGCATAATGACATGAAAATGGCAGATTTAATGCAACTTAAGAAAACAGTGATAAGGACAAGGATTATTATTATTATTATTATTATTATTATTATTATTATTATTATTATTATTATTAAATATCTGGGTTATCCACCTACAGAGCAGAATAGATGAAGGTGGTTGTGATGATGGAGGCATTAATGTGATTCTGTTTTACTAGTGGTTTAATATCCCATTAACACATCTAGGATTTTCGGCAATGGAAAGCAAGGAAAGGGCTAGACTGGGAAGGTAGAGCCGTGACCTTAATTAAGGTACAGCCCCAGCATTTGCCTGGTGTGAAAATGGGAAACTATGGAAAACAATCTTGAGGGCTGCTGATGATGGGATTCGAACCCACCATCTCCCAAATGCAAGCTATCGGCTATGCAACCCTAACTGCAGGGTGAGGCACTAATATAGTTAATGAGAAATACTATAAGGTAAATCATCCTTTTTTAACTCTATTCAAATGAGGAGGAAAAGAATGCTGGTATTGGAAAAAGAAAGGGAAGGATCACTAAAGGCAAAAAAATGAAATACCCCATAGGATTCATAACTCTAATACCATTAGGGTGGTGTGCACCGTCCAAGAGTAAGTTCTACCTCTGTAGTAAAGTACTCTTGAAGTCAGCATTCGGTGATTTCCATACGAGAGTAAATTACTTCCGAAGTATTTTAGTCCTTTCAGATACTCCTGGACTAAATTACTACAAGAGTAAAATGTTGAAGAGCACCATCTTGTAGTATATATAACTAAAGAAGTAAATAACGCAAGAATAGAGGTTAGAATTTACTCTTAAGTCATGCATGGAATAAGCTAAGTTTAGACTTGTTGACTAATGATAATATTGTGCCGTATACGAGACGAAAGACGTTTCAAACGTGTTTATGGATTACTTAGATTATATTGACGATCTTGACGCAGAAAACGATGAGAAATGTAATACTGCGTAGGCCTACAGTGCGTGAAAGGTGAGAGCCGTATAATGTGCACATGGAGAGTTTCAGGAACGTTTTTGGTCTGAGGAAGGAATCCTTTACTGTCCATCTAAATCTACTTGGAGATCACTTACAGCTGAATTCCTGTCTTAATTTTGTTGTATCTCTCAAATTACAGTTGCTATATGCCCTATGAGTGTTTCGTAACGGAACATTTTAGTACAGTTGCCGGTAATCTAATGAACGTTTACTGCACAACTGCTGGCCGTATCTTTCATCACATGGTTAAAGCACTAGTTGAGGCTAAGAGGGAGGTACGCCTGCAAATGATGATAATTGTTCAGAAAATAAAAGGATATTCTTCACGTTGGCAGGTTTCCACACATCGTGGGTGCAATTTACTGTGACTGCACGCATATTCCAATTTTTTTGCCCTCTCGGTGACAACGGTGAACTTTTCAGAAATAGGAAGAGGTATATCTTTTTTTTTTTTTTTTTTCAATTTGCTTAATGTCACACCGTCACAGATAGGTCTTATGGCAAAGATAGGATAGGAAAGGCCTAGGGATTGGGAAGCGGCCGTGGCCTTAAGGTACAGACCCAGAATTTGCCTGGTGTGAAAATGGGAAAATTTTGCTGTGGATGTAGGCGATCTGTATGAAGAAACCACCATCAGTTTTAATTTTTCTCGCGTGTCCACGACTTTCTGCTTTGCTTCCGCCTTCGCTTTTAAGTCCTTCCACAGAATCTTAACTTGCTCTTCACTGCGCATTCCGTCACTCGAAGCACTGAATTTTTCTGTCATGACTTCCCATGAATTTCTTTTCTTATCCAGCATTTTTATGTTGTATTTCTTACACCCTATATCTTTTGCATAGATTGTCATTAACCCTATTAACAAGCATTTATCTTTTTCGCTTATGTTTTTCCCCCGTTTCCTATTGCACATGAACTAATCCATTTAGATTTCTTTAAAGAAGATACACAAACGAAACACTACTTCACAAGTAACGAACGCTAATTCTATAGTAGTAACTAAAAGAGTACATTGTACTTCCAACTCTCTGATGTTACTTCCGGAGTAAATAACTCCCGTAGTAATTTACTCCAAGATGGTGCACGCCACCATAAGTGTCAGAAAAAGAACAGACAAAAGGAGCTAAGATAGGAAAGATGAACATGAGAAGACTGGCATAACTAAGTGGAAGCCATATCAGACTCTGGTAACGCCCTCAATATCGTCGCCTCATGCTCCTAAGTTGCAAAAAGAAGGGGCAAAGAGATGAAGTACAAATGTAAAGATATTGTATTTATTTGCAAAATATTCCCTCCACACGATTTTTAGAACAGATTTTCTGAATCTTTCTTGTTACAAAAGTGAACTATGTAGCATGAGTGGAATGTAATTTTTTTAAAGACTTTATTGGCGAAGTACTATATAATGTTTTATTTATCATGACCTAACCTGTACTGTTATTTGTAGAGCATAAGATAATTTAATGACCTAACCTGTACTGTATAATGTTGTAACATAGGCATTTGTAAATAGTAGAATTCTGTCTATAGTTCCTGGAAAGATCCAGAAAGTTACATAACTTTTGTACAGGGTGTGTTACTTTGTTGGTATGTGTTCTAGAAAGTGTGTTCTGTCTATTCTGGAAAAATACGACTTTCGCGATCATGCGTATTCTAGAATGTTAGTCAAAGTTCGCGATCGAAAGTAAGGTTGTGATTGGTGAGTCTACGTGGCGATAGGGAACACGTGCACGCTGATTGGTTGCCTCCAAGGCCAGTAATTCCTATATATAGTGAGCGAGGCAGTGTTCGAATTAATTCTGTATCCTGAATTCTGTCGGTCTCGGTTTATCTGTCTGCGAGCAGCCTATCTGGTTGACGTCCCCCGGCTTCGGGGATGGCACTCTGCTCGGGTAAGCACTCGAGAATTCCGTTCCTGCTAAAATTTCCATAATGTTCCGATTTGCTTTTCATACAGGAGTCTGCCCTAACCTCGCCTAGATTCACCAAATTAGTTACTTATGGCGCCTTAGTTTTTCAGCTGGACTTACCTGTTCGTTTCCGATACATTCCCGTTTTGTTTCACTAAAATATATATATTGTAGTTTAATAGTATTTCCCTTGGGGTTTGCCTCTGATAGTCCTGTATCACTTTAGGTACGCTAGATTTTGGATAACCTGTAAATTGCATTGTACTACTGCACTGGTAAAAATGTTACCTCTACTACAGTGGTAACATTTCTCATATCCCCCATTAAGAAACTTAACACTCCTCACACCGAAAGAGCACATTTCTGGATTCCATGGTCAATGACCATCGCTTCTGATTATCCCTACTTGTCAAAATATGACATGGCCTTACATTGGTTTTACAGCCACTAGAATTCTTGTTAATATGACATTCAAACTCTGCCAGTTTTATGGATGACATTTGGATCCTGTGACCTAAAAAAAAAGTTTTATCAAGACTGGGATATCTAATGTAATGGATGTTTCAGAGCCTGACACAAGTGGGACGGTATGATGGATACAAATTATGATGATTCCGCTGATGAAGATGATCTGTCTGCTGGTATATTTTCCAATGAAAATTGTGATCATTTCATGCACAATGTATAATTCTGCAATGTTTATGTTGCAAGGGCCAATTCCAAGGTCGAACTAAGCAGCACTGATGCTGCTTTTTGCATTCTAACACGACAAGATGTTTGAAGAGAAGTCACAAAACTGCTCAAATCAAATGTTACATTAATTATTTGGTGTTAAATATTAAGCAAATTTTGACATTTATCACAAGTTCACTTCTGATTTATTTGTAGTCATCTTGTAATTTCCCCTCCTACTATTTCTGGCAATAAAAGACAATTGGGGGGGGATGGAGAAATTATCCAAGTAAATATAGTACATTATATTGCAGCCAGTAAAATGTATGGGTAAGAAATAGAACAAGATATGGATATAGAGAACATCTAGTGAGAACAGTGAACCAAGACCAGGCCAATTATGAACCATGACTCCAGAGTTCCAGCCCACATCTACCAGCTACTCTGACATGGATAAAAACAATAAATCCAGAGTGATATCAAGACATAAAATTTAAACTGACATACTGAATCCAAGTTTCTGTAAACTTCATCATCCACTCAAATATTAGACCTAGTGGCCTATTATGATCCTATAAAGTATTCTCTTACAACGTTCCTTTAGGGTAATATGTTAGAACGATTTTTCCAGTTTCTCGACAGCCATGTACATATTGCAGTGCTGATTCAATTTTGAGTTCCTTCAATATCGGTTCATTCCTTTTCTGACCCCATCTAGTATATCCCTCTGTTCTCATTCATATCATAATCATCATCATCGAACCCTTCCAGCATGCCAAGTAGGGTGGTTGAAAATGAGCACTCTCCAATCAAGAAGCCAAAAAGCCTCCTTATAATTAGAGTATAGGGACCTTTATAAATAAGAGAAGAAAAGGGCCCGAAGCTACATATGTAACAATAACAGAAGCAGCAAGCAAGGGTGACCTGAAACAGCTACCAAAATGACGATATAGGAAGAATATACTAGTAAAGAATACGAGTAAACGTTATTAATAAGTAAAGAACAAATGAAGAGATGGAAAGAACTCTTTCAAGAAATTCTGAATAGGAACAGGTGTACAGGTGAAAATGAAGGACATAATGACTTTGAACAACCTGGACAAGACCTGAGAATTTCCTTTCTTTACTAGTTGCATTACGTTGCACTAACACAGATAGGTCTTACGGCAACAATGGAATAGGATTACAGGTTATAAATTTCATTTTCTGTACCCCATATTGACGGTTAGACTTATACAATAATATAAAAGTTTATTATATCCTCCAATTCAATACATTCTACATCTGCTAAGATGTAGTTTTATTTTATCCAAACATGTTTCGACTCTATTTGAGTCATCCTCAGTGGATAGTTATAATTTTAAGGGCATGCAGTTGTGACCTGGCATTCGGGTGATAGCAGGTTCAAAGCCCACTGTCAGCAGCCCTGAAAAGGGTCTTCTGTGTTTTCCCATTTTCACACCAGAAAAATGCTATTCCATTGACACCATTAGACCTATCCATCAGTGCAACGTAAAGTAACTTGTAAAAAAACAAAAAAAAATTTAAAAGTTCTGGATTTCGCTTATGATGTATACTTACAAACAGAACTGTACAAAAATACAACTAAATTAGAAGACCTTGAGAAAGAAGCAGAAAAATTTGGTTTAATCATTAATAAACCAAAAAATAAAAACAATGACTAAATGTCAGATACAAGACCCTATCCAGCTGGAAAATGAAGCCCTAAAAGATGTCAAGGGTTTACCTATTTAGGAACCATTGTTGCAAAAGGTGGAGGGGCAGAAGAGGATGTAAATAAACATATCCAGAAAGCAAATAGGGCCTATGTTTATCTGTATCCTATCAGGAAGAGGAAGCATTATCAACTCAGTTTTGTTATATGGACCAGAATCATATGAAACCACAAATCAAATCACAATCAGACAACAGATTTTTCAAAGAGGTGTTTCAGAAGTATATCAAATATATACTGCCCAGAGATAATGACAAATGAAGGACTACGGACAGGAATATCGGATGAACAGACAAAAAATCATATAAAGAGGAAGAAAAAAGGAAGTGGTTAGGACACACAATGAGGAAAGCAGATAGTGCCACTGAGAAACAAGTACTGAATTGGACTCCCCAGGGTGCTTGGAGAAGGGAAGGCCTTAATACTTGTGGAGACAGTCCATCGAGGATGGAGATCAATAACACAGAAAGAGTAGGAGAGAGATGAAGAGCATCACAAGCAATAGAGTTAGGTGGCGCAGCTTTATGGATGCCCTGATGATGATTATTATGATGATACTTCTTGTTTATAGGGACCTAACATCTAAGGTCATCGGCCCCTAATGGTACGAGATGGACGACATGACGTGATATGATTAAAATTTTAAAATGTATCCACTGACTGCAGATTAAAACAAATGGCGATGATGAATGATTATGAATTTTGAACAATAAGTGGATCTAATTCGCAATGCCTTATTTTCAAATAAAATTATAGAAAATACAGGTGGCAATTATAATAAGGCATTGCCTGGAAGTACATATATATATATATAATTCAAGTTAGAAATTAAAATAACACATTAAAATATGCAAACACCCACTAAAATAGAGTCAATGAAATAAAAGCACAGTTAACACAAATACACGAGGACAAAGGATATTGTTACACAATATCCCTCATAAAACGGTTGACGAGGTCTGCTGACTGTTCATCGTTTCACAAGATGAGGGAGATTGTACTCGGCAGTGTTAGCCTACAGCGCAGATCGACCAGGTCCACACACTCTGCAAGGATGTGTACCACAGTAAGATGGTCGACGCAAGTACGCACCGGATGGGGTTCTCCTTTCAGTAAGTAGGAGTGCGTTAATATATCGTGGCCAATCCACAGACGACATAATACCAGACTTCCCTCCGAGAAGCCCGAAGGGAAGTCCTCCATACCTTTGTTGTTCCTTTTATCGGCGCTCATTGGACAGTGCGTACTGCAGAGCTTCATAGATAGCATAGAGCTCGGCTGTGTACACACTACAAGTTTCCGGGAGAACAAAAAGAAACCTATTATTGTCGACAACGAACGCACAGCCCACCTTCGTTTCTGTCCTCAAGCCATCCGTGCAAACGACGAGTGAACCTGGATATTGGCCAACAACGGACAGAAAGAGCCTCCGATAAATTGAAGGGTCCGTGCAGTCCTTCGGGCCAGTGTGGAGATCCAGGATTACTTCAGGTCGTCTTATTTATCCACGGAGGTACCCGACTTCGTTGTCTGATAAGGCAGGAAACCGAAGGTACATAAAATAATCTGTGACCGCTATCCAAGCGTATTCCAACCGGCCGCATTACTCAGGGATGAGCATCGTACAACGGATGGTTTCCATTCTGAAATACACAAGGATGGCTTGGGTGAAGTGGCATCTGTTTATGGGTTGTAGTAGAGATGCAACAGAGAGGGCATATAAATCTCTGGTAAGACCCCAACTAGAGTATGGTTCCAGTGTATGGGACCCTCACCAGGATTACCTGATTTAAGAACTGGAAAAAATCCAAAGAAAAGCAGCTTAATTTGTTCTGGGTGATTTCCAAAAAAAGAGTAGCGTTACAAAAATGTTGCAAAGTTTGGGCTGGGAAGAATTGGGAAAGAAAACGAGCTGCTCAACCAAGTGGTATGTAATACCAATATAAATGGTCCGTTATTGGACAATGTAAATTTTCCAGCTAACTCATTCCTGGTGGTCAGCATTTTGCCTCCGTGTGCTAAGTTGGGCTGATCAGTTGGTACTTAGCAACGCCCACCAAGACGCATGCCTAGTGCATTCCATGGAGGCCACTACATAGGCTACTTGGAGCCACCGGCAGTGCCAATGCACTATGAGACACTGTCTCCTTACCAAAAATTGATGCCTGCTTGGCCATCAGATGATATAGATGTTTATTACCATAGGGAACCTGAAATATTTGTCCCAAATGCCTCCACGGTATGCAGTAGTCATGTGTCTTGGTGAGTGTGCTGAGTACCAACTAATGAGCCCAACTTAGCACACGGGGGCGAAACGCTGGCAACCAGGAATGAATTAGGTGGAAAATTTATAATGTCCAATAACGGACCATTTATATTGGTAATATAAATTTACTCATTCGGGACAAATATTTCAGGTTCCCTATAGGAATCAGCATCTATATCATCTGATGGCCAAGCAGGCATCAATTTTTGGTAAGGAGACAAATTATCTCATAGTGCATTGGCACTGCCGGTGGCTCCAAGTACCCTACGCAGGGCCTCCATGGTATGCACTAGCCATGCGTCTAGGTGGGTGTGCTAAGTACCATCTGATAAGCCCAACTTACCACATGGTGGCGAAACGCTGGCAACCAGGAATGAGTTAGCTGGAAAATTTATAATGTCCAATAACGGACCACTTATATTGTTATTATAAATTTACTCATTCGGGACAAATATTTCAGGTTCCCTATGGGAATCAACAGCTATATCATAAGTGGTTTGTTCAGAGCTGTCAGCAGAGAGATGGCGTGGAATGACATTAGTAGACGAATAAGTTTGAATGGCATCTTTAAAAGTAGAAAAGATCACAATATGAAGATAAAGTTGGAATTCAAGAAGACAAACTGGGGCAAATATTCATTTATAGGAAAGGGAGTTAGGGATTGGAATAACTTACCAAGGGAGATGGTCAATAAATTTCCAATTCCTTTGAAATCATTTAAGAAAAGGCTAGGAAAACAACAGATAGAGAATCTGCCACCTGGGCGACTGCCCTAATTGCAGATCAGTATTGATTGATTGAAATTTTCAGCATAGGAGAGATGTATTTGCTGGTGCCTCTGGCGTAAAGGCAGCACACCAGATTCAGCGAGCAGGCTAGCAACGGGGCTTGTAAGAAAAGCTCCCGTCGCCAATCTAACCCCGCTGTGGTGGATGCTGTTCAGTATTGCAAGGACGCTTGGTCTTTCTGATCCATATGCTGCACTGCCGTAGCCTAACCTGGATAATATATGTGCCCTATAAAATCGTAGGAGCACCGTGCGGTCAGACCCCCAACTAGTGCTGCTAAGAAGCTTCAAGATATTTAACTGCTTGGTGCATGTGGCTCCCACGACAATTTGCTATCGAAAAGGAGCCCAAGAAAACAGTGTCAACTACGGGAAGAGCGACATTTCCTAAATACAGCTCAGGATGCGAGTTAAGAGTACGTTGCAGGCAAAAGTGGACAACAGAAGACTATGCAGGTGAAAACCGGAAGCCATGTTCTGAAGTCCACCGTTCCACTCTCATAATAGCTTGCTGTAATTGTCGCTCTGTGACTGCCATATTATGCAAGCTATAATGCAGAGCATAATCGTCCACATATAGCGACGATATTACTGCTGAACCAGCAGTGGCAATCGCAAACAGTCACACTAAGAACTGATCTCTGTCGGATTCCATTTTCCTGAACCTGGTATTGCGAATATGCCCTCCCAACTCGGACACGGAATAGACGGAGGGACAAAAAATTTGCAATAAATACCGGCATGTTACCTTGGAATATCCACTGATACAGGACTGAAAGAACACCATATCGTCATGCGGTGTCATAGGCCTTCTCTAAGTCAAAGAAAACGGCCACCAAATGCTATTTGCGGAGAAATGCATGCTGGATAGAACTTTCCAGGCATACCAGGAGGTCAGTGATCAAGCGAACGGCTCAAAAACCACATTGGTACTCGGACAAAAGTCCTTGTTTCTCCAGACACCACACAAGTCGATTTACCATCCTCTCAAATAGCTTACACAAGCAGTTAGTGAGACAAATAAGTCTACAGTTTCCTGCATTCTTAGGATTTTTGTCAGGCTTCAAGAGAGGAATGACAGTGCCCTCTCGCCACTGAGACAGAAACTCGCCCTTTATCCTGATTCGGTTGAACACTCGAAGGAGATATAGTAAACTATTCTCACTAAGGTGTTTCAACATCTGGTTACAGACAATGTCTGGCCCAGGAGATGTGTCGTTGCAAAGCACCAAGGCGCTGCAGAGTTCCCACTCCGTAACAGGCACGTTATAGTCCTCTGAAGCTTGAGTGGCAAAACTAAGGTGACAACGTTCTGCCTCCCACTTCAGAGTGAGGAAATCACGATGGTAATTCCCGAAGCCAGACACATCCGCAAAATGACTTGCAAGATGGTTACCAACCGAGAGTGGCTCGGTGACGATACTGCCTGCAATGGAAATTTCCGGTACAGAAGATGATCCTTGGATACCCAAAATACATCGAAATTTAGTCCACACTTGAGGTGATGGAGTATATGACGTAATAGACGATGCATATCTCTCCAACAAAGCTTTCTTACTTTGGCGAATAAGAACTCGCGCCTTAGCGCAGAGTTTTAAAAATTTTACAAAGTTGGCCACAGTAGGCTGCCTACGATAATGTTTATGAGTGTGACGGTGTTCTTTGATAGCTGCTGCAATTTCTCAGTTCCACCACGCAACGAGTTTTCGGCGAGGAGTCCCTCAGAAGGAGGGAATGGATTCCTCAGGAGCAGCAAAGATAACTTGTGTTACGTAAGTTATTTCGCCATCTATGGTCTGCCAGGTCTCGTCATTAAAGACAGCGAGGGATGTGAACTTTGGCCAATCAGCATGTTTAAGAATCTATCAAGGAGGAGCCTCAACGGATTTTTGTTTCAACAAAGTAAGAATAATGGGAATATGGTCACTGTCACAGGGATCATTGTGTGTATTCCACCGAAACAGCGGAACCTACGTTCGGCTGCATAGACTTAATTCTATGCGAGAATGTGTGCCGTAACGTACCTGAAATGAGTTGGTTCACCAGTGTTCAAAATACATGAGTCCAGCTCTGTTACTAATGTTTCCAACTCCCTTCCCCTGGGGCAAGATGCTTTACAGCCCCATATGGGGTGATGGGAGTTAAAATCTCCCAATAAGAGGAAGGGAGGTGGAAGTTGATCCATAAGATCAGTGACATCATTTATGTTATTGATGGTTATGAATTTCATGTTTTTGGTCCGTATTGAACTGAGAATAATATATAAGTATTGAAAAGGTGGAAACGTTTACGTTATTATTATTATTACTTATATATTATCATTTATGTTAAGAGACTGGCCTGGTGGAAAATAAACATTACACACTGTTGCTATGACAGGCAGTGGAATGCGAACTGTTACAGCCTCCAGTGGGGTTCTTAGTAATCTCTTCGCTGTAAGTATCAGAACAGACAAAAATGCCAATGCCACCGGAAGCTCGGTCAGCATAATGTCGTTCTGTTGAGTATAGTCGAAAATTTCTCAAGACCGTATGATGACATGGTCTGAAATTTGTTTTCTGAATACAGACTATACTCGCTAATGAGCTGGCACAGCTCAGCAAGAAGTCTATCATAATCGTTCCATTGTAACAGTGCCATAGAGAGAAAGAAAGAGAGAGAGAGAGAGAGAGAGAGAGAGTGAGTGTGTGTTAGAAGTTAGAAGCAGCGAAATGCTACCTACCCGACACTCACAACCCCATCCGAAGATGGAGATAAATGCACTGAATTTCGACGTAGTCCGGGGGCGGGGTTTCTTCCTACAAGGGAAACACGCAGGTTTTCCAAGAGGAAAAACTGCTGGTGCAGACTCAGACCCTCCGGGTGGAGGGAGTGAGACCCCATTCGTAGGATAGGTGGGAGAATGCCTTGCAAGGGCGCTCTTCTTTCCTGCCGTCAATTCTTGTTTAGACGGGCTGAGAGGTGATTTTCCAGATGATGCCGCTTCCGCCGGCATAGGCGCAGCTTTCGCTGACCTTGTGAGGGAAGGCTTGTTGGTGGTTGAAGGCTGGGATGAACCCACCTTGGCGCTCTTTATCTTCGCGGCGTTGCTCATAGGAGCAACTGCCGCATTGGGCACAGTCATTTTCTCGGAAGGTGTTCCAGTTATGACAAACCTGGGAGAGACTGTGCTATCATGCTGAAGTCTAGTGTCTCGGCCGGTGCATTCAAAGAATTAAACTTACGGTGCACTTCCTGGTAGGATTGACTATCCAGGGTCTTAATCTCCTGGATCTTCTTCTCACTCAGGTATACCGGACAGTTCCGATTGAGGAGAATGAAGACCAGGGCAGTTAGCGCATCTATATGAAGTTGTGGACTCTTCCGCGCCATGAGCTTCTCTTCCACACGTACCACACATAGATGGATTCGAACAATGACATACCATTTCTCCAAATCTCTGGCATTGATAGTATCGCATAGCAGGCGGGATGTACGACCACACATCGCAACGATAGGTTGTTATCTTGACTTTCTCCGACAACACTGACAGTTACATAAAATCAGCTTCATGGTCCGTATCGCACTTCAATAGATTCACAATTAAGTATTTATTTATTTTCCACCTAGTCGATACATGTACCACTTTTGACCATTAAAAATTGCCTTAAGCAATCATTGTATCGACTAGGTGGAAAATAAATAAATACTTAATTGTGAACACTGACAGTTTGAAGGAGACTATGACGCACCCGTGGCAACATCTTCCCCGTTGACTTTGCGCGTGATGCGCCGGCTATGTGTCACGCCAGGGTGCTTCATGTCTTCCATCAGTTTATTGTCAGTGTTCAGAACGAGATCACGGTGGAAAATAATGCCACGAACCAGATTGAAGTTTTTGTGTTCTTCTACTTTGACGGGGATTTCCCCAAAGTGGTCGCATTTAAACAACCAATCTGCTTGGAGCGCAGTGCTCATTGCACATTTTTTTTTAAGATCCTCAAGTTCACCATATACACCTTCAATGTGTCGACTGAAAAGAATCAATTTGACCAGCTTGAAATCTTGCCCATCAGTTCTGGTAGCAACCAGGAACCTAGGGAAGCTGGAACCCAGGCTAATATGCTGCGCTTGTTCCCAAGGGGTTGCTCTCCTTAGGGAATCAAATGTTAAAGGCTTGGGTAACGAACTACCCGAGGAGGCAGGCGGAAGTGGTTTCGATGCCATGCCCGAAATCATCCTCCCCGAACGCTACCCACTCCGATCAGGGGTCTCTGTAGCCGAACCAAGCAGCCAAGGTAAGGTTTTGCCTGGGGTCCGAAGTTGGATGATACCTAATTCGGAATGACTGAAGCAATGAGCACTAGGTCACCCTTCCTCCAATCACCCGCAACAGCATGCACCCCATAGCGTGCACAGAGCACTAAATGTAAAAAAACAATTAATAATAATATGTCCTGGCATTTGGCTATGCGGGGACCTGTATTGTCAGGCGGATGCTACTGCAAGGGTACATGACAATCCCACCCGCCGATCGCAAGGTTGTCACTGTGCAGGCTTTCAAGCGTAAACAGGCACGTAGGAGGCCCATCTCCGAGCAGAACGTGCATAGAGAATTTTGAATCTGTTTACAACTAACCCTCAAAAAACAATAAAAAATAAAGAGGGGACCATGGCCACATGACATTTCAGTCGCCTTCTATGACAGGCAGGGAGTACCTGTGAATGTATTCAGCCCCTGTCATCCGCAGGGGGTCCAACACATTTTACCAAACCACAATCCATGTCCGCGCCTAGGTCGCCCCTTTTAGTCGCCTCTTACGACAGGCAGGGGATACCGCGGGTGTATTCTACATGTGCGCCCCCCACCCCCAGGGGGTTATGGATGACCTTGTTCCAGTGGGAACTAAATAAAGTAGGTAATGCTTCTCTTGCCACCACTGCTTCTTAATGATATTCATGGAAATAAAATAGAGGGGAAATTTTCTTAAATTTATTATTACAAGCCAAGTGGACCTATACAGGTATTAAAAAGCAAAGAAACATTGATATTTTTTGAGAAAAAAAAAAGGCAGTGTAATTTAAAATTTTTGCAAAAGAAGCCTTTCTACTGAAATGTATAGATAGCACATTTTATGTACCTCCAATGTTATGGTAATCACTCACCTTCCCCTCAAGCCTTACAGCCACAGATTCGCACAGCTTGTGAGCAATGTCTGCAGCGACATTCTTGGCAATAAGGTGATCCTTGAGTTTATCCAAGACAGGCTGCATGTCCTCTTGAGATAAGTTCTTACTGCCCACCAAACCCCTGTGTACATAAAAAAAAAAAATTAAAAAAAAATTAAAAATCATTAAATAATGACGACTTGAGTACAAGTGTCTTTTCTCCCATAAATTCAGAAGTTACTCGTTCTTTAGAGTTGAAGACACCTTTGGTCAATTGATCCAGCATTTCACTGGAATACAGTAAAACTTTGTTAATTCAACGTCGCTGGGATGCAAAAGGACTTCAAATTACGTGATTTTCAATTAACCGCCGACACATAATTAAGAAATGCCAACCCCTGCAGTGTTGCAATATATTCTAAGACCCATTACTGCATGCAATTAACCTTGATTCACAGTTTAAACCTCTCAAATGACATGGAAATTTTTTTTTTTTTCAAAATGTATCCAACAGTATTCAAATAATGCACTTGGATAACTCACAGGCACACATAAACTCACGCAATGAAATCAAAAGAAAGAAAACACGATTCAATGACGAGGAGAAATCTATACTGGCTCCCCTGTGCAAGTGCTTTATTCACTGGATTACTGTACTGTATGCATTTTAGATGCCTTGTGCTTGCCCTTAAAACATCGCGACTTATCAAACTTTCCTATGATGAGGGAAGAATGTCTCTGGTTTTCGCCCACATTACAACAGTACAGTGACTATACTTGTACGATTTCCCGCCATGACACTTCTAAGACCGATTAATGTGTGCAATTACCTTGATTCTCAGTTTAAAGGCCCCAGGGGCCCTTAGCTGAGTCCTGGCATTATTTCCACTTACCTGTGCCAGCTCCTCATTTTCATCTATCCTATCTGACCTCCCTTGGTCAACTCTTGTTCTTTTTCGACCCCGACGGTATTACGTATGGCCGATGTCTTCATTTTTCAAAGTGTTGGATCCTTTCCGTTTTTTCTCTCTGATCAGTGTTATATAGAGGATTGTTGCCTAGTTGTACTTCCTCTTAAACAATAATCACCACCACCACCATCTCTCAGTTTAAACTTTTCAAATGCCATGAAAAACACTATTTCAGAAATGTATCCAACAAGGTGCATTTACATTATTCAAATAATGCACTTGGATAAAACAGTGACAAACATAACCTCACGCAACGAAAGGAAGAAAAACACGATTCAAAGAGGAAAAATTATGCTGGCTCTTCTGTGCAAATGCTTTATCTTTTGGATTACTGTACTGTTTGCATTTTTAGATGCCTTGTACTTGCATGGAAAGTGCCCGACGCCCTTAAAACATCGTGCCTTTTCGAACCTACCTATGACGGGGGAAGGAAGTCTTTCACTCCCGTGTGCACTGCATAACAACACAGTACAGTTTGAGACCACGTTGTGTATTACACAAGAGGTACACAACGTGCTCTCAAACCATATACAACTTCAAGACCACAATAGCAATAATTTCTACACTATTACACAACTACAAAAGAGAAGGAACCTCCACTCTGGTTTATTGTAACACATCATCTTAATAAGGCAAAGAACACTACGACTCATCCTTTAATGTAAACAACTGGATTTTATATTCGACAAGCTGTAATTTCTGCACTACCTTCCAAGCCTTCTACACTACGCCTATATTTTATCTTTTAGAGATGCAAAATGTTCTTATCCTTTGTGTACATGTGGCAAAATATTTTTAAAATGTGATATTGGTATTTTAAATGTAACTCGTATCACAATTCAAGCTACTGAGTTTTTTAACATAATGCACAGTTGTGGACAACTGGACTTATTAAAACACTTAAACTTAAGAATTAAGGAATAATGCAAGAAACTCCAACATTCACCAGCATGAAAGTGTTTTATGCACATGTTATTATTTTATGAATACTCATATGTTTTAAATTTTAGTCAAATTGAAGAACTAAGAAAACAGTGCAAGTCATAAACATGTACTTTCACAAACATGAAAGTGTTCTGTGCTTATGTTGCTTTATCTCATGTATACTTATTAGTTAGTTTTAAGTTTAAGAATATTCACTTTTCTCAGATGCGTAATTTGACGAATGCCCTACTCATGTTACCATCAGAAGACATTCCTTTCTAAATAGGGTAATGTTTACACTTGAACGATGTATTATACGTATAAGTATGTCCAGCTGAAGATGACCCGTTAGGATAGAAACCGGTCCTGTATTATTAATAATAATAAATAAGTATTGATTAGGTGGAGTTCTTATCCTCTTTGCATTTGTGTGAATTATCAATACGGATATGAAGCTTATAAATTACCATTCCAATTTTACCCCCAACAGAAGGTTATCGTGATTTTGTTAATCGCAAGGGCTGGCCGTCTTATAACACGATTGCATTTGCTGATCATTTATACAGGTAAATATATTTACCAGCTTATTAAATTTGTTATTTCGACAGAACTTTGATGATTATTTTGTCAGAACATGGAGTGTCAGCGCAGTCATTTTCAATACGATCTCAGTACGATCCGCGTTTATACGGAACTCAATTCGAACCGAGTACGATACGATCCCAGATTTTACCTATCGACCTTGAGACTCAATCCGAACTGAGTTCCCGTTTACATGGCGTTTTCAATATGGGAAGTGTACTCAGATCGATCTGAATCCTGCATGTAAACGTACTGTATGTACAAGATGTATTACGAACCCACAACAACTTACGGAGCAGAAACTTGGACAATGACGAGTTGAATCTAGGCAGCCGAAATGAAGTTCTTGAGGAGTATGATACAGAAGAGACAAAATAAGGAATGAGAAAATCCGGGAAGAAATTGGAGTGGAAAAACTGAATGACAGAATAGAGAAGAACCGACTAAGATGGTTTGGACACACAAAGCAAGTGAGTGATGAAAGAATGGCAAAAAAGGTGATGGAAATGCAAATGCAAGGAAGGAGAGGCCGTGGACGACCACGATTGAGATGGAAGGACACAATCCAACGCAGTATTAGAGAAAGAAACCTGGAACGGGACAGTGTTGGAGGAGGAGCAGTGGTGGAAATACTGAAGAAAGTGGAGAGGAACCATATTTGCCCCTACCCAGCTACAGCTGGATAAAGGGAAATGATGATGACATTTTAAAATGTCAAACTCCGTGCGTGGATTAATGGTAGAGTCTTCTTGGCCTCTGGACCCAAAAATCATGGGTTCAAATCTGGCATAAAACATGCACTCTAGACGTCTATTATAAAACTTGGGAAAAAAAAGTGGGTCCATTATGCAGACTATGAAATATCATCATGCTAGTTGAAATATTTCAGCCTACAGTCGAGCCTTTGGCTGTCAGGCCCTGACGTTTCTCAGACAGTGTTGCCGATTTTGAACCATACGATATGAACAAACACACAGATTTTGAACCATACGATATGAACACACACACGCCTAAAATATTTCACGTATACGTAGATCAGATTCTGTGTTAATGCGACGGAAATGTGCGAAAATTACCTCTAATATATTGAAAACCAACACTAGTGTAATCATAATAATAAAACGTTCCAATTGAAATTAACTGCACTCCAAAACAGCGTAAATATAACAA
Source organism: Anabrus simplex (assembly GCF_040414725.1). Taxonomy (NCBI): domain Eukaryota; kingdom Metazoa; phylum Arthropoda; class Insecta; order Orthoptera; family Tettigoniidae; genus Anabrus; species Anabrus simplex. The sequence continues at coordinate 73,652,698 of NC_090275.1, read as the reverse complement.
AACATTCCAGTCGAAGTTATGCACATTCCAAGAACAGCGTAAAGACAATAACAAAACACTGCAGTCAAAATTAGGCACGGTCAGAGAGTAGAATAACCATAACTCAAAAACAGTAGGCTATAGACGTAATATAAAATAACAACATTAAAACCGAACTGTGTGAATAGTATCACCGTAATTTTAATAAGTCAGAATAAAAAACCCTGAAAATAGTATCAACGTGGCAATAAAAATGTCGCTGTTACAATAAAACTTCAACATGCTCACAGAAATAATAAAATATTCTAATGAAATGAAACAAATTATGTACTCACAGGGACTAACCCAAAGGGAATACGCCACACTCTCCAAAAATATTGGTGTCTTCTTCCTTGTCACTGTCACTGGAGTCACTGCTATCATCCTCATCCAGGGAAATAAGTTCTTCCACTCGACATTCAACAATTCCATCAGCTTCCTTTGCCTTATGTAGATCTTTCCAGGTGTGACTCACAACACTTTTCCACTTATCCGCTGTAACAAGTTTGACTGACTCGTGCACTAAGCGTTCAACATCAGTCAGACGGAAAGATCTGTTATTTTCGGCAACATATCCTTTAACTTGTGCCCAAATTAACTCGATTGGATTAAAGTGGCAGTGGTAAGGAGGAAGCCTAATTACCCTATGACCCTGAGCCGTAGCGATGGAGTCCACTTCGTAGGTGCAAAATGTAGGCTTATGGAGTTTTACACTTTGTAGCAGCTCTGCCTTTGTCATTTCTGCAGATATCCCCAGTACATTATTTCCCACCAACCACTGAAGAATGATATCTTTTCTGTCTTTCATTGTCGGTGCTTTGTTTAGTTGCACAGAGTGATAGGGGGCATAGTCCACAACAATTACGGAATTGGGACTTATGTTTGGTAGCGAAGAATTTTTAAACCACGTTGTGAAAGTTATCCCATTCATTTCTTCGTGATAATCACGAGTGCTCTTTGATCTGAAAAGAAGCATACACAAATCCATTAATGCCACCCGCATGAAGCAAAATAAGCCTACTTCCCTTCCCAATAGGTGCTTTGAAAATCCCTGCTACAGTTTCATCTGTCCAGGCCACCGTTTTAGAATGTCCAGCATTTACCCACTTTTCATCTAACCACACCACTCTATCAGGACTACTCTTCAGAATTTCACTCAAAAATCTACCTCGCCATGCTACAATTTCACTTCTCTCCATCGCAGCTTTTCTCTCTGAAAATTTCTTCCAATGAAAGCCAAGTTCTCTCAGTATTTTACTTAAACTGGTCTTTCCTCCACTGAATAAGCGAGATTCTTTCAAAGAGTCAAGTAATTTATCACGCGCGGGAAATTCCCTCCTCTTGTAATAACTATAAATATGTTGCCTTATCGCATCCTTTTGAAATGCATCTAGTGATGTCTTGGGACAATGTCTCGGTCTTCGTTTTTCAGGAGTACGCAGAACTTCAGAGGGTGTATTAAGATCCACTGAACACTTTTCTTTCGTAACACTTTTCACAGTTGTCCTACCTACTTTTAAAGCATCACAAACTCGATCCACCACTTTTCTAACAGGAAGAAGAGGCCCACCGTTATCACGCTCTTTCTCAAAATATTCACGTAGCCAACATATAAATTCACGGCTTTGGCTCTTATAACAACTGATTTTTTTCTTACTCGTTTTCGATGATCCACTGGCCATATCACAATAACGAAAACAAACGGCTTACACACACAGTGAATGCATACACTTCATGCAGGCTAGCGAGCAACTGAGGCCACGTGTTTCTCTTTAAAGAAGTGGCATCACCACACTCAGTACAAGAGAGTCATGGCGAACTTAGAATAGCAGGGTTGTGTCATCTAAGGTTCAATATTTTGAGATTTATACCACAAAATTCTCATTCATAATATCTAGCAACATAAGACTAGCATACTTGAGCTGGAAACGAATCAACAAACTTGGGCTAAGAAGGCCAGTATTCCTCTACCAAAGTCATTCAGCCCTAGCAGGTTCAAGTAAATACCGACCTGAAGAGCGAGAAGACTCCACGGCTTTTAGAAGGAGCAGCTTTCTGTTTTTGAACTGTAGGGGCAACATTTTCTTCTGGCTCCTCCTCAGAATCGTATGCATCTTCGGAATCGCTGTCTACTTCCAGGTCTCGAATACCTCCAGTCATGCTGCCCACCATCTGCAAGATAAATATAATCAGCTGCATTGTACAGTAAAAAAAGTAACTGGTCTCATACAAGTTAGTAATGGTATATCGCTATATTGAAACTTTGTTTGCAAGAGATCTCTGAAGGAACAAACTATGCTCTGAACATTGTAACTTCTGTATTTATTGTTTTGGCACTGTCTAGTGACTGTGTCCAGAAATACGGTTATCCAATCAATTTAAAATGATAGAGTGTACTTTTGAACCTGGTTGCCAACTCTCTTGTTTACATTTATCACATGGTTATGCTGCGTTACTCGGCATGTACCATTAGAATCCATAGCGTTTTCTTCGTTAATTTGTGTTTTCCATATAGTAATTTCTAATGTTACCAATGATGCTTTCATGGCCAGTACTTATAGACATGATATAGGGTTTTTGGGCTTATACCGTGTCAAGAAAATAAGGTGAAATTCTTTACATTTCGCAGAGAACTTGCGTCTTCAGAAGAAAATCTCAACTGTTCATGAGGAAGACTTCAATAAGAATGAAGTTTGAATTTAGACGTTAATAATGGAAGTGGTATGTTCATTCGTCACAGTCGTATTGCATCAGTTCCTGCAGCAGAAGAGCGTTGGCAACATAGGTAAGGTGATGGGCACATGGCCAGTGAATTGTTAAAAGTTAAGCCATTCACAGCATATAATTAGAAACCAATTGGTTAGTGGAATGCCTCTATCTGACTCATTCTGAATGGTTAGTTGCATATACATGAACACTTGCACGTCATAAAAATCCTGTTACAAAGAATACTTGCTCTTGTATCAGGAAGGATTTCAGAAGTTTCTTGTGGTTTGTCCCGTGTGTAGTCCAGAGTGGTAAATTCTTTATTGCTGCCTTCCAATTCCCATTTTCGAGGTTTCTTTCCTTCCTTTGCTGGCTTGGGGCTCTTTCTGTAACAAAAATAACAACACAGTATTATAATGCAAACACTGGTCCAAAAACTGGGTAAGAAAGCTCAATGGCAACGTTCACAGACCGATAAAAAAATAACATGCTCGTAACTAATTATTAATATGTGTTCTGTCTTATGATCGGTTTCTTGTTCAGCACTAGAATTTTACCAGTTTGTTCTATTCATAGCTTCTTGTTTCAGCTGATGATTTGAAAAATTACTATAAACATAACGTTTGGATTCTCCCCGCCTATATCTAATAAAATCTATAAGTCAAAGCTATGGTGAAGAGGTCTTCAAAAAAATTTTCACTGATGCCTAACACATAAATTATAGTTTCATTAATCACAGTTACTTATGACATATGTACAGGTAACTGATGAACAGCAGGAATTTACCACATAAGCACATCAGACTCCTGCAGAGCGGCCTAGCCCATGAGCTGCTTCGGCAGTAGACTGCAATGGGCTTTGAAAGGCTCGAACATACGAAGCCCGTGACGTCATCGCACGGTCCGGTCTGGGCAGCGCTCTGTGATTCGTACACGGTGAGCCAAGGACAGTGCTGTGGTAGTTCTATGGGCTGACTGCTTCAATGCGTACAGTGTACTGGGTGTCAGCGGAGTGCGTTGCATTACAGTCGACTGGAGCCGATCAAATTTGCTGTGGTTTTCAGTTTGACTTCTCCATCTATCCTGTTATCGGAAACGAAAGTGGACTGTAGTTCCAAAAGAAAAGAAACCGTGGCAAAAAATTGTGAAGTAAAAAAGAAAAAGAAGAAACAAACTAAAATCCGCACAATAAATACAAGACTTCTGAACCGGATCCTAAACTTAAAAGTCGCATTTGGTTGGTATTCAAGCCTGTTGTTGACGGTGATGGGAAAGATGTTAGTTTTGAGTGCTGTACCATCTGCGGTGAACTTTATGTACACACTAGCAGTTACCCGCGGCTTCTCGCGTGGATTTCGTAATTTGATGAAAGTAATTGTTCCTCGGTACTGTACTAAGATATTGTCTGAAAATCCCCAAAGTATAAAACCTCACTGAAAAACTGAGTTTCATTTACCCCAGAAACTCTTTGTAAACCACGTTTGTGGTATTGCCTTTTGGGGCTAAGATGACCATGCGACATAGAACTGTACACGTGAGAATTAAAAAAGTTGCTTTATTTTTAAAGGAGATTCCAAATACATATTTCCACATCTGTAACATCTTCAGGTTTTGAGATATAAGTATCCGTATAAAAAGAATTCAACCCCTTTATCAGCCCTTCCTCCAACCCCACCTATGTGGATTTTCCAAAAACAAAAGAAAAAGACATGTTTCTTTATTTTTAAAGGACATTCCAAGTACCAAGTTCCATGTCTGTAACATGTAAAGTTTTTGACATACACTGTAGATATACAGGTACACATTTTAAAAATTCACCTGCTTTTTCAATTCTTTTCAGTCCCTTAAGTAGTTTTCTGAAAACAAAAAACACTAGTTTATTGATAAAGGAGCTGCCAAATAGCAATTATCGCAGCTGTAACATTTTCAGTTTGAGATATTTGTATCCTCATGAAAAGAATTCAACACCTATTTCAACCTTCCCCCTCCCCCCTCTGAAGTTAATTTACCCCCCAAAAATTAGTGTTTATTTTTAAAGGCGATTGCAAATACCCACGTTCACGTCTGCAACGTCTGTAGGATTTTTAGATATAAGTATCCTCATACAAATAATTCAACTAATATTTCAGTCCTTTCATCCCCCCTTACGTGAATTTTCCAAAACCAAAAGAATACGTATTTCTTTCTTTTTAAAGGATACTCTAAATACCAATTTTTATGTCTGTAAAAACTTCACTTTTTGAGACATCAGTACCCTAATAAAATTAATTCAAGCCCCTCTTCAGTCCCTTTTACCCCCATGTTAAGTGGTTTTTCGAAAAACAAAATAATACACGTTTTTTATTTTTAAAATATTAAAAATATAAATGTTCATACCTGTAACATGTTAAGTGTTTGAGATATACTGTACATATTCTCATCTTCAAAATTCACGCCAACCCACATTTCAGTCCTTTTTAACCCCCCACCTTAAGTGTTTTTTCCGAAAACAAAATAATTCATGTCTCTTTATTTTTAAAAGAGATTATAATAATAGATTTATTAAATACACTGTGTACTTTTAACAAAGAATGGTTATAAGGTCCCTTAAAAGTTATCATTGTTGCATAAAAATTCAGGGCATTTTATCCTCTCCTTACAATCAATCAAGTGGTACTGAAGGCAATACAAGCCACAGAGCGTACAGCAACACTGGGTTGAGGCATGATGGTAACCTCGTTGGTGACAAATTCTGTGGTGAAAGCCATGCGCTGCAGTCCGCGTGAAGACATGTCGGAGTTCAAAGTTAGACTCTTTCCATACATCTGTGTTCATTGCAGGAGTTTCATAGAAGTCTGGATCTATTGCTGCAAGCTCTTGCTGTCTTTGTTCGATGCGGACCTCATACGCTGGGGTGGATTCTAGATTATTACTTATTATCTCCCTTATGAAAAAGTCCGTGTCTACCAGTTTGTACACTAACCGTGTCCGAACTGTTCTGTGTAGCCGTAATGCTCTTTTCAAGTAGGTGGCTTTCACAGCTTCCAGTCTCCCCAGGTTGGCCATAGTGAGATGCGTCCAGATTTTGCTGATGGCATAGCAGGCTATTGGAGCTATCTGAATGGTTTTTATTTTTGCTAGTTGTTTTATGTTGCACCGACACAGATGGGTCTTACGGTGACAATGGGACAGGAAGGGGCTAGGAGTGGGAAGGAAGCGGCCGTGGCTTTAATTAAGGTACAGCCACAGCATTTGCCTGGTGTGAAAATAGGAAACCACTATCTTAATGTTAAAGAGAATGAGGGCGGTTCTTACTGATAGTTTCTCAATGCTCTTTATTTCAAATATGGATTTGATCGCTGCAGTGCATCGTTCCTCTATGTGTTTAGTAAACGTCTTCCCAGTTACTTGCAAGGTTAAGCCTAAATAACGATACGAGTTTACCAGCTCTAGTTTGTTATTGCCGCACTCAAAGACATCTTCTGTAGAGATATTTCCTCCTCGCCTAAATTTCATAGCTTTTGTTTTGCTAGTATTTATCTCTAGATCATTTCTCAGAGACCATTCGTTTAACTTATTGAGTCCTTGCTCCAGGGATTTTCTGTTTTTTTAATAACAATATCATGTCATCAGCGTACAGGAACACTGCAATATCCTCCGAGGCCACCTCACTGATGACATCGTGAGTCAACAGATTAAAAAGCATTGGGCTGAGAGGGTCCCCTAGGAGTACGCCATTAGTCTGGGTTATAAGCCCAGACCGGCCTACTTTATCACTAACTGTAAGCCAGTTAGAACTTAGTATATCTTCCAATAAGTGCAATAGTGGATTCCCTTGTCCTAAGATAAAAGATAGTTTCCTAAATAGAATGGTTCTGTTAACTCCAACGAACGCTTTAGTATAATCCACGAAGATAGCGTAAACGAAGCCTCCAGTTATGCTTGTAGCATCCCATATGATACTAAGTACCCTCTCAATTGCTTGGATTGTTGATCTACTGGCAGTAAATCCATATTGTTCTTCTGGTATATACATCATGGCTTGTGGTAGGATGCGATCTAATATTAACTTGGTAAATACTTTAAAAGGAGCACATTCGAGGGCAATCCCACGATAAGAATCGTGTGATTCCTTTGGCCCTTTTCCTTTATATAGCACCTGGATAGTAGATTCCCTCCACCTCCTAGGGATTTTCCTCTGTACAATGCATTCATTGAATATTGCTGTCCATATAACTACAGTTAGAGAAACTGATTCTTTTAGAAGCTCATTTGTGAGGTTGTCTGGACCTGGCGCTTTTCCTTGTTTACATCTTTGAAATGCGTTCCATATTTCTTCCACTGTGATTGGCACGATTGGATCCTGCTGTGTGGCTCGAGTCTGTATGTCAGCCATTTTGGGTCCTTTGATATATACTTGAAAAATGCTCCTCCCATATTTTCATCGGTATAGTGGGATTCACTTTCGTTCTGTAGGGTTCAAGTATTCTATACGGTTTTGATTCTGCGACTGCTAATGTCTCCAGCTCTTGCTTTACAATGAAGTCTTGTCGCTTCTTTCTGATTAATTTATTGTATTTACTCCTTTCTTCTGAATATTCTTTCAGTGTTATTTCTGTTTTGTGTTCTCTCCATCTGTGGAGTTTCTCCAAGGTTACTTTCCTTTGGGTGTAACAATCCTCGTCAAACCAGGGCTTGCTTATTCTTTTCGGGGGCATCTTTCCCGCTGAGTTAAGTAAGGTATTTTCTAGTGCGTCTAAGGCCTTATTGATATTCCCTCTAGATAGACATGAGGTTATTGCGTTTTTATCTAGTGACTGTTCCAGTAATGCTATGTTGATGTGCCGTGGGGCCCATTGTTGCTTAATGTCAATGATTTCCAAGTCATCTATTTTGAAACTAGTATGTATTGAAATGTGCTTTCTGATCGGTAACCAAATGTGTTTCTGTTGTAGTATGTGAAATTCGTTACCTCTGAAGAATATTAAGTCTATGACACTCGAGCCATTGTAACCTATGTACGTTGGGAGTTGTTCTTGGTTGAACAGGGAAAATCCTTCTTCTTCAAGGGCTTCGAAAACAGTTAGAGCCTTACGGTCGGGTTTGTCCAGATGGCAATTAAAGTCCCCTGTTAGTAGTATTGGCATATTATTACTCACTTTCTCTAAAGCATGCAAAATAGTTTCTATGACAACTTCTGCAGAAACATTGGGTCTTATGTACATTCTGATTACAGCAAAGAATTCTGTGTATTCACTAACTATTTCACCCATAGACGGCTTGTAGAAACAGGATACTCCTCCTGATGGTCTGCCTTGATGTCCTATCGTTGCCAGTGAGTGAACCGAATAGTATCCCTTGATGCTGACTGGTTCCAGGAGGAAAGTTTCAGTTAGGATTATTAAATCTTGAACTAATATGGATATCTCAGGAGTGCGCATAAGTGACTTGAGGTCTTTGACGTTCCATAGGAGGCATGAAAATTCACTGCTGTCGGATACGAAAGGAGTGAAATGTCACATCTTCTGGCCAAAAATCAGGGCTGAATATTCTCTCCTTAAACTTGATGGGAACTCCAACCTTAAAGGCTTTGTTTGATCCTTGGGTGGTCAACATGGAACATTCGGTGACTTTATCAATACCATTCTCCTTCAGATATTGAGTGATGTCAAACGCAGTTGTTTCGCTGCTAAGGTGACCCACATATATCCATACATTTCTTTCTGCTGCTTTCAGTACTCCAACTGTTGCAGTACCTCTTTGAGCGTCTGGTGGTCTTCTGCGTCTTGACTGCACCTGATGGTCTGGATATTGATTGTATTGTCCACGTGTGCGTCCAATGACTTTGCTCCATGGGGCTTCCTCTTTACCGGGTTGTACAACTACCTCATCTACATCCGCCTCTCTACGCCGACTGGCGCAGTAACTCTTTGAAAGTCTGGTGAATTTCCAATTTTTGATTGCAATTCTTGTTCTGGATATTGACTGTTTTGTCTACGCTTAAGTCTCATAGCTGTGGGCTGCTGGGCGTCCCTTTCAACGAATCGGTCACCTGTATCTTCTGTTTCTGTCACCAAAGTTTGTGGTGCGATTATGACAGCATTTGAGGTTATCCTGGATTGCTGATCGTTTAAGGAACTCCTACGTGTAGACACAGCTGGCGACTCTGTCAATATTCTTCTCGGCTTCTGCTTATGATTTTCCTGTATTCTCGGGGCGTCCAATTTCTTGTAATTTGCAACATCTGTTTGTCCTTGAGGGCGAGTGATTTTGTCCATTTCTAACGCTATTATTTCTTGAACTTTTCCTGTAAGTAAAGTCTCCATATATTGCTGCATATGATCTATAGAAGATTGCATAGATTCCATGGATCTTACAAGTTTATGAATAAATACCTCTTGATCCTCCATTTGTCTCATTTTTGGCTTACACTTGTTACATATGCGAGTTTACAATTAGCCCTTTTAAGTGTGTCAAATTTGCCTTGAGTCAAGCCCACACACTTCCTGTGATCCCATTTCTCACACGCTTCGCATTCCACCGAGTCCTCATCGTCTTCAAAACTACGCCTACATATTCTGCAAGGCTCCACTAGATCACTCTGTACCTCAACGTCAGGCATTTTCAGCGTTCGATGAATCTAGTTGACCGTGACTTCCGTGACAATGGCGACTGTCTTTTAGTGACTCTTTTGTTCTAACCTGTATCGGTTTACGATATAGTTTCTTGTGGCCTATAAATTTAAATTTGTAAATACCAATATATCCACTTGTGCCTTAAATATTGCTACCATACTTACATACAAATAAAGCACTGTATCGGAAAGATAAACCACTTTAGAAGTACATAACACTGCAGTTCACCTCTAACGCATCCGCTCCTGTGTTTTATTTTATTATAAATACCACTTAACATCTGTAACATGTTAAGTTTTTGAGATATATTGTAGATATGCTCGGGGATTATGTGTACAAATTTTGGTTGGCAGCTCTGCCCAAACGTACATGCATAATCTTGCTGCTGTAGAATTCTGGAGCTGGCGTTGCCATGGTTACAGCAGTTCATTTCTTTATCTGATTCTGAGAGCAGGGGTAGTGTGGTGCCAATATCTCCATAACGGTCAGTTTTAGGGCATAAAACATGGTTTTTGGGCCCAAAGGGCTTACCAAGATTTGTTCTCTGGGTCAAGGGGCTTAAAATGAGCTTAGTCTCGTCCTTGCACGACAAATTTGATATTTTGCCTATATTGGACTATTATTTTTATACCTCCCCCGTCGCCCCCCACCTCGAATTGTTTTGAAAATAAAATACAGCCCATGACCCTCAGGGATAATGTATATTTACATTAGTAAAAGGGTTTTTAGAATCAGTCCAGTAGTTTGAGATTACCCACCAAATATACACAAACTAACAAAATTCGCGCTCTCTTTATTAAATTAGTATAGATTAAAGGCGTCGGACTGATTTTGTCTTTTTATGATTAAATTTAAAAAAAACTTACGATGAACGAGGTGTACTTGAATGATGAGCATTCTAATGTTTCCGTGTCATCAGACTCCACGACTATGCCACAACCTGCCAAAGTAACGAAGTTTTCTTCGTGGACTGACGTTCATGATGCTCCTATTCCAACAGATGAACTGGAAAGATATTTAAAGCGAAATTGTGGAATAGACGAAGATAGATAGAGCGTCCTATTGGAGAACAAATGTACAAAACTAACCAATATTTCACCAAATAGCTAAGAAAGTATTATGTATGCAAGCATCAAGTTCAGCTTCAGAGAGAAATTTCAGTTCAGCGGGCTTCATTCTCAAAGCACGACGGTCTCTTCTACAGTTAAAATTGAAATAATAAATAAAGAGGTTCAACCTATTCAATACCAAAGAATAAGAAATGCAGTGATTACATTCTTATTTAATAATAAGTAGAAGTGGTACCAGTTTCGACCCTAGTCCAGGTCATCATCAGCTGATTAAAACATGAAAAACAATGCATAGGAAAAAGAAAATAAAAGATCAAGTTCACTCCGGATCAGTAGAAGAGTCGATATAAAAAATGACGGGGGTAGACACTGTAAAATTCAGAAGAAGTAAAATGTAAGTCACTTAAAAGAAACAGTGCATAATTTTCTGGGCGGCAGTATGGCACATGCAGTGTTAGGCAAAATCTTATAATGTTTATGAAAAGCGGAGAACAGTTAAATGAGCTAACTTGTATACACTGTTAGGCACAAAGTCATAACACAATCGGATACATATGAAGATCCATAGTCGTGCTGAAGCTGAAGATGAGTAGATCAACTGAAGTAACTTGCCAGCTCCCGGTGATCAGCGCGATATATTCAACATCAGGCAACGTGGTTTCAAACGCCAACGTAAAATGAAGAATAGCTTAAAGATCCAGTATTTGTTTCGGTTGCGGGAATGTAGGTATATATAGATACATGTAATAAAATTCAATATAATTGAATAAGAAATTGTGATCCTGTAGAATTTTTGGAACAGTTGACATGAAAAAACAATTGTGAAGAGAAAAAAATATAGTAAAAAGCGCAATACCGGAAACAAATGAAAACATATATGCACAGTGCGCTATTTTTTAAAATGTAAAAAATTCAGGTCGTGATTGAAGTAGTCGAAGTCGGTGTCAAGAATTAAATTTGAATGAGAAGAACCGAAATGAAGGTGGCAGTTTTTTTTTTGAGGTGAAAAGAAAAGATAGGAGAAATTAATAGAGGAAGAGGAATAGTGGAATAAGAGAAGAATAAAAGAGACTGAAGTTAAATGGTGTTGAGGAAGGATATGAAGATGAAGGAGGGGTAGTTTAGGGTGGGTTAGGAGGGTGGTTTATTGGAGGTAGAAAATGTGGGTAGGAACTTTGTAAGGCATGGAAAATAGAATTGGGGTTTTGAAATTATGAATTTTTGAGAATAAGAATTAGGAAGTTGAACAGGATGGTGGGTTTTTCAGAAATGTCGTTTAAATTGAAATTAGGGTTGAAGTATTTGTCAAGATGAATAAAGCAATTTTCAGTAGTGTTTAAGAGGGGGCCTTTTGTTAATGATTTTAAGTATTTTCATGTCTTTTTCAATATTGGTAAATTTATGCTTGGAGTCTTGTATCTGTTGTATTTAATGGCGTCGATATGTTCGGAGTATCTGATATTGAAGTTGCGGCTAGTTTGTCCAATATAGGAGCAGCTGCAGTTGTTACATTTTAATCTGTATACTCCAGATTTAGAAAAAGCATTAGATTTATTTAGCGATTTAGAGTTGTGTAAAATAACAAAATTTCTATTGTTAGTCCTAAAAGAAATTTTCATGTTGTGCTTTTTAAGAACATTAGTTATTTTATAAGCATCTTAAGTGAAAGTGGAAGAATGCAGTTGGTTTTGTTATGTCTTTAGATAACGTGGTTTTAGGACGGTGTTTGAATTTGTTGATGGTACGGTTTATGAAGGAGTTGTTAATGCCATTGAATTTAGCGATGTTATGGATGGTGTTTAATTCTTCTACAACCAGACAATGCTGATGCTCTTCTTTTCATTTACAGTAATTCCATTCTGCCACATTAGCAATGACCAATAAACTACGCACACTAAGTAAAAGCTACGTTCAGGTTTGTTTTTGTTGTTAGCATATTGCACGTCATTTCTGTTTTGTATTTTATTTTGAGATAAACGCGAATGAAGTCCTATGAATATGCTTCGTGTTATTCAGTTTCAGATAACTTGATGTCAATTACAGATGAATATTATTATTATTATTATTATTATTATTATTATTATTATTAAAGTGCAGGAGATATCTCTACCGTTTAATTTCAAAACGGGATTAGCCTACTTTGTAATATCGGTGCGACGTAAAGCAAATAGCAAAAAAAAAAACTTTGTAACATGTTATTCGCGTACGGGAATTCGTAGTGAGTGGTCCGAATAGGAGTGTGACGTGAACATTTCATTGTGCACGGCACACATGTTATTGTGGAGAAGTACCCAAGGTTATTCGACTGAGCCCGCTAAGTGCAGTGGACTGCAGTAGGCTGTATGAGACAAGTGCTGTGGGCCAGTACGCTGCCGCGTCAGAAGAGAACGGCAGTGCACAGGCTGCGCTGCCAGAGCCCGTGGGTTTGAAGTGTGGCGCGGTGGGCCTGGCTGCAGGACTCTGAAGTGCATATACAGAGTGAACCAAAATTCGCACAGTCAGGCCAGCCGGAGCCCGTGTGTTTGAAGTGCTGCACGGTGGACCTGGCTGCAGGACTCTGAAGCGCATATACAAGTGAACCAAAATTCGCGCAGTCTGGCGCACAGCGCGACTCCTCACATGCAAGCAATAAAAAAATTCTCTCTCACAAAAGTTCGTCCTGTGAGTATATCCGGCAGAAAAAGGACGTTTGAAGAGTGGCAATCTGACAACACTGTAACCAAATGTAGGGTAACTACCTCTGTCAGCACATAATAGTTGTGCTCTACAGTTAGTGCAGTGGATAGAGTTTTGGGTTAGCATGCAGGAGGTCGAGGGGTCGATCCTGGGTTGAGGCGTATGTTTTTTTATTTCGTAAATGTAGTCCAGGTGGGATGGTATCAGGCATATTAATTGTCAACAGCGATTGCAGCGGGTCCTCTAGAAACCATTTGCACTTACTACGATCCTAGAAATGGACGAACAATAGTTTTCACTGGTCAGATGCCCTTTCAGGTCCAGGGAAGCATTCAGTCTTAACAAAAAATAACCATTCCCCCCCCTTACCAGGTCCCATTTATCTCTCCCCTCCCTTTACCTCATAGCAGCATCTACTTTCAAAGAATAGTCACCATCAATCTTATTCTAGCTTCCAGTAACAAACGCTGTCACTGAAAATATTGGACCTGTGTGTTTCTTTCATATGTACTCGATCTATGCAACTTTACATGGTAAGTCATTGCTCTGCTTCTTATTCATATACTAGGTGTCTGGCTTAAAGGTACAATAAAAGGAAATTGAATAACTTGAAAAACAATGAAGATATTTACTGAAAGTTTGTTACTTTAAGAAGTGTAACTCAATTATTTTTACATATCTATACACTCCATAAGTGCACCATTAGCGGCACAACAGACACAGAGCCTGTATTAAATCTTCCCCCACATGTTGCACAGCACTGTCTACAGCCGCACAAATGTGATGGCACAGGTTGAGTATTTCACGTACTGGTGTTCGGTATCTTTAATTCTTGATAAACCCTCACAGGAAAAGAGATCAAACAGTGTAATGTCTGGGCTTCTAGGGAGCCAAGCAATCATATGACTATCTCTCTCAATCCTATGCCCCGGAAACTCATGTTCCAAGAAATCTCTCAATTTCCACATAATGGCAAAGCACACCACCTAGTTGAAAGATCGTGCTACAGGGTACAACGACAAGATGTCTATGCGAGTTCTTCCATTAATGATTGGCTCTGTGAAGAAGAATGGGAGTGTGACGTTGTCCATTACAAACACACTTCAGAATAGTGGCCTGACATCGAAAGATAACTTCCCGTTTGAAGCACACTTGTGCCTCATCACACGGAACACCACCTTCTGTGAAGTTCTAATGGCTACTGATGCCTTCTCAATAACAAGGCATTTAAGTATAATTATGGACAATGCAAAGTGCAACCATAAAAAAGGAGTTACTATACTTGTAGAAACAAACTTCCAGCAAATATCTTCATTAAATTTCATGTTATTATACCTTTCAGCCAGACAAGCTGTATATTTTTATCTTTTTAGCTTTCTTACCTACACATTTAAGACAATTACTTGGTAGAGAAACCCTTAAACAGGCACAAGGTGCACCATCAAATATTTTAGTTGTGACATGATACACCCATAGCACCAAAATCAATGCTGAATTCTAATTATCAATGCCAATGGGCAATTTTGAAGATTTTAATTAGAGGCCCAAATGTTCTAAACTAGTACATGTCAGAAAAGAGTACAAAATTTGGAAGCATTTCAAGTCAAAATAACTACAAGGCCTGGAAGAGCATGGATGGAAGAACTAGGGCAGCAGGCCCTAAGAAGTCAACTCACTTTTCTTTTTCTTTTTTTTTTTAAGAGTTACAAATAATCCAGATGCAATGTTTAGGACTAAGGATTCCTTAGAATAAAATTTTATTCTATTTATTGCAATTGGAATCTAACAGATGAAATTTACAATATATATTCACACTCATAATTTAGAAATTACTTGCAAAAGTTCTTTCTTTCTTTCTTTCTTTCTTGCGAACCAGCCAAACTTAGGACCACACCAATACCACTTCACTTCCTTCTTATCCCTTCTTCCTTCCTCTTTTTCCACAGTGCCTTCATTCTTTCAGAATGTTGCACTCTTCTCTCTTCAGTTCATCTTCCCCCTCTGTGCTCTTCCTTTTCTTCCACAAGAACTTGTATGTCGGAAAGTCTTTTCCTGAAATGGTCTCTACCACGACATTCTTCGTCTGCAATTCCTAACCTTTTGAGTTCTTCCTCCATCTGCTTGGCATATCCCCACTGGCTCTTCAAGTAGTATATTTTATTTAAGAATGTTTTTATTTAACCTTGCTGAATCCATTCTGACAATGTGTCCATAGAATCGCAGCCGTCTTTTCCTTATTGATGTTTCCAGGTATTCTGTTCTCTTGTATATCTCCATATTTGATCGTAATCTGTAGTTTCCCTTACCTTCCTTGGGCCGTAAATCCTCCCTAATATTCTCATTTCAATCTTTAGCAGTTTTTCCAGGTTTGTTAGTGTTGCTGTTTCTACCCCATACAGAATCACTGGTTTTACCACAGCATCATAATGTCTTAGTTTGGCATTAATGGAGAGATTCTTTTTTGTTGTAAATGGCTTTGGTGGCAGTGTTTAGCCTTTCCAACTTAAGTCTCCTATTTTCCATGGCCTCTTCATCCATCCCGTTGCTACTGATAATCTCTCCCAGGTATTTAAACTGCTTTGTGACCTTCACTTCGCCATATTTCATCTTCATTGTTCTTTTCACATAATTCCTGTCCATGCTCATGTCTGTTTTTGTGAAGGAGATTTCTAAACCCGTTTTCTCAGCTATCTCCTGTAGTTCATGTAACTGTGTTATTGCTTCCTGTTCTGTCTCAGCAAAGAGTGCCAAATCATCAGCAAAGGCTAAATATTTGGATGTGACGTTTATTTTTACTACCTATTAGTGCACCTGAGACACGTTTCCACAGTGTTTTCACGAACAGTGTTGGTTATAAGCTGTCACCCTGTCTCAGACTTGTTTTTATCTGGAAGGGTTTGCCAATCTCTCCTCGAAATTTCACTTTGGATATGGTGTTTGTTAGTGTTAACCATAGTAAGATCTTTCTTTCAAGATGGCGACTACTGTGTGTGAGTCTGTGATGTCCGTAGTGGATAATGGTGTAAGATGCAGTGAAAAATGTGGCAAATGCACCACCCACCCTTATTATTCTTTTAAATCAAATTATATTTTGGTCTTTTTAAGTGTGACTGAGTGTGTCAAATTATATTTTGGTCTTTTTAAGTGTGACCGAGTGTGTCATTATTGTGAATTGATCTATCTCATATTCCTTCCACCCTCTGTTATGGTTGTTAACCTATTGGCTTCGCCCAGATTCCCATCGCTTCCCATTTCCTGTGTTTGTGTTCTATTGAGGCCCTTCTCTAAGTAGCTGATGACACCACCTTGATAGCATCATCTGAAGAGGAGTTGACAGAGCTGATCAAGAGAGTAGAGGAAGCAAGCCTAGAAATTGGATTACGCCTAAATCAACAGAAAATCAAAGTCATGACTGTTGATCGTAAGAACAACAACAGTCCACATATCAAACAGATTGGAGGGTGTGAAGTTGTACATCAGTATGTATACCTAGGCTCCTTACTATCCAATTCTGGTGATTCCAAAGATGAAATAAACCGAAGAATTGAAATAGCAAAGGTAGCAATGATGCGTCTGCAGAAGATCTGGAAACATAACAACATCACCATTAAGACAAAAAAGAAGCTCGTTGAATCTCTAGTCTTCTCAGTCTTCTTGTATGGCGCAGAGACGTGGACCATCCTCAAACGTGATCGTGAACGGATAGAAAGCTTTGAAATGTGGTGCTGGAGGAAAATGTTAAGGATTCCTTGGACAGCTCATCGCACAAACACATCAATCCTGAACCAACTTCAGATAAAAGTTTGTCTATCGTGTAAGGTCTCTCAGTGGATTGTACGCTACTTTGGACATATAAAGCGCCGAGATGGTAGTCTTCAAAAGCTGACTGTTGAGGGCAAAGTCCAGGGATACAGACAACGAGGACGAGTACCAACGCGATGGATTGACATGGTGAACGGCCCCCTACAGTGTTCTCTCAGAGTAACCACACTGAAAGCTTTAGGTAGGGAAGAATGGCGGAATATGGTTCATCGGCTAGAGGGCTGAATATTATGATAGTCACGACGCCTCAGTCATGAGGCAAAACGAAGAAGCAAAAGAAGTTAAAAATGCGATTCTGTGTCATAAGTGTGATGATTACCATTTTCGTTGTGAAAATATTGTAAATAGGACTGATATTGAAGAAAGTGTGTGGCTGTGCCCCGAATGTGAACAAACTGATAGTGAGGCAGAACAACAAGAAAGAGAGACTTACAAAATTATACTTAAGATTTTAGGAGTGCTACAAGAAGACTTATGTGCTCTAAAACTTGAAAATGAAAGCTTAAAGGACAGAATAAAGAAACTGGAAGATAAAGAAGACATTGGAGAAGAAAGACTGCCGTGGACGGAAGTGACGCGTACCCATTTTAGGCCTAATGTTAAACATATGGTAGAAACTACGTACAACTTAAAACCGGGGAAAAACTCTTTGCAGTGCCAAAATAGATTTCAGTCATTGCAACAAGTTCCAGAAGACGCAAAGTTTTCTGAATAATTTTAAATCCAGTGGAGGTAACGTACAGAAGAAAACCAACCGAATGTCAAGATCGCCAAAAATTCATCTCTACGCAGACATCAAGGGCGGGGTATGGCAGAAGGCATCAAGGATAAGCTGCAGAATCCAGAAAATGAGGTTTTAGGACTAATAAAACCAGGTGCCAAAACTGAAGACGTCCTTTCAAGTTGTGATCCTGTGTTAGACAAGGACAATTATGTGGTGATTGCGAGTGGTACAAATGATATCACTGCAAATAAAGGTGAGGAACTAATTACAACTAATTCCAAACTACCCGACTCAAAAGTAATTGTAGTTAATGTGCCACCCAGGTATGGCCTTTTAGAGGACTCGTGTGTGAACAAAGCTATACATTATGTAAATATAAAAATCAAGAGATTATGTAAGAGTTTTAGAAATGTCTATGTAGTAGATACTTTAGGTCATGGCAGGCAAATGTTCGCTAGGCATGGGTTCCATCTGAATGGTAATGGAAAAGAAACTCTCTGTAGACAAATTGCTACAATTATCAACAGAGATCTGCAAACTAATCTGCACTTAAGAAAATCCATACCGGGAGAGTTGGCCGTGCGCGTAGAGGCGCGCGGCTGTGAGCTTGCATCCGGGAAATAGTAGGTTCGAATCCCACTATCAGCAGCCCTGAAAATGGTTTTCCGTGGTTTCCCATTTTCACACCAGGCAAATGCTAGGGCTGTACCTTAATTAAGGCCAAGGCCGCTTCCTTCCAACTCCTAGGCCTTTCCTATCCCATCGTCGCCATAAGACCTATCTGTGTCGGCGCGACGTAAAGCCCCTAGCAAAAAAAAAAAAAAAAAAAAAAAAAATCCATACCACTAAAATCAGAGTGGTAAATAAACAATTAAAATTCGGTACATTGATCGAATCTTATGAGACTGATGTGGTGATAGGAGTGGAATCGTGGTTGAGAGAAGGGGTGGGCAATAGAGAAGTATTTCCAGAAGGGTATACAGTCTATCCTAGAGACCGAGGAGATAAAATGGGAGGGGGGGGGGGTGTTTATTCTAGTGAAGGAAACTTATTGTTCACAGGAATGGTTTACCGATGAAAGGGATGAAATATTAGGGATAAAATTAGTTTGTGATAATATGAAGGAGGTGGGAATTATAGGAACATATAGGCCGGGAAGAGAGGAAAGAGACATGAGAAAATAATCGATTATACTCATAAAAACAATAATAATGATATAGTAATAATTGGGGGAGATCTAAACTTGCCTGAAGTTGAATGGAATGGAGCTGCAAGTGAAGCCCATGAACAAAAACTGGCAAATAAGTTAATTTCGAAGGGAGGATTTACACAAGTAGTACAAGAACCGACTCTTCTCAATAACTTGCTAGATGTATTCTTGGTTAAACAATGGGTAATTGTTGATAAAACTGAGGTAATTGAAAGAATAGGTGACCATAAGGCTGTAATAATGGATGTAGGACTCGTACCAAAAATGCTTAATACGAGGGTCACAGAAGACAAGAAATTATACAGAAAAACTTAAGTTGATGAATTTGGGACTTACCTTAAATCACAATTCAGTTGTTGGATAAGTGAAGGGAGTAACGTGGATACACTTTGGGCTAAATTTAAAGAAATCATTGGGGAAGGAGAGAAGAGATTTGTACCTGTTAAGAAGGGTAAAATGACCTCAGACCCTGTTTATTATACAAGGGAAATAAGAAAATTAAAAAGAAAATGTAGAATAGTAAACAGGAAAATCAAAGAGGGTAGGGAGAGTAGAGAAACTAGAAAACAGCTAATGAGGGAACTGAATAGAGTGAAAAAGGACGCAAAAGAGAATTATATGAACGGCATACTTCAAGAGGGAAATGGAAAAAGCTGTATTCATATATTAGGAATCAAAAAGGAAAAGGAATCCAAATTCTGACAATGGTGCGAGGAGGGGGTGAACACTATTTAACGGATACTGAGAAAGCAAATCTATTTAGTAGGGAATTCAGAGATTCAGTAGAAGATTGTCAGGAGTTGGAAACCGTAACAGAAGATAGAGAGGGAGAGACACATAGGGAAACAAGAAGCTTCTCATTCACAAATGAAGATATTTTCAGAGAAATCCAACTGCTTCAGCAAGGAAAAGCAGCAGGAAGTGATCAAATTACTGGGGAGGTATTAAAGACAATGGGGTGGTACATAGTGACTTATTTGAAATTTCTCTTTGACTATGTCATAAATAATAGTGTAATACCAAAGGAATGGAAGGAATCTATAATAATACCAATTTATAAAGGAAAGGGTGATAAAAAGAAACCAGAGAACTACAGACCAATCAGACTGACCAGTATAGTTTGTAAAATACCGGAGAGTTTAATATCAAAGTACATCAGAGGGATATGTGATGATAAAAATTGGTTCATGAGGGGCCAGTATGGATTTAGAAGAATTTTCTTGTGAGGCACAACTGGTGGGATTTCAGCAGGACACATCAGATCAGTTGGATTCAGGAGGCCAGTTAGATTGCATAGCCATAGATCTATCCAAAGCCTTTGATAAAGCGGAACATGGAATATTATTAAAGAAATTGGAAGGAATAGGATTGGACGTAAGGGTTATACGTTGGATAAGAACATTTCTAAATTCAAGGGTTCAGAAAGTCAAAGTAGGAGATAATATGTCACAGGAAGAGAAAGTTTGGAAGGGAATTGCACAGGATAGTATAATCGGTCCATTACTTTTCTTAATATACACAAATGATTTAGGGGACAATATAACATCAAAAATAAGATTGTATGAAGACGACATAATTGTTTATATCAATCAATCAATCAATCAATCAATCAATCAATCAATCAATCAATACTGATCTGCATTTAGGGCAGTTGCCAAGGTGGCAGATACCCTATATGTTGTTTTCCTAGCCTTTTCTTAAATGATTTCAATGACATTTGAAATTGATTGAACATCTCTCTTGGTAAGTTATTCCAATCCATAACTCCCCTTCCTATAAATGAATATTTGCCCCAATTTGTCCTCTTGAATTCCAACTTTATCTTCATATTGTAATCTTTCCAACTTTTAAAGACGCCACTCAAACTTATTTGTCTACTAATGTTATTCCACGCCATTTCTCCGCTGACAGCTCGGAACATACCACTCATGATACAAATTCTTATAATTTTGTTAAATACCACCTATTCAATACAATAATAACATAATAAAAACCTACATATTTATTAAGTTGTTAATATGGTACATGTTTCGCTCCTTTTTCATGAGCATCATCAGCCAATTATCATTTACTTAAGGTTATATAAGATCGTGAATCTAATCTATTGGATTAAATTATGCTTGTAAACCTGATTGACAAATCGTATAATATTTTACATGTCATATATCAATAAATTTAAGTTAAAACATATTTGTCTAAAATCTATCTAAGTTTAAAATTTTATTGACGAAACTCATCTGGTGAACATCCTTTAAAATTACTTTAAAAAACCTTTTGAGATCTGGCTAACTGTATTGATTCAATGTTGCTTGACTTGTATGATTGTCGCTGAAACTGCGTTAACTGTATTAACAATTTTCTACAGTTGATAATTGCCTATGTTATGAACATTTAACTTGTTCTCGATGTTCTTTTGTACTGAATAGGTTGAACCTCTTTATTATTTCAATTTTAACTGTGATACTTTTCAATATGGAACAATGAAATTTTTATCTTTAAATTTGGAAATGGTATGCGAATATTTTTGCGTTGTGGACGAATCATCCGCGTTTCAATTGTTTCTTATGGGAAAACTTGCTTCGATATACGAGCGCTTTGGATTACAAGCATGTTGCCGGAACGAACTATGCTCGTAATCCAAGGTTCCACTGTATATATGCCTTGCTTTAGAATCAGGGATTCATCAATTTTTCAGAAGTTATTAGGTTGCGGACCTGACATGTTTAAGTAAAATTTGTTCGCCTTTTAGTGTTCTACCACCACCACTTTGTCCAAAGTGGATTCTGTGTAATGACATCTGACCTCATCTTTTCGAAAACGAAAGCGTGTTGACTTTAACCCTTATACACGAGTTACCGTTGAGTGTCTCCCCACAGGTACCTTGAAGCTTGGTGAAATCGGTTTACCGCAGGGTCTGGCCTCTAGTTGTTAGATATTATGCTTGAGACACTTTTCATGTAATTGTAGGCGACTATGTTCACGAGTGCAAGAAAAAGTGTGTAGAATCCTACAAAGAATTCCTGCTGCCACTGCAGCATTAACAAGGCATTACATTATTTTCCCCGCTATAAAATAATGCCCGAAAACCATTCAAAACACATCAATTACCACATTTTCCCGGTGATAAGAATATAAGAATAGGCTATATCAAATGTTGTGATATAACAGTCCGTACTTTCATTTCTTAAGCACATTCACATAATTTTAAATTAAAATTAAATGAAATAAAATGTCGCATTCATCATAACGCTTTTGTTCCTCTTACTTAACGTTTACGTCTTATCGGTCTCCGCTAACCATAACCTATAATAATGTCAACCACGTGTCTGTGCGACAAAATATTATTTCAACACACCACTAGGAGCGCTTTATGTAAAGAAACAAAAGATGCTCACTGTCAAACGCGTTCAGAAATCTCATTGAAATGTGTTAATTTGTCTTTAACAGTTGTTTCGTAACAAATGTTGGAAATGTGTTCGTGAAACAGGGCACTTTTAAACAAACTGTTAAATTAATAACAATTGTTAGTTAAGTAAAATTTAACATACAGTTGAAGAAACCGGGCCATAGTGTATCAGAAATGTTAGAGGAACATGGGTGGGAAACTTTAAGTAAGAGAAGGAAGAAAACTAGACTTTTAGGATTATATAGAGCCTATACAGGAGAAGAAGCATGGGGAGAAATTCGTGAGGGGCCTCAGTTGGAAAACAATTATATCGGCAGAACTGACCATAAGTACTGTATAAAATTAGAAGGAATTTTAGCAGAAGCGATTGGGGTAAATTTTCATTCATTGGGAAGGGTGTGAAGTAGTGGAACAGTTTACCAGGGGTAGTGTTTGATCCTTTTCCAAAATCTGTACAGATGTTTAAGAAGAGAATAAACAGCAACAGAGAAAATAAATGAAATGTTAGAGGGCATTCGACCAGTGCAGGTTATTGTAAATAAAAAATGTGTGTGAATAAATAAATTCCATCCCCTGGTCTATGGAGTTTGGACAGCCGAAGTAGGGGACTGCCTGTAGGGGTGAAGTACAGTGGGGACTTCGAGGGCCCTGGGACCGCTACGGTAGCTGTGAAGGCCCTTCAGGAACTCTGAAAAGTGGTGGCAAAAGGGGCTCTGGTTAAGACGCAGCAGGTCGTTATGCTACTTAGGTTCCAAAATGGGTAAAAATAAAGAAGTAAATAAATGCAATGTAAATTTTCATCTTATACCAGTTGTATAGTATTATTTGAAGTAATTCCACATACTGTATATGAGTTTACTATGTTTGTAAGTACAGGAGATATTATAAATAGAATTTTGTAAACCATATAAATTTATTAAGGATGAGCTGTGTTAGCGTAAATTGTATAATATTGTATTCTAGAAACATTTTCTTCTTCTCTTGTTAATTTAAAATTTAGTGTTTGACAATAATGTATTTTAGAGTACCATTTGCCACCGAGGTAGATACCTCATTTGCAAATAAAGAGATTTTGATTTTTAAGTTGAGTGTTTTTTGATTGATGCCATATTGTTGCAAAATGTACATCAATGTGTGTCTATTTATGCTTTTTGAAAGTCAACGAAAGATATGAAGATGTTCTTTGGTCGTGCATTATAATATATGATTATCTTTTTTAGACTCAAGATTTGATCCTGGCAAGACCACCCTCTCCTGAAGCCACACTGATACTCTCCCAATTTGTGTTCAATTTGTGGTGTCAGTCTGTTCAATAGGAGTTTAGAAAAAATCTTATACGTGACAGATAAAAGTCCAATGGTACAATTTACAATTTATATTTTTTCAAGCTGCTTTACGTCGCACCGACAGGGATAGGTCTTATGGCGACAATGGGACAGGAAAGGGCTAGAAGTGGGAAGGAAGCAGCTGTGGCCTTAATTAAGGTACAGCCCCAGCTTTTGCCTGGTATGAAAATGCGAAACCACGGAAACCCATCTTGAGGGCTTCTGACAGTGGGGTTTAAACCCACTATTTCCCGAATACTGGATACTGGCCGCATTTAAGCGACTCCAACTGTTCAATATGAATGATGGTTAAATTCATAGGGAATTCTTATTTATACAATGTAATATGAACAACTGACAGACATTCCAAGGACTTTAAAATATTCCCAGGTGATCTTCTTAAGGACAACTCCCCTACTTCCAAATAGTAGTTCTTTCACAGACCAGTTACGAAAGTGTATGTAGTAATAGTCTAAGAGGTACGGCAAATGTTCGTAAATGAATTATTTCCCAAAATTCATTTCAGATGCCTGACTTGGCCGTTTTCAAATTGGATTATTGGTTCCAATAAGATCCTAAATATTGATGCCAAACCTCAAAGTGGGTGGCAATTAATGAGGCAAGGATTTTTTTTTTACAAGTTGCCTCACGTCACACAACACATTCACAATTAAGTATTTATTTATTTTCCACCTAGTCGATATTGCTTAAGGCAATTGTTAATGGTCAAAAGTGGTACATGTTTCGTATATTATCAACAGCCACATAACACTGTTTAGATGAAAAATATATAAAATTGACAAAGTAATGCTTTAGAGGAAGTGTCCTTAAAATTAACATAAGATTGACAAGATTAAAGTGCGATACGGACCATGAAGCTGATTTTATGTAACACAACACATGGCGACTTATGGTGATGATGGGAGCGATAACAAAGGAGCAGGAGTGGGAAGGAAATGGCCGTGGCCTTAAGGTACAGATGCAGCATTTTCCTGGTGTGAAAATGGGAAACCATGGAAAACCATCTTCAGGGCTGCCGACAGTGGGGTTCGATTCCACTATCTCGCAAATGCAAGCTCACAGTTCGCAGGGCGAACTCGCTCGGTGGGGCAAGAATTGTTGGGCTTGTAAGAGAGCTCTACAGAACCTCTGATATTTATTGGTTAAAAACTTAATACAAGACAAAACAACACAAAATTTAAATTAATGTATTAAAGATGTTTCAGTGAAGTCAATAATAACAAACTTTGTAATTTCACGCTGGTTTTAGACTTTATGGTATCCTATAAGTGCCAAAAATAACCATTACCATTTGTGTACCCTAAAAAAATTAGCTTATATAATTCTGTTTTTTTGCAATAGCTATGATTCAGATGCGACAGTTCTATTGTTACACAATGTGCGAAAGACTCGCCTGGATTGGACATACAACTATGTGGAGGTATGCTACCAGACAGAATGGAAGGCAGACTGGCGAGAAAATAAACAATGAGGAAGACCACATCATATTTTAATAGACCAGCTAGAATAAGGAGTGAGTTCACAATTCTAGACAACCAAAGAAGAGTATTATCATCAGAAGAGCAAATCAGCCATACGACTGAAACTATGGATGGAATACCTTTTCTTAGCTAGGTCAACAATCACTGAGCTGTTATGTAAAATTATCTAATTAGCTTTATGTCTAGTCAAGATAACCCTACAATGGGATGGAGTAGACTGTACAGCCAGCGATCCAAACTGTGAGCAGATTTAAATAACCTGAATCTACAGGGCAGAAGAGCTCCTTTAGGTGGGTGGTGTTCTCCCAGTGGAGGAAATGTCACTGTAATCCATGTGCAGTGTCTGTTCTCCAGGTTAGGGGTGACCTCATTTGGCAGTTATATCAAATGTCTTTGGGTGCGGTGAGCCCACAATAATAATAGCCTATATGATGCATCAAAATGGACCAGGACAGAGGGTAAGATTGAGGTGAGTGACTCGCTGCCTGATCCAGGAACTCCTTGGACCACAGTGACAGAAGATGAAGAAGCCAAGTGCATATTTCTTCAAAAATGAATGAAGAACACACTTAACCAATGGAGGAATCAATGCATGCTAATATTATAAAGAAAATAACTTTAAGAGTTTGTATATGGAAGCCAATCTTGGAAACCACTCAACCAATTTCAGAAATACTTTCACCATTCGAAAGTTTATTTCTGTCAGATTAGAATAGGCTATACATAATTATGCTAGCTTATCTGGAGAGCAGGCAGTTTAAAAAAAAGTAAAGAGCAAGTCAAAAAATGTGTGTCTGGGGCTCTTCAAAGTAAACACAGTGCTGGCGAGAGCGAGAGAGAGAGAAAAAAAAGCGTATGCAAATTGCAATTTCTTCCTACTTCTAGGAAATTTCTAAGAAGAACAGCTTCTTTTGTGCTTTGGTGCTTTCTTTATAATTAATAGTTTGCCAGAAAATTATACTTTTACCATATTAAAAGTTAATTTTGATGATGTGCCCCAGGGTGCTCTCATCTACAGCTGGGTGGAAAAAAGTTGTTATTTATTGGTGGTGCAAGTCCAGCAATAGTTATAATTTTTCACTCTGTGAAAGAAAGTTTGATGTAGAGCCTGAGAAGAGAGATGCAACATAACAGAGAAGTTGATCAGATGTAAGTTATACTTAACTGTTACCAACAGTATTAAAATCTGATTTATAATTCTAACTTCTAATTGCAGCATCATAACAGAGCCACAGATACTGCTAGTGATCCAATATTTTGTCCACTAGATATTTATACACATCTTACTTTTCAGGCATTTGTATTACACTTATCAATACTTATGACAACTCACTGTTTCTCAGCCTTGGCTTTTGGAGACTTTGCCATCCTCTGGGCAAGTCTAAGCCTGTTCTGTTGCAAAGTTTCTTCATCCAACTCCCCATTTGCTGGAGCCAGCAGCTTGGGTATCTCAATCTTCATAGGCTCGGCTTTCACTGAAATCAACAGGTGCTACGTATGATCACTTCCTCCACAGTATGCCTGTCAGGTTAGATACCAACACCGAACTACTACTACTGAAGCTCTACTTGGTTAAAGCCTGGTTACTCACTGTTATTAATGCCTTCCCCATTTACCAAAGCATTACCACCGCCTCCTCCTTTCTTCTTTGATTTTCCTGAAAGAAAAAATTAGGCTGTTTGCAAGTGGAATCAATAAGCAATCTCCTACGAAATTCAAGATGATATCGTTGCAATATAAGAATCTGATATTTGGGTTGTTCCGTACTGACTGTACAGTAGAAGGAAATTATATAATTATTCCACCTTGGTCAATACACAAATGTGTCTTAAAATGAACTTTTGTACCTGCTATGATTTTTTTAAGATACATTAGTGTATCGACTATTATGATATTGTGATCATATCCCCATTGGACCTCCAGTTTTACATAGAATTCAAACCACTGGGAAGTGACACTTCATTTCAAATATCCCACATGCATTGGCCACCTTAGTGAGAAGCCAGTGACAGTAACACCCAGTGCTGGGATTAAGAAACTGCTTTAACTGACTAAGGAACCTGGTTATTCCCCAGCATGATGAAATGCTGTTTCGAAAGAAAGTAGAATAAATTAATATTAAACAAGAGGTTACATAATACAGTAATAATAACAGTCTATGGTGTTTCAGGAGAAATGCTTAGAGATAGGAGAGAAACGCATCAACGTATTGCACTCATTATGCAACAACGTTTGAAGAACTAGGGAGTGGCCAAAAGACTGGACATACCGGGCAAGTTGGCCGTGCGCGTAGAGGCGCGCGGCTGTGAGCTTGCATCCGGGAGATAGTAGGTTCGAATCCCACTATCGGCAGCCCTGAAGATGGTTTTCCGTGGTTTCCCATTGTCACACCAGGCAAATGCTGGGGCTGTACCTTAATTAAGGCCACGGCCGCTTCCTTCCAACTCCCAGGCCTTTCCTATACCATCGTCGCCATAAGACCTATCTGTGTCGGTGCGACGTAAAAGCCCCTAGCAAAAAAAAAAAAAAAAAAAAAAAGACTGGACAAGTTCTATCTTAATTCCCCTGCACAAGAAACGGTCTGTTACGGATTGCTCTAATTACCGAACCATAGTACTTGTATCCCATGCAAGCAAAGTCCTACTACACATACTGAATCAACGCTTGAAGCCCTTCTTGATGATGATGCTTGTTGTTTAAAGGGGCCTAACATCTAGGTCATCAACCCCTAATGGTATGAAATGAGACGAAATGAAATGAAAAATTAAAAGCCCAAAAGCATTCACTGACCACAACTCAAAAACGTGAGGACGAAGAATGAATGGATGGATACGAATTTAAAATGATCAGTGGAACCGACCCACAGTGACTCACATGCACAGAAGCGGGCGTAGAACAATAGTATTACTGACCAAGGAGACTGCTTCTATAGCACAATACTGAATTGATGATAC
The DNA here is from genome assembly GCF_040414725.1 of Anabrus simplex. Classification (NCBI taxonomy): domain Eukaryota; kingdom Metazoa; phylum Arthropoda; class Insecta; order Orthoptera; family Tettigoniidae; genus Anabrus; species Anabrus simplex. The sequence continues at coordinate 73,624,672 of NC_090275.1, read as the reverse complement.
TTGTAGTCAAAAGGGGTACAAAGTCCAAGTCAGCAGCCCCTCACAATGGTACTTAACGCTAGGAAAGTAGAACCATGGTATTTGTCATGTTGCGGTACTAATCAAGAGTAGCATAGACTTGCGGTATTCCACACATTATGGTACTACTCACAGCTAATGAAAGCACATGTATTACAGACCTACGCTGTTTCGCACATTGCAGCGCCATTCACAGGCAACGCAAACCTATGGTGTTCATCACATAAGGGTACTAACCACAGGGACTCGTACTATCCCGTGGTGTACCTCCTATAGTGGGTACTAATCATAGGCAAAGCCAGAAACACGGGTTCCCTCATCCCATGGTGTCGCTCATATAGTGCTACTACTCACAGGTACTATAAAAGCCGTCGCGCTCTTGGTTGCAACTAATCACAAACCTATTTGGTACCCAACATAGTGGTACCATGCGCAAGTAAAAGTGACCCATGATGTTCCCCATGTGGTGGTACTAATCACAAGTAGTTTCATGGTTCTAATTTGAACATCCCTTGGTTGTCTCTTTTAGTCACCTTTTACAACAGGCAGGGGATACCGTGGGTGAATTCTTTGTCTGCGTCCCCCACCCGGGGTGAAGCCCTTCTTACAACCTCAGATATCCCTGGAACTAGCAGGTTTTGTGGAAGGTAAACGTACACGAGAGCAAAATTCTGAACATGAAAAATGTCGTGAGTTTTGTGTTCCTGTTTTTATCTGCTTTGTAGATTACAAAAAGGCTTTTGCCTGTGTTGAGTGGGACAAACTATGGAAAGTATTAGATGAATTCGGTGTTCTAGCTCATCTCATATCACTGCTGAAAGATCTTTATGATAGCAACTTGGTGTTAGGCATAGATATCAAGGATAAGCAACTTGTAAGCAACTTGGTGACCGTAAGGGTGGATGGTGATACCTCAGAATTTTGCAGTGTATCCAAAGGCGTAAAACAAAACTGTGTATTGTCTCACCAGCTATATAATATTTATGCCAAGCACATCATGAGGAGAGCACTTGATGTTTGGTCTGGTAGTATCTCAACTGCTGGACGAAAAATGAACAACTTGAGTTTTGCTGACGACGCCACACTCACTACCAGTAGTGAAGATGAGTTTGCAGATTTACTTGCAAGAGTAAAGGACGCAAGTCTCATTTCGGATTAGAAATCAATTTGAAGAAGACCAAATTCATGATCATTGATCGTGGAAATCAAGTGCGCCTCACAGGTCGATTAAAGGGACTGGAGTTGGTTAATGACCTTTCATACCTTGGGTGAAGTATAAGCGACCCACGAAATTGCAATAAACGGATAGAGAGGCATATTGTCCTGGGACGTGCAGCAGTGAGTAAACTAAGATCTGGCAGAACAGGGCAATATCCAAAATCATGAAGATTCGATTGGTTGAAGCACCAGTATCTTCAGTGTTCTTTTACGGCTATGAGACAATGACCATCAAATCTAAGGACAAAGACCATATCGATGCCCTTGAGATGTGGTGTTGACGTAGAATGCTATGTGTAGCTTGGACCGAAAGGAGAACAAATGAACTCATCATTAAAGAGCTGAAGATAGTGAAACGTCTTACACTTCAGTGAAAGAATACTTCAGTTCCTTGGACACATCTTAGGAGGGGTGGAGACAATCTGGAGAAGTCTATCTTAGAAGGCAAAACACAAGGCAGAAGACCCATGTGGAAGGACAGCAAGCAGGTGGCTAGATCAGGCAAGGAAGATAACCGGCCTTCCTCTTCAGAACGTCCTAAGAAAAGCTGAAGATTGAGTTGGATGGCAACACTATGTGAAGCATGTAATTCTTTAGGGACAAGACAATGAGGTCATGACACTCAGTAATGAGTAATATGACTGATTAACAATAATAGTAATAAGAAGAGGAAACTTGTTTTTGGAATATATTACTGAATTTTAGTTTGATCTGGTTATTTAAGATTCTAAGGTCTCGTGTTTTCTAATATATGAAAATATTAACAGTTTCAATGGTAACATAAAACTGCTGGTGTTTTGAAAATGTGGTGGCGCACAGGGATATAAAAGGAGATTTGAATATATTCTAAAATCGAAAAATTGAAAATTCAAATAAGGAAATATGATTCACATTCAGAGCACAATATGAGGGATCTTTTTCATTCAACAGTTCTACTTGAAATGGGGACATTCTTAAGAAGTCTGTAGCAAAGGACTTAGTATGACAAGTGCTGCTATCTCCACACAGTATATGCAAATGAAGAGTTTCAGAACAATAACCGTTTAGTATTTTAATGCTTAAGACAAAATTATCTTAACTGTGCTGTGTTTGCATGTTGTTTTTATGCGAAGTATGCAACAGTTCAGTGCACAGCTGAATAAACAAAATATTTTCATCATTTCAAACAAAAGCCTAGTCGAAACAGACGGTTTCATGTTCCTTTTAATTTTTTTTGCAAGTATGTTGGTACTCCATATCAGGGAGTATGAAAAACTCCTTGTCAGTAGAAGAGCAAGCCACACCTCTAACCTCCCTGTCCCAACAAAAACTAAAATCTATAAAATACCTTCACAAGGTTTGCAACTTCCAGTGGTGGTGGACTCTCAAGAACACATTAGCATGTGAATACCTGTTCCAATGTATATTCACGCATTCATGGATAATTCAAAACGGTTTCCTTTGTTTCGACCTGATTTCATCAATTTATCAAGAGCATTATCCTTTTTTTTTTTTGCTATTTGCTGTAAGTCGCACCGACACAGATAGGTCTTATGACGATGGGACAGGAAAGGCCTAGGAATGGAAAGGAAGCAGCCGTAGCGTTAAGGTACAGCCCCAGCATTTGCCTGGTATGAAAATCGGAAACCACAAAAAACCATCTTCAGGGCTGCCAACAATGGGGTTTGAACCCACTATCTCTCGGATGCGAGCTCACAGCTGTGCGCCCCTAAACAGCATGGCTAACTCGTGTGGTAGCATTAGACTTATATCGATGCTCCGTTATACTGACAGCTGCTCATTTTGACTGACAATGCAGGGAGGACACTGGACATTGTGCTACGAGCCTGCAGATGACATCATGGATAATTCACAGATATCCCCATAAGTGAGGAGCACGGTAAGGTATGTGCCTTTCCATCTACAATCGCCCCTGAACCAGAGATAAAGACAAGGTTAGTATTACAGTTGACCGCAAGAGTCAGTCACCTCCCCTGTTACTGTCATCCTCAGCCTCCCAGAAGTTACTACTACATTACAGAGCCAGAAGATTTCGCTTGTAACTCTGAACAGGTGTTTGTAATTGTGGAAAGAAGTTTGCTTTACAATGTGGGTGGAGAATTGTTTCAACTGAAATTGATTTGAGTACCAGTAAAGGTGGCACATATTTTTATGCTTGTTGTTATATCTAGGTGAACTTCTTGCTACGTAAAAACCAAGAATAGTGCTTACATCCTTATTTAATATTTGCTACAGCACAGCATTGTAGCAAAGTTCCTGTGAATTTTACTTTCACCAAGAAGAGTAATTTTGGCTAACAAGTCCCACCGACAGCTGTCCTGAGAATGGCTTTCTGTGATTTTGAATTCTAATCTTCTGGCCTGAGAGAGGATGCCCTCAGGATTCGGAATGAAAACACTTCAGTAGTAGTAATTTCAGTTTTGTTGTGCACCTGCAGGTAAGTCTCGGATGAAATGGATCCGAGTTTAGAGGAGTTCTACGATATTATAGGGCCTGCCTGGCCGAGGGTGTAAAGACTTGCTCAGTTCACCCGTCAGAAAGTCGACAAATTTAAGAAACAAGATTTCCACATTCGGAGGTGCACATGGCCCTGGGGTTCACTCAGCCTACACAAAAAGTAAGTACCAGGTTAATTCCTGGGGGCAAAGGCAGCAGGGCATAGAGCTAACCACTCTACCCCACCAAGCACCGAGGTTACGGATAGTTGAAGCCTTTATCTCCCACCCTTCCAAAGGTCTTCATGGCCTGTACAGAGATGACTTTGCTTTGCTACCATATTATAAGTAGAGAAGGATCTGTACAAGGAACTTTTAGTGAAACGATATGAATGTTATTCTTTTTACTGATTTACATTATACTTTGGTATATCTGAGACATGAACAAAAATGTTTTAAGCCCCCTGAACATTTTGTCACGCATTACCACCAGCAACTTCCCTGCAAACGTGAAGGCTTCTACAGACGTACAAAACAGGACGGCCATGAATGAAGATTGTAAAATAATAATCTAGCAACAGAATCAGGACTTCAGGAAAATAACTGGGAGTTGTACAAACCTGAAACTCCCTTGAGAAGTGCTCCTGCTTTACAGTACCTTTCAACAAAAATATTTAGCAGCAAGGGCAAGCTTCTATATAACTGTTATTTCTGACAATACAGTAATAATTCTTTTTCTTCTTTCCTGGCTGTATACCCATAAAACAGGCACTCCCAAGTTCACTGAGGGAATTAATCATACACAGTATATTATAATGAAAATGAACTAAAGGTAATTTTAGTCGATTATTATCCACCAGGCCATATGATAGACTTAATAATACAACCATATATTTGCCACTAAGAAACTGCAAGTTAATAATGCATTTTTTTTTAAAACATCACCAAACTCAGGCAGGTGTCACAAATAGAAAGATTAGGTCACGTGCTTATTAACTGAAAGTATACAAGTAAACCTTACGAACCACTAGAAAATAAGCAATATGTCTGGACTTGTTAGTGAATGTGCAATTTTCCCTCCACCTTTGTTATACTGCAGGGTGTCTCAAACATTTTGGGTCAAATTGAAACAGATGATAGAGGGTCCACAACCGATTATATTGAGAAAGGCAACCAATGGTTGGAAATGAATATTTGTTGTGTTATGGACATGTGCATCACATAATAACATAGCTCATAGTAACTGTTCAAAGTGACAACCAACAGTATCAATTTATGTATTGCAATGGCGCAAGCAGTTCTGCCACACTCTCACAAAGAACCCGGGTGTCTGTTGTACACTGGAACAGGCAGGTGATAAACAGCATACACCCCTGACCACCAAACAGACGTACTATACACCCGAACAACATGTATCCCCATCGTTGGATTGGAAGGGGAGATCCTGTCCCATGGCCAGCAAAATTGCCAGATCTCACACCTCTGAACTTTTTCCTCTGGGTTTATGTCAAGTTGTTGGTGTATGAAACACCCCATAGAATCGGAAGAAGAACTGCTTGCTAGCATCCAAGCTGCCTGTTTCCCGGTACACAGACACCGGAGATCATCGAGAGAGTGCGGCAGAACTTTATGCACCGTTGCATGAACATTGTGAACAATTACTATGAGCTACGTTGTTATGCAATGTACGCTGTGTATGTCGTTAACACAACAAATATGCATTTCTGACCATTGGTTCCCTATTTCAATATAGTCTGTTTTGGATCCACTATCACCTGTTTCAATTTGACCCAAAAGATTTGTACACACTGTATACGTCTATACATCATTATAGGCTTATGACTTTCAACATTCAGTCCGCAAGTGTCTGAATTTACTAATCGCATTCACAATTCTCTATTTGTAACTAGCCCTGTGGCCTCGTTAAGTTCCATACGTCTTCATAACTGAATGATTAACATGCTTAACCAACAGAGGAATTAATGTATCCTAATATTATAAAGGCTGAAATAGCACCTGCTTTAACTTTTCTATATAACTAAGAATACTTCTAGGAGTGGGTTGGTGGGTTACTGGCAAGCATGAAGGAAAGATCTCTCCTCTCCTCTCTGCTACTTACGATATCACTTTACAACATTTCTGCAAGTATTTTTCTCATTCCTAAATATGCACTCCCCTTTGCAAAGTGCTACGCCTGCAAAATAATTTTGGATGACTTTACTATATTTCATAAAACTGTAGCACAAAAATTCTATGTGCAATGATGTTATTCTGTAAGAAATTGCAAAATGTGATTTAGAGTTGGCTAATATTAAAGCTGCAGAAGGTACTGGAAGGCAAAGGGTTAAATCATATTTACCACCTTATATCCTAAGGCGTTAAATCAAATAAGTTGCAACATCACTGGTAAATGAATTATCTGAAAACAAATGAAACTCACCACTCTTCTTATTCTCTTTTTCATCATTTTTCCTCTCAATCATGGATGAAACGGTCTTCTTCGATTTAGAAGACTCTTCAAAGGTTTTCATCTGCTTGGGAAGTTTAGCTTGTTGTTTTCCCCATATCTCTGCTGCTTTGAGCACTTCTTGAAATGTACTACTAAACTCAAAGTCCTGTTGAACAAAAACAATGCATTAGGTTGTAGAACTTAGGAAAAGACTGTCTACATAAAATAGAATATTGGACAGTTATGAGTTCCAGTATTTTAAGGGTTATGAACTTCATATTGAACTGAGATAACATACAAATAATGCACAGTAGAGTTTTCCATTTATTCAATACTAAATTGTATTTACACTATTTACATTACATGGGACTAGTTTCAACCCTACTTGCGGTCATCATCAGCCATATTAAAACATACACAAAATATCTGGTGAAATCCTAAAACATGTTTTCTAGCAGTAAGAATCTTATGAAAATATAATTTTACAATATGAAATGTGGTTGAAATGTTGCAAATGAAAATGAAATATTACATGTGATGTAGGTGAGTAATAATTAATACAAGTACATTATATATGCTAAGAATTCTGGAACAAAAGTACAAATAAGGTCCTCTGTGTTGTTAAAATGTATAGACACATGAAATTTAGTAGGTCCTGGTGATACAATAACGGTTGTGGACCGAGTCTATGGCAATAACAATGAACACAAAGTAAACTGAAACATATATACAAATATACAGGTATGTACAATGTCTGAGTAACAAAATGTGTAGTTGATACTCTCTGGAAGAAGAGTCGACTAAACACTGTATCAGCTTAAGTGGAGAATTTGGCAGTTGGTGTATTAAGTAATCAAGAAAGTAGACACTGCGTGTGGTGATATTAATTGGTGGAATTCTCAGTTCATAGCGGAAAAGAAATTGGACCTCGCGCTGTGGTGTGTGTAGCTTAGCTGATAGTGTACTTGTATTCATTATTACCTACATCGCACGTAATATTTCATTTTCATTTGCAACATTTCAACCACACTTCATATTGTAAAATTATATTTTCATAAGACTCTTACTGCTAGAAAACATGTTTTAGGATTTCGCCAAATATTTTGTGTATACTTTAATATGGCTGATGACCCTGAGTAGGGTTGAAACTAGTCCCATGTAATGTAAATATTGTAAATACAACTTAGTACTGAATAGGTGGAAAACTCTACTGTGCATTATTTATATGTTATGAGTTCCAGTGTATACAATTTTATGCCTTTGTGGATCAGTGGTAGTGTCATACTCTGGATCTAAAGATAGCGGGTTCAAATCCGAGAGAGATAGTCTGACTTTTTGAAGGGTGAAAAAAGTCCATTCGACACTCCATGTCAGACGATGTTGGCACGTAAAAGATCTCTGGTGACACATTTGGTGTTTAACAGACAAAATTAATTCTATCTCAGCCATAGACGCCTACGAGAGTTTCGGTTTACTCAGTCTGCCATCTAGTAGGCCTAGAGTAAAAGGGAACATCGAAATCAACAAGCAGACAGCTAGATGGCATCAAATTGAAATGTCTGCACATGGTAGCTGAAGCAATATGATTATTATATACAATTTTATGTAACACTAACTCAGGCAGGACATATGGTGACAATGAGGTATGTGAAAATAAGAAATTACAGAAAATTACCTTCAGGGCTGCCAACACTGGGGTTTGAACCCACTATCTCCTAAATGAATGCTAACGAATGCTACCGACTTGCTCAGTAGTCGACAAGTTAATACATACAAATATTTAAATATCGCTTATATTTATTAAACAAATCCATCTATTCAATACAATACACCTGTTTCAATTAGGATGTTAATAGTAAGGTGTAAGTCCTAATATAAGAAATATTGTATTGTGTTGAATAGGTGGATTTGTTTAATAAATATAAGTGATATTTTAATATTTATATGATATTCAATATGGATCAAAACCCAAACAAATATCTCAACCTTAGAGTCAAAATCGGTAAAATAACCAAAGACATAGGCTTTCTAAAAGGATGTGTAAAGCATAATAAGGCCCAAAAATTCCTAAAATCAGTACAAATAAAAGGTATTTCAACACCAAATTTGATCAAAACTCAAAACAGAATAAACAGAATGTGGTTAAAAAATAAACTTAAGATGTTATATAAAAAGAAGACATACTTGAATACACAGCTGTACAGATCACATTTAACCGTATTCCAACACCTTGCCCCTGTGGAATGGAACTCACTCCTATTGTATGTAAACAGTAAATTAGTTGCCATACTAAGTAAGAAGCAAAAAACACTGGATGAAAAACTTGCACGCCTCAAAGAAACCAATTTGAAAATAACTAACCAGAACACAGAAACATTAAAATCTAACCCACCAATAAACAATACTCCAACTACGGTTAATATGTCGAACACACATTTTTCAGATGAAGAAATAAATTTTAGTAAAGGTTTAAAGTTTAAATGGCCCAGTCTAGACAAGAAAATGACATCATCACAACAATAGCAGAAGTTGAATCTAACATACTGAAACTTTCACCAGAGCAACAAAATGATACAAGCTAATGAAATAAAAACTAACTCCGATCCCACCAATCAAAAATTGACCCAAGAATTGAAAACCAAAATAAAACAGAACATAATAGTCACGAAAGCGGATAAAGGAGGGACTACTGTCTTAATGAACAAAAACGATTATATTTAAAAAAGTGAAGATTTTTCTCTGATAAATCACATTCAATAGGTAACAAACACCCCATAGTTAGATTTCAGCGTAACTTAAAAACATTAAAAAATTCAACATTTCTACTAAAGGAACAAGAGCAACAAAAATTAATAAATGTGAATCTAAACATCCCCACCCAAAATTCATTAAAAAAAATCCCTTTAAGACCAATCATCTAGTAAAAATAGCCCAACTTACAAACTTCAAGATTCATACACAACTTCCTTAAAACACATTACAAATTAAACACATAACCAAACCAAACCCCATGGCGCAACAGCCCCAAAGGGCCATGGACTACCAAGCGACTGCTGCTCAGCTCGAAGGCCTGCAGATTACGAGGTGTCATGTGGTCAGCACGACAGATCTTCTCAACCATTATTCTTTGCTTTCTAGACCGGGGTCACCATCTCACTGTCGGATAACTCCTCAATTATAGTCACGTAGGCTAAGTGGACCTCAAACCAGCCCTCAGATGCAGGTAAAAATCCCTCTGGGGCCTCTAGGTAAGAGGCAGGCACGCTACCCCTACACCGCAGAGCCAGCTTTAACAACACATCCCCGATAAAAAGAACTCAATAGATTTCTGTGAGAAATTTTAAAAAATTCTCAATACAGCCCAAATGTGTTGTGTTCATTTGATATCACCAATATGTACTCTAATATTCCACCAAACAAAACTATCAATATTATTAAAGGAAACCTTATTAAACATAGTAAACTCAGCAGTTTTGAAATAGAAGAATTTATCAAGTTACTAAGCTTGGCAAAAATATAAAGAAGCCAAAAAGGTATGTAAGAAAAAAGTACAAGAAAAGAAACGGAAGAGCTGGGGGAGGATATAAAGGGAAGTTAAAAGGTTTTGTATGGTTTGGTGAAGAATAGTTTACAAAATATGGAAGATACAAAATTTTTAAAAACTGAAACAGGGCAGATAGTGATGCAAAGAGATGACATACTAAAAAGATGGGAAGAGTACTTCTCAGAATTGCTAAAAATTAATTACAGCCAACTGGTAGATGAGAAGGAGCAAGAAGAAACAATGGGGAAAGAAGAAGAACTAGAAACGGATATATCGATGTTAGAAATAGAGGAAGCGATACAAAAGATGAAGAGCGGTAAAGCAGCAGGAGTGGATGAGGTTGCTACGGAAATGATAAAAGCAGTAGGACCAATAAGGCTACAGTGGCTGTATAGATTATTTAGAATAGTCTGGAGGAAGAAAGATATCCCAAAGAGTGGGGAAAGGGTTTAATTATCCCAATATTTTAAAAAGGTGATTAAAAACAATGTAATAACAGAGGGATCACCCTTATTGCCCATGTAGCTAAGATATTTGAGAGAGTATTGGAAGGAAGACTGAGGAGGAAGGTAGAAGGAGAAATGAAAGAACAGTATGGTTCTAGGAAAGAAAGATCAATGTTTGACCTGATCTTTACATTAAGACATATTGATTGAGAAAAGATGGGAGTTTGGAAAAGACAAAGTGATGACATTTACTGACATTGAGAAAGCTTATGACAGTGTGCCCAGACAGTTGGTATGGAACACATTAAGGAAAAAACAAGTTAACAGAGTAAAAGTGAAAATGATAAAATCTATGTACAAAAATTATTTTAGTAGTGTGAAGACCAGTACAGGAAAAACAAAATGGTTTAAAGTTGAAACTGGTCTCCAACAGGGAAGTGTACTATCCCCCATACTATTCACCATAGTCATGGATGAAATTCGTAAGAACATTAACCAGAGATTGGGAAGACAGGTAACAAAAACTATGTTGTTTGCAGATGATATAGTGAGGGTGAAACAGAAGTGCAGAAACAAGTAGATGTATGGAATCAAAGACATAGAAAAATTGGGATGAAAGCACAGAGAAAAGTAAAACAATAGTGATGACAAGGGGAAGGAAGGAAAGAAGAGGAAAGATAAAACTGAATGGTAACATTCTGGAAGTGGTTAAAAGTTTCAAGTACTTGGGAAGTGTGATCACAGAAGATGGTAAGATAACCGAGGAAACTGGGAAAAGAATACAACAAGTAAACAGCTCCTACCAGAGTGTAAGGGGTATTTTGTGGAACCAAGATGTCTCGAAGAAATGTAAGAAAGTATTATATTCAACCTATTATGAACCCATACTGACCTATGGATCGTAGACTACAACAAAACGAGAGGAGAGTAGAATACAGGAAGCGGAGATGAAATTGCTAAGAGGCATCAAGACCAGAAAGGATAGAATTCGAAATGAAGAGATAAGGAAAAAGACAGAAATCTTGAAACTTCAAGACAGGATAGAAACAACAAAACTAAAGTGGTATGGAAATATGATGAGAATGGGAGAAGAGAGTGCCAAAAACTAGCTTTTTCAGGGAAGTTAACAGGAAAGAGACCACAAGGAAGACCCCAAAAGAGGTGGACAGATTCAGTGTGGGAGTGCATAGACAAGAGAGGAGGAAAACCAGAAGATGTACTTAAAAAAAGGAGAGGAGTGGTGGAGAGACAAGCAGCGATGGAGGTCTTTGATTCACAACCCGATCCGGGAAGCTGGAAATGGGAAATGATGATGATGATGACTAAGCTTTGTATTAAACAATAATTACTTCTACCTTTAATGGTAAAATATACCATCAAAAAGGTCTATCAATGGGAGATCCCATATCAGACATTCTGGCAGACATTTACATGGACTTTCTAGAAAATAATAAAATATTAATGAAAATAAAAGGACTTAGCCCATGGCTACGATATGTAGATGATACATTTGTTATAATAGATAAAGAAATAATCGACCGAATATAAAAACTGGGTTAAGTGCCAAAACAATCAAATTCTATTTTATTGCTAAAATGTGGGCTATGTGCCTATGCCTGTGCAGTAAAAACCGGGCTATGTAATATTTAGTCTGCATGTATCAGAATCCGGGGTATGTGCCAAGCGCCATGTGACTGGTTTTGTAGTTACTTGAGTGTCTTTCAGGTTATTGTGTGCTGCTTTTTGGCACGAGTTCAGTGTTTTAAGTGTGCTGTGGTGTTTTAATAATGGATGCACCTAAAAAACGCCGTAGAAGTGGAGAAGGAAGTGCTTCCCAATTTAAGAAGAAGCGGAGGTCGGAGGGGAAAAGTTATGAGGGAAATAAATTGTTCCTGCAAAAGGTAGGCCTAGAATGCTAATGTTAACCTTATAGGCCATCTTTATTCCCAGATTGCGAGTAAGCCTAAGATTGTTTTAAGGCTTTAGTTGTACTGTGCAGAGTAACTTAGCAAACAGGTTATTTTGGCAATAACAGCAATGCCTCTAGTGCCTTATTGGTTTACTTTTAGGTTGTATGCCGATGCCGTTATGAATGTAAGAACATTGGTTATGAACAAAAGATCAGTATATTTAACCAGTTTTACAGCCTGGCAGACCACATGAAGCAAAATCCATATTTAATGGGACTCTTAGGTGTCAGTGATGTTAAACGTAGGTGGCATGGTTCGTTCACAGCTCCAGAAGAAAGTCGTCAGCAGGCAACTGTTTACTTTTTACTTCCTAATGGTGAAGAGAAACATGCACAGGTGTGTAAAAGAACATTCCTTGAAGTTCACGGTATCACAAAGCGAAGAGTCGAAACCTTAGTTGCAGCAAAAAAGCGGGGTGATGTTACCTATATTGAACGTAGGGGTAACAGAACTAAAGAAAGGAAATACACCGCTCAAGATGTAAAGCTAATAATTGATCATACTGAAAGTTTACCAAACGAGGAAAGCCAATATACCAGGCCCAGGAGTTCAAATTTGTTTTTAAGTGAAGATTTGAACTATAATAAGTTTCGTACAACTCTGAGAACTTCATCATGATACTACAGTTCAGTACCGGTTTTACTTAGAAACAATAAGAAAATACTTTCCAAACTTAAGATTTTGGAAACCGAGGAGAGACATGCGTAATACTTAAGATTTGTTGCACAACAAAATACAAATTAACCAGAGGAACAACAAACTATACTGAACTTCACTGGAAATTCACCACAGGAAAGCAGAGAGAGCAAGAGAAATGATGAAACTAGATCACAAAGAATCAGTTGCTCCCGGAAGTGATACCTGTACAATTTCAGTTGACTTGCAGTAAGTGTTTTCTTTACCAACACTAACCCACTGCCAAATGTATTACTTACGGCAATTGTCTTTTTTTAAATCTGGGTTTGCACATGGCTGCCAACAATCAGGGATTTATGTTTGTTTGGCATGAGGGTTTGAGTGGCCGGGGAGGCAATGATTATAATCAAATAAGCAATTTTTAAATATGGTAGTCAAATGAAAACACTAAATTGGACCATTTAATCACAACCCTTTATGATAATAATAATAATAATAATAATAATAATAATAATAATAATAATAATAATAATAATAATAATAATAATAATCATATGACCTCGGCTACCGTGTGCAGACATTTCAAGTTGACGCCATCTGGCTGTCTGCTCATCAATTTCGACATTCCGTTTTACTCTAGGCCCACTAGATGGCAGACCGAGTAAACCGAAACTCTCTTGGGCGTCTATGGCCGAGATTTAATTAATTTTGTCGGGTAAACACCATATGTGTCACCAGAGATCTTTTACATGCCGACATCGTACGACATGGAGTGTCGAAAGGACTTTTTCCCACCCTTCAAAAATCCGACTACCTCTGCCGGGTTTGAACCCGCTATCTTGGGATCCGGAGGCCGACACTCTACCACTGATCCACAGAGGCAGCTTTATAATCTAGGAAGTATACAGGCCTTTAACACAGGATCCTGATTAGAAATTATTTTGAGTTGTGAGATATTTGCTGATGTTTCCCAATATGTGTGGCGAAACATGTCCCAATTAGGATGTTAATAGTAAGGTATAAGTCCTAAAATAAGAAATATTGTATGGAAAAGGTGGATTTGTTTAATAAATATAAGTGATATTTTAATATTTACATGATATTCAATAGGGATCAAAAATGAGATGTATTACTTGCAATATCAATACATACCATGTCACATACAAGTTAGACTGCGGTCTGTGGCAGATCTTCAGGACCGTCACATCAACTAGCACATGAGAGCACACTGCACTGGGTGTGGAGGATGATGCTCTTTTGTTCTTAGCAGCTAGGACAATTCTACCACCATTGGTTTATTTTCAGCATATATGTCAAGCTAAGTGAAAAATAAGCAGATAGAAAACTTATCACCATTGGTTTACTTTTAGAATAACTTATATGCTGAGCAAAGCAAGGCATAAGGTGTTCGACTTTCTTTAGATGTATTAATTTATCACCACTGACGAAGGAACGCTGCTACTGGCTGAATACATTCAATATCCTATCACTCCTATACTTCAATACAGATGTACCAACTTCCGCACCATAAAAACTCCTAAACAACGTCTTTGTTGTTAGGCCAATAGTTTGGCATGACTATGCTATGCAACCCTGACTTATTAGACTAATGGGTTTTGTTTATAGCCAGGGCGTGCACAGACCAAAAAACAAATAGCAGCTCAATGGCCGAGAAGAACTGGCAACAGTTCATAAGATGTAAACTAAACCACTAAGAACAAAAGACAGTCATTTTGCATCAATCTGCCAAGCGCTGCAGTGTAGCATCTAGCAACTAACCTAAGGAGCATATACCGATGTCCTACCAATTATTTTTCCAAAGCATTTTGATAAGTGATATTTTTCACATAATCTTCTGCACCAAAGGTACATAGATTCCTTACAGCTCTTCTTCTAAACATCATCCCGTTTCAGTGCAGGGTCTGCTATTTGATTTTGGAATACCATTTAGCATGATCACATCTATATTTGGAATGAAGGGTGGTGATATTGATATCTACAATGGCACTGTTAATCGAGCATTGTTCTGGACGACTGCGAGGACATTGGCCATCAACTTGCACGTGGTGAGTGGCACTAAAGACAGTGGTCGGTGCACAGCAAATTACATGACGAAACCAATACAGTCTTTTCTCACGCATTTTACCAGTGATAAACACAAAGCCCATCTACAGTCTTATTTCTTAATTTCATTTATGGTCGAGTAAGCAGACTCAACGTGACCAGCGGGCCATGTGCACCTTAACTACAAGGCAGCAGTGTTCAGGAGAATTTGTGGCAGGCCAGCATTCATTTCCATATAGCACCTCTGGTAAATCATTGTTCTGGAGATCTTAGCTATATCTTTATACTTGTCTCTCTGCACTGGACATGTGATTTGCCTAAAGGAAAATAACCTGTTCTAAATTGAACAGAGCTGCCATTTATTTATCCCATTCTGTTAAATGCTCTTAATGCTAACATTAATATAAATATTCTGTCTACTATAATTCTCATATTTTCTTGATGGGTATGAAATATTTACCTAATCAATGTTTAAAGTTTTTCATGAACACCTTTATATTTTACATTACTGGAGATTACTTTGTAATGACTCTACTGTTATATAGGCCTAGAATTCTTAATTATAAGAATACAAAAGTGAAGTAAAGTCATCATCCAACTTCACATCAACTTCATGCTTAGTGCACATTCTCACAGTTTAAAACCACCATTTCAAATTCTCATCTCATCAATCAGTCACTTCTTCTCTTAGTTATTGTTGAGACAGTCTTCTACTGCCCAGAACAGACTCTCCAGTTAAAGCAATCATCAGCATTTTGGCCCTCGTTACCACTTTCTACACACATACACATATGTGCAGAATGACTGTTATTTGTCTTTCGCGGCCTTCTCCCAGAGGACGTATTCGAGTGGTGCACCAAGCTGTCAACCTACGTATGTACTTAGAAACTACGGGGTCAAGTTAGAAGCTGAAAAGTGGCCTTAGGCCTCTAGCTTGCTGTGATAAAGACAACTGATACCGACCTCTACATTAAGGAAAGTGGTGGCGATTACTGTTCCATTGGCAAGTGCAAATGAGCATTCAACCCCCCTTTTTTCTAATTAGAAATGAAAAATGAAGAGATCCAATCAGATCCAAGGGTACACTAAACCTCTGCTCTTCTGTAATCTACACCGTTTCCTTCATATGTTTCATTTACGTGTGCTTTTAATCTGCTGGGGTTGGTAACGTAATCCAAGTAAAATAATTCATGACAGTGACATAACGTGGCAATTTCTGTTGGCCAATAGGAATGAAAGTTGCTACTTAAGCAATGAAAATGGCATGTAATGTTCTTCGTCTGGTTATAAACGTAAATGTACTTCTGGAGGGGGACGATGGATTCCCATTCTCTGACACTCATTTCAAGAGAGATTTCTTTAATTTCTAATTCCTTCAAATGTTAGAAATGATAGGTAAAGAGGGCTGAATTTTTACCAAGCCATCTCTGCACATACCACAAAGGTGCTTTAAGAAGACAAAGGAAAAGCTTTCCACTTTCTGTATCCTCGGCACCAATTGGGATATAGTGGTTAGCCTAAGCTCAGCCACCTTTGCTCCCAGGAATTTTCTTTTTTGCTACTTCCTTTATGTTGCGCTCCCAGGAATTAACCTACTCACTTTCCATAAAGCTGGGTGAACCTCAGGGCCATATGCCGCTCCAGAAGTGGAAATATTTCGACTTCCTGAGGGTGAATTGAACCCAAGTCCTCCCCAGAGAACCTTTACCACCTCAGTGGTGGTGATTATTGTTCTAAGGGCAAGTGCAACTGAGCAACCAACCCCCTTTATTTCTACTTAGAAATGAAAAAGGAAGAGATCCAATCAGACCAAAGGGTACACTAAGCCTCTGTATTTAAAATCCTTAAAGTTGGTTTGTGTGTCTTGTATGTAGGAAAAATTATACCTTCAGGAAAGCCCAAACAGATGGATCAAGTACTGTCACAACTAGTCCTGCATCCCCCACCCCTCATACGATGCACTTGAAAGGGCAGGTGGGAAAGCGGGATGAGGTTGTCTGCTTGACTCAGTACCAAACTGTCATTTAGATTATCAATGATTTGTGGAAAATAAGTAACAAAACGGTTTGACTTACTTGAAAATGATTTCCTTGCTGCAATTCATTCTTGTACTTATCACGGAACTCCAGGTGGATGTCATTCAAAAATTTATCTACATATGACAACTGAAGAATTTTTTGGTATGCGATAACAAACACCAACTCGAATTCATTATCGAGCTTGTATTTTAAAGTTAATGCGTCATGGTCGAAGCTGTTGTTTCCAGTTCTTTCCTGCAATATTGAATACAAAAATTCTAATAAGTATCGTAACTATTAACATGGAAATTATGAATGCGATTACGGGAAAGGCATCTCTTAAACATTAATCTTGCTCTTTACCAATTCTGAAAGAAAATCATATTGATATATATAACATCAAAATTGTAAATTAATTAGTTGAAGGTTACCTCTAACCTCAATTACGAGATGTCATTCTTCCTTACCTGCAAAATCACACTTCGAATTAAGGCATTGACAGATGGAGTAAATATCTGACTGGTGCTCTGAAAGCACCACAACACGATTCCACCTTTACTGAAGATAGTGAATAAATCCAACATATTTTATTCTTCACCTACTGCGTACTCTAAACGTAACAGCTGTTTTATTTACACGTCAACTTGGACAGGAGGCGGAAATGTGTTAAAAAGTGGTATTAAAATACCAGCACCAGATGGCTCATTAAGACTTTACTATCCACACCAGCAAATTCCAGCATGTAGTTTTAGATTCACATAAGAGATGTCTGTACTTATGCTAGGCCTTCGAACATTCGTTCCAGGGTTTATGACTACGCGCAGTATTAAGTTCGTAAAATACATAGTAGTTTAAGATGTGTAATCTTGCAAAACCTTAGTGTTTATATAATTAGAAATCGAATTGCACTTCTGTTTTAATATTCCTTCCGTCGAGACGTACGAACTATCGGAATTTCTCCATAGCGGAATGATATTTGACACTTTTTTTCGACGATAAGATAGGCAGCCATTACATGGTGCTCACATGACCCTGTTGTTTGGCCCCGTGATCAAGTCGGCTGGCTTCCTGGCAAATTCAAAACTTTCACGAAGTGCTTTCTCATGGATATGCTAGAACATACATTGGAGAACAGGTATGTTGGGCATAACAAGTCACAAAATCAAATGAATGTCACATCGACCACAGCACAAACGTTAATCCATTGCTGAAGGTCACCTTCTTGCTTAAAAATGATGTTGCTCTTTATCCCTAATCATTACCATAATCTTGATAAGTCATGATGCGGCAATGCAATGTGTGTGATACTGACGAGGTTTATCGACACGTTTGAAATTGGTAGGTTCGAGGAGCAATTGATTGTTTGTTTTCATTAGATATTTTGTCTCTTCGTATTCCGTATTTGTGTTTTAGGAATGTAATGGAGTGCAACCTCCAGCGCCCTTTTTTGAGGTTAGAATACAGTTTACCCTTATTTCTTCTATTTGTATATCCTTGGTAACTTATTTTGCTTTGCTTTTATATTTAATGTAGTCAAGATAAGGATGGTGATGCAAGTGACAGTTGTCTGGCCGAATCCAAGGAAATCATATCTGGTACTAGTCTGACTATAGTGGACGAAGATGGATCATTAGGATCTGGAGAAGATCAGGCAGCTGTCGCTGAATTGGCACACACTCAAGGACTCTTGGATGCTGGAGATGATGATGTTCAGTATCAGTTTAGATCTGGGGAAGGAGGTTAGTATCACTAAACTGATATTTCCACAGGCTCATAAATTGATTATTATTTCTGTTCAGTGTTAATGTGGTCTGAAATGAATAATACTTTTCAGTAGAACCAAATGTTTGTGTATAGTCGGTTGGTGGTTGTTTTTGTATGAAATTAATGATAAAAGTGCAGTGCGAGTTTGGGTAAAGCTCTTGTACCGTGAGTGCCAGTTCACTGTCGTTTGCTGGGTAATGTAGTTCATCAAAGTAACAGCAAGTTTGTGCAAAATGTCAGATTTATGATCTACTTGCAGTATACAAAGGTTATACTTCGTTTTGTTGTGCATTTGTGTATTAATTTATCGCCACAGGTCTGTTTACAATAAAGACGAAAGTGGTTAGATTTGTTCAGGTGTGTGGTAAGGCATCACCAGGGGTCTATTTATAGTACTGGTATAGATGCTGGGCAAAGCAGGATATAGGCTAAAGGACTAGATTTTGTTTATGTACCCTATGTGTCTATACATTTAAATTTAAATCACTGATCAAGGTGGGTAGGTTCCAGTTGAGTAATGGCTTAGTATGTGGACAGAATGTTGTCTCAGTGGAAGTCACCATCCAGGAGTTTTACCACAGTAAAATTATTTAGATTTTGCATGACTTTATTACATTCGACCAAACAAAAACGAAAATAAGCCTTGATGTGGTAAAATTATCAAGAAAACGGATTCAAATCTAAGTAACTTAACACACCAGGCAAGTTAGCCGTGCGGTTAGGAGCGCACAGCTGTGAGCTTGCATCCGGGAGATAGTGGGTTCAAATCCCACTGTCGGCAGCCCTGAAGATGGTTTTCTGTGGTTTCCCATTTTCACACCAGGCAAATGCTGGGCAATTTGCCGCACTTTTAAATATTTGTTATAATTTCGTTGCTAGCCGCTGTAGGGCTTAGGGCACTCGTTTCATCCCTCCCCTCCCTCTCTCTTGCCTGATGTTATCATCAGTGTATTGCCTGCTGCGTTCCGGAGTAGTTTGTTTTCTTTCACTCTCGCATCTGCCGTGGCAAATTGCCTTCGAGCGACCCCTCTTGTAGTGTATTCTTACATGAATGCATTTCCAAGAAAGTTTCTTAAGTAAATTTCATGAGGTTTATGGTGGCTTTTAGTGAAGTGTGGTGCTATAGTTTTATCTTGAATTGTAACCAAATCATTCATTGAAATGTACATATGCAAACGTTGAGGCAATTTGCTCGTGCGTGACCTCTCGCGTTCTTTAAAAGCTCACGTAAATTTACCAGATTTTGCAAAAAGATTTAATTAATTTTTACATTGAGAAAATATTGTTACTGGGTGATTAGGTTAGTATTAGTTGAAAGGCAGTTAAATAGGGTACATATTTATAATTTTATCAGAGCATTCACTGCAAAAGGAAAATTGCAGCTCAATAGAATATTAAGCATGAGCAATTTGCCTCCGCACGACCTCTCGCGTTTTAAAACGGGTGCAACCTCTCACGTGTTAATTATGGCCATGCCTGCTTCCTTCCCGTTCCTAGGCCTTGTTTATCCCATCGTCCATTTTTACACCAGACAAATGTACCTTAATTAAGGCCACAGCTGCTGCCTTCCAAGTCCTAGCCCTTTCCTATCCCTGCATCGCAAAAACCTTCGATGTGTTAGTGCAACGTGGCAGTGAACATTTCTCTCTCCCAAATGTCATAAGAGGTAAGATTTATAAGATTCCACATCCTACATTAACCCTCCATGTGACATGTAAACACCTCTTAAGTGATAAGCGACTGTAATCTCTTCGTACAAGTTTTTCTTAAAAATTCTTAAAAAATACAAAATGACAGTAAAATATATATAGTTCAGTATAAACTATAGAATGTGATTATGTAATAATATTGGGTACATACCTTGATTTATCACCCCCCCCCCTCCCATTTTTAAGTTATAAAACAAGGCCTAGGAACAGGAAGGAAGCAGGCATGGCCATAATTAACACGTGAGAGGTAGCGCCCGTTTTAAAACGCGAGAGGTCGTGCGGAGGCAAATTGCTCATGTTTAATATTCTATTGAGCTGCAATTTTCCTTTATCAGTACAACTGGTTTCACTGCCCTGCTTCCTTTCCTGCTGGTTATCATCCTATCTTTGCATGACAACTGGTTCTTAGGAGGTATGCTGGTTTTCTGTATACTTTTTGCTTATACCCTACTAACAGTATTTTGTTTTGCCTGTAGTAAATACTTTTCTGAGCACCTAATTTGGCTAGGAATACCTTTTCTGACAAGCCTTTAGTATTCTTATTTACTGTGCCAGTAAGAAAGTTTTTTTTTTTGTTCTAGCAATTTGCGGGCCAACGGCAACTTTGTGTAAAAGTGTTTGGTAAAAATATGATAACCCTTATTCAGCAGATTGCATTTTGTCAGTTATTACTATTAAGCGTATGGAATTTACAGAATGGACAAGTATATACAATATTATACAAGAGAAAAACCTTCAAAGAATACATGGTAAGTAGGGAACAATTACACATGGATATCTAAATTGTTTATCCACTGCACTAGGAATTCTGAGATATCAGCAAAGTCTTTCCGGTCTCCACCATAAGCACGCAGAGGGCATTCGTCCATTATATGATGCATGGTCTGGACTAAAGCACCACAGTCACACGCTGGAGATTCCCCGAAACCCCACTGGTGAAGGGAGAATGCAGATCTTCCACAATTAGTGCGATACCTGTTTATTGATGCCCACGTTCTTCTTGGCAGACTGAAACCAGCTGGAGCGTGGTTTGGATTAAAGAGGCTTGGCCACTCCGGAGCTGTACGAATCCATTGTTCTTTTCATTCCTCTTTTAAATTGAAGCCAGCATCCATTAGATTCTTAGCTGTTTTCATTGGTGGCTTACTGGATTTCAGCCTTTGTCTCCAGAGATCTGCAACATCTCTGTGGATAGGTAGAGTTGGATTGGACATGATCTTATCATATTCTTGAACAAGGGCTCTTGAACGTCGCAGGCTTGGTGGAGCAATGTGGGACAGGACTGGCAACCAGTGCATTGCAGTAGGCTTCAGAGTACCAGAGATGATACACATGGTGGTGTTAAGTTGTACATTGACTTTCTTCAGGTGACAACTATTAAGCCATACTGAAGAGCAGTATTCAGCTGCAGAATACACGAGGCCAAGCCCAGTGCGTTGTAATGTGTCCGCTGAAGCACCCCATGAAGTTCCACACAATTTAAACAGAATATTATTACGCGATCTCAACTTAGATCCGAGGTTTTCAAGATGCTTTCTATAAGATAGGGTTCGGTCAAGCGTTACCCCGAGGTACTTTGGATTAGGATTGTGCTTTAGCACTGAGCCATTGAAGCATACTTGGAGTTTTGTATTAACCAACTTGTTGTGGAGATGGAAGCAAGCAGATTCTGTCTTATTCACGCTGGGTTGTAGTCTCCAGTTTCGGAAGTAACAGCTAAGTGTATTCAGGTCAGACGTCAGGATGGCCTCGGCATGGCTGAGATCTGGATGTTGGATGGCAATGGCTAGGTCGTCTGCATAAGAAAATTTTAATGATTTTGTCTCGGGCATATCCGATATGTAGAGATTGAATAGAAGAGGTGCCAATACTGATCCCTGGGGAAGGCCAATTTTTAGTTTCCTAAGACGACTAATGTCATCATACATGATGACACGGAAGAGCCTTTCGGTTAGCACATTGTTGATCAGTGTGGTTACAGTTTTGCAAGGGATAACTCGTTGCAGCTTCAACATCAACCCTTGCCTCCACACAGTATCATATGCAGCCTTTATATCTACAAAGACTACAGATGTTTTAGTACCCCTTTGAAAACCAGCTTCAATGTGAGTTGTTAGTGCTAGCACCTGGTCAACACGGCTTCGGTTCTGCCTGAATCCAGCTTGCTCTACTGGGATCTCTTCATTAATGGCTGAACTAATTCTATTGTACATAAGTCTCTCAAGGAGTTTATAGCAAATGCTCAGCAATGCTATTGGTCGGTAGCTATCGACTTGGTCTTCCGGTTTACCGGGTTTCAGAATTGCAATGATCTTGCTTACCCGGAATTCATATGGGAGATGTCCAGACGATAATATATTAGAGTAGAATTTAGCCAACCAGAGCCTTGTGTTTGGACCACTATGTATCAGAAACCCAGGAAATATCCCATCAAAGCCAGCAGCTTTACCTGGTTTGAGGCTTTTAATAGCAGTATCTACTTCCAGATGTGAAAATGGTTCCGAGTGTATAGAGTTCTCCTGCAAGTTGCTTTTCTGTTGTGTGAGCAACTTCTTTACTTGGACAGTATGTTTCTTATCAGAGGGTGCTCATGACATATTAACAATATGTTCAGCTATTAGGTTGGGGGTGATGCAACCATTTCTCTTGTGGCAGGTTCTGTTTCTGGTAAGTTTCCTGAGAAGACTCCAGGCTTTTCTGCTAGACTGTTTGAAGTCCATAGTCTCAACCGTATTGTTCTACTTCTGCTGTCGAGATTCATCTAAACTCTGTAACAGAGCACTTGCTATTTCAGGATCTCCACCCTGTAAATACTCCTCATAGAGTGTCTCACAAGTTTAATTCCATCCAGGGATATACTCTTTCTGCAGCCCTCTTGGAATATATTTCTTGGCAATTGAGAAGTCTAGCAAAACTCTCGTAGTTAGACTGAATAGGTGGTATGAATCGGACACATTTGTCAAGATCTTCTGAAAAGCAATTCCACTTGGCTTTATTGAAATTCCAGTGTGGTCGAGGTGTGCTTTTAACCAAAGGTATTTGTATTCCTGTAGTTATCATGACAGGTCTGTGTTGACTGTGGGGAAAGTTTTCTGTTACTTTCCTTGTAGTAGGCAGGACAATACCGTTTACATCTTCAGTGACACAGCAAAGATCAGGTTTGTATTCTCTCTTCCAACGGGCTGACTTAAAGGTTCCTCTATCTCTCACATCGAAAACCAAGTGTAGATTATTAGCTTCAGCCCAGGTGACTAGTTGAGAGCCACATTCATCTGTATCATATTTTCAGTTGATCCCTATACATGGATCGCTGATGGCAGCTCTCCGCTGCAAGAGAAAGTACGCCAAGTTGAGCGCGCGGTCCGCCATGTTGGTGTACCCATCCTAGAGCTCTCCTTTTGGGGAAGCAATGATAATATAATCAATTTTAAATCGCAATTAATGGCGCATTGGAATAATTAAAATTATAGGGGCATGTTCACTCAAAGCATAAGGACATTGGGAACAATGAAACGTCATTCTGAGGTCAGTAAATCTCCGGAATAGCAATAAAAATTAGTGTATAATAATGGTCGACAAATATTAACTTAGGTGCTGAATACATGCAATTAGCGATCGGTAACACAATACGAATGAAAAAGTTTCTGGAATCACTGTTGTAAATTGTATAATACATGTATGCCACGAAATTATGCATTCTTAAGGGGAGGTATGACTGAATTTTTCGTATTTTGAGCCAAAAACTCTGTTTTTCTTTTTATTCATACAAAAATAGCCCAATTCTTCCTCTTTCAAAAAATGTTTTTATTTTAGTCATTCCGGCTTGTTTAAAGTTTCTAGAAGACATGTAATATGAGCCCGCAGGAAATTCACAAGCCCAGAATCACATCCACTTCTCCTGTAATGGCATAATGATAGTTTACTGTGTGTTTTTAGCTGGATATTTCCTGGCGTATTTGCTGTTATACACCTGGGCATGCTGACAGTCACTTGTTTGCTACGTAATCAATACAATTATGTTATGTTAGGAAATATTTTAATTTGAACTGACGGAGAGAACGTTGTACCTCTTCCAAATAGTACTCAATTTATGTCTGCCACACATGTATACTTTGACAGTTTAAATATATTATGTATCGTATTTGTATTATTTATTTACATTTAGGAATTCGTATTTGTGTTAATCGTAATAGCACAAGCATAGCTCCCTTGTTTGTTTATATTTTACTAACATGCAGAAGTAACACGTGGTTTCAATTCAGCGAGTGAAATATCCAAACTAGTGATTTTTCATTGATGCGTTTCACCTTAATTTCTTTGTAAATGTGTGATTTATAGCGTAGAGTTCATAGAGCGTCGTTTTAGTGTTTAGAAAAGTGGTAATTATAGTGTTAACCACGTAAGTCCTAATCACGCCACCGTAAAGCTTAACTGATATGTGAACACACCCAAATATTACTGATATATAGTGATACTTAACACTTTTCATACAAAAAGGAAAAAAAAAAGTATTCCACGGGAATAGAATTTGTTACCATCTTGAATAGTTTAAATCAATCATAAGGAACACACTTAAATCGGGATTTAAAGACACTCCGTAATGCTCTTCTTATGGAAGACCTACTTGTTTCGCCCTACGTCAGCTAATCACTCAGAGCTTGATGTTGGTGCCTCTGCGACCTCTGTATCTGTATACTGAAAGGAACTAAGCATAAACAAAGCAAGCGCACTTCTTGTGGTCTACTGCACCATGCGCGTGCTGCCATCTTACTACGCCAGTCATCTTCTATTCGGCTTACTGCTACCCAACCTACCAGCCATCCATGTATAGAGATCAGTGGTTGATCCATAACCACTGTCTGAGTAAACGGATCATTTCCTACAGTTACATGCATTATATATTTTAAATCACTATCACATAATTCAAATTTTTTGATACCGTATCTAGCATGTTTTTTGTTCGACATATACTGAATAAACACATTTGTTTTCTTTATTCCAATGAGCGATTCAACGATTTACAGGTTCTAACTAGGCACATAATGTTCTTTTAGTTGGTTATTTATGTAGTCATAAAATGCCCTAATTTTGTACCAAGGGTCATAGTCTGCGTGGTTACGTGGTACTGCATGTTTCGAGTTGAAATGGATCATTGAACTGACTGCTTGAAATCTATTTATGGACATTGTGTTGGAAAAGAAGGCAATGTATCTATTTTGTTCCATACTCCAATAATCAGCAACATTTTTCATCCTAATCAAACCCATATTAAAGATCAATGAAACATGTTTCTTCATCTCAGAACGAGTTACCTCAACCCATTTTTGAAGCTGAGAAAATTATTTCATGTCACCTGATTCTCTTTTGTTTTTTTAGAGTATTGTTGGCATATGCATTAGTTTCTCTGACCAACATGTCCCAGATGAAGTTAGTTAAAAATAAGTAAAAATATTCTATGGGTTTATAGTTTCTGGGAGGACAGTTTTTATGCCTACATTCCTCGCAGTAAACTTATTCTCAGTCTTTAGTCCTGGTTCCGGTGGTAGAACATGAACCCAATTTGAATGGGGGTAATCTATGTACAAGAGGAATAGAAGACCTGGTACACTAGAATCACTGTCAGTAGTTGACTCACCACCATCAGAATGTACAAAATCATCCTCGCTTTCTGACGAGTCATCACTCAACGAAACTGCTTCTGGTATTTCGTCTTATTGCAAATAACTGTCATCACTGAAAACATAATCGTCGTAATCTTCTTCTCACATATCCCGAATGTCATCAGAACAACATGGATCGCACATTTTAGTTTATTGAAACACTAACCAATCAAGTAGAACAAAAATAGAAAACTGCCATGCTGTGTGGCGCTTCGAGCGACTGATGCTAAGATTTGTTTTAGACAGTACATAAGCAAAAAAAAAAAACCTATTCGATAATTCAGCTACATGAATCGAAATAGCCAGTGAACTTAACTATCGATTAGTGCAAAGTTCGACGATATTCATTAAACGGTTGCCTAGCAGCACGACTCTAAAAATTAGTTGTTAATAACTAATTTATCATTTCATAAAGGCATAAATGAGTCGTTATTATCGACTCATATCACTTGGAGGGTTAAATATTACAACTGATACTTATGCTCTACCATTATCTTAATTCAGAGGATGTAGAAATAATTTGCTAGTAGGCCTACTCATTTGCAAAATAAATAAATAAATTGCACACCATGTACAAATTGTGCAAATACAATTAAGGTTGCCTCACAGTATCGCTATATGCTGATGTGTGTACCATTTGGTTCAATGCTGATTGCGAGCATGGTAGTGCCACTAGGGATTGTATATATCTCCCCCTTATTCATACACTCACAAGACCAAATAAGGCCTCAGACGCAGTGTGAGCCACAGAGCTAAGTCTGGTGAACATGCAGCATGCCCCAGTAGCATATTTGATAAGTTTGTGATCAGCTACGTGAGTTTGAGAGAGGCTGCATCATCAATAGAGCATACCTGCCAACTTTCCCGATTTAGGCGGGAGACTCCCGATTTTTGACAGTTTTTCCCACCTCCCGATTATTCTATGATTTCTCCCAATTTTAACTTATTTTTTTGTGAACTTTAAACATTTGTTTTCAAATCCTGCCATTTCAGCTTTTTTACGCCAGTGGCCAGAAGTCCTTCGCTCGTTGGCCACTTTTAAACGAAATATCGACATTTATTAATGCGAGAAATGTGCGTGAATGTGCGATGTTTGTTGAAACTTGTATATCCCGACGTGTATATCGATTGTCAATCTCTCGTTCTCGCGTGCTATGTTCGTGTTCGTCAGTCTATTTTACAAATCATCACTCTCATTTTTGGTCCGTATTGAAAACCGCGATCTCGCTTATTTTACAAAAGGAGTACATTTATTGTTCAACCTATACACTACAATCAATACCACGTCATGTGGTTAATTAGATAGAAAATCTGAATATTATGGGGACATGTTTCGCCCTTCTTATTAATTTAATCTTAAAAAAAACATTGTTAAAAGGACAATGACATTTATAATTTGTAAAAATTGAACTGTGCTTTCTTATGATATTAACTTTACAAAATAGTGGTTATAAAATATGATGTTGGGACATTCAGCACCTGCTAAAATTATTGTAAACTAATTTAAAATCATGTATGAAAGAGAATTTGTGTCGATATAAAGTTCTCAAAATGGCACATGTCTGGTACTGAAGTGGATCCTCTTCGTTATAAAAGTCAGCATATATTCGCTGCGGTAGTTGCCAACGTAAACTTGAGGGTGAATTTTGTTTATATTTTGCGTTCCAACATTAAAAGATTGGTTAAGAGAAAAGGCGAATGTTATGATGTTATCCTCAGTAAGTTGATTGGTCTAAAATATTATCTGATATAACCGTTGCAAGATGTCACAAGTGAACTATTTAGTGCAAGTGGAAAGGTGTGGGTTTTTTTTTTTTTTTTTTTTTTTAAAGACTTCATTTGTGATGTACAATATGATGTTTTATTTATTATGACCTAACCTGTACTGTGTAAGATTGGTGACTTGTGCATTTGTAAATAGTAGAATTCTGTTCTATATTTCCTGGAAGGATCCAGAAAGTTACATGAATGATGGAACAGGGTGTGTTGTTTTGTGGGTAATGTATTCTAGAAAATATTTCTGACTATTCTGGAAATACGACATTCGCGATCAGGCATATTCTAGAATGTTAGTCAAAGTTCGCGATCGAAAGTAAGGTTGTGATTGGTGAGTCTAGGTGGTGATAGGGAACTCGTGCACGCTGATTGGCTGCTCCAAAGGCCGGAATTTCCTATATATAGTGAGCGAGGCAGTGTTCGAATTAATTCTGTATCCTGAATTCTGTCGGTCTTGGTCTATCTGTCTGCGAGCAGCCTATCTGGTTGACGTCCCCCGGTTTCCGGGATGGCACTCTCCTCGGGTAAGCACTCTTGAATTCCATTCCAGCTAAAATTTCCGCAATGTTCCGATTTGCGTTTCATACAGGAGTCTGCCCTAACCTCGCCTAGATTCACCAAATTAGTTACTTATGACGCCTTAGTTTTTCAGCTGGGCTTACCTGTTCGTTTCCGAGGCATTCCCATTTCTTATTTCACTAAAATATGTAGATTGTAGTTTATTATTATTTCCCTTGGGCTTTGCCTCTGGTAGTTCGGTATCACTTGAGGTACGCTAGATTTAGGATAACCTGTTTCACATCACTGTAAATTGCGTTGTACAACTGCATTAGTAACTAGATGTATAGTTGATTTGAAATTTGAATTTACACTGCTACGAAATAAGCTATGTATATCACTGAACTTATAGCTCGTAACTTGGAATTGTATTTGGAATGTATTTGTAAAATTATTTTTTAAATAATATTTTTCAAATCTAAGGATCACGGCGATTTATTTCGGAATCCGCTATCTAAGCCATGTCCATGCCTTTGGTAGGTTCCCAGCCTTTTTCATCTTCCCGGTTTGTTGTTCACTAGTTGGCCGTACTGATATTTACGTACATGTTTTGTTGGAGATCCGCGAAATGCCAGCTACTGTTTTTCAGAGTGTGTAGTGATTTCTTATATTGTGTAGTTTGCTCTTACCTTCCCCTTTTAACTCTGTTTGCGCCTTGTTTTGTGTTACCACTGTAGTAGAGGTAACAAAAAGATTGGTTAAGAGAAAAGTTGAATGTTATGATGTTATCCTCAGTAAGTTGATTGGTCTAAAATATTATCTGATATAACCGTTTTAAACAGATGTTAGTGTGCTGATTGAAACTGCTATGAGACAAGTTTATTTAGAGTATTTGAAGGTTATGTTTGATTTTCACGTTAAAATGTAGTCCTAGAAGATGTGGAACATCGATGAACAGTGTGTGGTTATATCAAATGCCGTATGTACATCTATCTTACTGTATTAGCAGCGTTGGCCTGTCTGGAGTTCGTACTTCGCGTGTTGTAACGATTACAACATTAAAAAGAATATTTCTGTACCTGTTGTGACACAGTAATGAGGGGAAATGCAAGTTTTAATTTTCCATAATTTGTCGTCTATATGTATGGATGTACGTACATACGTATGCGCATCACAAGAAAATGGCTGAGGAGAATTTAATGAAAAACGGTATATAAAGTCGGGGAATAAGTCGCTACAATCTAGGCCATAAATAATTTTATTCACGCTGAGCAAAATGGTAGTTTAGGGGAAGGCCTAAAATGTAATTCTGAAATATGTTTTTATTGGCCCTGTACCGGGCGGTACACCTCTACACCGTTTATTTAAAAGTTGCGCCAGTTGAAACTCCTCTTCTGGAGGAAGGTTGAACTTTATCTACTCTATTAATTCTCTACTTTCTCAGAAGATGTCACCACGTGGAAAAATTTTGAGTTTTTGAACTGTGTCACTTTTGATGTGTTTTTGTTTAGCTTGAAGTAAGAAGTGTGAACTTTCTCTTCTAGAGGACACTACTGAAGATCAACAATAGTGCAACCTAGTGCGGAGTCAAAGAACTATTTTATTGAAGAAATTTTCATTTCAAATGTTTGTTCTTTGCTAAATTTCTTTCTGTTATTGTTTAAGTTGGCTGTATACCCCTCTCTTTCCCCTTGTTTTGCATGTAGCCAATCCCGAATTTCTTAAATTAATTTCTATCCAATCAGGGGTATCTTCCCCCAACTTGAATCGATTGCGGGGTCCTAGCCAATAAAACGTTGTGGGCGGGTGTTTTCATTCCCCTAACGCCTAGAACCTTCCACGAGAGGTTATAAACTGCTGATTTTTGGGTCTCCGGGCCACTTCTGTTCCATCTTTCAGTGTATTAAGTACATCGCAGGAGGCGGGTAGCGCCTCTTTCTTCTGCAGCGGTCAACAATAAGGTAATGGCCGATTAATAAATTCTTTCTTTTCTTGCTCAGCAGTTTAACTCTCGGGGCGGGTGCGAAGCGTTCTGCCATGTAACCTTTTCCTAAAATGTAACTACTCTTTTCTTCGATTCTCTTGTAAAGCTACATTCTGGGATAGAGAGTGCTAACCCTCTCGAGCTCCCACTCATATTGTTTTGAGGTGAACTTATTTTTCTCAACCTATTCTTCGATAATGTAAAACAAATTGTTCTTTTCTAAGTCACCTCTGTAGTATGGGATTAGCCCTTGCATCAGTGGCCTAAGAGCCAAAGTAGGTCTTATAATCAAAGTGTATTAGGAGTGCAAGTTCGCCTCCTCTCAAATTGTTTTAGAGGTCATTTAATTAACCTGCTTTTCATTTAATAGACCTCAGTAGATTGGGTATTTTACCCCTGTGTTTATGTCCGTTGACGGACAACTTGAAGGTGGAGCTTGGTGTGGCCTGGGAAAGGCTTAAATGAAAGAGCGAGTGGCTCTTTTGGAAACGGAGTGTTGTGTGCCTCGAGGAGGCTTTACTGTGTAATTTGGAGCAAGTGCTCCAGGGTTTGATTGGGGTCTTCTGCCCCTTTGTTAAAATTTGTATATCGGAAAGTTGGGCTAGTTGCTCAAAAATTGTGAACTCAGGGCTCGAAGCCCGAACTCTGTAACCCCTGCAATTGTACATTTCAAATTGTGTTTCGGCTACTAAGTACCTGTTCTTTGTTATTACTTAATATTGAAAAGAAAATATAACCTTGTTAAATTTTACGTTAACTTTGATTCCGTAGTTTGAGACCCATTCACGCCCGCACCTTCTTACACCTCTACCTACCATCAAAACGCGGTAACAGGCCCTATTGATAAATACTACATAACTAAAGTAATATATTATTAAATTTCGTATCGTTTATGTGTTATACATTTTTACCGTACTGGCTATGATAAGAGAGATTCATGAATTTGGATTTTTGTTGCCAAGTCCATATCAGCGCCGAGGTATGAGAAAATGGGAGAACAGAATTTAATGAAAATCGGTATGTTAAGTCGGGGAATAAGGAACTACAGTCTATGCTGTACGTAATTTTATTCACCCTGTTCGAAATGCTAGTTTAGGGGAAGGTGCCAGAAATGTAATTTTTAATCGCCTATCTTCTTGGTCATGTCAAAAAGTACTACATAACAAAAGTTATGTGTATGTTGGGTATTCAGCCCGAAGGCTGGTTTGATCCTCTACAGCTCCACCAACAGCTGTCATAGATAGCCTAGGTGTCACTGAAGAGCCATACTAGGGAAGTGCGGAGTGAGGTAGTTTCCCGTTTCTTTCCTCACTGAGCCAGAAGTTGCTATTGCATATCAGTCTGCCAAGCCCACTGAAATGCATGCACCAACCGACCCTATGAGCGATATTTTCACACCATTCAGAACAGGGACTGGCTGCATAAGGATTGGCATTACTGGCATCGCTCATACCTCGGTTACTTTCATATTGTCAAAGCCAAGGATGAGACTGAGACAGGTCAATGAAAGTAACAAATTTATTCTAGCTCATATCAGAAGACATAGTGCACTGTAAACACTACATCCTGCCAGAGAATACAATTTCTGATTATTTATGTTTTATTCAGTTTTACTGTACCAACTATATTAAAATTAAACTGTGAAGATTATTATAAGAATGAGAAAAAAGTCATGAAGGAACGATCGCTTGAATAACAACACAAGAGGGAGTCATGAAAGAAAGAACGATTCGCTTTACATTAGAAGTAGCTGGGGAGTTAGATCTCACTGTCTTTAACATGCCATTCCTCTGGTTCATAAATTTTCTGATACTGCTGATACGTAACACACTGGATCATCATAGTATTCCAGCTATTCGATCCCCACTCTGGGGCAGTGATTGGAATGAGAAATGTGCACACTTAAACGGAATAATTACACGTGAGTGTTCGTGGCTGTCTGGTCCTGGTCATTCTAGCTCTGGAACTTTGAATGGTTGGATCGACACCATAGTACGTTTAGTTCTTTTTAATTTTATAGAATGTTTCATATGACAGGATTGCTTTTAATCACATTTGTACTGACGTCATTGTAATGACGTATGTTGACACTTCAGTTGAGAAAACTGTAAGGACAGTTTCTGTGAATTCCGTAGCAAAGCACGGGTACATCAGCTAGTTATTTGATACAAATAGCATTGCGCTTTGCATAATCGTTCGGAACCTTGATGCAATATATTAATCTATGTGTTTGCTAAGTAATGGCTTCTAAGTGCATGACTGATTCACATGTGTGGAGCATGAGTTAATGCTATTTTTGGAAATATTATCAGAGACCGATCATCTCACCCACATACTTCCTGTGAGGGAATAGAAAAGTATAACTTTTAGCCTTGTAGCCTCGTGTAGCAACAGTCGGGTTTTGAGACAAATCGTGTTATAAATATATCATAGTACTCTACTATGCAAGATGTAGAATAAGCAGTTTTGACCAATATTGTATCTCCTGATTTCTCCTTATTTTCATATCAAAATCTCGTAATTGTTGGTTTTGTAAAGTTGGTAGGTATGATAGGGGCAGGATTTATTGGTACTAAAAATTAGTGTTGGGGAAAACAGTTGCTATTAGACAACGGTTGCGCGGAGGCAACTGCTTTATAAAACGGTTGCAAAATAATGTACTCGTACCAATGTGTATACAAATGAGGTAGTGAATCAACCGCAGCAATGTCTCATGACATTTGCTGTACCGGCCAGCCAGTGATTCATCATTGCACATACAAACTGATATAAAATAGTGCCGTGAATTCATTTACATATTTCACAGTCGTACAGCATAACCGTTGGATATATAAAGATAACACTGTAACCAAGAACACAATTTTCCAACCACGGTGAACCAAACCAATAAAATGACAGCTTTTTTCTTGGAAAACATAAAATTCTGAAATTTTATGAACAATGTGTAAAACATTATATTGTGTTAAAATTTGAATTCGATCAGGTAAGTTTTCGGAGACAGGAAGGTGTCGGAATTTCGTTTTGCAGGAGTTCTTTAATGTGCCAGTAAATCTACCGACACGAGGCTGACGTAGCATTTTCAGATACCACTGGACTGAGCCAGGATCGAACCTGCCACATTGGGCTGAGGTTAAGGTGGCTCCAGGTATCAGTAACCAAGTCTGTCTCCAGAGAGGTCCAGCAGCTTGTAGGCTGATCGATGGTCTAGAAAGCGGCATGTTCCAGGCATGTTCCACCATCCGAGCCGTTGTGAGTGTCTTCGTCATTAGTATTAGTTTTTAATGATAAATGTTACGGCATCTAATGATCCATTAGTTCTGTATTTAATGACTGAGTGGAGTGTTTAAGGGTTGCTATAACTAAAAAAATGCTCGGTTAACTGTACCTTGCAACACTCAAGCCATTGAATCTGGTGTAGCACTGTATTCTCATTCTGGTTGATGTAAGGCGCAATAGCCAGTAGCTTCACAATTAAGTATTTATTTATTTTCCACCTAGTCGATACAATGATTGCTTAAGGCAATTTTTAATGGTCAAAAGTGGTACATGTTTCGTATATTATCAACATCTTCAGCCACATAACACTGTTTAGATGAAAAATATATAAAATTGACAAAGTAATGCTTTAGAGGAAGTGTCCTTATGTCAATCTTATGTTAATTTTAAGGACACTTCCTCTAAAGCATTACTTTGTCAATTTTATATATTTTTCATCTAAACAGTGTTATGTGGCTGAAGATGTCGATAATATACGAAACATGTACCACTTTTGACCATTAAAAATTGCCTTAAGCAATCATTGTATCGACTAGGTGGAAAATAAATAAATACTTAATTGTGAATCTATTGAAGTGCGATATGGACCATGAAGCTGATTTTATGTAATAGCCAGTAGCAGCGCAGCTCTCCAGAATGGCCTACCTGGCTTGTGAGTTATTCTAGTTTCATTGGCAAACCCTGTATTCAATAAATGAACCGATTGCGAACGAGGGTTTTGTACACTTACTGCTTGTGGAACTGTGCTAGTGAAGAACGCAACAGCAGAGCGGCACTGCAACTGCAAACTGTTATTTTCGTGCAATGGTTTCATTCAACAACTGTTGTTGCGTTGTATCTGTCCCAGCTCTACTAAAAATAACCAAAATAGGCACCATTGTGTAAAATAGGCAAATAGGCATGAAAAGATTGCTGATAATTTTAGTACACTTAGTGACTATGGAAGGAATTTAGAAATAACAAATTTTCAATATGTTCATGTGACAATCATGTTCTCTTGTCATGAGAAAATATTTCTGTATTGTGAGGAGAATATCTCGGTGTAGCATGAAGTGATGGGACCAAACTTCAGTGAAGGCAGTTCATCTGCTCCACTGTCCAGCTCCTTGGCTGAATGGTCAGTGAAGTTGCCTTCGGTTCAGAAGGCGCTGGATTCGATTCCCAACATCATTAAACAGCTATTTCCCCTGGCTCGGGGATTGGGTGTTTGTATGGCTTGGACCGAGGTCGATAGCATCAGTCGCTTAAGTGCAGCCAGTATCCAGTATTCGGGAGATAGTAGGTTCGAACCCCACTGTCGGCAGCCCTGAGAATTGTTTTCCGTGGTTTCCCATTTTCACACTAGGCAAATACTGGGGCTGTACCTTAATTAAGGCTACGGCCACTTCCTTCCCACTCCTAGTCCTTCCCTGTCCCATCGTTGCCTTAAGACCTATCAGTGTCGGTGCGACGTAAAGCAACTAGCAAAAAAAAAATGGCTTGGGGATTGAGTGATTGTACAGTCTACAACATACCTCCAACTCGCACACCATACACAACACTATCCTCCATTACAATAACATGCAGAATAATCACACAAAATTACCTGCTCCACCTACCTCACCTCGTAGTACTTTGGCTAATTTCACTATCTCTTTTCACCCTGGATTTTGTAGCAGGATCCCTGATAGCAGCTACCTTCCCCTAACTGTTTTTTGCAGTCCTAATGGACTCCACAAGGGGCATGCCACTCTTCGCAACTTTTTGATGGCTCCTGGCAGATTGCTGAAGTTGCGACCGTCTGAATCGGTGACTGAGAAAAACATTGAAGCTGTGAGGAAAATGTTGCAGCAAGGGAGGCGGTTGACATATCGGCAGGTAGAAGAGACCCTCCACATCCCTGCACCAGCTATTCATTCAGTTCTACACGACCATCTCCATGTTAGAAAGGTTTGTTCCCTTTGGGTGCACCATTCACTTTCAGAGGAACAAAGGGCACATCGAGTGAAATGGTGCCGAAAAATGCTAAAACAGTTTGAAAATGGGACTTTGCGTAACGTCGGTAGCATCGTTACAGGTGACGAAACTTGGCTTTATTATTACGATGTCCCAACAAAATCCCAGAACAAGGTGTGGCTGTTTGAAGATGAGGGTACTCCTGTGACTGTGCGAAAGTCAAGGTCAGTGAAGAAAAGGATGATTGCAGTATTCTTCGGTTGTGCTAGAAACACAAAGGACAGTTACTGCGAAGTGGTACAGTGAAACTTGTCTGCCTCAGGTCATCGAGGCTCTCAAGCTGCTCCGTCCAAGATCACGGCTCAACACTTGGCTCTTGCATCACGACAATGCTCCAGCATACCGTGCTAATGTAACAATGGATTTTCTTGCCAGATCAGGGTTGACTGCTTTATCACCCTCCATACAGTCCTGATCTTGCCCCATGTGACTTCGCACTCTTCCCAGAAGTGAAGATGAAGCTGAAAGGACGGCGTTTTGCATCCGACGAGGAGCTTCTGGCAGCATGGCATCAAGAGTGTGAAAATGTAACCGAAGAAAAGTGGCAGAGTTGGTTCAGTGACTGGTTTCGACGTATGGAGAGGTGTATTGAGTGTGCTGGAAATTATTTTGAAAAAAGTGTAAAGTGTTCACTCGCATTGTAAAACTTACCTAGTGCCCTTTGTTGATATACTTTAGCAAGTTTTCGAGTGAAGTAGTGTAAATGTGGCATTAGAAATCACACAGTGCTGTTTGTAGAGGGTTTCTTCTCTCCCCCCCCCCCCCCCGCGCAAAGACAAATTCGCTTTATGTTGCACCAACACTGAGTGTCCTATTAACAACTAATATTTGGTTTAATGATCCACCCAATCAGTACACTTCACTTTACACTTTACAAGTGAAAACACTCAAAATATTTTATGCATTCTTTGGTACATGTTTCCTCTCTATTTAAGACTTCTTCAGCCATAGCGCCTCAAAAATTATTTTATCTAATTAAAATATAGAATTATTATTGCCCTGTAATTTAAAATTGATGAACCCATGTCCTTATAGAATGTTTAAAAACACACTAAAATCAGTACGCACTGTTTTTCTGTAATATAGTTCACCACTATCTTAGAGAAAAGACTACATATTAAGTTAAATTCTTATTTGTACCCAATAAAAATTTAATAG
The DNA here is from genome assembly GCF_040414725.1 of Anabrus simplex. Lineage (NCBI taxonomy): Eukaryota > Metazoa > Arthropoda > Insecta > Orthoptera > Tettigoniidae > Anabrus > Anabrus simplex. Next base: position 73,588,054 of record NC_090275.1, on the reverse strand, counting down.
TCATGGCTATGGCTGACGATCCCCTTTAAAAGAGGCAAAACATGTACCATTTCATATTTTAATGAGGATTAAACCTTGGTTTTATGATTGATTGTATTGAATAGGTTTGAAGAGAAATAAATTTTATGTTATTTTATATGAATTACTTTCAGTACAGAGTTCATAATGATTCTTATAACTTGTAATGCTAAAAGTTGCGCGAGGAACTATACAAGCTTTCTTTGAAGATTTCAGAAAGAAGTTTTCTTTTCCTACATCTTGACGGGATGAAATTGTTATCATGGTACAAAAAAATCATGTCCAGTTATAAATAGCCATATGTCTAGTTTCTCATTAATGTTCTCTTTTTTGCATAATTCTTGTTTTGTAACCCAGTAATATATTTTATAGATGGTATTTTTAATTGTATTTCAAATATATGTGAGTATACCGAGTCTATAAGGGCTCTCTTCAGTGGAGGACAATTTTTAAGCATTTAAAAAAGGCTTCTTGAGGAAAACTAGCATCACTCAGTGGGTTTCAAGTGATTACAAAGAAAAGGTACTACTGTACTACGGCTACCTACTGCAGCTTACTCCTTTGCTGTAGCATTTTCCATGAACATTTGATGGAAGATACTTTTCTTAATTTACACCAAAGTCTTCTGTTACATTGTGCAGTGTCATGGTTTGGATTCCATGTTAAACTGGGAGTTCTGTGGTTATTGTCATTGTTTCAACTGTTTCGTAAAACTACAAGTGTGTGTGGTTTTTTTTAAATCTGAATGGGCATATGACAGTAAACGATGAAAATATGGAAATAACGTGATGGCTAAGTTTTGGGGAAGGAACTTCCCAAGGCTCATTATTTGGTTATCCTGAACATGTGCTTTTAAAAAACCACCTCAGCTCTTTTGGACCTACACCTTTTGTGTTCGCGCGTGACCAAGAGGTATAGCAAAAAACTGGAGGAACCAGGTGCAACCAAATAGCAGTTCATGCTAACTGAAATTTATATGAAATGCTACGCACACTGATAGAATGAATCAGTCATCACAGTGAAAAGGAATAGCATAGCTCAACTTACAGTAATGACATCACTTTTTAAAGAATAGTAGAAGCAGATGTGGTGACATTACAGTTTGTGTGGAAAAAAAAGTAATATCCTGTCATCGTTCGGGAGACCAAACAGGACATACAGAAGAGAATAATACCATGTGCAGGCTTTCTTTAAATTTATTTGATACCATTTAGTCTGCTACCATGTCAGTTTTGTTGTTCCATTTCATTCTACCAAATGGTAGAATTTTGTCAGGTAAACACCAGACATTACTAGAAATCTTTTACTTGCTGATATCATATGACATTGAGTGCCAAGTGGACTTGCTTCTACCCTTCAAAAATCCTGACTTCTTCTTCCTGTTTGAGTACACACTCTTGGAATCCGGGGACCGACACTACCATTGATCTACACAGGGATCAAGAACAAAGAACACCTGATGGTTTACAATGAACTTTGAAAGCATAACATTTGTGTACACAGTGGTGACGTTTTGTGTCACTATTGACGTTGCTGATGAAATTACAGCAAACAAGATATGGGATACATAAGAAACAACAGTGTGCATAAAATGAATTTCATTATAAAGCCCGTATTGTTGTACATATATTTAAAAGTATGGTCAAATGTTCCACCTTTACAATACTGTAAATACTATAAAATTAAACAACAGTGTGCTTAATTCAAACAGCTTGGTATTTCCATGGGCTGCCAAAATATCAGTATAGAGACATGATTTTGAAGCAGCATGGTGTAAGAAGCTGTTCTGCAGAAAAGGGCAGTCCAAGCACAATTAAAATATGATCAGAGTTTGGTAGTAGGGACGTGCAGGGCTAAGGACAAACATTGCATAATGAAGAAGCATGATAGGCAAGAACAAATAAAGACTTCGGATGGTCAGAAGAAGCTATACAAGACTGCACCTCAAAAAACGTAACTATTCAAAAGACACTGTGGTGACAGTCTTATTTGTGATCTTGTGTTAGGGAGATAGTGGGTTCGAACACTACTGTTGGCACCCTTAAAGGTGGTTTTCCATTTTCACCCCAGGCAAATTATGGGTTTGTACCTTAAGGCCACAGCTGCTACATTCGCAATCCTAGCTTATTCCCAGTCTTATGTTGCTGAAAACCTTTCATATGTTAGCGTGACTTTAATTCATTAGCTTAATAAAAGAATTGAAGTGACTCACCACGGTGTCAGACTACTTAGACTTGGCGCTTTGACGGTCGTGGCCTCCAGGCGGCCCAGAATAAATTTGTGTCCATGTCCTGCGGTGGCACACCCCAGTAGAGGTGGGATGTATGTACCTATTTACCACATGTCTCTTCTCCCAATTTTAAATTTTTGACATTGCCAGAAATTGAACCCCGGTTCTCCGAGGACAGGAGCTAATTGTGCCAACTGTTACATACAGAAGTGGACCTGGAGATTCTGACCCAGATCTGTGTTGTGATTTTCACACATATAGTGAACTATGCTTTATAAAACTGATATTTCATTATGTTGTGATCATTTAAATGTAATCATTAATACTATTATGGAGCCAGCATAGACATTCTCTGCAGCTTCCACATATTATTATATGTATTAAAATATTTTAAAACTTGTTTTTTTGATGGAAGCAATCTCGTCTCAAAGGCACTAGAACTGTGTTATGATGCAGGCACGGTGACATACCGAGTGGTGCAGGTCGGGGGTAGCGGTGATGCTGTAGATCCTCTCTCTGAGATAGTGTCTACGAGTCCTGGTTTCTCCACTGCTGCTGGAGGAGTTCAACAAGGAGTACAGGCTGTCCTAACAAGTCCAATTAATGGTGAGTTCTTAAAATAACTTTTATGCTTGTTCAGAGATTTTGTTTGTGATAAAATGTAAGAGATTTTGCGAAGCAGATTTTCCGATTTGGAATTCATCATTCGCCAGGAGCTGATATTTTTTTCATTACTGCTATGTACGCATTGAAATATGAATGTGCTTTGACCACTCCAGTTTCATTCTTGACATTTTTGTGTTTTGTATTAACTTCTTTTCAGTAGTTCTTTTGAAGCGATTGAGTGAATTAGATATTTGCTGTGGCTAATAAATGGTTTCAACATCGTAGGATATTCAGTAAGAGATACAAGCAGCATGAATGTTAAAATCCAAGTATTTATAGCAGAGTGATGTACGAGATTGTTTTGTTGGCATAAAAGCTTAATTTTTGTTAGTCATGGGTTTCAATATATCATGTGGGCCAAAATTTTCCTCATAACTAGTCCACCGAGTATATATCTAAGAACTTGATTTGTTACTATTTTTAGGTACTTTATATTTAACATGAGAAATAACATATTACTGGTATAGCAACCTACTTCACAAGAAGAAGAAGAAGAAGAATTCGGGGAGAGAATGGTTCAGAAACAGAACGGAACATAATAGAGACAAATAAAAACAACTATGCATAGCAGCAAGGCAAATGATAGCATTGGCTAAAAAGATGTCCTGGGAAAAATTTACAAAGGAGATAGAAGAAAATTATGAGAATGACAAGAAACGATTATACCGCATATTAGGTAACAGAAGGAAGCAAAAAGAAAATACATCAAAAGTCATCAACAAAGATGGAAAACCTCTGTGGGAAGAAAAAGAAGTTTTGAAAGTATGGAAAGATTACTTCCAAGATCTATATGAAGCGGAAAATGAAACAAATGAACCCAAGAAATTAGATGAAGATAAAATAAATATTACCATAACAGTGGAAGGGACGAATAAACGATCAGATGAAATAGGAAGAGAAGATCTACAAATGTCGGATGTAGAAAAAGCTGTATTAGAAATGAAAAATGGCAAAGCACCTGGAATAGACATCACAGTGGAAATTATTAAAGCTGCAGGACCTATTGGAATGCAGTGGCTGTATAGAATAATGAAGATAGTATGGACTGACGGAGAGATTCCTGATGATTGGACAAGGGCAGTTATTGTATCTATTTTTAAAAAAGGTAATAAAGCACTTTATGAGAACAACAGAGGAATTGCATTACTGTGTCATTGCATGAAGATTTATGCAAAGATAATCTTACAAAAAATCAAGAACAAGATAGATTCACAATTAAGAAAACAACAAGGATTTAGACCTGGAAGATCAGCTATTGATGCCTTATTTACAGCTAGACAAATAATAGAAAAGAAATGGGAATTTGGGAAAGACATCGCAGTTGCATTCATAGACTTGGCTAGAAGAGAAAAGATATGACAAGGGCTGAATAGAATGGAATTGTCAAGAGAAATGCAATTCAGAATTAGAAACATGTATAACAAATGTCTGAACTGTGTTATAATAGATGCAAAAAAAAAAAATCAGAATGGTTTAGGACAGAGGGGCTCGGCAAGGAAGTGTACTTTCACCAGTGCTCTTTAATATAGTCATGGACAACATTATGAGGAAAGTTCACCAAGGGTCAACAGCAAATGATATGAAAGTCATAGTATATGCAGGTGATGTAATGATATGAGAAGAAAATTAACAAAAATTGGAAGAACAACTAAATACCTGGTAGAGAGCAATTGAAAAAGCAGGCATGGAAATAAGTTTAACAGAAAGTGAGGTAATGAAAATCAGTAGAGAAAAAAAAAAAAGAAGGATGTTACATGTATTGGAAAAATTCTTAAATGCTTTTAAATACCTAGGAAGTAAGCTAACTGGGAAAGGAAACATCAAGGAAGAAATTTCGGAGAGGATAGGAAATTGCTCAAAATTTTATTGTGTATCAGACATAATTAGAAATTGGAAAGTACCTACGAAAGCAAAAATCATGATATATAAATCGTATTATTTGCCAATATTGACCTATGGAGCAGAATGTTGGACTTGGGGCAAAAAAAGATCTGACTAGATTACAAACGACAGAGATGTGCTCTCTGCGAGGTATCTTGGGTAGAACAAGGAGGAACAAGATAAAAAATGAAACCATACGAAACATGCTACAGATCAACCCCTATGGAGAGAAATAGGCTGAAATGCTTCGGCCATACCAAAAGAATGGGACAAGAAAGATTACCAAGAAGAGCTCTGGAATGGACAGAATTTGGAAGACCACGAACAAGATAGAAGGATCAGGTGGAGGATGACGTAAATCGGAGAGGACTACAGTGGCAGACAGTGATGAACGATAGAATGTGGGGAAAAAGAGAAGATTGGAAGAGGCTCTGTGAACGACCTGTATAAGCAGAATCGTATCAGGAAGAGGAAGAAGACTGGTACAGCACTTAATTATGTTTCCCTACATACCTTTTTGTGACTTTACCGTACTGCAAACGTTTCTCAGGGCTACCAAGTGCATGCAGGGCAGTGACAAATCTACATCACAGCACTTCTTCACATTTACATCCCTTTCTGTTCATTAAATTCTCTTTGTCCGTTTGTATTTATGTTGTCTAAACTGAGCTCAGTTTACTACTTTTTCCCATTTGTTTCATTCTCTGTGGTTGGTAGTACTGTAAAAACAAATGCTGAAGCAGCATTTTTCTCCCCCTCTCTTGTCCTTTACTTCCTCATAAACCCTACATCCAACAAACCTGTCACATACTGTATGTTATATTGTGATTTATTTTTTTTACCACCAGGCAAAGATGAAAGAAAACGTGATAATTTTTTTAAATGCAAGTGATAAAACTTTTCATTAATATGTGAATACAGGTCTTATAAAAACTGAAAGAAGAATGGATCCTCTGGAATGAGTTTGTTTTTATAGGTTTGTTTTGTTCAAAATATCTAAATTTTGGAAATCCATTCAGTGGATGTCGCTGTGGTTCAGATTCTATGTGAAACTGGAGGGGGGCCCATTGACCTTTGATATTAGGCCCCGTTAAACAACAAGCATCATCAACAAAACTGGAGGTGGCCTGGTTATGAGCACATTTTTCAACAGCCATGTGGAACTACAGTAAAACCTCGTTAATATGTTTCTGCAGCAGACAAGGAAGAAGAATGTGTTAAGTGATAAAACTGAGTACACAAATAAAACCTATCCAACAGGGATGTGGAAACGCTGGACATGATTTATTTTTTCCGATATGATGGCATTTGGAAATGGAAAAGCCATCCATCTAATTTTTGATCTGATGATGGCATTTTACGTTGTGTATCTGCGAGTACAGTGAAAATTATATTCACCCTTTCTAAAGATAAGAGGAGAATATTGAAAGGTGTGAAAAAGGTGTTAAAATTTGAATAAATGTTCCACCTATTCAATACCAAATGTTAGTTGACACCATGTTATTTACAGTACCGGTTTCGACACGACACATATGTGTGTCATCTTCAGCCTAAAATTGCTAAATGAGCGAGTAACATATTATGTTACAGTTGTCAAAGTACATACAATATGATTTAAAATATTATATAACAACAATTTCACACTTAAAAATGAGGAATAAGTAAAATATATGGTGATGTTTCACAACGCATTGCAAGCGTAATAGTCACTTGTGATTATAAAACTGTTAATGATGTCACACATTCAGTGTTGAGTTGATAATGAGTTTAAAATCTTGATGTACTCATTAAATTGTTGAAGTAAGATTAAAGTCCATTTCTCTGTTGATGTTGGTAAAGGTGTAGATCAAAGTCCAGTTGTCTATGTGATGATTGTTTATAACCGTCACGTAGTAAATGGTGGATTGAATATGGTTTTAGTTGGACTAAGGTTGTCTCAGTTCAATGTGCACAGTGAAGGCTAAAACGAAGAAAGGGAGCTAGTTAGATGAGTAAATTACTTAGATGGGGCAAGACAAATTCGTGGCCGTGGGTAAAGAAATAAGGGACTCACCTTGTTCAGCGTGCTTTGTTGTTCCCGTCGTATATTTCACCATTAACGAAAACATATACAGTACAGTATAGTCAATGTCAGTCAATGTCTTCAAGAAACACAACACCACAATTTCATACAGAACCAACAATAGAAACATGGAAATAGTGCATAACTCCAAGTCACTAAACAAAACTGACATTTTTGAAACGTCAGGCGTATGTCGGTTTAAATGCAATAACTATGTATCTTCATGTATTGGGCAAACCGGAAGAAGTTTTGAAGTCACTTCAATGCCATCAAGTACAACAGGTTATCGGCATTAGGCCAACATATGACTCAAAACATAGTTTCAGCACTATAGATCAGGACATAGAAATTCTCAACAATATAAACAAAGGCCCCATACTAGACGTTACAGAAATTGTTTTATTCATTTGGATCAATTTTTCAACCCCAATCTAAACCTTAATTAAATTTCTGAAAAACCAAACATCCGTTTCGACTTTTTAATCAAAGTCTTTAAAGGCTTTAAGTTCACGAATAAGCTATTGATCTTTTGTGCAAAGCATAATACTCTCTCGTGATGCACGCCACCACCACATCGTCCCCCGACCCGCCTTAAACACTGCCCTCTTACCCCTCATAACTTCCCTTCCCCTTCCCACATACCTGACTTATCCATGCCTACACGCTCAGTCCACATTTCCTCTCCATACAACTAACAACAACTGAGAAACAGCAATGAAATGTGAAGACAGGGTACTGGTACCTGTCGACAATACAACAGATGGACGATACCTAATGCCATGATCACTTTACTGCCTGGACAGGGAAACCCTCCCAGTTCACATGATCACCTCTGCCGGACAGGTAGCGATAAGCATATTGACAAAGACGGAAGAGTGAGAGGGATGGCAGAGTGTGACTGAATAGCTAGGAATGCAACCTTGCTCTGGGGGTTTGTGAGTTAGGTATTTTTGTTACAACAGCTGGCCTCAACCGTTCTGCAGGTGGAAAGAAATGCTGCTTCTTCTTGTACTGTCGCATACAAAGTACCGTTACAGCCATTGGTACAGTCCCGATATTCAATGTAGGTGCGTCAGTGGAATCCTCAAACTTTATTTAGTGTATGTACAGTTTGCCTTTATACATCGGAAATTAATGCGAGTTATGTGCGGGGATTTTTTCCTGCAGTTTTAAATGTTAAAAATGGGGTGGGTGATATACGTGGTGGCGAGTTATATGCGAGCAAATACGCTAACATTTTCAGGGCTAGGAAAAATGTAATATTACTAACTGGTAATAGCGAAAATTCTTGATGCAGTAAGTGAGGTATTTTTATATACATTTAATACGAGGAGAATTGGGACTTCGAACTAACAACATGCTAAGCGGGAATATGTGTTAATGAGGAACGCACTAACGAGGTTTCACTGTATTAGCTTCCTGTAAACTGTCCCTGTCTTCTGGGATGATGTTAAAAGTTAACAGATAGTCTAGAAACTAAGATTGTTTTGAGATAAATTCTCACATGCAAATTTTGTTGAATGATATAAAATTTCCTTGGAGTTATGTCTTAATTTTATTAAATCAAGATTGTTTTTCTCCTTTTTTTTTCAGGGCAATTTTATGTAATTGGTTCGACGCAAGATGTGTTTGGAGCACAAAACACAAGATCATTGGCACCGAGAACGCCAAGGGCCAGCATCCAACTGGAACCAACAAGGGGGAGTGCCTCTGTAAGTAGGTTATTAACTTGTGTTCAGTGTGCACTTTACTGCCATATTTCATGAACATTAGGGAATAAGGTAAGATTTGTTGTTTGTAGAGGGATGACAGGAGACGAGCTACTCATAACGAGGTGGAGAGGAGGAGACGGGACAAGATCAATAACTGGATCATGAAATTGAGTAAGATAATTCCTGACTGTACCACCGAAAGTGCCAAGTCCGGTCAGGTGAGTTTCGAGGGACAGGTGAGTCCAGCTGCCTTCTGAAAAGACCTCTGCCATTGAGATTGTAAGGCCTTTGTGCCAGCTGCTCTTTCTTAGTTTTTTTTTTATTTTCCCCGTTATACTAGGAAATTGTAATGAAATAGAGCCTTGACCAATTAATTGTTTGCAGATTTCTTTTACCTGGAGAGTAACTTACATGATTGTTTTGTTTAATATTGTCACAAGTATTTGCTGGAGTGATACTACTCAAAGGCCAAGTGGCAAAGTTACGGATAATGGAAGCCTTTACCTTCCACCCCTCCAAGGATTCTTCATGGCTTGTATGGAGATTACTTTGTCCATAGCTTCCTCACTAAACATGTTAAACAATTGTGGATAGCAGGTTCATCCTTGTCGGACACCTTTCTTGACGCTTCTTCTTCTTCTTCTTCTGCTTCTTCATTGATGTTTAATTTTGTGCTCTGATTTTGGTAAATTCCTCTTCTAGTCTGAGTCTGTTTTTTGCAATACTGATTTTATTTGCAATATTTTGCCACTAAATTGCAGTTCTTAAGGTTAAACAATACCAAAGCAGGTGTCATTATTGAATTGATTTTCTGCATAAGTATTGTGTGAAGAAAAGTGACACTAGGCCCTACTGCATTTTACTATGTGGTCATTCAAAGTAACAAACTGAGCAAGTTGCTTATGCAGTTCAGGCTGTGTAGCTCTTAGCTTGCATTCAGAAAAATTGAGGGTTCAAATTCCATTGCAGTAAAATCTTGTTAATTCAAAGTCGTTCGGATGCAAAAATCAGAATTTGAATTGCGTGATTGCAAATTAATCACCAACAATCCTTCATTCTGAAATGCCAACTGTTCCCGCATTTCAGAATACATTAATGCCTGACATTCACCTTGATTCACAGTTTAAATCTTTCAAATGCCATATTATTTCCAAAATGTAACCAACAAGGTGCATTTATTCAAATACTGCACGTGGATAACTCAAGACAAGAGAAATCTATGCACGACACAATACAAGCACAGTAATTCAATTAATAAAGCTAACAACACTGTCCATTTGTAAACACATGGCACAGCAAAACTAGAGAACAAACTTTAAAATCCCATACATATATCTAACACAAATGCCAACAATAATAATGTCTTTGTACAGTATCTAAAATGACATGTTTAATGGTTCATCATTTCCTTTGTCGCACATTAGGCTTATTACTTTTTTTAAACGTAGCCTTAATTGTCGTTGAGGAAAATATTAGTGTTTTGGAAAGTGAGACAAGAATTTCGACTATGAAATCGGCTTGAAGGAGTATAAGGATGACATAGAGGAAAACATACCACAGAATGCAGTAGGTATATAATGGACAGTATTATAGGAAGACTATCAACAAAACTGTGGGATTCCAAGATCACATGAATAGGAAATGGACTGGCAACACCTGGTCGCAAGAACATAAAGAAGCCTATTCTGCAAGTATGAAAAATACTGGGCTGATCGAAAGAACAACATGGTATAAGTAGACCCTAGCAAAAAAAAAAAAAAGAAATTGAATTTCTAAATTAAGTGCACAGCTCAAAAGAAAACTACATTACCAATGCTAGATTATAACTTAAAATTTTCCATAGGAATAATATTTAAATAAAAATTTACACATAAGGAAACACAAAAAAAAAAAAAATACAGCTTTGGAGTGAATTTAGATAATCACAACCATATTAGTACAAAATTTCAAACAAGTTTTAACTTGAAGCACATGTATATGGTAATTTCTTCATAATCCAAATACCTTTCACTTAGAATACTCGCGATGTAGGTCCCAGAATAATGATATGCAATGCTACTCACAGCTGGTCATGGTGATACATCAAACAAGAAGAATAAGTAAAGAAAAGGTATCCAGTGAAATGCAGCACTGAACCAAGGTTAGAAACCACCGGGCGAGTTGGCCGTGCGGTTAGTGGCGCGCAGCTGTGAGCTCGCATCCGGGAGATAGTGGATTCAAACCCCACTGTCGGCAGCCCTGAATATGGTTTTCTGTGGTTTCTCATTTTCACACCAGGCAAATGTTGGGACTGTACCTTAAGTAAGGTCACGGCCACTTCCTTCCCATTCCTAGGCCTTTCCTGTACCATCGTTACCATAAGACCTATCTGTGTCAGTGTGACGCCCAAAAAAAAAAAAAAAAAAAAAAAGTTAGGAATCTATCCAGGATTGAACAGTATCACTGTGAATGGAACCCCCTCCATTTTCAGCAGCATTCTCCTTCATAAGCGAGAGCCTCGCTGTGGATACAGCAAACAAACGACTGATGGAGTTGCAGTCACCTCTAGATGGCAGACCGATACAGAAGAGAATCACCAGCAGTAATGAACAAAGTGTTTTCAAGCATATAAACACTAGAATTGCGAGAATACACCATTCTTATGCCTGTTGCTTAGAGTAAGGTACTCAGTTTGATGATGAATATGACAAATTTCAAGCTGAGCAGCCTAGTCCGAAATAATTCCACGGAGGGTATAATTTTTACACCTCAGCACCATAGCTTTGGACATGCACAGCTCGAGCTGCCGACACTGCAGTCCTTCGGCAACCTGAGGGCCACTCGTTCTTGTGAATTGCCCTAAAGCGCATGATCAGACAACGCTACCTTAGTAACATAAGTTAGCAATTTAATATCTTGACAAATTTTCATTAACTTGTTGTAACTTTTCTTTTGAGACGTTTGCTATTTTTTCCCTTATACTTCAGTAAGTTTTTTATGATAAACTGCAAGACTTGAGATTAAATTTAGGAGCTGTTGTTGTGAAGGTCGTGTACTGATATGTTTGGAGGCTTGCTGTGTAGTTCATCATCAGTTGGATTACATAGTTGCTCAAAAAAAAATTTCATGACAGGGGTTCTTACCATGTATCAATATGACGTATATCAGTCATAGAACAATCTCGAAGATCACCTTATACAAATAAATCAACATGATATAGCAGCACAAGAACTACATAGAAGATTGAAGAATGAAATCCACGCAATACAAACTCAAATTTTAATAAGCCATATTGCCATATTTTAATGTGGCCGGCCCCGTGGTGTAGGGGTAGCGTGCCTGCCTCTTACCCGGAGGCCCCGGGTTCGATTCCCGGCCAGATCAGGGATTTTTACCTGGACCTGAGGGCTGGTTCGAGGTCCACTCAGCCTACGTGATTAGAATTGAGGAGCTATCTGACGGTGAGATAGCAGCCCCAGTCTAGAAAGAGAACAATAACGGCCGAGAGGATTCGTCGTGCTGACCACACGACACCTTGCAATCTGCAGGCCTACTGGCTGACCAGCGGTCACTTGGTAGGCCAAGGCCCTTCACGGGCTGTAGTGCCATGGGGTTTTGGTTTGGTATATTTTAATGTGTTTAAATTTTTAAGTGTTTTATATTGTGCCTTATATGTTTTAATGTGTTTAATGTACTTATGTCCAATGTATACTCAATAAGGTTTAGTTTATCGTAACTTTCACCACCACCTTTGATCACAGATATTTTAACCTCACACTACTGCAATATATTTTATTTCCATTCCTCATTAGACATCCGGATGATCTAACATAACATCTTAGTGATTTTGTCTAATGACTCTAATATATTAGGTACTAGCTGATGATGGCCATGAAAGGCCGAAACCGGTACTAGTGTAAAATCCATTTACAATAAATAAGTATTAATCGGTGGAACACTTTTCTAGTCTGTACATCCAACATTGCTTTCAAATGTCGACGAGAGAGCTTGCTAGTGGGCATAGCGAGAAAACGCTACCGATTATGATTGACCGCATGCAGTATAATGACTGGGTGCATAAATATCGGTAACGGAAAAAATCATGCGCGCATAATCGCTCGTGATAACGGATGCATCAGTGATAGGGCTCTCGTTGTAACGAAAGGATAATACACCATTTAATATAGGAATTTTGAAGGGATGTACAAAAATTATAATTATAACAGGGTTCTCATTATATGCTGTACTCGCTATAGCTTCTACTGTATTTATGTTTGTGCGAATTGGAGTGCCTCTGACAATTAATGGTCCCGTCGAGTGTGAAGTACGCGCTGTGACCTGATTTTTAAATGGAAACGGCGTGAAAGCTGTTGAAAGTCATCGGCAGATTAATGAAGTGTATGGTGAACACACTATGAGCAATGGAATGGTAAGAAAATGGGTTCGAGCATTTAAAAAAGGCCGTACTAATGTCCACGATGAGAAGCATAGTGGGCGACTGTCTGTCAGTACTGAAGACTTGGTTCAAAAAGTTGATGCAAAGGTTCGAGAAAACAGATGCTTTAAGATTCCGTCATTTAAGTTACGAGTTGCCTGAAATTTCAAGGAATGTTCTGTATAAAATTGTTTCAGGATGCTTAGATTATTGGAAGTTGTGCTCGTGCAATCCAAAATAAAACGGCATCTCATGCTCACAAGGGGATTCTTTGCTTCATGACAATGTGCGATCTCACACGACTAATCAGTCCTGAGACCTCATCGCTTCATTTTGTTGGGAACAATTTGATCATCCACCGTATAGTCGTGACCTAGTATCTAGTGACTACCACTTGTTCCTGCGCCTGAAAAAGCAGTTAGGAAGTCAATGCTACGACTATGATGATGACCTAAAAATGATCGCGCTGCAGTGGCTTGCACATCAGGCGGCTGATTACTATGCAGATAGAATTCAGAAGCTGGTTTCACTATGTGACAAGTGCCTTAATATGCTTGGAATTTACGTTGAGAAGTAGTTTAAGGTACAGACTTGCATGTAAAAAAAGAATTGTTTAAAAACTTGTTTTACTATTTTTAGATATCAAAACGGTACTTAAAAACCACACCTCGTATTAGCACGAAAGAAACTCGTAATAATATGCAAAGTCACTAACACTCCAATAACACCCGGAATACAGCTGTAAACAGAAATCACGTGGGTTGTATGTTAGCTAAGTGAACCACTATAAATACTACAATGGCTGTTCCGCTGTTGACACGTCGCCCCTCTCAAAAGGCACTATGATGCACAAGTATGAATTATAAATTGAAACTAAACAGTTTTTTAAAAAGTGAAGATTAACGGATTGAGATTACATACAAAACTTTTACACGGAAATAACACAACTGAACACATGGAAAGTATTTTCAGTGCCTTACCAAAAGATGGACAGTACCACCGCATTTACCGCAAAGATAGGGTATAGTATCACTGTGGGTCTACGTTACCTACGATTAGTACCACTGTGTTAGGAACACCACGGTTCTGGGTGGCTCCTGTGATTAGTACCACTGTGTTAGGAACACCACGGTTCTGGGCGGCTCCTGTGATTAGTACCACTATGTTAGGAACACCATGGGTCTGCGTTACCTATGAGTGGTGCCAATATGAAAGGAACACCATAGGTCTGCGTACCTTAGAATAGTACATACTCGTGATTAGTACCACTATGCGAGTGTGTGTTACTTACGATTAGTACTGCTACATGAGGAACACCGTGCTTCTACTTTACCAGCGATTAGTACCATTATGAGGGGCCTGTGGACTTGGATTTTGTACCCCGTTAGACAAATATCATAGATATAGGATTTTGCTTTGGAAGCAGTCCCTTGTTCAGTTTATACCATTGTTTTAAGTTATTTTATGGGAAGGTGGGGCATTGCAGGTCGGATCCGCTGATAACTTTCAGTTCATAAACATTGTTCATCGTCTTTTATAAATTCTTCTCAGTGGATGGATTTTGGGATTATTTTAACTTTCAGTATTGTGAGTTGGATCTGATGATTATTTAAAATTCATATTCTTTCTTTCATTCATTCATTCATTCATCATTATCATGTTTTGAATTCTGGTCAGTGGGTGGATTTTGGAATTTTAATTGTCATATCTTAGTCTCATCTCGTACCATTAAGAACCAATGACCTTGATGTTAGGCCCCTTTAAACAACAATCATCATCATCATTAGTAGCAGAGGAAAGCAGCAGGAAAGTGCCTCACTCCTCATTTCCCTAGCATGCCTCTTAAGTGACGTTCAGACCATCTATGACAGCTGATGGAGCTATTCAAGGATGCAACCAGCCTTTGGGATGAGTACTCAACAAACAAACGAACAAACATAATACAGTAGAAGTCCATTATAGCGAGAATTCATAACATCAAAAAATTTACTCGCTATAACAAATTATCGTTATATCAGATTTTTGTATAAAAGTCGGAAAACCCTCCATACACATTAAAATCCGTATGAAACGGCAGTCATTTTGTTAAAAACTTGCGTTCCTGCTGATGATATCCACACGATGGCCTACTTGTTATTTCTCTAAATCTGCTACTACGTGAAAGTTTATGTTTAGTTTCATTCTGAAAAAATTATAGTACCATATTTCTCCAAATCCAAGACGAACCCCGCTTTTCCCTTCAAAAAATTTAATCAAGCTCAAAAAGTGCTTTGTAAAATCACATGAATGGCTTTGTTGTACAGTACACATTTTTAGACTAATTTTAGACGCCAAACATTTGCTTTCATTATGCCGTAATTTTTTTGCGGCTGCACAATTATTCATTATTTCCATGGGTTTAATGGCCATTAACTTAAGATTGGCATCATAACACCGAAGAGAACCCGTTGAAAATTTGCCGGCAATACCTATTCTAATAGAGTAAAATAATATATTATTATTGGTCCACCTTTTCAATACAAAATGAAAATTACATAGGGACTAGTTTCGACCTAGTAATAGGTCATCATCAGCCTGAAGTAAGTCAAAGATCGAAGAAAACATAAACAATGTAAACACACGTACAGTCTCTTTAAAGGTACATACCAAGTGGGAAGTTGAGTAGAGATATATTAAAAATAATAACTCATCCAAATTGACGAAGCACTGAGCGGAATTTATGTAAAGTTCGGTGCGCCGTATATTATAAAAGACCACTGTGCACTAAATGATGCAATAAAGAAGAATAGTAGGTTGAATGCTGGCTTCTTCTTAGCTGTTGTATAATCGAAGAAGATTACGTCGTGTTTTATAATGTATTGATAGACGTCAAAATACATGGATGTTGGAAGGCTCTTCAGTTTTTTTGAACATGGCAATAGTTGCGTGTGGAGGCTTAGGAAACCAGAGAAGCGTTATATTATGTTAAAAAATAGAGATCCTTAAAAAAGTCCCGTGCGTTGTATAAATTGTGGAAATGGAAATTGAAAAAACTTGGTTCTTAAGCGATAATTTTGTTCATTCAGAGATCGATTGAAAATAAAGAATCGTAACATAGTCTTCTCAAGATGTTCATAAACCAGAATTAATAGACGATGCGAAGTATGATGCTAGGAGAAAGCTCTTCTGCTTCTGGAATCTTGAAGGACGATGGATGTTTCACGAGGTGGAGCAACATATATGGAGTTAAATAAAGGTGGAAATAAATTCGCAGTTCAATGCGGACCATAAATTTGATTCTGAATAAAAGACAGTAAGATTTTTTTTTTATTTTTTTTTTATTTTTTTTTTTATTTTTTTTATTTTTTTTTTAACATAATATAACGCTTCTCTGGTTTCCTAAGCCTCCACACGCAACTATTGCCATGTTCAAAAAAACTGAAGAGCCTTCCAACATCCATGTATTTTGACGTCTATCAATACCTTATAAAACACGACGTAATCTTCTTCGATTATACAACAGCTAAGAAGAAGCCAGCATTCAACCTACTATTCTTCTTTATTGCATCATTTAGTGCACAGTGGTCTTTTATAATATACGGCGCACCGAACTTTACATAAATTCCGCTCAGTGCTTCGTCAATTTGGATGAGTTATTATTTTTAATATATCTCTACTCAACTTCCCACTTGGTATGTACCTTTAAAGAGACTGTACGTGTGTTTACATTGTTTATGTTTTCTTCGATCTTTGACTTACTTCAGGCTGATGATGACCTATTACTAGGTCGAAACTAGTCCCTATGTAATTTTCATTTTGTATTGAAAAGGTGGACCAATAATAATATATTATTTTACTCTATTGTAATCACAGTTCAATACGGATCTATCATTATGAAACTTATTTCTTTTAAATACCTATTCTATGCGCTTTACAGTACGACGATCATCCATCAGGAAAATTCTTCGTGTGTATAAAACGGTTACTTTTCTCAGCATCAGATATAACCGGCTACCACTACGTGCACGTCTTGCTTGTCGGGTTCAGCCAACTTCAGCAGCTAGCGATGTATAGACCACTGATTGCATTTTTGTGCAGTACGCATTTTTTTAGCTATCTTTGTCTTCACGCTAACCCCAAGTATTGGCTTTAGTTAGGCCTATGCCGTATTTTCTTGCGGCTGCACAATTATTCTACATTTCTGACTGTTTAATAATTACTAACTTAAAATTGGCATCATAATATCAACGAGAATCCGTTGAAAATTTGCCGTCAATAGGCCCTACCTGTTCCACGTACCTTTACAATACCGGTACGCCTTTCCATCACGAAAATATTCCTGCTGTCTATAAAACTTACTTTTACTAAATGCCAGGTACAGTAGATGCGTTACAACTCTGCCACTGAGTAGCCGTGACCTTTCTAAGAATTTGAAGGCTCGCATGTTTTGATGCCATTCTGCAGATTTGAGAAACGTTTTTGTAGAGGCTAATTGAACGTCGTTCTCTATTCACGATTTCCCGAGATCCGGTGACGTTACACGCAGACCCTGTACAACCAGTTGTTGTGGCTACTTTTTAGGTAAGGGTTATTCTGCCCGAAGGCAGGTCTGAACCTCCGCAGAGCCGGAGTTTACGTGCGGTAGTTGTGGCTACTGATGTATAATAAAGAAGCAGTTGTTATTGTCAAGTTTTGTGTGTATGTTATAGACAAAGTTTCCACCTTTTCAATACAAATTTATTTATATAAAGATTCAATCTACAGTACCGGTTTCGATCTTTTTTACATATGGTCATCCTCAGCTGTACACTATTACCTTCACATAAGTCAAGTTTTATTGATTTGCCTTGTCCATTATAAAAGTCATGATATAGAGTATGTTTTGCGTTCTAATTGGGCATACTTAAAGTTAAAATTGACTATATATACAATCTAAAATAACTGTGGATGAATCTTTTTAGGCCTAAAAATCGTGTAGGTGAATTATTATTAAATATACAGGTATATTATCATTTTAAAATATGTGGTACATGTTGAAAGGCATGTTAAAATATACAGTTCATGTTAAAATCTGTTACAATAAATAGGAACACTTTGTTAAATTGAGTTTGGCGTCTTGCATTCGTCGCAAATTGCTGATCATAAATTCTTAATTCTACCTTTCGTTTCTTACAGACACATATCAGCAACTATAGACGTGAAAAGACCCAGTTCAGTTCCAAATTAAAATGTTAACACTGTAAAACTGTTTATTTAAATGAAAAAAAATCATTATTGTCACCATAATTGCGTGAGTTACATCGGAGTTCAGCTTATTACGTAGTGTCGTGCGCAAGCGATGTCTGGATTAGCGTGGAATCGCATGCGAGCACTCAATTCCGCGGGACGTAACAAACCCGTCCGGCTCTCCACAGCAACTGACTGATTATGAACGAGCAGTAGAACTACTGTTACGCCTTCTTCATGATAAAACTAAAGTAGTTGAATTTTGCAGTTAATCTTTACCTGTCTAATATTATTGTTAATGACCTGAGGGGAATACGTTGAAATTTTATCATATTTATTTTTTACGTGGTATTCCCCGCCCGGCTACTCATTCCTGCCACCCAGGAAACGAAAATTTCTGGGGAGAACACTGGTGTGTCTTAGGTACTTGACCGGAGGTAAACTAAACATTACTTTCTGGCCTTTCTTTTATCAATACTCATCTATTCTCAGATATACTGTGCTAAGTAAAAGTGGTGACTCTGTATAGTAGTACCAGAATATTATCTTATTACCAAAAATCAAATCAGTTGCTAGGGGATGTAATCTGCAGGTTCTACAGAAAAGTCTTGTCATTTAATGGCAATATGGAAACTGTTAAATTTGCTATATGTACTTCACAGCAGCATAGAGGTCTTTAAATCTCTTGGGCATTGTAAGTCTAAAGTAAAATTCTGTGAAAATGTTTTTTAGACCTAGTTTTTGAGGATATTTTCTCTTATAGCAGTCAGTTGTGTAATGTGAATGAGTTGAAATGAGTTCAAGACTGAACCAGGGTACAATACTCTGAGTGAATATGTTAAGCAACTTGATTACAGTGACTTGTACTGAAGATTGTTGCTGACCTTCTTAGCTGATAAACTCGAGATATCTCATGTTTTTAATTTTTTTCAAAAATGTTAAACCATGAGAATATTTGGGAAACTTCAAGAAACTGTATGCAGTCACTTAACTTTTTGAATTCTCGGACATTCTTGTCATAGAGCAACAGGAAAAAATTCTAGAAGGGAATCAGATACATGTGTAAAGATTGTGATGTAGCTCTGTGTAATAGTCCTTACATCAAAGCCGTATATCCTTTTTTTTAATTTTTTTTCTGGCTTGGTCACTGAGAAGTTGGCAGTGGTGGTACATGCATCAATCTTCATTATAGACTGTTATGCCTTTCTGTGTTCGTTGTGCAAGCCTCTGTGAATTGACTAAATGTCTTCACATTCCTCTATTTGTAACTATTTCTGTAGCCTGATTTAATTCCATACCTTCTATTTTTTAAATCATTAGAAACTGGCCCTAACCATTGCCGCATTGGTCTTCGTCTTGCCTTCCATTCTCGTAGGTAACCTATCTCCCATTCACATTTCAAGATTCCACCACGTACAGCTTCAACCAAGTTCATTACCTACTTAGCTTTTATAACTTTCTTCCTCGTGCCTTCCTGCCATTATTTCCCCCCCCCCGTTGGACCAGCCTTCATTGTCACTACTTTCATGGCTGTTGCTTTTTTTTTTCTTTCAAGTTGCTTGCCGCATTGACACAGATAGGTCTTATGGTGACGATGGGAGAGGATAGGGCTAGGAGTAGGAAGTGACCGTGGCCTTAATTAAGGTCCAGCCCTAGCATTTGTCTGGTGTGAAAATGGGAAACTACGGAAAACCACCTTCAGGGCTGCCGACAGTGGGATTCGAACCCATTATCTGCTGAATACTGGATACTGACCGCACATAAGCGACTTAAGCCATCGAGCTTGGTTCTGTTGCTTCTAACTTACGAATAAGATATCCTGAGTCAGTTTGAAAATGGATAGTTTCATCTGGCAGCTGACTTCTTTCTTACAGAATACCATTGATTGCAACTGCAAGCTTAATGTTCTAGCTTTGCTGTACCTGGAATCAATTTCACTTACTTTTACTTATCCTAGGAGAATACACATCCTAAGTACTTTAAATGATGTACCTGTTCCACTTTTGTATTCCTGATCTGACATTGTCCTCTTAGGTTTATTTCATTTTTTATTAATCACACGGTAGAAGAGCAACTAATAATTATACAAATGAAATATGTACAGAAATATTTTAAAAAAGTAGTATGTTGAAGATTGTAGGGAGAAGTATATTTTACTGAATCTTTATACTATTGCATACCTGCCAACTTTTACAGTTTATCCATAAAATTTATGGAAATTGCAGCATTTTATGGTTTTATGAATGGATGGTGCCATTTTATGACTTTGCAGACAAAAATTTGAAACAACATTTGATAATCGCTCCACATCCGTACAATCGATTGTTGGTGTGGGTCAAAGCACACTCGGTCTTGGTTGAAGACAAGTACACGATAGTCGATAACTCATTCTTTGATATGATTGGTATTTTTAATCCTGTGATGTTTGTGTCATTATTGGAATTGAATGTAAAGCCGGGATAACACTTCTTCCGAGTGAATCTTAGGTGTCGACAGGCTTTGCTCCGCAAATTCTTTGTTCCGCTCCGTTCGCTTGTGATTCAACTTATATTCTTTGACCACGCGAGTGTTGTTCTTTGTTTGCAAACAGTACTTCCAGACATTTAAAGAATCATATTCTGTTGATTTTCCGTACATACTAAAATCAAGAATGTTTTGGCCTTTTAAGGTTGTGATTTTTTTTGAAGTGTTCGAGTTTTTGTGTTATAACTTCGTGCTTCGCAGTTTCCTGTATTCATTGAACTACTATAATTACATTTGTTCCAGTGCCTGGGTATACTGCTGTCATCTAAGCCCATTAAGTTATAAATAATAATAATAATAATAACAACAACATTCGTTCCACGTGTGTGTGTACGTTTTTTACCATGTGCATATTTTTTGTTCACGAGGTTGGTGTCGTGTTCATTTAATTGTTTAAGACTTTGTGTCCTTTGACATGTTTTAATGAAGTGTTTGACTGCCTTGAGTGTTTATGTTATAATTTTATGTGACGTTCAGTGGTCCAGGTTCCTTTCGATGTTTCAGTTTGTTCTCTGACATTTTCATACACTATATTCCGATTGTAGATTATCATGAATAAATCTAGCAAGAAACAGTACTTCCAGACATTTAAAGAATCATATTCTGTTGATTTTACATTAATACTAAAATGAAGAAAGGGAGGAAAATTTGCCTTTTGCACGGTATGTAGGTGTGATATTAATATTGCACATGGTGGACGCAACGATTTAAGTGATGATGAGTTAGTTATTGGCATTCAGACTTCGAACATAGTGAATGATTTCCAGGATACTGATAAATCCCTTTTCTTTTCATCAGTGAGAAACTAATTTTGTACTGCCTGTGACTATATCATCAACAAGTTTCCACTCAAAGATGTGTTAAAGCATGCTCGAGTTGCTAGGTTAGACAAAATTTAAGATGCACAGTTCTCTTCCATTCGTTTTTTCTTGGATAGGTTTCCTATCATGTTATGCAAAGAAGAGAATGAAACTACAGATGTGGTGAACGAGTTCAGGTTGATGACACTTTGGTTGCAAATCACGATGCTGCAAGCGATTCCAGTTGGGCACAAATATCAAGAATTCGTGGAGCCGATGGACCTTAAGTATAACCGAATTTCTAGAGTAATGCTGTCTACTCTCACAATACCCCATAGCAATGCAGAATGTGAACTTGATTTCAGCCTTATGAAGAAAAGTAGAACAGAGTTCAGATTTTCCATGTCCAGTGAATCTCTGGAGTCTATTTCTATTTTGAAGACCAGGAGTTCTGGTCCCTGTTATGACAAAATATTTTCTCAAGACTTTTTGCAGGAAACTAAAAAGGCCACAACTATGACTTTAAAGTCAAACTAGCGTGTGATTTGCAGTATTATATTATTTCTTGCCTTGTTACGTTAGAGTTTTATTGTGTAAAGCCTTTATCAATTATCGCATATGTACTTAATTTATCAAGGAAGTCCTGCTATGTATGCTTCAAACTAATATTCACCACGTCTGCTGCTGTTTAACATGGATTTCTTCTTGATTGTTATATTCATCTACAAATCATTGGCCTATGATGTAAGTAGATATGATTGCATTGAAGTATCCTGTTTAAAGCATGAATTATTGTATTTTGTAGCCCTGAAGTATTATTATTTTCGTCAAGCTGGGGTACGTTGAAAATCGTTAGATTTTGTCGTGCGTGAGTTTTACTGATAGCCGTTTTCAGAAGTTGGCAGGTATGCTATTGCTTCTCATATTTCAGTGCCTTGGAATTTAAAAGCTTTTACATTACTAACCATTCTAAACAAGTGTCTCGGTATAACACTGCGATAATACGACCTGGCCAATCACAACGCATTTTCTCAGTGTCAGTGGCCATGGCACTCATGTTCCCATAATTCCCTTGCTTTGGTGATGGCGACTTCGCGACTAGTTTGTTTACGATGATCAGCTGATGAGGGCATCAGTGATCGAATCCAGCCTATTTATGCCACTCTATACGTTTGTCTGTGGCCTGATAACTTGAAACAGTAGAAAGAAATTCATCGAACTAATAATTAAAACTCGAATACGGAAGGATACAATTCTTTTTTCGTTTTACTCTGAATGAATTCAGGTTAAGTTGCTCAGAAAACCGAGAAAGTGTTTTTATTGTCCACGTTAATAATTATGAAATTATTTCAGGTTGTTACACAGAAATCCGAGTCAGTATTCTTCTTTGTCCACGTTTAGAATTACGTAACCGATAGTTTTGCATAAGGTATTCGACATTTCAAGCTATGTTAGCAGAAAAACGAGGATTAGGTGTGTTCTTTATACACGATAATATAAGTGATGAATTGTGAAGGATTCTATCAAGTTCGTGATCAATGATCTGCATTTAGAGCTGTAGCCCAGTTGGCAGATTCTCTATCATTTTACCTAGTATTTTCTTCAACGATTTCAAAGAACTCTGAAATATATCAAACATTACCCACGATAAATTGATCCAGTCCCTAACTCGTCTTCTTATAAATAAATATTTGCCCTAATTTATCCTCTTGAATTCCAACATTATCCTCATATTGTGACCTTTAAAAGCTCCACTCCGAGCTTATTCGTCTACTAATGCCATTCTACGCCAGTTACGGATCAACTTATGGGAGAGGGATGAAAGTTACAAAGTTATGATAGAACATACGGTGCTTGTGCAGCGCACGCATGCTTGAGTGTCATCATAAAGACATTGATACAAATGAATTATGTTGATATTCAGATTGCAGTACACTACAGAATCTTACATTAAAATACAGAAAAAAACAATACGATCAAACTCAGCAGTTTTACAGCAAATGGTATATTCAGTTTATAATCTAAAATCCAACTTTTGAGGCTTCTTAGAAGACAGATTCAAGATATCTGTTGGTTTTACAATTATGTCTCTGTAAATGCTCAAAAGAGCCAACACATCGAGTCGACTTTCACTTGTTTATTGTCAGTTTCGGTTTATTTTCTTTTATCAAATTTCCATGTGGTTTCTAACCCCCAGTAAACCCACCCCTCCTGGCTACGCCCGTAACATGCCATCCCTTCGCTGACAGCTCAGAGCATCCCGTTTAGTTGAGCATCTTGTCCCCTTACTCCCAAATCTTTTCCTTGCAACATACTGTATTCAAAACACTACTCTTTTGTCGGAAATCACCAGAAAAACTTATGCTGCTTTCCTTTGGATCTTCTCCAGTTTTTGCATCAAGTAATCCTGGTGGGTGTCTCACACACTGAAACCATCCTCTGATTGGCGGTCTTACCAGAGACTTACTGTATATGCCCTCTGGTTTACCTCCTGACTACAACCCTTAAATACTCTCACAACCATATGAAGAGATGTGTAACCTTTATGTACTACCGGTACCTCAATCATGAATGAAGATCTTTCCTTATATTAAGTCCTAGACTGTGATCCCCATGAGGTACAGTCACCTGATCAACAGAGTAATTAAATCTGAGAGGACTTTTCCTCTTTGTGAAAATTACAACCAGACTTTTCATCTCATTTACCATCATATCCTTGCCTCCTGTCCATCTCACAATATTGTTGATCTCTTTTTGTAGTCGCTTACAAACCTGTAGCTTATTTAATATATACAGTGAAACATCACCAGAAAATGCCTTATCTTTGATTCCAGATAACCATTTCAGGATCAGATAATGCTTCAACTACTTTAATTCTATGAGTTCTTTCTAGAAATTGAGCCACCCTTCTTTTGTCCATTAGCCCTCATTTTCATCAGTAGTCTCTAATGAACTACCCTTCCAAAATCCTTGAATCGATACCTCCTGTGGGTGGGGGCAATAAAATACACACATGGCATCCCCTGCCTGCCATCAGAGGCAACTAAAAGGAGCCCAGGAACTCTAAACTTGCAAGCACGGGTTGATGACCGTGGGGACTTTGGCTGAGCCCTGGTATTGCTTCCCTTTACTTGCACACCAAGTTCTTCACTTTCATTTATCCTATCCAATCTCTCTTGGTCATTTCTTGTTCTTTTCTGACCCCAGTGGTATTAGGTTTTTTGAGGTCTAGAGTGACTTTTACTTTACTAGTCTTCACCTTCCTTTGGCCACTACCTTTTTTTTCGAAGTGTCGGATCTCTTCCCTCTGATTAGTGTTAATAGAGGACGGTTGCCCAGTTCCTCTTAAAACAATAATCACCACCACCACAACCACCATGAGTGGATACATATAGTCCATTCCACCTGAATCTAAATTATCTGCTATATCGTGTTGAAATCCTACAAGTTGAGCCTTACTGGAATAACTTTTCCTAAACGTGAACAGCCTTCTATCAAACCAGAGCTTATATGCAACACATTTTAAGCAGACTGGCCTGTAATTATCTGCTTTATGTTTCTCACCCTTTCCTTTATACAGTGCAGCTAGAGCTCCTTCTTACCATCAGCGCCCATACATGACAGTTTGTAGGGGGGAGCGGAGCTGGGGGTACGTAGTATTTTTATATTTTGGAAGATAAATGGCGACTTGTATTCTGTGGTAGAATAACCCATGGTGTTCCCTGCCTGTTGGTGGGGAACCGTACTACCGCTTCTACGTAATACTGACTTTTAAATCATTTTCTTGAAAGGAAAACACCTGACTAGACTACATTTTTGCCTTTCCTCGAGAGCTAGGGGAGGGGGACAGCCCCACCTTGACCCCGGGTGTGGGCGCCCTTGCTTCTTACAAACAGTACACAGACATTTCAGATATGGCAGCATATTTCTACTGGTTACCCTGAAATCTTAATAAAGCCAGCTCCTTTTTTTTTAGCTTTCAGCTTTTGTACCTTTTTTGTAAATGTCTTTATTATCATAGGTGAATTCCACTACTTTGCCTGTATTAGTCACCTCCTCAACCTGGAAAATTAATCTTACATCCAACTATCTTTGCATATGGCTAACTGAAATATTATACTTTCTGGAAGTCCTCACATATACACTCTCCTAATTCATTAATTTTTCCAGGAATGTCCATCCTGGAACTTGTCTGCCTTTAAGTACCTGTACCATTATTCACTAAAATTCATATGGCTGTCAATTATGCTTGACATCATGTTATCCATAGCTGACTTTCTTGCTAAATTAAATTTCCTAGTAAGTTCTTTCAGTCTCTTCTTACTTCCTCATATATCCCTATTTCTTTCTAACCTGCACCTCTGTTATAATACAGTGGGTCTTTACGATTACTTACCACTTTAGAAAAATACCATACCTGTTTTCAAACTCCCCAACAATTTCATTAAACCCATCCCATAGTCTGTTTATATTTTCATTCACCATTTTTAAATAATCATAATTTTTAAAAACTCCCCTATGTCTTTCTCATCAACCTTATGATTATTGCCTAATAGTCTTACAGCATTCTATTCTCTCACATTTATTTTAAACTACCACAGAAAAGATCTTCATGATCACTTCAATTTTTCTGTAGTTCTCATCTGGTTTTATTAGCACCTTGTCTAGAATATTTTTCTCTCTATCTTGTTTGTTCCATCACTTTCTGATTCAGCTGTCCTTCCCAGATTAACTTATTCACCATTTCTTGGTCATGTTTACTGTCATTTGCATCAGTCACCACTGATCTGCATTTAGGTCAGTTGCCCAGGTGGCAGATACTCTGTCTGTTGTTTACTCATCTTCTCTTCAAGAATTGCAAAGAATTTTTAAATTTATTACACATCTTTCATAGTAAATTATTCCAATCACTAACTCCTCCTTTTATAAAATAATATTTGTCCCAGTTTGTCCTCTTGAATTTCAACTTTATCTTCGTATTGTGATCTCAGACTTATTCGATTACCAATGTCATTCCACACCATCTCTCCACTGACAACTCTGAATGTACCACTTAGTCTCCTTACACCTAAGTCTTCCCAGCCCAAATTCTTTAACATTTTTGTAACGCTTCTCTTCTGTCAGCAATCACCCAGAAGAAATCGAGCTGCCTTTTTTGTGTGGATTTTTTCCAGTTCTCGAGTCAAGTATCCTGGTGAAGGTCCCATACACTGGAAACTTACTCTTAATTGGGATATTACCAGAGACTTACATGCCCTCTCCTTTACATTCTTATAGCAACCACTAAATACCCTCACAACCATGTGCTGCAGAAATTGGTACCCATTATTTACAATCACATTTATGTGATTACCCCAATGAAGATCTTTACTTATATCAACACGTACATACTTACAATAATCTTTTTGCAGTTGCTCGCAATCTTGTAACTTATTTATTACTCTATACAGTATGACATGATCCATAAAAAGCCTTATGTCTGATTCTAGTTCTTTACTCATATTATTTAAGCTCCAATAATACTGCCTTGAGAATTCCCCTCTTAATGATTGCAGGATCATTATCAGCAGTGAAACACCAAGTGCATTTTACAGTACGGTAATATGTAGGAATTATTTTCAATAAATGACAACTCATTTTATGTACATTCATTTATTAAAATATTAATACAATAGTACATGAGAAAACATGTCAAAACAATACACTCCTCACCTCGCAGCCACTAAGAACTCATTGGTACTGTTTTGCATTAAAACTAAGCAGGATATTTCGGAAGGCAAAGAAAGGTACGCTGCTATTAAATAATTATGTAGAAGACATATTGACAAATGAAAAATAATTGCCAATGACAAATTCATTAGTTCCAAAAATAAATGCATGGCAGCTTGTGCTGAAATAATGAAACTTGTAGTAAGGTAACAAAGGAGCCCATAGCCATTGTGCCAAATATACTGAATGAATCGTTTGAAAGTATTGTAAAAAACATGTCTAAACTGGAAAACAATCTTGACTAACTCAAGGAGAATGAAGATACATTTACAGATATGCTGAGTAAACTACAAACTACCATGAACAAGTGAAATAAAGTATACATGGCATGAAGTTGCACCTAGGAAAAATTTTCAAAATAGTTAAAGAACTCAGGAACTCCAGGACAGATGAGTACAGTGGGCTCTCCTCAAAACCAAATGAATATGTTTGCATATTGTAGAGTGCAAAGAATAGTCACAGCATGTACATGGATACTCATGAATACATATTTTATATTCAGAGCAAATCAATGGGCGGCAGAATGACCTGTTACACATTCTTTCCTGATGCTATAAAACTCATCTGTCCTCCAGCTTTTAACCTTACATGAAGTGGAACTTTCCACTGTCAAATCATCAATACACATTTCTGGACTGTTTTTGTGCCTCTGCCTTATATGTTTCACAGCTTTGCTAAGTTTTTCTTTATTTACTTTTAGCAACCTGTCAAACACTTTGTGTTTGACCACTGACATCACAGCATTTATGCTCTTATCCATCCTACTGACTCAGAGACCTTTCATTACCACTTGTTTTAGGACTTGGTGGTAGGGTTCTAAATGCATACTGGTATTAATGTGAAATTCTAATCAGTAACAATAGGCCCACAGATCACACCTACTAACATATTCCTTTTCGACGTACACACCAAACTCTCTAAATTAATGTGTCATCATTTTCACAAGGATGTAGGAAGTTGTTGAGCTCACTATGAAATTCACCTACATCTTCACACTGCAACAATATCCTTAGGAGTTTGTACACAGTTGCTTTGAATTCCTGGCTACCATGAATTTTAGAGGAAATGTTCTTTCTCCAAACCCTATCCACATGAATAGAAGTTTCTTTAAAGGGGCGCACGTGACTTCCACCCATGCATTAGAGAACGAAGCCTAATTATCAGTTATCAGTATCTGCACAGGTAAATCAATTGCAGATATTGATTATTTGACAGAATTTTAAAAAAAGAACATTTCAGTACATTGCAGTCTGTTTAATTAGAGTAACAGAATGCAACAGAGAATCTCTCATTGTATTCATCTAACATCAATGATGTGAGAAGTCACAAACATTTGTCCCATGAGTACTGTCCATACAAATGATTTTCTTTTTCCCAAACTCCACAAGCATTTCTTTTTTCACATCAGTCATAATTATTAATAAAAAATCATTCTCTGTCAATGTGTATTCTGGGGCATACTCTTACCTTCTTCTTTTAACCTATCTATCCAAATGCACCTACTTCCTACATCTTTCTGACTGTTTATCACTATCAAATCTAAAATCACGAACAATATTACTCATGTCATATCTTTGCAGAAAGTGCAGCCTGGTAATCTGCTTAGTATCTAAATTGTCTCTGATATTTTTCAGAACATTGTCAAAGGGAAAATTCTGAGCCAAATGGCCAACAATCTGCTCTCTCTCTTCTTTTGACAACAGGATATGACCAACTTCTCTGCAATGTCCAAAATGTACATTATTGTAAATAACGTGCACATTCGATTTATTTATTTTACATGAACCCCGAATTTTCATATGCCGTATTCCCTTTCCTCTTCTTTTGACCAATCCACTGCGATGACAGAAATAAGTAGATACAGTTGTCGATGTCCTCTTATGTCTTGGTGGATGAGTTAGATTATATCTGGATTGAGTGTATTTTTCTTCCTTTGATTTCCATACCTTAGATTCCTGAAAAGAATAGAAAAATTGAATTACTAATTATTAACATTAAGATGATAATAAACTCATTGCACAGCTCAAATTGTGTTATGGTAAGGGTCATTCCATAAAATCACAAACTACGACAACAAATTAGACATTTACTTTTTATTTACTTACTAAACTTGTTTGTAGAGTACTCGTGCCAGCCTGGTGGCATTAAATGTTAAGGTGTTGAAGTCTACACGGTCTAACACTGTGGTTAGCCGGTTCGAGTCCCGTTGATCAAAAACATTTTGGCCATCAGAATCTTTGGCCACCATGGTAGGGGAGGTGGTGATATACAATTTCTAATCACTAGATTGCGTGCCAAAAGCCTTGATTAAATTTCAAACCTCTCCGCAGTGCCCATATGGAGTGAGAGCATATGACGCTGTCGATCTGATTCGTTCGTCGGATGGGGACGTTAAGCCTCGGACAGACCCCTTGGTGCCATTTGACAGGAGTAGGCTATGTGCCGGCACCAGGTTTCACCCTCTCCCTTCCTACTATCATATATCGCGTCATTCATTTCATCTCATTAATTCCTCTGATGAGGCTGATGCCAGGAAGGGCATCTGGTCATAAAAACCGGCCACGACTGATTCATCTCACCGCATTCCCGACCCCGTAGATAAAACGAGACAAGGTTTGGACAAACAAAAACAAAAAGCCATTGTTTGTAGAGTACTGTTTTCGTGATATAATGTTTATTGTTGCTTGTCCAACCCTTGTCCTGTTTCTCTACGGGATCGGGTATGAGTTAAGACGAATCTGTCGTGGCGTTTGTTTATGACTGGATGCCCTTCCTGACGTCTACCTCATGAGAGGAGTTAATGAGATGAAATGAACGACGTGATATATGATACCAGGAAGGGAGAGGGTGAAACCTGGTGCCGGTACGTAGCGTACTCCTGTCGAATAGCACCAGGGGGTCAACTGAAGGCTTAACGTCACCATCTGATGGACGAATCACCATCAATTACGTCATATGCCCTTACTCCATATGAGCATTGTGGAGAGGTTTGGAATTTAATCCAGGCTTTTGGCACGCCATCTAGTGGTTATAAATTGTATACTACCCTCTCCACTACCCTGCCGGCCAACATTCTGATGGTGGAAATTTTTTTTCGACCAAAGGGATTCGAACCGGCTAACCTCGGTGTCAGACAGTTTAGACACCAACGCCTTAACAATCACGGTCACCAGGTGGGTGGATAAAGTTTGAACTTGATCATTTTAAGTGAGCTTCAGATAATTTTGATAAATACCTCTGACTATGGTCTGTCTGTTAACTTGGATCTTCAAGAAAGCACCATTAAATTCAATTACCACTGGACTGGGCTAGCATCGAACATACCAACTTTATCTCAGAAAGCCAGTGCTCTACTGCCCTAGCTACTCAGCCCAGCCTGAACAGCTGATCAGTATAGCCAAGCACTGAATTACTCAGAAATAAATGACTGGAAATCACTCCCAAGTATGAGTATCCACAGCCTGTTTCCAGTCATTCAACCTAGTCAGGAACAGAACACATGAAGCCCCATCTAGTGGTGAGGATAGGAACTGTGCCGGCTGCCAAAGCCTGTCGCAATCCTCTGGGGCAATGATTAATAACTGACAGATGAAATGATATTGGATAGTGTCGCCGGAATAAAAGATGACACGGAAATCTGGAGTACCTGGAGAAAGACCTCCTGCTTCCTTTTTGTCCAGCACAAATCTCCCATGGAGTGACTGGGATTTGAGACATGGAACCTAGTGGTGAGAGGCTGGCGCGCTGCCGCCTGAGCCACGGAGGCTGGAAATTGCTCTTCAAGTGCTACTATTGACTCAATCACTCACCAAGACTTGTGTAACTTGCTCCAACAACAAGTTTATTATTCTGGAAACAAATTATTTGGAAGAAAGTAGTGGTTATACGTTATTTTCTGGAAAACTATACTTCTATTCTTCAGAATGCAATTCTTTACATCTGGAATAAACCATTCACTATTTTATTACCTTTTCCAGAGTTTCAAGTAGGCTTACTGAATGACAAAATATTATTTCCTTAGCAGTTACCTCAAAAGATATTAAAGTATATATTTTTTGCAGAGAAAGTTGATGAATTACATGAGGATGTAACAAATATTAGTTCATAAATTTATGTAAACACCTGGAAGGTTTTGGCAAAGAAATGAGCACATTTCTTGCCACTTCAGAAAGACAAAGATAATTTAATGTTATTGTTGGTGTTGTCAATGATTTCTTTGAACCTAAAAGTTGATAAAACAGATCTTTAACTCCCACATGAACTATATTTGTGCACAAAATAAATTACAGAAGATGTAGCCTAAACATCCAGTTTGTCATGAACTATGGAATGGAGCAAATGACAGGTTATAGACAAGGTTAAAAAAGTAGGTATTCAATCTTACTACGCAAACATTCCCATCTCTAAGTCATTCCTCAAATTTAAAATAATTATTTTATCTCAGAATGAAAATAATGATGAAATATTGCATAAAATGCAGGTTTGCACTAGATCAATCGGCGTGACATCAACACACTGACTTCCTATGCTAATTCTAACATGGAAATCAGAATTCACTCCGGTCACTTCAGCCTAGCAACAGTTATATTTCACAGGGGGAAGTAATCATCCTATATTCAAAATAGACATATCATTTAAAATGTGGGGTTACATCATGGACTAATATGTTGGGAATTTTGTGCACATTCTTTCCATGGATATAATGCTGTACCTGATAGAACTAGATAAGTCTTAACAGAATTTCTTAAAATAATAGTTTAATGAATTTAGCAAGAACCATAGGCACCCTTCTTGAGATTTCAAAGAATGATAAAGTGTAGTTAGTACCAGTATAACCATTTTAGACGACACATTAATGAAAACTGAAAGTTCACCCTAAGGGAATCTTCTCCTCATGCAAATAATTTATTTCAAATAAATACTGAATATATTAAGGAAAATCTTTCTAAAAGCATGACTTTTGGTGGTGAGTACGTTTCGAGCATCATTAGGCCTAATGGAGCTATTAATAGGAACATAAAATTGTACTGATTTAAAGAATATTGGTATTTAATGAACGTGTTGAAAATGTCATAACATTTTGTGAAGAACTTGTAGCAGGTTGTGATATTACATGGAACCCTTAATAAACTTAATGAATATTTATACATTCAACTATCTCCATGTGGATTGCGTAACTAGATACAGTGAACAAAAATATGAATATCTGTTGCATAACTATTATGATACAATGCTTGACCATTCTTCCTACCTGTCATGTTACCGAAAGACATTTCTGTGATAGAACATCCTTCAAGAATTAGTTCACTGTGGTCACACAACATATGCTGACTCAACTCTTGGTTTTCACAGCGATATACGGACAATTCACCACTGAAATGAAAAAGACAGGCTTTTGAGTAAGAACATACCAATCCATTACCTCTAAACTATCCAACTCGTAATATGGAAAGTATCAGCACTTACCAAGGCAGTCTATATGAATTTTGGCATCTTCTGACTGAATGTATGACGCTTAAATGTCCCCGCAACTATTGTTCGCTGGGTGTGTCCCAACTACAAAATTTACAAGTGAATCCAGTTCCATTGAGCCACCAACGCTTTAGTGATTCAGATGACAACTTGTGTACTTGTAATTTATGTCTCTTTACCAGATATCTAGTGGCAAAAGACATATCGCAGATTTCTTTTTTTTTCTTTCATGATTCCTAATAAAGTTTTGCATCGTGTAGATAGATGTTATCCAAATGAACGTATTGACCACACTACAAATGATCCAAATGAACTCATTGACAACGTGTTGACGCAATTCAAACAAATATTTAAAATTATTCACACGAACGTATTGACCACGTGTTAAGGACAATTCAAACAACAATTTTTTCCTCCACTTACGCAAAAACAATTGCTAATCAATTGTCATATTTACTACGAATCATACCAGATGGCACCACTTTCGTAAAAGGCTGAGGCCATCAGCGGCCATACTTTTCAAGAATGCATTCTGATTGGCCAGGTCGTATTATCGCACTGTTATACCGAGACACTTGTCATTCTAAATCTTTGTATTAATGCTATAGTAATATCAGAACTATGATCACTAACGCGCTTCATCTTGACAGTCTTGAAGCACTCTGCATTGTTGATGGAGGCATCGTTGGCAGGATTGATGTCATTGCAATCAACAGAGTGAAGGTTGAAGCTGAGATGATCGGTCCACCTATACGGTTTGAATCAGCCTACTGACTTCGACAAGGAAAAGACCATGTATGAGCCTTGCATCCCTTTTTTCCTTCAGTCATATAAACTAAGGCAGATTTTTGTGTGAGGTGTACAAATCCAACATCATTTGTAAACTGGCCACAAGAATATAGATAGAACAAAAAGTTCCAAGATAAGATTGTGATCAAGGGGCAAATATTCTTTCACCATAGTGCAACACCATCTGTATTGCATGCATAGTACATAATTTGTATCTTGTTGCTTCTGCAGCCTGCATGTGTTTGTAGATTGATTTAGCATACTAGGGATGTATCACGCAAAACTTGTCTGCTAGGCAGCGTAATGGTAATACCCAGTATGCACTTTCAGCTTTTCGATTGTTTTACATGAGCCTTATATGGAGTATTTCTAAATTTATGATAATCGAAACTGTTACTTTAAATGCATGAAAATGAAGTAACCATATTCTGCTGATGTTTTGAAAGAGATGGGAAATAATGTAGGTGCTATGACGATTGCGGCTTTGAGAATGGAACTGATGGAAAAGGTCGGAAAATTATTCGGAAAGAAGAGAGTTGACTGAAAGGGAATGACTAAAAGTAACAACCTTTTCTTTGTGTTTTTGTAAAGATTTAATTTTTTAATCTTTTGAAAACATGAGTAATATGTATTGTAACCGTAAAAGTTTGTTTCGATGGCTAGCTGAACATGAGACTCAGTACAGGGGTGTCCGGTCTTTATCTGACTTGTTACAGCGGAGAGGGAAGTAAAATAAGTATAATGGAATGCTAATTTTTTTTCAAAGTTTATTCATAAAATAAAGTCAGAATTTATCATCACCTCAGCACAGCAGTTACAATGCGTACTTCTCCTGGGATTGAACTGGTCCTGGTACATTGCATTATCGCAATGTTTGTTCATGGTGCCACCATCTTCCGAGCCGGTCTCGAATATCTAGGAGGTCTGGATGATCCAGGAGCACTCGTGGTCTTGGTTGTAACACTGCACTGGGATATAAAATGGATTCAAAGTAATTGATCCGCACAAATGAGATTATTGTTAGTAGCGATCTTTTACGAGACACAAGCGGCAGGAAATTGTCTGCACAATGGGATTTCACTGAATAATTTGAAGTACACAGTCATTACTGATGGATTAGATTGAACTCAAAATTAAACTTGTGATGTATCAACCACATAAAATAAATGTCACCTTATTAAAGTTAAATGTGAGAATATTGTGTGAATAACGACATAGAAAACAAGGTATCCTGTTTTAACACTTCACACAACATCAGAGGAAAAAGAATAAGTTCTGTGAATTTAGTCCCTTTCACTATTGAAAATGGCAAAAGAAAACACTGTCCTTCATGGAATCGTCCTGGGTTCGACACAAGTCTTATCAGGATAATTAAGGAATGTTAAATGCACCAAATCGTTTAAATACAGTACTGAGTTTATGCTCACTTAAGAATCTGGTCACTTGTAAAATAAAATCTAAGTTTGACGACACTGTTAAATACGATTAATTGTATCAGTCATTCGCAACACAGATGTACAGTTTGATAAAATGTTCCACCACCTTCAGTAGAATAATTATGCACTGTGATGCTTCACTACCGTAAATTCAATAACCTGAACAGTCTGAAAATATTGCATTAGGTTTCACTACTAGCACAGTTTATCATTTGTAAAGATGTCATGGGCAGTTTTGACGTTTCATTAACGATCACGTTTCAACACTTCAGTATTCAATGTTAAATAACTTTGTAAAGTTAATCACTGTCATTCAAATACGAACATCAAATTATATTAGCGTAACATCATATTGGTGAGAAAATGTAAGTTTGTCACACTTCTCGTAAATAGTAAAACTCCTCAACTGTTCACATTTCAGCTTAGGTGCAGTTTCTATCACCACACACACGACTCTGAAAATATTCTAAATCTTATAACGCGTCGTAGTACCCGGACTTAAACTTTCACAGAGGGCCGAACTGACGACTTACATTACGACACCAGAATACCCAACAGCTGGCCGTCCGATCTCAGCTGTGGTACAAAGTGAACTGGCTTGACAAGCAAAATGCCTGCCTTTTTATTCGGTATCCCCAAGAAATTGTAACTGCTAATATCTTCCATAATTTTCAACAGATCTCTTTGAAACTTGGGAGTCATGAATATAATCATTTAGGCTACACGGTGATGTAGTTCATTTCTTCACATCTTAATTCACTCAGAAATTAATAATGGAAAGGAATCGAACATTCAGTCGGCTGACGCAATATAGCCTTGACCAAGTTCCCCAGTTTGTGACGTCACACTTCCTCGCTGCTCTCAGCTGACATGCTTGCAGGAGAAGTGTGCTCAGCGGGTAACATAACTCTACACATCGGGAACTTTAACTTAGAACCGTGTTACGGGTATAATACATATTTAGTGAGAGCTGTACATAAAACACAATATTGGTACGACTGCAGTACCCTTCGGTGCACAAGTTTCAAGACCTTGTTTCAGGTCATAAGACAGATATAAATATTTTAAATTTGGAGTTGATGGATTATTTCCTGTTCAGGAAGTCTGGAATTGATGGTGCTCCAGTGTCAAATTATAGGTCACTCTGTTATTCATGGCACACCAGCGCAAACCTTGTTATGGCTGCTTCCCTACTTCTAAATCTTCTTGCACTCGGGATTATTTCTAAGGTACTGGTGCCACTCCACTGAAACATCGAAGGTACAGCATTCTCCTTAAGTCTTCTTTTTGCATATAAATTATGGAATAATACTGAAAATCCTCAGCCTGTTTCCAGGCTCTAGCTAGCGGCAAGGATAGACATTGTGCTGGCTGCCGAAGCCTGTCGCACTCCCCTGGGACAATAATTGATGGCTGACAGATGAAATGAAATTGGAGAGTGTCAATGGAATGAACGATGACAAGGAAAACCGGAGTACACGGAGAAACCAAGGTGCTGGTATTTTGTCCCGCAGGAGTTCTTTTACGTACCAGTAAATCTACCGACGCGAGGCTGACGTATTTGAGAACCTTCAAATACCTTTAGACTGAGCCAGGATCGAATATACGAAGTTGTGCTCAGAAGACCAGCGTTCTACTGTCCAAGAACGTCACTAACTTCTTATAAAATTATTTCTTAATTAGAATGAATTATCTCATTCACTCCTTTCAGCAATGACAATATCTTCAACTGCAAAATGCTTCTCGAGCAGACATTAATATTATGAGTCACACTTTTATTTCTTAGGTCCTGTATACGAAGCGTATGCAAGCACTTTTTACGGAAGGGTTCATCCTTAGGAAACTGATGGTATGAATACGATTGGCCTTAATTTTGGAACATTGAAATAGTCGGGCAAAACAGTTTTCTTGTTTTATTTTCTGCCATTGCGATATATTAAAATTTTAAATTCATCAATTAACTAGACAACTTCCATTAAAAACACAGAGGAACAAATGATCGACAAGCGCATACTGTGTACCACTCGTGAGACATCTATCGGTAGTGTTTCAATACATCCCTATTGTTCTCTTTAACTGTTTGTGTATTTCATTTAATTATTCTCCACATTATTTCTTTTTTTTTTTTTTTTTTCTTTTCCTTTGTCATTCTATCAGAGGGGTGTGTACACACACACTGCCACTTTTACTACAAATCTGAAATAAATAGGTCCCTTTATCTAAACCAGGGTAATATAACGAGATGTGTACTTACGAACTAGGAAATGGCAGGAATCGTGAGTGTCGCTATTATTTAATTATGAGTACCCCAAATGAACCTGTAAAATTAGCACAGATGCAAATAGCATGTACCTTATAACAGGAGGTGAACACACACAGACAAGGAACAAGTATTGTGTAGGCTGGGAACTGCCCTCTGCATGTCAAGTCTCGCAACAGCTCACTTGGCAGAGATATGTTTTTTTACCCTATTCCATGATACGTATGACCCTTTACAGTGCCAAATAAACAAATCAGTCTGTGGAAGCTATCAAATATATGCAACCTTACCACATCCCAGGCTTGCAAAGGATTCAGAACCTTCGAGCACTGTTCCCTATGAGATCTCTCACCGTGTCCTTGCCATGTGAACTACTGCAAGGCTTGACACGCAGCTTGCAGTTCCCAGCCTATACAATACCTGCTCCTGGTCTATGTGTGCACTTCCTGTCTAAGGTACATGTTCTTTGTATCGGTGTTCTTTTTACAGGTTCACATGTGGTTCCCATGTATTAATAGTAGCATTCATGATTCCTGCTGTCTTCTAGCCCGTAACCGCATATCTTGTTATATTTCTCTTATCCTTCAGTTTTATTCCAGTCCTCTCATTGAAATCGCCCTTAGCGCTATCATATCTGTACTGTTGACCCTGATTACAATGTCACTCAATGTTTCGTAAAACTTGTTTACTTTATCCTCATCTGGGACTGTTCTCATCCTAATTCATCCAACTGACAGAAACTATGTTGCATGCTGTGGTGTATCTGATGAACAGTTCTACATCACACTGTGTTCTTCCCTTTATAACACCATTTAAGGACACTTAATAATCTCTCTTCCTCGTTACTACCCCTACCTAAATATCCTTAACTCTTAAGCACCCAGATTCATCCTCTTTGCTAGTATAATGTGTGCCGGGCTGAGTGGCTCAGACGGTTAAGGCGCTGGCCTTCTAACCCCAACTTGGCAGGTTCGATCCTGGCTCAGTCCGGTGGTATTTGAAGGTGCTCAAATACGACAGCCCCGTGTCGGTAGATTTACTGGCACGTAAAAGAACTCCTGCGGGACTAAATTCCGGCACCTCGGCGTCTCCGAAGACCTTAAAAAGTAGTTAGTGGGACGTAAAACAAATAACATTAATTATTATTAATTAGTATAATGTGTAATAGTAACCTGTATTAAATGAAATCCCAAGGGACCAGGATATTTTTCCGCTAAAGCAAGTTTCTGTTTAATAAATGTGTGCTAGAAAATAGGGTACATTCTCCATTTAGTTGCATTAGGCACTTGAAAACATGTTGGACATTATTAGAATACATTAAACTGATCAGTAATGTGGTCACTTTTCCTACTGGTAGTGTAGACACTCAAATCCACAGAAAACATCATCAGAATGTATAAAATAGATAATGTTTTTGAGCGGTACACTACTGTGCTGTCTCCAGCAGTCAGTTTTCTCAGTTGCAGTGGTCTTGCACTTGATTGCCTTACTATATAACTTTAGCCTCAGAAATTACAACAAAAATATCTGAATAACGCTGTCGTAGGGCACATTCCTGTTGCTCCTTTGAACTTCTGATGATATCTCAATAAGTCTTCAATTTTTCCTTTTCCCGTAGTGAGAACTTCTGAACCACAGGTGGTGAATTCCAGAAATGATAGCTATTTGTAGAGTGGAGTACCATACAGAAAGTGGATTGTCCCTGTGGTCAGAAGAAATATCCAACAGTTAATCCCCAAATGAAGGAATATACTATTCCTTGTACAGTATTTGTATTTGCATCACAGACTGTATAGAATGTGCAGGTTGGTTAAAATATTGCTAAACGATCCACTAGGAGGATTGGAAATTTTCCATTTATGGGCATATTTGTGACTTCTTTTTTCACATTTCACAGTTTCTACTTAATCCAAAGTGATTTTCACTACATTTTATGCTGAAATCAAGTTACTGAGGTAATTTTATGTTAAAGGTAAGTTTCCACTTAGGGCCGGTTCTACCACCTGCGGGTAAAGTAGCATGCAAATTACCCTCCGCATATAAAGGATATTTCCAGAAATACATAAATTAAAAGTCCACCTTAGTCGGTACACAAATTTTGATTAGAAACACAATTAATTATAAATGTTTTGGCCCTTTCGGGCCTCCTTCAGTCTTGAAAAAATATAAAGTCGGTAGAAAAGATCTAGAGAAAACACCACATTAAAAATTTCTAAAAAAGAATCTATCTTGAAGAGTTATAATTTTGTCTTAATGTAAGAAGGAAAACATAACCAAAAACATCTATAAAATATATTTTAAAAAACAGTTGTTCTTGAAGTCTTGTAGAAAGTATCAATCATATCAGAATATCATGCTGCAGAAAAGTTATGAGGGTGACAATTAGAAAAATGAAAAGGAGTATGTAGTCAATACAGAAAAGACAAAGAAATGTAGGAAAAACATGAAACTGAGAGACCGTCTAGCATGCCAGCAGTTGATCACTGCAAGTGAGGGGGGGGAAAGAAAAAATTGTGGGAGGGAGAACTTACATGAAATAATGGGAAGAGTTGTGACTATTTTTTATTAAGGAGGATTAATAATGTTTCAAAAAGAAAGTTTGTTCAGCAACTTTTCATCAAAGAAGTAATATAATATACAGTATTATATTTAGCCATCTTGTGGTAAATTTATGAACTTTATCCCATGAGCTCCAATATTTTGTTTTGAATTGTCTCAGTCATCAAGATGTGTGTTATTACTACATTCATGATTTCCTTTCAAATGTGTTTATGTGCTATTAATCTTATTTGTTTGTGTGCTGATGATGGCTCCAAGAGTCAAAACATATCCACACATGTTAGATACATAATCCTTTTAGATTATATTGTATATTGATTAGGTGGTTAATCTACCTATATATATTTAATTTTTTCTCAAGTACATTCATATTTCGTTGGTCATACCAACAGCACAGCACTTCATATTTCCGTAGAACTTCAGGCGTTGTTTTCATATAATAATATATGGGAACATTTATATTTTGATTTGACAATGCTTACTTTGCTAGCGGTGGTGGGGTGTAATGTTCAAAATGTTCTTTTTAAAGCTGATTTTTTTCTCTTTTGTTCTGTGCAGAGTAAAGGTGGCATACTCGCCAAAGCATGTGAATATATAATGGAACTGAGAACATCCAACCAGCGCTTAGCGGAATGCCTCAAGGAGAATGAAAGGCTAACAATGGAACTGGAAGTAGCCAGGCAACAAAATGAAGAACTCAAAAGAGAAAACTCAGTTCTGCGATCAAGGCTCACCCAGCATGGGATCTTGCCGCCTTCCCCTGACCTACACAATCCTGTGTCGTAGTGATGGCAGAACTGCATAGGTGGACTATATTCAGCTGTACATTGTGTTTTTATTGGGGAAAGCTCATAGCTGCCTGCCTTGGAGCCTATGCGTGGTAAACAAAGGCTCAGGTAGCTTATAACATGTTTTATAGTTTTTTCAGTTTCTGACTGCTGGTATGTACAATGGAGAATAATCTTTAAAAATGAAGATTTTTTTACTCTTCCTGTGCATAAATAGTCTGTGATGTAAGGCATATTGCACATGTGAATAATTGTATTATATAATTGTATGTATTATATAATTTATGTATATTTTGAAGACTGTCGGAAGTATAGTTGGAATTTTATTGCTATATGTTTCCTCTGATTTGCTTTCTTAGCAAGGTAGGGGTTGGTTTTTTCCAGATTTGTCCAGAATTAGGAAAATATTACTGTACTATCAGAGAGAGGAAGTAATATACACTGAATAGCAAGCATTTTGGAAACTTGTTCCGAACAAAGCAATCTGCTCTGAAACTGTTCTTTGACATGTATCAGCAGGAGCAGTCTTAAGTGTGGCATCTACAAGTGTCTCATCAGTGCGTGAGTTTGTGACTTTGTTGCTCTAGTGATTTGATATCCCTGCTTTCTTTACCTTTTATCATTGTGTACTTTTAGATCAGTTTCCAGTAAAAAGGAGATATTCCATCCAATTCCATTCTGTTTCACTCAGCAAAATTGATCATAACTTTTTACATTGTTTAGATAATTTGAAATACTTGAACAGTTGTGCATTATGTAGAAAAAGGTTACCTAAAGATAGATTTTTAAGTGGTGAAAGCTGTTTTACTTGATACCATTCAAATTTTCGTAAGGCATTTAGTCTATAAGTATGTCCATCAAAGCCTACCAAGTGCTTAACATGTAATGCTCCATGTAGTAGGAGACCGAATACCAAGAATTTAAGCACATGTGGCTGTAAGAGAATTTGAGAAATCAGAACATGAAATTTTGTTTCATTAGAGGGGTGTTATGGAAATAATATGAATCACTTAGAACAGTTTTTATTAAACTACAAGTCTGACAACGTATTTGTAGTATCCTATATCCTTTCTAACAGAACAAATATTTCGAGAAATAAACTTCTTCATTGGCTCTAATGTTATTCAACCTAGTTTGGGATTCATGGATTAAAAAAATACTAAATTTAGAAGAAAATCTTGAAATACAAAAGTTCTTTCAAAATAACAAATAGTTTCTTGTTTATGAATAACACTAATAAAATTACAAAAAAGAACCGAGATGAGTGTCAGGTTTTTCACTAAACATATACACAAATTTAAAATGATTTAAGTAAATGTTTTTTATTTTTATTAATTGATCATATTTTGGTCATGTTTTCTGGGTAAAGAGTGTGGGAATAGATGATGCGTAATTAATAGAGAGACAAAGAATCCAGGTAAAGGACGTTTTCGACAATTTTCCTTTAAAAATAGCCTTAACGGTTTTTAACGCTGCATTATAGAATTCCTGTTGTGTGGAGCGTTTTAACATGCTTGTGAACGATTGGACCGTTAGAAGTCCTTTCCAGTAAAGATTGATTAGTAGTGTGTAGTATTAACATTATTTTGATCTTTTCATTGGTGTCAGGCAAAACACAGAACATTATTCATGTGTCACTTCTCACCTACTTGTGTTTGCGCAGAATCTTACTTGTGGATTGGACGTCATTGAACATGGGCAACATCATGTGCTAGTATAGTGAAGTGATATTCACAGTTTGTGTTGTATAGGAGTAGTAATAATATTACCAGAATTGTTTGTTGTGAACTGTTTGGAAAAAATGGATCAAAAAAGAAACAAACAGAATTAAAAATTATTCTGAAAGAGAGAAAAAAGTGCTTCTGCTGGACTTATTGAAGAATACAAGGACATTATAGAAAATTTAAAAAACTGATGGCACAGCAAATAATGTGCTTTTTTTTTTGTTCTCATTCCTGTTGCCAATGACGTATCTTGAACACACTTCGTATATGCTGAATTGTCACTAGAACACACTTTCTTATGATAATCAGAAGACCAGACCGTAAGTCCCTTTGCCCATTCCAACTTCTTCTGCGCCATTGATAATGGCTTGATCTGCATGATTTAGTGCACTCTTTACACAGGATCCTCAGCACGCTACCAGGAGGAACAACTTCTCCATACTTTGCCATTTTAATGCTCAATTATTTTCTATTGTGAGGAGCCAAAGCTTTTAACATTCTAATGCTTCATGGAGAAGTTTTAATGGCAAACCGCGATTCTCCCTAATTGTGCCAAAAACTCGTGTTTTATGTTGCAGAAGAGTCTGAGATATGGACACACTATTATAATAATTATCTTGGTATGTGTGATGCCACATACCAAAGAAAGGCCTCATGACTGATAATATTGTTTCTTCCAGTTTCTTTCCTTCTCCTGTATATATCTCCATATTGCAGATATAACCTGTGTCACTCTCACAAACCATTCTCACCAAAATACCATACTTGGTCAACTTTCCTGGGTTTTACGTCCTAAACTTGGGATCATTCCTTCATTCAGTTTTAGTTATTGTTTGGTTGGAAATAATCTAAAAGGGACTGAACTTTGTGAAGCCTGTTTCTATCATGTGTGGCCTGACTGTGTCACTGAAGTGAAGAAATGTGATAATCTGCTCAAATCTATTTCTCCTCATTGTTTTGGAGTATATGGGAGTTTCAGTGGGGGGATGAGTAGACCAGTAGTCTTTCCAACATGACTTTTTTTAACCTGTCCCATCAATATAAACAAAGCAAAAAATGTTCGCAACTCACTACTAGTTACATCAGTCCACTTCAAGCTCCTAGGGAATATTTTGTGTGATGAAGCAGTTCGCTGGTGATGCAAGTTTGTCTGCTCGGCAACAAGTTCAAGGAAATCATCACAAAATATAAGCCCTACTACTTCGTCAGTGTTTTGAGGTTTATCAAGTCTTACCGTTATACCAGGAACTCCAGGGAAATCCTCTAAAGTCGGTGAGCTATTATTTTCTACCCATTCATCAGAAGAAATAGACATATCACTTCCATTTACACCCATAACATTACTTTCAGCCTCGTTCCCGACCACTACTACTTCACTTTTTTTTTTAGAGGGCGTACATCATTATTACCCGAGACACTTTCGTCAGAATAACTTGCAACATCGAACTCACGATTGTCAACATCACTGGGGTAATCTGAATACTTATCCGCATTTAATTCATTAAAAGTTTTGTCTGCATCTAAGCACGTGTTCAGTCTGGGAAGCGCCATCTTACCCACCACATGGCTCCTTGAATGATGTAAAGATGAGATCGGAAAACTTAGCAAATGAATCATAAAACAGAACAACGTAAAGCAAAGCTAGCATGGAATAAATAAAAGCTTCAACACAGAGGGTCTAGTAACCTTGACTGCCAAATAGTCTCAGAAGTTTTGATAGATGTCACCGAACGTACGAGTCTCGTGAAGGTGAGTTAACTAGTCTCCCGTCCGCAACGCTCGGCCAGCCAAACTCGAGTAAACTCATCTCCCGCTGCAGTGTGTTAAGAAGGAACCCATTCTTTTTCAGTCAATCTTGTTTTAGTCAATCTTTTCAAATAATCTAGTCTGTCAAAACGCCATTTATAACACTTGGAACGCTATAACATACCTGTAAAAACACACTTAATAATAAATGAATGACATGCTTTGTTCTGCAAGAATATCCTCAAA
This sequence comes from Anabrus simplex, assembly GCF_040414725.1. NCBI lineage: Eukaryota > Metazoa > Arthropoda > Insecta > Orthoptera > Tettigoniidae > Anabrus > Anabrus simplex. Next base: position 73,543,754 of record NC_090275.1, on the reverse strand, counting down.
TTCTATCAAATCACTTTCAAGCATGCGTAGATATGTACAATATTATTTACGTTCCGTAAACTTGCAAATGATTTTTAATTGGTGATAAGAACACGTGAGAAATAATAGGAATGTATAGTTTCGTTAATGTCTCTTCAGTAACTTGGATAAAGTTTTCTGTAATAATAACCTACATTGCGATCATTCATTAGCTTATAATGAATTCCACTGGATGTTATTCTGATGCAACGCGTCAGTAATGTGGGTAAGGTTATGGTTACCTGTATTAAATTCTATGAATGTAGGACTTTTGTGAATGTTATTTTATCATATAGATGAAGTCTTACAAGTACGCTTCAATTCATTGATTCACAATGTTTCATCCAAAATCTTTACCATGCATCCATCTTCTAATACACCTCAGGGCAAATAGACGGTAATCATTTAGCACTTTCCCCCTCATCACACTAAATTAACTCTTAATTTTGTTAAACAATTTCTCAAACTATCTTTCATTACCTCTTAATGAATCCCACAGAAGTTTGCTCTGATGCAACAAGTCTGTAATATTGGTTAGGTTACCTTTATCTGTACTAAATTAACTTACAGTGGTTCGCCACCTGCGACCGTTACGTAGGTTACTATTTTATCACTAAAAATAAAAGTCTACAAGTAATCTTTGATTATTTGATGTGTAATTTTTCATCCAAAATCATTAGCATTGCATTAATTTTTTTTAATGCTAAGACAAATACACTTGAGCCGTGTAGCACTCCCCCTCTCTCGGCTGAACAGATTTCGTCCCATTACCCCTCACCAACTCCCCTACAGACATGTTAGCAAGCCTCCAAAATCAAACATGTGACCTGGATTAAGTCCATATTTTTGTCGCTGGAAGCAATGCACAGGAATCCGGTTAAGAAAGTACAGAAGTCTTTAAGTTTCTAAAGTGTTAAGAACAGACCCACACATTCATATTATTTGTTTCACTTGTTCATAATATTGCCAGTTCATGATTACATACAAGTTTACACAAAGTAAACATTGTTGTACATAGGTACATGGTTAAAAATGATTTAATAGAATTTGAAAATGTTTTAGTAGGATGAAATGCCTTGTTCAGTGTTTATTAAGTGTGTTTTTTAATTTTTTTTAAAAAAATACAGGTATGTTATACTTTTCTAAGTGTTATAATTTGTGTTTTGACAGACTGCAAATCTTAAAGTTATATACTATAGTTGTGAGAAGCAAGAATCCAGCTGTTCCTTTGTCACAGAGCAGTGTTTCCCAAACAAAACAACTCAAGGTCAAATACTTTTGCCAACATTTTGGTTGCATCCATAACCAGAGTGGGACCTGATATCACACATATCAACAGTCTGATTTAAAAAAATTCCTTTTGTGAACAGCTGTCTTGACATAATTTCAGAATGGTAGAAATTTGTATGTTGAGTCTAATTTGAATAGATCTGTAGATGCATTAAATTTAAATGTATAACATTTGTAGATCTTGATGAAATCTATAAAAGTAAAGTCAACCATCTCTAATAGATAACTCACAAAAAGTTCTTTTATGGGTACTGTTTTTATGGGTTATGAAATAGCTAAGTATGAGGCAGTATCATAAAAACTCTTCAGATCGTATGAAAATGAACCACATGGTCAGCAAGATAATTAAATAGTGTTTTATATTTTATTCTGCAAAATGTATTTTCTATTATTACCCTTTAAGAAGTGTTTAGAAAATAATATCTCACACGCACTCCACCACCTATGATCATACAAGCAAGCTGCACATAACATTTGCATGGAGCTAGGTATGAACTACTCATCATCATTGTACAGTTTATAAGCCTCTTCCACTTCTTCCTGTCCATATACAATTTGTCATGGAGATCATCCACTGTCCATCCTCTGGTAACTAGATCAACCTTGATCGTGTCCATCGAGTTTTAGGTCTTCCTGCAAGTCTTTTCCACTCCACCTGTCTTTCCAAACTCATTCTGGCTGTTCTTGTAGGCTCCATCCTCATCACATGCTCGTACTACCCTAGTCTGGGTGTGTCAATTCAGTCTAATATGGATGTCTTTATTCCAACTTCTTTTCTCGCATCCGCATTTCTTAACTTGTCCGTCTTGATCTTCTGGATGGTGGATGTGAGGAATTTCACCTCTGATGCTTGGAGTCTTGATGAATCTCTTTTTGTGAGGTGCACACTTCAATACTGTAGGTCAATATTGGTATGAAATAGCTGTTAAACATCATCAGTTTGGTCTATTTTGGAATCATGTCATCCCATAAAAGTGTTCTTACTTGTAGGTAAAATTCTGATCCATTTTGCACTCTGTTTGTAATTTTCTTTCTGGTCAATTTATCGCTGGAGATTACACTTCCAAGGTAAGGAAAACTATCCACACACTCTAGCTGGTGGTCTCCTAGTTTTACACTTGCTGAACGCCCTTCTCTATTGACTGCCATTACTACTGTCTTGGTCTCGCTGATGTTGAGGTTATATTCCTGGAACTGGAATTTCCATACGTTGAGTTTGGTCTGTACTTCCTCTTCTGTTTCACCTCAAATCATATCATCACCAAAGGCCACTGCATTCCATTCACCTAACTTTTCCTTGACGTTCTCCATTATATTGTCCATAACAGTGATGAACAGTAATGGGGACAGTGCACTTTCTTGTTGAACTCCACTCTTGGTCTCAAACCATGATGATTGACTATCCCCAATTTGTACACAGCTAGTACAGTCTTTGTACATCTGAATTTTCCTTACCAGTCCTTCGGACACATTTCTTTTCCTGAGACACTCCCAGATCTTATCTCTTATAACAGTATCATAGGCCTTTTCTATATCCAGGAATACAATGACCAGGTTCTTGCCTTTCTCCCAGTACTTTTCCATCAGCATGCAGGTGTTAAAAATTAGATCCATTGTTGATCTGTTACTTCTGAATCCATATTGCTCCTCCTCCTAATTATTGTTCATTGATGTTCTATTGGTTGAAATTCATATCATCTTAATGTTGTCTAGATTGTGATACAGCTTGTCACTACTACATCATTATGAAGTTGACTGGGCTGTAATTTGTAAGCTTCCATCAATAAGCTTTGTTATTGTTGTTGATACCCTGCGGAAAAGAAAATTCTAGTTCTCCCAAAATACTCTAAAGTCAAGGAAAGAGAAATACACACATCTTTAGGAAACAGAAGAGCAGGAAGCTTGACTGTCTTGAAATATGTTCCACTGTTCCTCAAAAACTACTCAATATATTTTGATATAATTTTCATGCTTCATCAGTTTGGCGAATGGACACACAACAAAGTTCCACACATGTAAAATAGTGGCTAAAAGCTAATAAATAATATCTATATTTTCTGTAAAGTGACTGATTTTCTTTGTTTACCATGATGACTTTGCATTCATTCCGTATTCTACTTCAACCTGCAATTGCACTTAAAAGGTAAGGCACCTAACTTGTTCACATCTGTGTTCAACTGATACTTCAGGTCTGTATTACATTGTACTACAATATGTACCTTACATCTCAGATTGTCTTTGAGTTCTTAGATATTCACACAGCTGCTGTGTGTTCACACTGAACCTGAAAAACACTGTCTAAATATCTAGGATTGCATAGATGAATAATGCAAATATGTTTCAGGCAGCAGGTTTACTCACAACATATGCAATAATTATTTTGGCCATTTTGGTTACCATAATTCATCTCCCCCTTGTCCTGCTAGTTCATATGCTATCTCTATTTTGTTTCTCTTTCAAAAAGATAGTGCCTGTTCAGTCTGGATTTCCATAGAATTCATTATTTTAAGATATGTACATTAGTAATTTTGAGTAGTGGGCCACATACAGATATTACATGAAATAATAAGCAAAGAAAGTCATATTATAGATGAAATATTACTCCATTTCTTTTCTTTGGTGGAAGAAAGCAACAATCATCTTCACAGAATTGAACCTTCATCTCTGTTGAAGGCTGTTTTCTAATATAATTATTTCTGCCTTCTACAGAGTTATCTTTGATAATATCATCAGTGGTCAACTTTTCTTTTTAAATTAATAAAAAAAAGTCTTAGGCTTAATCATTCTAGTTTGTTGAATACTTAATGCAAACATAACTATAAGTTTGAGTATTAAGTTTTGTAGGTCTGTGTGATATATTTTGTTGAAAAGGCACGATGTTTCGGAAAGTAATAAGATCAGCACAGTTTATATTAAAATGACACTATTTATTACATACGTAAATCACAAGATGGATGCAGTGAAACCGTAGACATAGAGATTACAATCGTGACGTGTCAGAATGGACAAAGAAAACGTAGTGTGTAGGTAGCGCTACTTGATGGTGGCTCAGCCTGAGTCATATGAATATGTATAGATATTCTCAACACCCCCTCTCGAAGGCTGAACCAGCTTCAGCGTTTCAGTCTTCTGACACCCAGACACTCTAAACACTTCCAGTGCTTATCCTTCGGTAGTCCCTTGGTTAATATATCTGCAGTCATCTTCTCAGTTGACAAGTATTCGAGGTGAATGTCCCCAAATGAAAGAACCTCTCGTACAAAGTGATGTCGCACATCAATGTGCATAGTCCGAGAGCGGAAAACAGGATTTCCAGAAAGCTTCTGAGCTCCAATGTTGTCGTTGTATAGCTATACAGTCGACACGCTGTTAATGCCTATCTCCCTTGCTAGTCGTAGTAAGTGCACTGCCTCTTTGAAGCCTAACTCAGGGCCATATATTCAGCCTCTATTGAGGACAATGCCGCTGTCCGTTGTTTTCTGGATTCCCATATACGACTCTGCCATGTATTGTGAAGGCAAAGTCAGTGTATGACCTGCGATCGTTGATGCATGCAGCCCGATCAGCATCTACATAGCCAGTTAAATTACTGGTATCACTTCCCAAGGTGATTCCCAAATCAGAAGAACCTTTCAGGTACCTCAGTACCCTCTTTGCTGCTTGCCAGTGTTCTTTGCCAAAAGAATCATTGTATTGGCTTAAGACACTGCATGAGATATATGTGGACTCGTTGCGGTTGATAGGTACATAAGAACACCTATGAGCTCTCTGTAGGGTGGCCTCTCACCATCATCCTTGGACCAAGTATTTGATTTTGACAGTTTAATTCCAGCTTCAATTGGTGTGGCCACGGGCTTGCAATCAGACATTCGAAAGTGATCTAAGATGTCCATAACGTAACCTTTCTTTTTCAAGGTGATACCAGATTCATCTTGAGAAAATCCAATCCAGAGACAGTACTTAATGTCTCCTCGGTCTTTGACCTCAAACAACTTTCGTAGAAATTTGTGGACCTCGTCAGTTTCTCTCGAGTTCCGTGACAAAACTAAAATGTCATCAACATAAACTATGATTAGGAGAGCATCAGCATCAGAACCCTTCACATAGACGCTCGAATCGCCAACGTTGGTTTGACACCAAGCTTTAGTAGTTGCTCGTTCAAGCGTTGGTGCCAACAGCGGCCAGCCTGCTTCAAGCCATACAGAACCTTTTTAATACGGCACACACAATCCTTGTTCAACATTTTCAGCATCCTCTTGGCTTCGGCTATGACCTCGGATGTTGCATTGCTTTCCTGTACAATGAATTTGAATATTTCTCTGGTGTAGTTTGGTACTTCCATAAAGATTTCCTCTTCAACAATTCCATTTAAGTATGCAGTTGCTACATCGAATTGTCGGACATACATTCCATGATGAGCATCGAGCGCAATAGCCATTCGTATTGAGCTGAGTCTTGCTACTGTTGCGAATGTTTCAGTATAATCTATACCTGGCCTCTGGGAAAAACCCCTGGCCACGACTCTAGTTTTCCTTCTTGTGATCTTGCCATTTGCTCCATACTTATTCCTAAGGACTACACGACTTCCAATCGACATTCTATTTTCTGGTCGGTCTACGAGATCCCAGGTCTTCTTTCTTAGAAAAGAGACAAATTCATCTGCCATCGCCAGCATCCACTCATTTTTCTCTGGACCTGAAAATGCCATCTGAATTGGAACCTCAGCCAGACATACCGAATCAATTTGTCCTCCATCGTGTTCCTGGTAAAGCTTTCGAGGTCTGCCTCGTGTTCTCGAACGGATCATTTTTGGTCTCCCTGGAGCATGTCGAGATTGTCGTATTTCTGGTTCTGGTTCATTTTCAAAACCAAGAAATTCTTCTTCAGAACTATCCGGATCTTTGGTGCTTTCTGTATGTTCTATGCCTCTAGGAGTTATGTTTAAATTGATGAAAGGATCAACCTGCTCTGGCTCTATTCTGGGATGATCTTCTTCAAAGTGCTCTACATTTGGGCGCCGACTTGGGAAAATATCAAGATTGTATTTTTGCTATTTCCTGTCTCCTTTCAAAAACTTATCACGTGAGATTCCCACTTTTTGTTCCTGTGGTATCCAAATTCTGAAATCTTTGGACTGCTCCGCATATCTGAGGAATATGCCCTTTTTTTTCCCCGAGGGGCGAATTTTCCTATGGTCGGCGATCGATTTAGGCAGTAGGTTTCACATCCAAATTTTTCGAATGTACAAACATTTGGAACCTTTCCAGTCCAGGCTTCGTAAGGAGTTCTTCCACCCAGTTTACTTGTAGGACATCTGTTCCTAATGTAATTCGCTGTTGAAACAGCCTCTGCCCAGAATGAAGGAGGAAGTCCGGACTGCATGAATAAACATCTGGCCATCTCGACGAGTGTACGGTTTTTCTTTCCGCTACTCCATTTTGTTCTGGGTTACGTGGAATCGTCAGGTGTCATAGGATCCCGCAGCTTTTCAACAATCCATCTAATTGGGAATTCACGTACTCTGTACCATTATCGGACTGCAAAATTTTTATCTTTGCGTTTTTCTCTGTTTCCAGATGTTTTCTGAAGTCCTGAAACTCATTAACGACTTCATTTTTCTGACAAAGTAACGCACGTTTTCATTCGAGGAAACCCTCATAGGGCCGCAAATATCGGAATGAATCAGTTTCCCTGGTTCCATTCTCCTATCGCACTTCTTCGGAAAAGGGGTACGTGTCATCTCTCCTTGGAGACAGATTTCACATTCAAAATCCTCTTTGGTGTCCGATGAGTTTGATTTCCTCTATCCTTTTATTCTTCACTGCCTCACGTAGATCTGTTATGTTTAGATGTCCCAATCAAATGTGCCAGTCCATAATAGACCCTTTGCGCGTAACTTCAGCTCGGGCAAGTTTTCCCTGTTCTTCGGTGTACGACCCATTAACGTAATAAAGTCAATCTTTTCTATGTGCAATGAATAAGGTACTATCATTCACATCTGTAACTCGAGCGGATGTTTTGTCAAACACTACGCGGTGACCCCTGTCTACGATCTTCCCGACTGAGAGTAGATTAGTACGCAGATCAGGTACGTATAATGTATCGCATAGGTTGAAACTTTTATCACAACCATCAACGTTCATTGCCATTGTCACAACACCTTTTGCACTTATTTTCATTGTAGAACTGTTCGCTAACTTTAAGTCATCAGAAACATTGGATTCTACTTGTGAAAAATAGTCCAGATTTTTACACACATGCGATGTACAGCCACTGTCGAGGCACCACACTGTATCTGCATCGCAGTCTGTCACGAATTTGCACGAGTTCAGTTCTGATGTATATGGCGAGGTACTTCCTTCGGCCTTGTGAGCATTGTCATGATCATTTTTACTCGATTTGCACTCCTTCGCCTTATGACCTATCTTTTTGCAACGATAGCAACAAAGAGATGTGGATCATCCTTTTTCGCCTTTATCGACTTTGCTTGTGGGCTTTCTATAATTCTTGTTCCTGCATTTTCGTTCAACAGTCATACAGTTTTGCATCATGTTGTTCTGATCACTGCTCCTCGGTTCACTTTCTTCGACAATTTTTATCCGTAATACCTCAGGCTTTGGAAGTTCGTCACGAGATTCTATTGTGCACCGAAAGTATTCGAAACTGACTGGCAAGCTATATAGAAGTAATATGGATAACAAATCATCGTTGATTACCACATCCATACCATTGAGCTTGTCCACAGCGTCAAAAAATCTCCGCAAATTTTTGCGTACATCCCCATCTTCACTCATTCTTTGAAGCACGATCTGCTTTAATAATGTTGCTTTCCGCGCTAGCCCCTTCGATTGGTAAATCGACTCTAGTTTTAGCCACAGTGACACAACCTTTTACCTGTTTCAATTCCGAGGGTTGAATCGCCAAGATGATATCCGACATTGCTTCACTATCACGTTCTTCCCATTCTGTACAAGCGGCCGCGGATTTTTTTACTAACACAGCTTTCATGTGAATTTTCCACGTGTCAAAGCTTTCCTTTGACAACGTCTCGATGCGCACCATACTTGAAGTGTTCATCTTCACACACTATTTCTTCGCAGAGGTCACTTGGCTAAATGCTTAACTCAACCTTGCCAACCGTATGCGACACGATATTTTCGCGCGTCTATTTTTCCGTGTATTTTATCACGACACATTTATCACTTTCCAAACGCGCATTCTGGGCCCGTAACCTGTTGAAAAGGCATGATGTTTTGGAAAGTAATAAAATCAGCACGGTTTATATTAAAATGAAACTATTTATTACATACGTAAATCACAAGATGGATGCAGTGAAACAATAGACATGGAGATTGCAATCATGACGTGTCAGAATGGACAAAGAAAACGTAGTGTATAGGTAGCGCTACTTGATGGTGGCTCAGCCTGAGTCATATGAATATGTATATATATTCTCAACATGTTTATTTCCACCTTTTATTTTACTATGCAAGTACATAAACAGAGATGTTAAGTTCAAGAAAAATCCAATGCTATTTCTTTTTCATAATATTTTCAATATTGATCTCAGTGTTGGATGACAATATTTGTTCTGGAGAAAAGATAATACAATGGCTACCAAAAAATGGTGGTATGAACTAAGCAGCATGTTCTTTTCAATTTGGGCCACTTTGAATTGTGGAAAAGCAGCTTCTGCGTATTTGAAATACTTTCACCTTCCTCCATTGGCTTTGATGTTCTTCCAGTGTTTTTTCATTCCGTTACTTATTTTCCTTTGTCACCATAAGACCAATATGTGTCAGTGCGACGTAAGGCAACTTGTTAAAAAAAAATCAATTATCATGCAATTTGGAGCATTCAAACACAAATACTTCCCATTTCAGCTGTGCAGTTCTCAGTCTTACTTCCATTTTTGAGCTCACCTGCATGTCTCTTCCATTGTAATCAATCCTGATTTTATCCCTTCTTGTCTCCTGCATAACTTATCTTAAAAGTCATTTCAAATGCTTACAATTTACTGATGTCTCTTATATTTAATACACAACTCTCCAAGCTCTTATCAAATCAAATCAAAATCTCTTTATTTGCAAATGAGGTGTCTACCTCGGTGGCAAACGGTACACTAAAATACATTGTCAAGCACTAAATTTTAAATTAACAAGAGAAGAACAAATATTTTCTGGAATTCAATAATATACAATTTACGCTAACAATTTTTTCTATTAAACAAACAGATCATCCTTAATAAATTTATATTGTTTACAAAATTCTACTTATAATATCTCCTATACTTACAAACATAGTCAACTCATATACAGTATGTGGAATTACTTTAAATAATACTATGCAGCTGGTATAAGATTAAAATTTACATGGCATTTATTTACTTTTCTTTTTTTACCCGTTTTGGAACCTAAGTAGCATAACGACCTGCTGCGTCTTAACCAGAGCCCCTTTTGCCACCACTTTTCAGGGTTCCTGATGGGCCTTCACAGCTACCGTAGCGGTCCCAGGGCCCTCGTAGTGCCCACTGTACTTCACCCCTACAGGCAGTCCTCTACTTTGGCTGTCCAAACTCCATGGACCAGGGGATGAAATTAATTTTTTCACATACATTCTTTATTTAAAATAGCCTGCACTGTTTGAATGCCCTCTAACATTTCATTTATTTTCCCTGTTATTGTTTATTCTCTTCTTGAATATCTGTACAGATTTTGGAAAAGGATCAAACACTACCCCTCGTAAACTGTTCCACTCCTTCACGCCCTTCCCAATGAATGAAAATTTACCCCAATCGCTTCTGCTAAAATTCCTTCTAATTTTATACTTGTGGCCGGTCAGTTCTGCCGATATAATTATTTTCCAACTGAAGCCTCTCACGGATTTCTTCCCATGCTTCTCCCGTATAGGCTCTATATAATCCTATAAGTCTAGTTTTCTCCCTTCCCTTACTTAAAGTTTCCCACCCAAGTTCCCCTAACATTTCTGATATACTACTGTTTCTCCTGAATTCCCCTGTTACAAATCTTGCTGCTTTCCTCTGCACACTATTTCTTTTATTAAGTATTCTTGGTGAGGATCCCAAACACTGTTTGCATATTCCAATAATGGACGAACCATACTTAGGTAACTTTTTTATTTTAATTCTTTGTTGCATCCTTTAAGTAGCCTCATTATGACATGTAACGATCTGTATGCTTTCCCAACAATGTCATCAACATGACCCTTCCATTGCAGATTACTTTCAAATCTCACACCTAAGTATTTGCACTTGCCATCTTTTGGGATAACTACCTCATCCAAAGTATATTCAAATTCAGTTTTAAAGTTCCTGTTTGTAAATGTTGTAACAGTTGCTTTGCCTCCATTAATCTTCATATTATTTTCTTCAACCCATTGTTGGATACTTCCAAGTTCCCTTTGTAATTCTGAACAATCCTCAATGTTATTTATATCCCTATAAACAATTATGTCATCTGCATAAAATCTTATTTTTTATGTTATATTGTTCCCTAAATCATTTGTGTATATTAAGAAAAGTAACGGACCGATTATACTACCCTGTGCAATTCCCTTCCAAACTTTCTCTTCCTGTGGTATATTATTTCCTACTTTGAGTTTTTGAACCCTTGAATTTAGAAATGTTCTTATCCAACTTATGTCATGATTGGCAGAAGGTATGATATGAAATTTGTCTATTTTGCTCTTAAAGGAACTCCCTTGTCCCAGGCTATGTTCTGCACTCAGTAAAAGAAGTTGAATCCTTTGGATGCTCTATTTTGTACTCCAGTTTAGCACTTCTGTTGCTTTAGGTGACACTTCCAAATAAATCAATGACTGCATGTGATTTACTTGATTGACACTACACATTAGAAAAGGTGCTTAACATATAAGTTGTTATCCTTGTTTCATCACATTGATAACAGTTAAATAATTACAAAATTTTTAATCCTAAAATTCTTAGAATGTGGTTATGTCTCACTCCTGATGAAATTGAGAATCTGACTAGAGCTGTTGAGAGCCTAAGGACATATAAATTGAGCCAGTATTTACAGGCTTTTAGATGACAAGAACTTCCGTCCTTTTCTCTCTGCCAATGCATTCCGGTACAGCTTTCCAAAATCCTTACAAGATGGTGCAATAACCATATCATTCCAGGATTTTTAAATTGTGAACAGAGACTGGAATTGAATCTGGTGTCTCTCCAGTTAGCTGTTTATTACTGTAAAGGGAGGTAGTCAGTTATAAAATTCCAATTGCTTGTATCTTATTTTGGTACGTAACCGACAGCCTCCTTACTTAAGAATCTCAAGTTGAAAATTTAGTATAGCATTGGAACAATAGCTTAATGCTGTTTGAGATGAAAAATGTGTGCAAGTAACACTTAATTTCAATATGCTGTGTAAAACTGCATGCACAAAAAGGAAAACAGATTCAGTTGCTGTCACTATTGACAGCATTGGAAACTGTTCTAATATACTGCGGACTTGGATTTAACGCATTGAAGAATATGTCCCTCGAAGAATATGGAGTATTGATTTATTGGTGATATTATTTTAGAAATTCAATAAATTATTCTGCTTAAAAATCTGAAACCACAGAATACCACTTTCAGTATGGCCAACGTGGGGTTAGAACACACTTTCTCCCAAGTTAGCTATACATACAGTAGACAGCATGTTAACACCCTGAGCTACAGTGATCTGTATAACATCTTATATATTGTTATTTCACTATGATGTTCATCAATTCTCAGCAATTCTTTCATCCTTTCAAGGCGTCAGCCTACAGGAAACTACAGTCTTAGCCTTGGGGGTATAGGATTGCATTCCTGGGATATCACAGAAGCAAGCAGAAACAATTCATTCCTGAGCTATTTATATCATTGACATTTCTAAGAATTCTTGCCATGACAGTCATGGGTTTGGAACCATCTACAAAGCCCTTGTTGCACTTCCTCTCCTGTCAACAAGTGTAAGCTAATATACTGCAGACCTGGATTTAACGCATTGAAGAATATGTCCCTCGAAGAATATGAAGTATTAATTTATTGGTGATATTATTTTAGAAATTCAATAAATTATTCTGCTTAAAAATCAAATGAGTCGTATTTCTCCTTCTGCCCTGACATTTGTCACAGTACGGGTCACCTTCCGATATACCATGGTTCTGCTTTAACGCAGGTGAAGTATGTCCCAAAACAACCACATAATATTGGGCTTGTGTATTTATTGTGAAAAATAACTTCCCCTAATCATAATTGCTTACAGTGCTCACAATATCAGAGTTAAATAAGTGGACTGTTGAAAGGTTAGTATATTAGCTTGCCATTTTAAAATCATGACCAACTAAAAGCCAAAATTGTCTTGTATTAATTCAAGTCTTCTGGATTTAAATTTTTTTTAGCTTGACACTTTTTGCTATTCTATCAATATGGAAGGGGCTCATAAAGAAAGCATTTATATGGGTATCAATTACAGCGTCATAATATTGGAATTGTATTTCCTCACGATTTCAGCATAACCAGCAGATCTCAATTACCCCTTGTTTTCCAAATTGGTACACATTTCAATCTTCTGCATTCTTTTTTTGGAATATGTTTAACTCTTTTTCTTACTATTTCAATCATTTAAATGTAAAACCTACTCCCTCTGGATAACTGCTTGCTGTTTCTGCATTGTCGACTGTTAACCTTAATTTAAGTTGCAGTTTTATACTGGCAGTTATGCTTGTGCATTGCTAGTCTAGCATTTTAAAAAATATTATGGTTTTCATAATAAAAATCATCAATCAGCTGTAACTGTAATGTATGTCAAAAGTTTTGGTGTAGTATTTTGAAGCTTATACAGGGCATGAGAATTTTGATATATTGGGGTACATTCCAGGCTTATGTGTATCACTCCAGTTATCAGAATCAATCCCATTGACACAAGAAACTTGCCGATTACTGGTGTTGCTTCTTTAAAGCCGAAAACTGGTGCATTATCTCAAAAATTATTCACCATCATTTGCATATTTTCATAATCTGAAATGTTATCTGTAGATATGTTGTCCAAAGCGTTCTCAATTTCCTCAGAATGATTAATCCTTTTATTGTCAGTAATACACATAGGAAGCAGTGTTCAGAACTTCTAAGCATTATCTATAATTTCGACCTTGTTCGAATTTAGAATATGTCAGATATGCTTTGTTGTTGGCAGCCTATACATTCAGAAAGCTGATGATCATTATTTGTTGTTACAAGCACGGAAATCAATCGTAAATCAAAGCTTCATTGAATGCCATCAGTGGAAAATATTGAATAACTATTTGAATCAGCATTCCAAAATGTCTATAGATGTGCTTGTTGCTGGTGGCAGTTCAAAATGTAAATGTCACATCACTTGTTTGACAGTGAATACGCTAACCAAGTGACTAAAATATGGATTATTTTAAAAAATTGGCTCCAATACATTCTTCTTAGATTTGTGGGATGAGAAGAATTATGTTGGGTATTTACAGCTATGCTCAGGAGTATAGAAGTATTGGCATAAATGTTTTAAAGCATGTTACCTTTGCTGTTTTGGCAGTGTTTTCTCATAATTGTCCTAGTACAATATCAAAATTTATGGACTTGTCCTCAAGAACAGTTCATAGGATTGAGTCAATGGCCTTGATACTGGGTTTCCCATATGAAACATGGCCGTTCATATGCATATGAGCTAACTAGCTTCCCACACACTTACCTAACTTACCTAGCCACAGCCAGCCTGTACTCTATCTTCAGATCTTAAACATATTAATCTGCATATACACTGACTGACAGTGACAATGCAACACCAAGGAGGAGTGGTTCGAAAGGGATGAAAGTTGGGGAAAAAACAGAGACGGCACGGACGAATAATTGATGTTTATTTCAAACCGATATGCAGGTTACACAATGCGCACGGCATCGACTCAGTAGGATGTAGGACCACCGCGAGCGGCGATGCACGCAGAAACACGTCGAGGTACAGAGTCAATAAGAGTGCGGATGGTGTCCTGAGGGATGGTTCTCCATTCTCTGTCAACCATTTGCCACAATTGGTCGTCCGTACGAGGCTGGGGCAGAGTTTGCAAACGGCATCCAATGAGATCCCACACGTGTTCGATTGGTGAGAGATCCGGAGAGTACGCTGGCCACGGAAGCATCTGTACACCTCGTAGAGCCTGTTGGAAGATGCGAGCAGTGTGTGGGCGGGCATTATCCTGCTGAAACAGAGAATTGGGCAGCCCCTGAAGGTACGGGAGTGCCACCGACCGCAGCACATGCTGCACGTAGCGGTGGGCATTTAACGTGCCTTGAATACGCACTAGAGGTGACGTGGAATCATACGCAATAGCGCCCAAAACCATAATGCCGCGTTGTCTAGCGGTAGGGCGCTCCACAGTTACTGCCGGATTTGACCATTCTCCGCGCCGACGCCACACTCGTCTGCGGTGACTATCACTGACAGAACAGAAGCGTGACTCATCGGAGAACACGACGTTCTGCCATTCCCTCATCCAAGTCACTCTAGCCCGGCACCATGCCAGGCGTGCACGTCTATGCTGTGGAGTCAATGGTAGTCTTCTGAGCGGACGCCGGGAGTGCAGGCCTCCTTCAACCAATCGACGGGAAATAGTTCTGGTCGATATTGGAACAGCCAGGGTGTCTTGCACATGCTGAAGAATGGCGGTTGACGTGGCGTGCGGGGCTGCCACCGCTTGGCGGCGGATGCGCCGATCCTCGCGTGCTGACGTCACTCGGGCTGCGCCTGGACCCCTCGCACGTGCCACATGTCCCTGCGCCAACCATCTTCGCCACAGGTGCTGCACCGTGGACACATCCCTATGGGTATCGGCTGCGATTTGACGAAGCGACCAACCTGCCCTTCTCAGCCCGATCACCATACCCCTCGTAAAGTCGTCTGTCTGCTGGAAATGCCTCCGTTGACGGCGGCCTGGCATTCTTAGCTATACACGTGTCCTGTGGCACACGACAACACGTTCTACAATGACTGTCGGCTGAGAAATCACGGTACGAAGTGGGCCATTCGCCAACGCCGTGTCCCATTTATCGTTCGCTACGTGCGCAGCACAGCGGCGCATTTCACATCATAAGCATACCTCAGTGACGTCAGTCTACCCTGCAATTGGCATAAAGTTCTGACCACTCCTTCTTGGTGTTGCATTTGCTCTGTCAGTCAGTGTACATAATGAAAACTAAACTCAACTCTTACCTCATAGCAAATACTGGAAATGTCATCTTTCTGCAGCTAAACAGGCATTATACTGGATGAACACATTTTGATTGACAGGATTTAGCTCGGCCACTGTACCGTTTCTTATTCCACATGCTGCGGGATCAGCTGGTTTTAAATTATGAACACGTTCTTTTGTAAGGTTTGAGTTTTAATAATTTTTTTGCTGTATGTGCAGAAGTCACTGAAACCCCAACTTGCTGTACTAATTTTGGTAGTGATTTTCGTGGCTAACAAAGTTTTGCACCAATTTCGTCTAATTTCTTCTGTTAACACTGTAACACTGTACATTTTGCGTGTGTTTCTGATAAGTGCCTAACTTGTTCACATAATGGAGAATTGAAGTTCTGGAAGAAGGCAGTTGACCGGGGAACCTCCTAATTAAACTCTGCACGAACGCAATAAACTGATTCATATTTATACAAATGTTTCCATGCAAAAATACATTGCTCTAAAGCAGTTATTTTCCCCATCTTCACAAACGAATGTGGACTACTGACTACAGTGTAGGAATTGAAATACAGGAAGCAGAAACAAGATAGCTACCTTGGCTCAAACTGTCAGGTTTTACACATAAAACCCTGTATTTACTGAAAGGAGTTTTATCATTTTTGCATAGTTTAAAGTAATGAAGTTACTTTTTGTATTAAAAATTGTGAGGTACAAGTTGTATTACAAGGGAGTGTATTTCACACTGAAATTCACAGAAGTTCAAACATTCTTGAATGGAATATCAGACTTGATGTTAATACAGAAGAGTTCTAGTCATCTGTAGTGTTTATAGCTTTAGATTGCCCTTATACAGCATTCTTCCAAAAACTTCATTATTAAAATTCCTTTCAATATAATTCACATGATAGTGGATACTAACTGAAACTTAATAGGCATTTTAACAGCTTTGCAGCATACAGTGATAAAGATTTTACTTTAAGTGACTGTTTATGACCATCAAAGGACTGGAAGTTGGTATTGAATTCAGTGCCAACTTGGAGGCTTAAGTCAAGGAAATTTTTTACAAGATGTAATGAAGACTAGTTACCTTCAAATTGTAATAAATTGAACTTTTGAGGAGTGTCAAATTTTACCTGTTACGTAGATTTTCCATAAGGCAGTCTTTAACTCCTGGTATGTAGGCAAGGGCTTGTTTAACAATGATGCGATGTAGCCCCAGAGCTCTTCCTTTCAATTCCTACACCACAAAATAGTATCATGCTTTAAAATGTAATTCTTTTCATTATCATGGTGTAATACCATGTTCATCCAACCTCAACGGGACCATAAAATGATTGAATTAGCAGAATACCTGATAATATATGGAATGCAGACTGGAAGACCAAGTGATTGTTACCAGAATACTCTATTTAGGGGACCTCTTATTATACAGTATGAGGTGCTACTCAATATTTCGGAGAATTCACTCATAAAAACTAGATGTTTTTTTCTTTTTTACTTGATACTCCAATATTTAAATTCTTGTAATAAAATAGTGACATTCAAATTTCTAAATGCAATGTTATTTATTAAGTAGGCATTTTTATATTAACATTTTCATATCTATATCTGAAATTCTTCAGTCTCTTTAAACTAATTCAGGATAAATAAAACTAATAAAATTAACTAAGTCAAAATTGAAAAGAAATGGCTTCCATTACTGTATAACAACTTAAGTATCTGTAAAATTACAAATTAAATTAAAATACATTGTGGTATGGAGTTTTAGTCAGTAGTTAGCTATGCATCTTTCCACCAACCAAATGGAAAAACAAGTATTCAACACTTGAAATTAATAATTTTATAAGTTTTTGTTAAAAATACAAGCATTCTCACTTTTTGGGGGGTTGAGCTTACATTTCTTTTCTGTTGCACAAGTCCAGCTGTATTAAACAGTCTCTCAGAAGATACTGTTGCTTTGGGTATACATAAATATTTCACAGCTAATTTTTGCAGCTTTGAAAACTTTGTTTATTTGTTTTCCAGTAATCAGTAACCCCTGGCCAGTAGGTGGTAATGATTGACCTTTGAATGTAAAAAGCGTAGAATAGCATTCACCAAATATCTTTGTATGTTCCATTATGGTAAGCTACATCACAGACGAGTGTTAAGGTATTGGGTCTAGTTAAGAATTATTGGTAAATCAAGCGTATTGAATTCAAGTTGAACTTTGAAGCTTGAAATAGGTATTCCTCGTCAGGACCCTCCTTTTGATTAGCAAGTTGCAGTGGTTTTATATGTGGCAGTAGTGAGAGTATTCAAACTGCAAAAAACGTTCCCTTTCAGGTGGGGGTCCAACAGTGTTGCAATGGAATATATTTCATTCTCTTCAGTGTCTTTGTACTGTATATTAATTGCATCTGACAATGACTGTCTTCCTGTCATCATTCATGGTCCACTGTGTGGTGGTTTCTGAAGATGAGATATGACACTGTTTTACAATGGACATTATTTCGGACACTGTCACTGTAGAAGAGCTTGGGGCGGGTGTTGCTTGATCAAAAATGTTTAATGTATTGATCAATGTTCCCATTGGGATATTGTAAGATTTACTGGGAACGTGAGATCAGCATGTGCAAATGCCATAGCTCTCTTCTGTTCTTGAAGTCTTTTTAGCATATGAAAATTTGAATTCCATTGTGTAGTTCAGTGTTACTCAACCGCCAGATCACAGCTCTGGGTTGGACCCTGGTATCGGTTATGCTGGGCTGTGAGACGTTTTCTTGGGATTTGTCATTTTACTTTTGTAAGCATTTTTTCATGAAAAATATTGTAAAGTGGACATTTTCTTAGGACAGTTTTTGTGATTGTGTAGAAAAGTGCCGTCCCAGGTCGAATCTAAACTCAAAATTCTGAAACCAAACATAGCAAATGTCAGTGACCATGCTACTTATTTTTGAATGATTGGGAATTTTCTGGCATAGATCTCTTTCGACATTCAGGAGAGGGAATACTGCCATATTTTTTACCGATTATAAGAAATTATGTAGAAGCAGATTACAATGGGCGGTGATTCCTTTGTTCTTAAACAAAACTGAATAACATCTTTGTTGGAAATGTACTTAGGAGTAAATTTTTTGGACGGGGCCCTCATCTCGTAGAACAAATAATTTACCAGGCCCGCAGTCTCTCAAGGGTTGTCGTCTTGAATCAGGTGGTGTTGTGGTAGAGAAAGATGTTTCTGTGCAGCTTTGAGAATCTTTGCGGATTTGAAGAAATATTTGGAAATTCGTACTGATTATCTACATATTATGAGACTCTCCATATTCTTTGAACTGAAAGGTCCCTCTTTCACAACAAATTGTAGTGTATGAGCGACCCACAGCAAATGGGGAAGTTTTCTCAAAGTCATAGCACTTGCTACATTATGACCATTGTCAGGAATCACGGCCATTATTTTATCAATTGAACCCGAAGTTTCTAATGTCTTCTTCAAGAAATTTGCAATATTTTCACCTGTTTGTCATGCTGCTTCAAATTTTATCACTTCAGTGCATATTGTGGCAGAACATCGAATGAGTCTTCACTTACCAGACAGCCGATACTCGAAGGATGCTGTGCGATGGGAGCCACGAGGAGGCAGGCAGAAGCCGGGCAGACCATGCAAAACATGGTATCTAACATTCAAAGATGACCTACGAATAGTTACAATCAGGTGGGACAGTATCTAGAATGCTGCTTTGAATAGGTCTTGGTGGAAGCTCTTTTAGCACAGAAGTGATGATGATGATGATTGGATATATGCCAAAGTTTGTAGTCATGGTCTACAAAGTGAACGGTGATACTTAGGCAGTTGTTAGTTGCTGCTGATGTCCACAAATATGTCATGACAGCTACTTATGCTATCAGCATTTCAGAGCTCGCCTTTTACTCTTGTTTCTACTTCATGCAATTCCAGGGAGATTGCCATTTGATATGTGCGTACGAGCAGGCATAGTATATCTAGGTTCAAGGTTCTGTATCAACTGCTTAAATCCTGTATCTTTTACAGTGCTAAATAGCTGGTTGTTTTTGCATATCATGTGAGCTATTTTTCTGGCAATTACCTTTGGTTGATTATTTTCTGGTTTAAATTTGGATTTACCATCCAGAAAAGATGTGAAAGTAGACCAGCTAGTATTTGAATACCATGGTGGTGGTGGTGGTGGTGGTGGTGGTGGTGATGATGATGATGATGATGATGATGATGATGACTTTGAAATGGAATGAATGGGCACAGGGTCTTCTTCTGCCATTTCTTCACTTGTTACACCTTCACTGTTTAAAATTTTTTTGTTGGGATGTTCATGTTTATTAAAAACAATTTTATGAACTGAGGTGACATGTTTCTCAAAGTTGCTAAAAAAGTTGCTAAAATTTCAGAATGATAATCTAAAATCAAAATCAGGTTTCATGTTAAAAGTGCTGACATTTTCACAAGTTGTGTCCTTGTTTGTGGTCTGATAGTTTAAATAGGCCATAGGATTTGTTTACTGAAAGTAACTGGGTTATTTTGAAGGTGTAGCATTGTTTTTCCATAGCCGTACAAATTGAAAATGAGTAACGCTACAAATTGTGTAATATCACGTTCTGAAATATGTTTCTCAGTCTACATTTCAGCAAGTTTTATTGCTCTGGTACATGACTTTGAAAGAAATTAGTATTTCAGGCATACTGGCACCAGAATATCTGCAGAAATTCGGAGGAAGGCCCCTTTTGTCCCAATTTCTTGCTATACCTGCTACCTACTATTTTGAAACTGATGAATTGTGGCATGTACTCCTTGCGACCACATTAAAATCTGTTACCTCTGGCAAGCTGACAGTGTTAATTTAAAAAGTTTGTATTCTGTTTACATAGTATCAAAAAAGTATCAAGCTCATCTGTAGTAGTATCGTTCGATATCGGTAGTACCTCTTGAGTATCGAGGTATCAAGAGTATCGTGAACCCATCTCTAATAAAAACATTGATACTTACGTTGAAGCCTAATTTTCACCATCACCTTCTAAGTAGTCACGCTTGGCTTTAATACAACAATTTCAGCGATTTTCTCAATTTTTCTGGTTTTGGTATGTTCAGCAACAGGTGGTTGCGGATGCATTGTTACTATGCAGTAACCTGTCCCCGCTCTTATACATCAGGCCATTTGCACATCATGTCTTCCTTCAGTCATCTCGGAACATTTTTGTAAATCTTCTCATTGGCAGGCTGATGTACCGAGCAAGTGGCCACGCGGATTGGGTCACGTAGCTATCAGCTTGCATTCGGGAGATAGTACGTTCGAACCCCACTGTCGGCAGCCCTGAAGATGGTTTCCCGTGGTTTCCCATGTTCACACCAGGCAAATGCTGGGGCTATACCTTAATTAAGGCCACGGTCGCTTCCTTCCCACTCCTAGGCTTTTCCTCTCTCATTGTACCCATAAGACCTATCTGTGTTGGTGCAACATAAAGCATTTTTTTTAAATCCCTGTTTACAATTCCGCGAATGTCAAAAAATATCAGTATTGACTTGATGTTGCTGCGAACGTGTATTTTTTAATATTTTTGTAAAGCCACCGAAGGCCTCCTTTAGCATTTGATAGGTTTGATTCACCGTTTTGTTGAGGTTGAAGCAAAACTTAATGCAGATTCTTCGCTCTGTAACATCAGCCATTTCAAAATTCACAGAAGCAGAACATGTAGAGAAAATAAAAACACCTAACCTCGGAAACACACACTTCCAAGGATGCCAGTTGGCAGACTAGTAGTTGAAACATACACCAAGAGGTGCCTAGGATCTGAACTTGGTACCACTGCTTGTTCACGTGGGATATTTGCATTCTCAGAAATTCTGGGTATCACCTCGTTGTTGCAGTAGCTGTAATATACAGGCCTTTCTTTCCTTCCTATCACTAATGAATAATGTTTTGAAACCTTGACAGAATCATTCACAAGTCTGAAGTGTGTCTGTCTGGGATCCTTAAATAGACCATGTTTTGGATCAATTTTACAGAGGCAACTGTCCAAGGCATACATTTTGCAGAGAAACTATCTTGTATCTTTAGTAAAGAATTGAATTTTGTAAATAATGACAGAAGGTTTTAATGTATTATCAAAAGTGTGGTTTCTTCTAAAGATTTGAAAATACGTGGTAAAGCTTCTCTGTTAAATGTTACGTTTTATAAAAAATGTAACCAAAAGTCTCTCTCATATTCTAGGTTGTCAAAGCCTGAGAACTGTAAAATATTGAGAGGTTTTGTCAAATATTGAGATAATATAATAGGAAAATAGGGTACAGATGTAAAATTAATTTGAAGTCAGAGGAAGCCTTGTTAATTTATTATAAAATATTTGATATTTATTGAGTTCTTTAGTAGCAAGTTCCCAGCATACTTTAATAATCTATAATAAGCTATTAGTGTTGAAGATGATTGTGTTTTCTTTTAAATTAATCCTACATTCGGCAGAGTACATAATACATGAAAATTACAACATTCTTGATTGAAGGAATAGATTTACAGGTAATAATTCCAATGAATTGAGAATCATCATCTTATGATTTTGCTGTGTTAAATCATATGTTCAGATTGACTACCCCAGTAATGCTTGCTTGTATTAAGGAAGATCAGATAAGGCAAACTATTTTTTAAACTCCCTACTGGATTTAAGAGATTGTGTGATCTGTTTCATATACTGTAGATTGTTCTTAATTTTGTTGTTCCTTCCAGTCTTCGGAAACATGTTACAGCTTGCTATTGTTTAAAATCCTCATACTTTTTAAGTACTTTAACGTCTGAATGTCGAATACTTACTAGCAAACCGTTGCATGTAATGTAATCGTTACTAAAATCACATTCTGTTCCAGACAACATACAGAAATACTTTGAACATGCTATATAACTTGTGTGAGCCACTACGTGTCTAATTTTGCTATGAGCACAAGGAACCCTTGCATTAAGCTTGTGGATATGCCACACATACTGGTTCGTTTATATGTATATTTCTTCTGAGCCAGGAATAGTGTTGCAAAACACTGTGGAGTAGGGCAGTGAGAAATGCTTTAATGTAATTGAAATCCATAAGAACCTTTAAATGGAATACATATTGTAAACTTCTCAGACAGTTCCTCAGTTCCTAAGTATTTTAGTGTTGCAGCCAGTCTGTCTTCTACTGAAATTGCCTCTCTGAAGTTCTTGGATTTCTGAATCCTAGGTCCAACTACATACATCAAATATTCAAAGTCTTGTGGATTGTAATGACCTTAAAATGTTCGCGATTGTAAATCCAAGTATAAAGCAGAACTGCTTCTTTCTGTGTATAATGTATACTGCCAGAATCTTTGTAGGCATTTATCGTACTTAGCAAGGTTGTTTACCAGGATAATACAACACACAAGCACCGGGTGAGTTGGCTCTGCAGTTAGAGGCGCACAGCTGTGTGCTTGCATCTGGGAGATAATGGGTTTGAACCCCACTGTCGGCATCCCTGAATATGGTTTTCCATGGTTTCTCATTTTCATACCAGGCAAATGCTGGGGCTGTACCTTAATTAAGGTTACGGCCGCTTCCTTCCCACTCCTAGGCCTTTCCTATCCCGTCATCGCTATAAGACCTATCTGTGTTGGTGCAACATTAAGCACATTGTAAAAAATAAAATTAAAAAACCACAGGCATTTAACTGGCATGATTTGGAAGATGCCATTAATGTGTGCTCACCATGAGTACTTTGGATCCAGTTGCTCACAATGGGTTACATGACTATGGATGTGGCATCTATACAAAGAAATGGTTATGTTAACCATTGCATGATATGTAACAATTTGCTAATGTATGCCTACCTAAGTGGCTACCCCTAACTTAGAATGATCTTGTGTAACTATGGCTGTTCATTGGGGATAATGGATTTGGTTCAGTATCAGATCTGTAGTCACCAAAAAGACCCTCATGATCGCTTTCCACATGACACTAAGATACAAATGCAGGTAATATATGGTGGTCATGAATAATCATGTTTATAGCATCATAGTATATAAGTAAGGTTGGTTATGATACTGTTATAAATCAGTTCTGGGGACCAAAGTACAATATGTTAAAATTTGTTCCCGTAGACTGCCTGGATTACCTTACCTTGGTTAATAATGGTGTGTGAGAAAGATGTTCACGATTTCGCTGCTTCATCTTTTTGTTTCTAAAAATGTATGCTTCACTTTTTCATCTCCGTGCACCAACACACATTTTTTATGAAACCGTGTAGAGAAAAGCAAATGTGTGTGTTCCAAGGTTTATTTAAATTGGCTTTGTCTTTTTCAGTAGAGCACAATGAGAAACAATTCATCAACAGAGTAGTTTGGCAGAATGATTTACTGCAGTCTGAAGTTGAAATATTGTATAGAAAAATGTCAAGAGTTCTAGATAAAGTATCGTGTAAACAGAACAATCCCAATTAGTGGTTACGTATTCCACCCCACTGTGATATTAAATTATCAAATCTTCTCACATTTAGTGATAATGGAATGTTGTATTAGAAGTATGTTCATAGTGGATGGTGGTATGCTTCAATCTAATTATTCATACAAATTTAGTATAAAGTCTTCACCTATTCACTGCCACAGTTTTCTTGTATTAAAATTTGTTAAATGCACCATATACCTTGTTTAGAGCAGTGAATAGAATATCCAGAATACTTACAAACTCGTCAAGTAAATTCAGGAAAAACAGTTCTAGAGCAAATCTCAAGAACTTAGTCATGAAGGTTACATGATCTGGAACAAAAGGGACTTGCCTGTGTGTTAATAAATGTGGTACAGATTTCTGAACATTGAAGGCATGGTGAAGTGATGCATCAGAGGGTGTTTATTTGTTCATTTCCTGCAGGGACATCAATCTGAGGTATGTCATAAATAACCCTTGCCTTCTTGACCTGTGGGAATTACCTTTTGTCAGTACCATATTTGAGATTTGTGCTGGACAAAGCGGAGGTGGGACAGGTTTTTCTCCGGGTACTCCGGTTTTCCCTGTCATCTTTCATTCCAGCAACACTCTCCATTCTCATTTCATAGCATTTATCCCTCATTAATAAATCACCTTGGGTGTGGCGACCCCATTGTAATAACAGCCTATATATGTTTCATTCATTACATCCCTGACCCGGTCAATGACTGGAAAACAGGTTGTAGGTTTTCATTTTCAGTACCATATTTGAAAACAGTGCTGACTTCCATACTGTTTTTTTTTTTTTTTCTTTTCTTTTCTTTTAACCAATACCACATGTCCAACTGTGGAAATAATTGCATCACTGAATACAGCTGCTTATGATCAACTGTGTGTGGGACAGAAAAGGGTGTAGTCTCATTTTAAAAAAAGGTACTTGATATGGCTGCCTTGGTACTCATACTGCACACCTAGTAAAAAACTGCCTTTCACTATCTCCAAAATAGTCTGAAGATATTTTGGGTGAAAAACTCACGTGAACCACCCTAAATAAAATGCTATTGTTATTATTATTATTTTTATATATAATTCGCTGGGGCCATCAAGGACCACGTTAAGTCTTGTTGCATTTGACACTGAACTTGGCCTTCTTTAGAGCCCAAATTTCCCTCATTCTTTGTGAGTGGGCCTGCTTACGCTCCTCTGTCCAAGGGGCACCGTGTCTTCTCTTCGGTTGCTCGTCTCGGTTTAGCCCGTTCGTCAATATTTTCTTGCGGAAGAGATCTCTGTTAAGGGCGTCTTCAGCTGAGATATGTAGCATTTGCAGGTCTTCTTTGGTATTTCTAAACCAGGGAATTGTAGTTTTAGGGTTTGAATCAAAAAAGTGAAAGATTTCTGTAGTTAACTTTCTTCCATCCATTCTTTTCAGATGACCGTAAAATCGTGCCTGTCTTTTTCTGATTGTGTCGGTAATTTTCTCTATTTTGCTGTAGACTTCCTTGTTGGATCTCTTGATTTATTCCATTTCTGTACTTTGATCCCAAGATTCCTCTCTCAATTTTGCGTTCTCTATTCTCCAGTTCTTCAAGGAGTCCTTTGTTGGCATTTAGAGACAGGGTTTCGGCTGCATATAGAACTACTGGCTTCAGAACTGTTTCATAGTGACGTATCTTGGTGTTTTGGGAAAGGCATTTTTTGTTGTAGATTGAGCGGGATGTTTGGTAGGCTATTTCCAGTTTGCGTACTCGCTCCTGAAGTGCTTCTTTGTCCAGTCCATTTTTCATGATGATCACACCCAGGTATTTGAATTTGTCTACTCGGGTGATGTCCCCGTATTTTGTATGGAGTTTTGGTGGAGCCTCTTTGATGTTAGTCATTACTTCTGTTTTCTCAAACGATATCTGCAAACCAGTTTGTTCGGCAATTTCCTTTAAAATTTCAACTTGAGCTCTAGCGGTTTCTATGTCGTTTGAGAAAACAGCAATATCATCGGCAAATGCTAAGCAGTCTGTTGCGATCCCCTTGGATTTTGTTCCTATTCTCAATGGACTGTAGTTGGTTTCCTGTAATCTCACCCGCCAGGTTCTGATGATCTTTTCAAGAACACAGTTGAAGAGTATCGGGGATAGCCCATCACCTTGTCGGACTCCTGTTTTGATGTCAAAGGAATGCGAGAGACATCCGTGGAACTTCACCTTGGATTTTGTATTGGTCAGGGTGGCTCTAATTAATGCCAGCAGTTTCAAATCAACTCCAAATTCATTTAAGATGTTCAGCAGGACTTCCCGGTCAATGGAGTCGTACGCTTTCTTAAAGTCTACAAAGACAGACACATACTGCTTGGACCTTAGTGTACAATATCTGATGATCGTTTTGAGATTTTGGATCTGTTCAGCTGTTGAGCGACCTTTTCTGAACCTTCCTTGGTATTCACCTATTTGATGTTCGACTTGTGCTTCCAAACGCAGTGATAGAATTTTGTAAGTCACGGGTAGCAAAGAGATTCCTCTGTAGTTGTTGATGTTCTTCATGCTGCCTTTTTTGTGTAATGGATGGATCAAAGCTATTTTCCAATCTTCGGGTAGGGTCTCCTTGTTCCAAATTTCTTCTATTTGCTTTTGCAAGATATCAAGTGATTCCTCTGGGGCATATTTCCATAGTTCTGCTACTACTGAGTCTTCCCCCGGCGCTTTGTTATTTTTGAGACGGGCAATATGGCGCTTGATCTCATCTCTGTCGGGTGGTCTGGAATCTGGGTACCTGAGTAAGGGTTCCTTGGTCTCAATGGCGCTTTGCGGTTTAGAGCAATTAAGTAAATTCTTGAAGTAATCTGCCAGAATGCTGCAATTTTCTTCATTTGACGTCGCCAGTGTGCCGTCCTTTTGCTCAAAGCATAGAGATGGTGGTTTATAGCCAGTGAGTTTGCGTTTGAAGGCTCTATAGTACTCTCTGCTTTCATTCTTCCCAAAGTTTTGTTCTGTCTTTTCAATGAGAGATTTTTCGTGTTTACGTTTCTCAGTTCTGAACACCCTAGCTGCTTGGGCACGTTGGGTTTTGTAGGTTTCCCAATCATTTTCTGATTTCGTAGAGTAGTACTGTTTCCACGCATTGAGTCTTTCTTGGAGGACTGATTCGCAGGTACTATTCCACCAGGCATGCTTTTTGCTTCTCTTGATTTCTGCAACGTCTTTGGCGGCCTCAACAAGGAGACTTTTAGCATTGTTAAAGTCACAGTCATTTGGTCTAGCCTTCTCCTGGAACTCCTCGACCCTTTGCCGAAGTTTATCATTGTCGAAGCGTGTGATCTGTTTGGTTGTCTTCCTTGTGTTTGCGGGAATTGGTTTGAATTTGATAAGAGACATATAATGATCTGAGGCCACATTGATGCCTTTCTTTACCTTGACATTCATAATCTCAGGGCTGTTTCTCCTGGAGATTGCAACATGATCAATTTGGAACTCTCTGAGAGCTTGGACGGGAGAACGCCAAGTCATTTGCTTTCTGGGTAGATGGCGAAAGTGGGTCGACATGACCTGCAGGTTGTGATTTTCGCAAATGGACACCAGTCTTTTGCCTTTGGGATTGGTTCTTTTGTGAGCAGGGTAATTTCCTATAACTTTCTTGTACTTCTGTTCACGACCTAGGTGGGCATTGAAGTCACCCAAAAGAAGCTTGACATGGTGTTTGGGGATTTTGTTTAATTTTTCATCCAGTAGGTCCCAGAAATTATCAACTTCGTCTGGATCAGACTTGTTCTTATCGTTTGTAGGAGCATGTGCGTTAACTAGGGCGTAGGTTTTGTTTGCGCATTTAATTGTGAGTATAGACAATCTGTCATTCACAGGTTCGAAATTTGCAACCGATTTAAGGATCTTGGTTCTAACAGCAAACGCGGTTCCAAGCATCACAGCTCCATTGAGGATTCCTCTTTGCGCTTTGCTCTTGAAAAATCGGTAGCCTTCGGATTCAAAAATCTCTTCATCTGGGTACCTTGTTTCCTGTAGGGCCATTATGGATATCTGATTTTCGTGAAGAGCATTGGTAAGGGTTTTCAGCTTGCCAGTTTGTGTAAGTGAATTATTATTATAATTATTTTCTGATCCATGTCTGGATTTGCCATAGACACAGAATCTTAATTTCCTGTTTGAAGTCCAAACACAGACATTGCTGAGGGTAATATCAAAGGGGGGTTGGGGGGGCAAAAATTAACCAGGCACCCTTTTTAAAAATACAGAATTTATTTTTTCGAGTTACAAACGTTAATCACCTTTGAAGAACTCTCCATTAACACCAATACATTCATTCAAATTTTTTTCCACTGCACAAAACACCTTTCGTACTACTTTCAGAGGCCTTGCACCACCCCCTTCGATTGTCTTTTCATCCGGGGAAACAAAGAAATTACAAGTTGTGAGATCTTGTGAGTAGGGTAGGTGAGAAAGTGGTGTTCTGCGGTTTTTCGCCAGTAAATAACGAAATGGCCGTGAGCTGGAACATTGTTTTGATGGTAGAACCAGTCCCTACTCCACCACAAGTCGGGTCATTTCAATCAAACCCACTCGTACAACCACCTCAAAACACTCAGTAGAAGATTTGGTACCCTTAAATGCTCAAGGACGTAGTCTGAGCGAACAATGCTGGAAACATTAAAAAAAATACAGATTCTCATTTTCTTCATGGCTAATTTGACTTGCCGGGCGTTTTCCAATGTCCCGTGTGTATTCACTTGTACACTTTTTAATTATGCGAG
This sequence comes from Anabrus simplex, assembly GCF_040414725.1. NCBI lineage: Eukaryota > Metazoa > Arthropoda > Insecta > Orthoptera > Tettigoniidae > Anabrus > Anabrus simplex. The sequence continues at coordinate 73,515,054 of NC_090275.1, read as the reverse complement.
AAATTCATAAAATCAGCCTGAGTAGGCTTGTAAGTTACCTAGTTAGAGTTGCCATCTTCTGGTGGACTGGAGCCTTCGTCAACCATGGAACATGTCCGGCACACAAGCACAATGGAAAATCGCAGTGTGTGAACATTTCCAACATATGAGATAAAACAGTGAATATTCCACTGCAGCTATGGTATTTGATTTCACTGAAGTAGTCTTTTAAGTATAACCATTAAGAAATACAAAATTTAATATCCAGAATACCTACACACTCGAGCAAAAGTGAGGGAAAACCATTTATAGTGAATTTGAAGTACGGAGTCCTAGAAGTTACATGATTTGGAACAAACTAGATTTGCTCGGGGTTTCTAGTACCAATGCTTTTTCTTCCCCTCCCATAGTCTCTCTCCCCACTGTCAAGTTCTTTAATCGGTATCTTGATTATTTCTTTGTTTTATACGAGGCATGTTTTTTTTAACTAAGTACCGTTTTGATATAAAGAAAAGTATGCACATTTTTTATATATACATGTAAGCCTGTACCTTAAACTACTTCTCAACATAAGTTCCAAGCATATAAAGCACTTGTCATATTGTGAAACCAGCTTCTGAATTCCATCCTCATAGAAATCTGCCGCCTGATGTGCCAACCACTGCCGCACAGTCATTTTTATCATGGTCGTAGCGCTGACCTCGTAAATGCTTTTATGCAGGAACAAGTGGTAGTCACTAGGTCAGGGCTGTATGGAAGATCGGATTGTCCCCAACTGAATGAAGCAATGAGGTCTCGGGTTTGATTATCCGTGTGAGATCGCGCATTGTTATGAAGCAAAAGAATCCCAGTCGTGAGCATGTCATGCCGTTCGTTTTGGATTGCGTGAGCACAACTTTGGAAAATCTAAGCATTCTCACACAATTTTATAAAGAACACTCCTTGAAATTTCAGGCAACTTTTAACTTAATGACGAAATCGTAAAGCGTCTGTTTTCTCCAACATTTGCATCAATTTTTGTACCAAGTCGTCCGTAATGACAGGTGGTTGCCCACTACGCTTTTCATAGTGGACATTAGTACAGCCTTCTTTAAATGCTCTAACCCATTTTCTTACCATTCCTTTGTCCATAGTGTGTTCTCCATACACTTCCACTAATCTGCCTTTCCCATTTAGAAAACAAGTCACAGCATGTACTGCACTGGTGGGATCGTTAAATATCAGAGGCATTTTCAATACAGACAAACAAATATAAATACAGGTGAATGCTTCCATAATGGCGTTTGTGGCTAGCCTATCGATGTACATACTGAATGTGCATACTCTGAACGACGACCGAAATGCTGCAGTAGCCATATTTAAAAACATTACTTATTTTTTAAAAAACATGCTTCATATATACAGTATCTGATCTAAAGTATCCAGACAGCTACTCAAAACTGTCCTGTAAGTGTTCTTTGGACATACTACCCAGTCCTTATTGATTCTCCACACCAGCAGGCTTGGTTTGGGAAAGAACAAGCCACCACCATGAACTTCTGTCTTGCCACCACTTCTCTTCCAGTATTTTTTCCCATTTTGTGCTCTTCCTGGCCAGGTCTTTATCTGTCTGCTTCATCCAACCATCTCTAGGTCTGGCTTGTGGTCTTTTTATAGTAATCTTTCTTTCAAAGTAAGTGTTGGGTGTTCTTATTGATTCCATTCTCATAATGTTGCTAAACCATTTCAATCATGATTATTCTAGAATATCAAACACACGTTGTAGCCCTAGTTGGGGGTGGACTGATAAGTTTGGTCCCTTGTGGTCTTCTGTACGCTCAGCCCAATGAACTTAATTCTTGTTGCTTGTTCCTACTTGTCAGCATTGGAGCTTCCATCCATCAAACGGAATGGATAGCAAGTACTGTGGTTCTTTTGCTTTTTGAGGAAAGACTTTGTTTCATAATAATTAAGAAACAGATATTGGGCATCAGTTCAAGGTGAGACCCACCCTTGACCTTTATTGCAGTTTGGGTGGGGTCAACCCTTGGCCTTTATAACAGCTCAAACTCTGCACGGGATATGGTCTACAAGGTGTTGGAATGTCTCTGAATGAATGGCAGTCCATTCTTCCTGCAGTAGACGGGCTGAGTGGTTCAGAGGTTGAGATGCTGGCCTTCTAACCCCAACTTGGCAGGTTTGATTCTGACTCAGTCCAGTGGTATTTGGTATACGTCAGTCCTGCAGGACTACATTCCGACACCTCTGCGTCTCTAAAAACTGCAAAAACGCCTAGTGGGACATAAAAATAATTTTATTATTCCTGCAGTGCTTGAGCAATTGTAGTTTGGGGTCTGGAGCATTGTCAATTCTAGTTCATCTTAGAGGTGTTCGGTATGGTATTGAGATCGGGGCTCGGGGCTGGCCACTCCATTGCCAGAACTTTGTTGTCCACAAACCGCTTCAGAACTGACCCTATGTCTAACAGTGAGCATTATCATGCTGAAAAACACACAGAAAGCAAATAATAGTAATAATATGAAAAAAAAAATACAATGCACATTGCCAAATTAATTGAAAGAATACTAGGAGAAACAAGAAAGAGTGGAAATGTAAATATGTATCATGGTGACACCTAGGCTCTAGTTTAAGCATACAGAGGTGTGTTTGAATACATTTTTTTCTCTAATAGTATATTTTGTTTGGTCAGATGGCAAACTGGCCAGCGAAACCAATTAAGGCCCTATCCAGCAATTTATAATGTTTTACTTTAAAATAAGATATTTCATTGTGTTTTTATGCAATACTTTGAAGCATGTTAGTTTTACAAAGTTTGTTTAGTTACAGTAATCTACAATGTTAAAATTGATTTAATCCTGGAATAATAATAGAAGAATAGAGTTCAAAGTAGCTCAGGCGGTAGAGTGCTACCCTTCTGAGCTCATTGAGGTGGGTTCAGTCCCAGCTGAGTCCAGTGGTATTTGAAGGTCCTCAAATACTTCAGCCTCATGTTGGTATATTTACCGGCACATTATAGAACTCCTGCAAGACTAAATTCTGGCACTCTGATGTTTTGGAAAACATTAAAAATAGTTCGGATGTAAAACCATTATTATTATTATTATTATTATTATTATTATTATTATTATTATTATTATTATTATTATTATTACTACTACTATTACTACTACTACATACCAACCTGACTGTCTGTCTGAAATATCGGATTGCTGGGCTGAGTGGCTCAGAAGGTTGAGACACTGGCCTTCTGACCCCAATTTAGCAGGTTCGATCCTGGTTCAATCCGGTGGTATTTGAAGGTGCTCAAATACGTCGGCCTCATGCCAGTAGATTCACTGGCACGTGAAAGTACTCACGTGGGACTATAAATTCTGCCACCTCGGTGTCTCCTAAAACCGTAAAAGTAGTTAGTGGGACGTAAAGCCAATATTTTTCACTTCACAGCACAATCACTTATTCACCAAAGTAACCTTTTGAAAAAATCAAATTTCTATCATTAAGCTATTAAAAACTATAATACCAATAAAATGAACCTAACACTTGAAACTGAATTTCCATAAACTAATATGTATTCGTTTCTTTTTTTGTATGCAGTGATATTTTGAAAGCGAAGTTACTCGTTTCCTCATAAACATAATGTCTGTAGCAAACTATTCTCTTTGCTCTTCAGCATATTCCACGCTTGTCGCTGTGTGAAACTGGAAGCAATGTTATTCACAGTATCATCTGGTTAAGGAAGAGTCCACTACATTTAACCCACGATCACTCGCACATCGGCAAGTCACGTGATCACTCGTGTTGTTAGGTGGAACCTAACATCTGTATTTCGCTTATAAAATCATTAATTTCATATGTTTCTTTTCGTTTTTATTCTATTTTAATGTTTTTATTGTATAATGATCATTTTAACATGTTTTATTTTTATTGAATATGACATACAGTTAAACTTAAACATAATATTTATTTCAAATGAAACAGCACCAACTGATAAAAGTAGCCTATAAACGTATGAGCTTACTTACTAAATCACAAATACATTTTGGAATATTAATGAAGTCTACAGTATATTGGTTTGTGGTCTAAAAGATAGGTTATGTTTTCCTATGGTATTAATGTTATTTTCAGCATTTTAACACAAGAAACACATAATTATTCCCAGAAAAACTCATGTGATCAACGTAATTTTCATCTAACAACCAGCTAATAATTTGCTGTCTTTGACTTACACTCTTATTGCTGGTTATATAACAATAAATATCAATCAAATTGTAGAAAATCACACACTCGTGATCACTCGCGCTGTTAGGTCTCCCCTAACGCTACTCACTGGTTACACACGACCGTTCGCACTGTGAGATAGCAACTAACACAATCCGTGACATGCTCTTTTCCCCACTCTTTCCTCCCTTCCAAAATATCACAGCTACTACACAAATACATCATGGCGTGCTCAAAGGACCAAATGAGGCATTTTCAAATGGACATCGATTCAAAGCTAAAGACAAACAAATTGTAGCAAAATTTGTAAAAATGTTAGATTGAACCTCATAGTGTGAGCGATCGCAGGCTGAATGGGTAGAATTTCTTTTAAGTTAAGAGATCTAGTAGAAAAAGCATTGCCTTGACTAACATGAACAGGAGTGTTGATTTAGGGCAACTGAATAAAGATAGGAAGGGAATAGATAAAATATTTGGCATGAAAATCCTTATACTAGCAGTATAGTTTATCCTTTGGGCAGGAATATGGGCCTGAAGAATAATATACTAACATATATTTCTGAATGGTGGCCTGTTTGTCTTTCTTTGCTGTAAAAACTCTCTCTCTGCAATATGATGTTGCACTGGCACATTACTGGGTTTTGTGAAATAGTTGCTATTTGTATAGTGTAGCAAAGAAAGTTCAGAAGAAATTGCAAGATGTGCATAGCCTTATATAAAAAAACTCAAATAATGAACCCGTTGTATTATCTTTTTTACAATAGTTGTAGTATACTAACAGCAGCGGATGAAAATCTTGAACGGAAGAATAAGTCATAGGTAACGAATTTCATATTAATCCCTATTGAAGTGCAAAACAAAAGCTAAAGTTTTTATTTATATTCATGTCTGGCCTTAAATTTGATTTTGACTGATGGTGGTCTTCGGTAAGACCAAAACTAGTTTCAACAAATATATGTAACTTTAAGGTTACAACAAACTGTATTGAATAGGTGGAAACCTTTAGCTTTTGTTTTACCTGGAAAATAACAAGAAAGAATAGTTTGGAATCACTGGCAAGAATATGAGAGGATATCCAGCATCCTACTTCCTACTAGGAGCATAGCCATTTCTTTCTTGCTGTTCTTCCTAGTATCATTGGCATTGATTCTAAACCTCTTCAGATCATCTCTTTGGAGTGGACCGTTCCCAGCGACATTTTTTTTTTTTTTTTTAGCAAACATTTTCTTAAATATTACATTTGCTATGTTGTATCACCAACTTTTCTTGAATCTGTTGTTCTCCATTCTTTCCTCAGTTTCTTTTCCTTTTATTCCATCATTCCACTGTACTGTCTGTACTACCTTTCCAGGTATTCTTCCTCAATTTTTTCTGCACTGCCTATGAAAGAACTGTTAACCTTCATTATTCATTCCTCTTTTACTTCTGTAAGCATAAGGTCCAAAGTGAATTTATTTTTTAAAATCTGCAAACTTAACTTCGTTGCTCTTGGTTTACAATTAGAAAATTTAACTTTTACACAAATTTGATTGAGTATTTTTTTTTTTTAAATCAGAAATCACAATATGGTGTGGAAAGCTTGGTGGTTGTTCTGCCTTGTTTACATCACAATTGAACTCCAGCTACAGATGATACGCATCTCCAGAAAGTTCTGTTACTTCCGGGAGTAGGAGTTCATTTGCAGGTAGTACAAGACAATGCCCTAGAGATAATTAAACATGACAGAAATCAACTCGAACCTTAAGAAAGAACTAGAAAATTGAACGAGAATAAAGTTCCTATGCTTAAAAACGCAAATTTACAGCCTACCAGACACACGGTGTAGGGGTTTGAATCCTGGCTGGTCCAGGTATGTTTGTTCTGGAATGGGAGCTCACTCTTGAGACCAGCTGAGGAGCTGCCTGATACGAAAGGCAGTGGACCTGGTCATGAAAGTCAAACATTGTGGGTGAGGATGTTGTCACGCTGACCACACGACACTCAAATATCTACAGGCCCTCTGGCTGGGCAACAGTTGTCTTGGCAAACCAAGCTCCAAAATAAAATGTATGTACCATGGATCCTACATTTATATACTAACTGCATTTAAAGTTTTTGTTTTTTACTGTGTGCACAAGTTTTATTGGATGCTGGCTTTAGGTAGAAGTGAGGGCATGGGTGGGAGAAGACTGCTGCTTCAGCAATCATTGCCACAGTACTGCCAACGAAGGAAAGTGAAACAAATGAGGAAAAGTAATAAATTGAGCATGAAATGAACAATGTTTATTTCATATGTATGTGCATCTTTTTTACATTTAAATTAAGAGGAAAGGAAATAGAATTTTTAAGAAATAGAGGCAGATATAAAGCAGTTCAATTCTGTAGATATTTGTACCTGTCTCTCACGCACTTACGGTTCCAAGAAACGTTTGCAGAAACGTGACAAAATGTATGTAGGTAATCATAATCATGTGCTATATTATTTGTCGTGTTAAATATTCTTCTTCTGCTACTGCTTTTCCATGTTTGTGAGCCTGCGGGTGCGAACTATGTTGCACATGTTTATTTGGCCCTGTTTTACGGCCGGATGCCCTTCCTGATGCCAACCGTATAGAGATGTAATCACTGTTGAGTGTTTCTTTGGTGGTTGGTAGTGTAGTGTGTTTGAATATGGAGAAGAAAGTGTTGGGACAAACACACCGGTCCCCAAGCCAGAAGAATCAATCGGGCGCGCTTAGAATCCCCGACCCAACCAGGAATCAGACCCGGGACCCTCAGAACCGAAGGCCTCAATGCTGATCATTCAGCCAAAGAGTCAGACTTCTCGTATTAAATATTAAATCCTTAAAAACGCTAACAAATAAAGATATTAAACAGATACAGACTACTTGTACTACATGATGTCACAGTAAGATTTAATATTTATGAAAATGAATCCAACATGACAACCTATACTTTACTCTGCTATAAACCTTTTTTTCCTGTATAACTAGTACTTGCAGAGTAGGAGCATCAACTGGCAGTTCTCCTTTTTCAAACTCTCAGCGTTCTGCCACGTTGGCTTTCTTTTTACCTTCGCTGTGCACTACTTTACGAGGACATTTCCACGGAGGAGTTAGGAGCTCCTGAGGTAAACTTGGTATGGTTGGTGTCGCATCGGCCCTCTTATCTAGTTCATTAAATCACTTCAAAAGGTCTATTGAAAATAAGCTGTTATGAACCGAACACGCCGCTCTTGCGGGGTAAGTGTGACAAGATTGAAAGCATTGCAGCAGAACAACAGTATGTTGTGGCAGTCAAAGCGCATTCCATATTTCAGTTTTGCTAGCTCCACATACTAAGTTGTCCGAAATTTAATGAGTGGAGACTAGGGAGCTGAGCGCTCCAGAAAACCTGCACATATAGTATGTGATGTCATTTTTCAGCGATAGTATAATTGCTAAATTTTACTTAATATTAGTGCATGTTTCAATCCTTATGGGATCATTGACATTATTAAAAATCATAACGAATACAGGCTAAAACAAACAGGAACTAACAGGTACTAATATCAAATAAACCATTTATTGTAACTGAATAATTGACAAGTGTGTTGAATAGGTGGACGTGTTTTAAGCAAGCTTCTTTTGTAGACAGTTTTTTGGTCTTAAAATTGTAAGTCACTATGGAGCAAAATATGAAATTCATTTGTTGTAATAATTGTAATTTTATTTTCTTGTCATAAGATGTCTTTCCCTGCCTGATTATAAGAACAGCAAACGTGGTTAACCTGATAACTTATGATTTGTTAGAGACCTTTTTATGCAGTGTTAGTCTATTCTCTTTCAGGGTTTCCCCCCCCCCCCCCCCCCCCCCCTTCTGTGTACACTTTGATTAACTAGATATGAAAACTGGACTTTGAATGGATAGCTCATTGATTCACTGATGAAACACTTGTACAGCAAATTATTTATGGTTTGTCGTCACATCGAAGGAGTGACTGCTGTGTACCTTTGAGAGGAAATGTTTCCATACATAGGTATGCTGAATATGGGATATCCGTGCATAGTACAAGAAAGGCACCCCCAGTGATCAATAAACTTGTCAGTAACATGTATTAAGCCGTGGGAAATCATAGTTTAAATACCATATTTGCCCCTGCATAGTGTATGCCCTAATTTAGAGTTAATTTGGGTGAAAATGTGTGTTTAGAAAGAAAAGGCTTTAATAGGGATTATTTCAATGACAACTGCAACGCCACCTGTATATTCATAAGGAAGTTCAATCTTTTTCATCCTTCCCAATGTGTTTTTTTTTCTTTTCTCGTACATGCATTCTCTCGCATTCTTTTCATTTACTCTTTCTATATTGAGGCGCTGCGAATAAAAAGGGTCAACTCAACAAATGCATATTTTGAGAAAGAAACATTTGAAACCCAACCAAGAAAATACTTGTACATGTTATGTACTTTTTCAGATAAAAATATTTGTTCAGAAAACATACAATTGAATAATTTTCTGCATTCTACTGTATTATTTAAGATTCTCAAGTATGGAATATCTCTGATGAACAAATTAGGAAGCTACAGCATACCAGTAGGTTTTTTCAACCAAATCTTTTATTATAGAAACATCAAATCCCGCTTATTCATTGTCCATCATATCATTGTCACTGTTGTCATTCTCTGGTTCGCTGAGTTTGGGCATCAATGATGTTGATAAAAACTTGCTCTACAGTAAGAGATATACAGCAGTAACTCTCATATGGTGATTTTGCAGATTATTTTAATTTGCAAGAAATTTTTTTCAGATTCATAGTTTTTTATGTGTCTTTTCTGAAGTTTAAGTGTTGTTTTTAATTCAAAATTAAATTTCTTGATGCATGTTGGCTTGAGCTGAGGAAGGAGTGGGTGTACTCAGAAATGCACAGACACTTATGTACACAAAGAGGAGAGCTATTGAATTTGCCCTTCGCTCTCTCAGCCACTTTGCTCAAAATCTTTGCTAGATTTTCTTTAGTGCTCATTATTAAAAAGGAAAGTGAATTCTATAATTTGTTCTTCATGGCTCATATTTAAAAAAAAATGAAATAAGACAATTTTCCTCATATGTTGAGTTTGCCCTTTATCATTGCAGTGCTTCATATATACTATTTTGTTGTGCAATATCAGGATTATGAGTACTACACAATTTCAATATTCATCAGTGCATCTCAGTATGTTTTGCTTGAACTTGAGTGGATGTAACATAATGCTTTCATAAATTATTTTTTGCTTAAATTTTGTTTGACTCTTTTCAACAATTCGACTGCTTGTTTGCTTGTTGCAGTACCACCGTGACATCACATGTTCTCTCAAAAATGAAGTAATATTGCATTCTGCTTCTTTTTGGTTCATGTGTTATGTATATACTCATATTTCAAACCATCTCCTTAAATATCATTTTAATTACATACAATTGCATACAAAACTTTCAGTGCAGAGTGTTTGGGGATGAGCAAAAGAGAAAGAGGAGTTGAGTGAACAGATTACATCCTCGTGTATAGTACAAGTTTGGTCATATACTTCATGCTTAAGTATGGTAATAACTCCTGCTGATGTGTTAAACAAAGTGTGTTGGGAATTGCTGATGAGTCAGTTGTAAGTGCCAGAGTGGTTGTAATAGGCCTTAACCAAGAAAAGTCTCGCTAGAAATTAAGATGATGTCGCTTAGTATAAGACTATGTTTATGTTAAAATGAGACTGGATTAAATGAGGACATTGTTATATTTGTATAATTTATTATATGATTGATTGTTATATCGTTATTGTACTTTTAAAAGAATTCTCTTTTTTTGTTAAAAATTGCTGTTGTATTTACAAAATTGTAAGAAGACAAGCACATATTAAAGTGAATCATTTGTCTCTGTAATTTCTACTTCATCTTCAAGAACAGGTCTGTAAGTAAGATCATTTCCTTCTTCCTTTGGGCTTGTTAATATATAAGTAAACTTTGGTTTGAAAGTTGTCACAGTATGTATTCTTATCCGTTATTTGCTGCTGAGATGAATATCTTTAGTCCGTATGATATCAATCTACTCATAACTTGGAAGTATTATAACGGGTGTATCTTTTTACTGACAAAAAAATCGGCGATGCTCTTTGTGTTATGTAAAGAACAATGGCGCAATTGGATTGGCGGAGAATTTTTTTTTTTTTCGAGAAAATACGTCTACTTTGTTATTTCCAGGCACACAATCCAAATTATCGAACTCGCCACATTTGCTCTGCCAGATCGTAAATCTGTGCCTGCTGCTGTGCTTCAGAAAAGGGAAGGGAAGCGGGGTGTATGATAGACTTTGACAGAGACAATGCTCGTTGTGAATGCACAAGTTTCTCGTTCGTTTAGCCTAGTCACTTCCCAGCCCCTGTAGGCAGTACAGTCTTTTTTGTCCATATTAGCTATTAAGTTTGTGGTATAAATTGGTGAGAATGGCTCCGTTCATTATACCAACGAAGAAATGGCTGAAATGCACTTAGTCTAAGGTGCAGAGAATGGCAACAGGAGGGAAGCCGCACTGATTTATGGTGCCTGGCACCCTAATCGCCACCAACCTCATCATTCAACCATCGTTTTCCATTTGCAGACGACTGTGTGAAGGAGGGCAGAATAAACCCCTTGTGTAATGGTAGTGCATACATTTCAACATCGGTTTAATGTCAATATTTGGACCGGCTTTGTTGGTGACTATTTACTTACGACGTATGTCTTCCTCTGCAGTGTTGAGGAATGCTACAGTTTCTCAGTAGAAATACTGCCTTGATTAATGGAAGACGTTCCTCTGTGTATTCGGCAATGAATGTGGCTGTGTCATAATGGCGCTCCAATACATTTCACTTGCCATGTCACACAACACTTAAATGATAGGGAGGTGGGTAGGCCATGGTGGGCCAGTTAAGTGGCTTCCACGTTCGGCCAATTTAACTCCCAGGGATTTTTCTCGTTATGTGAAAATCGAAGGAGAAAGGGGCAATATTGAAGGTTTACTGTAATCAAATATTGGGCATATTGTTTCTTCCATTCAGTATTCATTCACTTTACAATGTTGTGAGTAAAGTAATGCACGATCATGTGGTGGCAGTGATGCATCTTCGCGCATGTCAAATAATACAGAATGTTACTGAGACCAGCAGATGACAGGAGAAATGATTGGGTGCATTCCTGGACTGGCAAGTGTGTCTTAATTACTGTGTGATGTTGTACTGTGGTGCAGTTATGGCTGTTTAATAAACAGTGTGGATATTGCCTGTAAGAGACAAGGACAATATTCTGTGTGAGTTAAATGAAGAAACTTATACATCCCACTCCCAGTCTCTTCTTTGAAGCACAGCAGCAGGCAGCGATTTGCACTCTGACACAGCGAATGCAGTGAGTTTGTCCATTTGAATCACGCGCCTGGAAATAATGAAGTAACCTAATTTTACCGCAAGAAATAAATTTCATAGTAAATCCTTATTGTCGGCCTCAATAAGAAATAAGGTCTAATTGATTGAGTGACTCCACCTTTACAATACAATACAATATTCTCTTTTTATTTTATTTTAAGAAAAGGGACATGTTTCATCTCTTCTATTGTGAGACATCTTCAACCTAAGCTGTTATGGTAAAAACACATGATAATCTTGATGCTAAGAACAATGACATACAGTATTAAAATATTGAAGAGTCAAGGTGACTCAATCTCTCACCTTAACACAGATTTTTAAGAAACACAGTCCGTGTAAGTCTTAAAACTAATTATTTGAATAGTAAAATTCCCATTGAGCTTTTAATATACAAAATGAATTGGAAAGATGGTCATAGCATGCTAAAATCAAAGTTCAAACTTGAATTTTAAAATAAAAGGATAATATTTTATTGCATTGTAAAGGTGGACTCACTCAATCAATTAGACCTTATTTCCTAACCTAATTATCTCAAAAAGAAAAATTTTCTCCAATAATCCAATTGCACCATCGTTCTTTACATAATCCAAAGAGCCTCTCTGATTTTCTTTTGTAAGTATAATTAAGATACACCCTGTATAACCTTTCCTGTTCCAGTCAGTTTCATCTAATAAGCATTAGAGAAGACTTCAGCTCTTAAATTATACTTATTAATTTCCTTTGAGTCTAAATTGAACCCATCCTTGCACCCCTCCAGGATATACTAGTTTAGACTCAAACTATTAGTAAAGTTTTGACATAGTGCACATCTCCCAAGCTCTCAACAAGGCTATCAATGCATCTTTAGTACCCTATACCACCAGAGGTACCAAAACCGACCGAATGCCACACGGCCGGTAGGATTTCGATTTAATAGCTTGCGTCTTGAGTTAGATGTGGCTATTGATGGTAGTCTTGAGAGAACCCATACAGAAGTACCTCCATGGCTAGTTCCGTGACTGGATATACAGCTAGATCTACTCCGAGGACCCAAGGTGAATATGGACACTTCGGGTCATCGGAGGTATTTCCAGGACTGTATTCACCAATATCCCACGTTATGTCTTTATGGATGGTTCTAAGATCGGGAAAAATGTAGGACGATCTTTCATCTCTGATCATATTAATACGAAGCTTTCGCTTCCCAATGTGTTAAGTGTGCATACTACGGAGCATTTCACCATCTGCAGTTTGCTCTGGGTGATGAAAGAGACCCCTTCAAATCAAAATCAAAATCTCTTTATTTGCAAATGAGGTGTCTACCTCGGTGGCAAATGGTACACTAAAATACATTATTGTCAAGCACTAAATATTAAATTAACAACAGAAGAAAATTTTTCCTATAATACAATATTATACAATTTACGCGCTAACAATGTTTTCTATTAAACACACAGCTCATCCTTAATAAATTTATATTGCTTACAAAATTCTACTTATAATATCTCCTGTACTACTTACAAATATAGTCAACTGATATACAATATGTGGAATTACTTCAAATGATACTATACAACTGTTATAAGATTAATATTTACATTGCATTTATTTATTTACTTTTTTTTTTTTTTTACCCGTTCTGGATCCTAAGTAGCATAACGACCTGCTGCGTCTTAACCAGAGCCCCTTTTGCCACCACTTTTCAGAGTTCCTGAAGGGCCTTCACAGCTACCGTAGCGGTCCCAGGGCCCTCGAAGTCCCCACTGTACTTCACCCCTACAGGCAGTCCCCTACTTTGGCTGTCCAAACTCCTTAGACCAGGGGATGGAATTAATTTATCCATACACATTTTTTTATTTACAATAACCTGCACTGGTCGAATGCCCTCTAACACTTCATTTATTTTCTCTGTTGCTGTTTATTCTCTTCTTGAATATCTGTACAGATTTTGGAAAAGGATCAAACACTACCCCTGGTAAACTGTTCCACTCCTTCACACCCTTCCCAATGAATGAAAATTTACCCCAATCGCTTCTGCTAAAATTCCTTCTAATTTTATATTTGTGGTCAGTCCTGCCGATATAATTATTTTCCAACTGAAGCCTCTCACGGATATCTCCCCATGATTCTTCTCCTGTATAGGCTCTATATAATCCTGTAAGTCTAGTTTTCTCCCTTCTCTTACTTAAAGTTTCCCACCCAAGTTCCTTTAACATTTCTGATACACTACTCTTTCTCCTGAAATCCCCTGTTACAAATCTTGCTGCTTTCCTCTGCACACTATCTATTTCTTTTATTAGGTATTCATGGTGAGGATCCCAAACACTGTTTGCATATTCCAATAATGGACGAACCATACTCAAGTAACTTTTTTCTTTTAATTCTTTGTTGCATCCTTTAAGTAGCCTCATTATGACATGTAATGATCTGTATGCTTTCCCAACAATGTCATCAATATGATCCTTCCAGTGCAAATTACTTTCAAATCTCACACCTAAGTATTTGCACTTGCCATCTTTTGGGATAACTACCTCATCCAAAGTATATTCAAATTCAGTTTTAAAGCTCCTGTTTGTAAAAGTTGTAACAGTTGATTTGCCTCCATTAACCTTCATATTATTTTCTTCAACCCATTGTTGGATACTTTCAAGGTCCCTTTGCAATTCTGAACAATCCTCAATGTTATTTATTTCTCTATAAACAATTATGTCATCTGCATACAATCTTATTTTTGATGTTATATTGTTCCCTAAATCATTTGCGTATATTAAGAAAAGTAACGGACCGATTATACTACCCTGTGCAATTCCCTTCCAAACTTTCTTTTCCTGAGATACATTATTTCCTACTTTGACTTTCTGAATCCTTGAATTTAGAAATGTTTTTATCCAACGTGTAACCCTTACGTCCAATCCTATTCCCTCCAATTTCTTTAATAATATTCCATGTTCCACTCTATCAAAGGCTTTGGAAAGATCTATGGCTATGCAATCTAACTGACCTCCTGAATCCAACTGATCTGATATGTCCTGCTGAAATCCCACCAGTTGTGCCTCACAAGAAAATTTCTTTCTAAATCCATACTGGCTCCTCATGAACCAATTTTTATCATCACATATCCCTCTGATATACTTCGATATTAAACTCTCCAGTATTTTACAAACTATACTGGTCAGGCTGATTGGTCTGTAGTTCTCTGGTTTCCTTTTATCACCCTTTCCTTTATAAATTGGTATTATTATAGATTCCTTCCATTCCTTTGGTATTACACTATTATTTATGACATAGTCAAAGAGAAATTTTAAATAAGGCACTATGTACCACCCCATTGTCTTTAATACCTCCCCAGTAATTTGATCACTTCCTGCTGCTTTTCCTTGCTGAAGCAGTTGGATTTCTCTGAAAATATCTTCGTTTGTGAATGAGAAGCTTCTTGTTTCCCTATGTGTCTCTCCCTCTCTATCTTCTGTTTCGGTTTCCAACTCTTGACAATCATCTACTGAATCTCTAAATTCCCTACTAAATAGGTTTGCTTTCTCAGTATCTGTTAAATAGTGTTCACCCCCTTCTCCCACCATTGTAGGAATTTGGATTCCTTTTCCTTTTTGATTCCTGATATATGAATACAGCTTTTTCCATTTCCCTTTGTGGTCATTACCCTCTTGAAGTATGCCATTCATATAATTCTCTTTTGCTTCCTTTTTCACTCTATTCAGTTCCCTCATTAGCTGTTTTCTAGTTTCTCTACTCTCCCTACCCTCTTTGATTTTCCTGTTTACTATTCTACATTTTCTTTTTAATTTTCTTATTTCCCTTGTATAATAAACAGGGTCTGAGGTCATTTTACCCTTCTTAACAGGTACAAATCTCTTCTCTCCTTCCCAAATAATTCCTTTAAATTTAGCCCAAAGTGTATCCACGTTACTCCCTTCACTTATCCAACAACTGAATTGTGATTTAAGGTAAGTCCCAAATTCATCAACTTTAGTTTTTCTGTACAATTTCTTGTCTTGTGTAACCCTCTTATTAAGCCTTTTTGGTACGAGTCCTACATCCATTATTACAGCCTTATGGTCTCCTATTCCTTCAATTACCTACTTTCTTCTATGTGCTGACTTGTTAAGTTCTCTGCATTCTATTGACATCTGTTTCCCACAACACCCACTGGTGCAGCGGATTCATGACCTTCTAGCCAGGTGTTGTGATGCTGGCATCGAAATCGCTTTCACATGGCTCCCAAGCCTCATTGGGATTGCGGGAAATGAATTTGTGGATGAAGCGGCACGTTAACCACCTACAGCTATGAATGTACCTGCTATGGATATTTGTTCTCAGCTATGTCGAACCATCTTGGCATCGAGGGAATTGGAGTGACTATCTATCCGAACTCCTAACATGCTAAAAGCAATTGTGAAGACAACTGCAGTGTGGCAGTCCTCTTTATGGCCTTCACGGAGAGAGGCCATACTTTTATGTAGATTGAGGATAGGTCATGGAAGATCTACACACTCTTACCTCCTGAAGAGGGAGGACCCGCAGTGTGTTCTTGTGGTGCTGATTTCACCACGGCCCGCATCCTCACCGAGTGTGCCCATCTCTCTGGCCCAAGACGGAACCTCGGTCTCCAGGAGACAATCAAACTCATTTTTTCTTATTTTGTACAGGCCGACTAAGGACCACGATATTCATCTATTGCGTTTGGAGTGGGTTTTAATGTTTGCCCAGCAATTGCGCATCCTCTGGCTGTGTTGTTCTTTTCTCTCCTTTGTCCAGAGGGTACCTGTCATCTTGGTGGTTCTTCTTGGGACCTTTTTAGTTTAAGCTTCCTCCTGAGAGATGTCTAGTCTTTTAAGTCTCTTTCTGTTCCTACAGTTCTTTGTTTCCTTCCATCAACCATGGTGGCTTGGTCTTCTTTTGCCAGTTAAACGAGAAGGTAGTTGGTCAGCCTGGCTTGATGCGTCCTGTAGATGTGTCCATAAAATGGTAGGTGTGTCTTCCTGGCTACATCCATGATTTTTCACCATATTTGTAAAGCTCTTGGTTGGGTTGCCTTTTGTTATTGTTCATTCCTTGACTGGTCCTAATATTTTCCTCAGTATTTTTCTTTCCTGGATTTCGAGCTTGTCCGTAAGTCCCTTTCTGTTGAATATACGTTTTGGAGCATATAAAGTTTCAGGGCGGATGGCTATTAGGGCTTCATTATAGTGTTTCGGGAGAAAGACTGTTTATTGTAGGTGTTCTTAGTCAGTTGGTATGCCAGTTCTAGCTTATTAACTTGAGTTGATAATGCTACTCCTTCGGAGAGATAGGGTTCCAGCCATTCTTCCATGTACTTAAAGCTGTTGGTTTTCTTGATTGTTCCTTGTTCCAAATGCAGTGTAATAGGAGATACACTGATGTTCGTGATGTATTGTGTTTTCTCACGCGAAATATGTAGCCCTACGTTTACTGCTTGTTTGAGAACATCGAGTTGTTTCACTGACGTTTCTGTTGAATTAGAAAGAAGTGTCAGCTTGTTGACGAATGCCAATGAAACTCGTATCTTTGAATGCCAGGTAATCAACATTCAGTCCATTGCACTTGTGTCCCAGAGAGATACCACATGGTATTCTCTGTCTAGTTAACTCCTTTCCCCACTCTCTTATTACATTTTCCAGTGCACAGTTAAAGAGGAGAGACTTACCATCTTGATTTCAAAACTTTCTAAGAGTGTTCCTCTGAACTTCTCTCGTGACCTGGTGTTATTTAAAGTCTGATGGATAATGTTGTGGGTCTTCTGGTCCAGACCTAGTTCGTGCAGGATTTTCATGAGTAGGTCTGTCAACTGAGTCATACGCCTTCTTAAAATCAACAAAGACGATATATTTCTTACCGGTTATTTTTACCTGACTGAGTACTGACAGGCACCAGTGAGATATCTCGATAATCGTTCATGTCTGTCAAGTCTCCTTTCTTGTGTAAGGAATGAATCTTAGCAGAAGTTCAGTAATGTTTTAGTCTCCAAATGTTTTGGAGAATTTCCGTCGAATTGTAGAGTCCTATCTCCAGCCTGCTTCCATAGTTTGGCCACTGTTGAATCTACTCCTGATGCTTTGTTGGTTTTCAAGGACTGAATGCTTTTTACCACTTCTTATTTAGCCAGCGGTTGAGAGTATGGTTGCTTGATGTTGTCTTGATAAGCGAAGAAGGTATCAGGCGATTCACAGTTAAAGAGATTCTCAAAGTGCCAGAAGGTGGCAGTTGTCTGCATCATTTATAAGTTATCATCCCATCTGGTCCTCTTGAATTGGAGGCTGGGTGGATTATAGTGACTGAGGTTCTGTAGAAGTTTCTGCAATTCTTTGTCTTCATCCAGTTGTATCAGTTGGTCCTTTTTGAACTGATATTTTACTTGTCCAGTAGTTCCGGTAGTTAACTTCCGTTGCCATATGAAGTTATCCCTATTGTACTGTGTCTTCTGTGAGTTCCACTTCAGCCAGTCTTGTCTGTCTCCACGTAACTGCTTCGCACGTATTTATCCACCAGGAATGCTTCTTCTGTGTCAGCAACGAAGCAGTCTCGATGGCAACTTTTACTAGGTTGTCCCTCGATTCATCCCAGTTGCTACATTTGAGTGCTTCCAATTTCTCTGTGAACTGGTTGCGAGTTGAAAGTTCCTCTAAATCAGACTTACTAAGCTTGTGTGACTTGGTTTTCTTAGTGTTTCTAGGTAAGAATCTTAGCTTTATTTTGGAGTAAAATAGTTGTCAGAGTGCACATTTGCTCTTCTTAATACTCTTACATTCTCGATCTCTCTAGTGACTTCCTTCAGCCAGATATATGGTCTATCTGAAATACTCCCAAGAAGTTATTGGGTAATGTCTAAGTCTTCTGCATCCTTGGTAGTTGCTTGAAGGCCATTGACTTCATTACGAAGTTGAAGGCCTTACGTCCATTCCTGTTGGTCCATAAGTTGGCTGGGTACTCTCTCACAATGTGTTTAAACTTGCTTTCTTTCCATAAGTGGGTGTTCCTAGGATGATTGTGTGGTGCTCTGGGACCTTGTTGATGATGTCCTCTAGTTCTTCCCAGAACTTATCTGTATTTTCAGGGTTATACTTATTGTCCTCATTGATGGGTGTATGAACATTTACTACAGTGTAGACCTTGTTCGTGCACCAGAAGGTTAGAAAGGACACTTGGCTATTGGGTGAGTTGAAGTCTATAACTGGATCCAGTATCTTATGCCTTATAATAAAACCCGTCTCCAAATGTGGAACATTCTCCATTCTCGTACGTTCCACCTTTCCTTTCAGAATGCAGTAACCCAGTGCATCGAAGGCATGCTTATCTGTATACCTGGTCTAATGCATTGCTGTAAGCAGTGAAGTGGTGAATGGCTTTTAGTGCCGGGAGTGTGCAGGTCTTTTGATTTGACTCCCGTAGGCGACCTGCGCATTGTGATGAGGATGAAATGATGAAGACAACACACACCCCCAGCTCCTGCGCCAGCAAAATTAACTAGTGGTGGTTAAAATTCCCGACCCTGCCAGGAACCATTTAGCCATGAAGCTAGACGCTGTAAGCAATATCCTGTGGCGTGTCAAAATGGCAGTTAAATGTTTCAATTTGCCCATTTTGAGTAGTGAGTTGATATTCAGAGTGGCAAAGTAGTTCTGTTGTTTATGTTTGATCTTGTTATTAGTGGTTCCAGGATGCTCTGACACATCCTCATAGCATGTTGGCATGGGCTCCCACCGCAGAATCCGAAGGCCCACTAACACCACCCGAGGTGACGGTGAATTGGGTACCACGTGGAGTAATCCGTATCTTTGTCCTCCATACTTCAGTTCGAAACTGTGTTCGATGGATTAGGATTTTTACACCCTAATCATGTTATTACTGAGGTTGTGAGCTCCAGTTGGTTTGATTTCAGGGTTTCCCGGGCTGTGGAGACCAATCTTCCCCATAGTGATTCTTCCACCTTTCTTACTGTTGAGATGGTATCAACCATCCTTGTCCACCTCAGAAGCCATTGACCAGTTTACACCTGCACTTTTTTTTTATGAGTTGGTTACTCCTCCCGTACTTCCTTCCTCTGCTTTTGCAAGAAGAGGCCCAAGAGACCGATCCATGCTGCTGCACTAAAACACCTAATAACAATGAATCTCTGTAACTAGCAACTTAGTACTGTCAGAGAGTTGATGCATAAAAAAACCCACTCCACAAGAAAACCGGAGGCCATGTTGTTCACCCTATCAAAGACATTACAGATATAAGAGTATAACATTTCCATGAAGATGTCTGTCCATAACTGTCAACTGAGAAATTTTGTTTGTATATATGTGACCAAATAATTTATAATTGAAATATTCTTATCGATGCGCTATTGTCCAGAAAAGAGTATAGAATAACCACCGATCTTCTAACATCACTGCTGTGTCAACTTGATTTTTCTCAATGAGGCAATGGAATACTAAAATATTTAACAAGCGACAATCACATGACAAAGATATATATACTAGCTGATGTACCCGTGCTTCGCTATGGGATTCTCAGAAAGACTGACTTTGTGGATGTCCTAACTTACGTCAACATAGGTCATTACAAAAATGTCAGTAGGAATGTAGGGATTAAAAGCAATGTTATCATATAAAATATTCAATCAAAGGAAGAACAGCACATTTTCCCACTTTTAATGAACAGTACTAAAGTGCCGATCTAACAGTCCAAAGTTCCAGAGCTGGAATGACCAGGCCGCAAACTGTCGTGAGCACTCCTGTGCTGTTATTATGTTAAATATGCAAACTGCTCATTCCAATCAGTGCCTCAGAGTAGGGATTGATTAGCTCGAATGCTATTATGAATCAGTGTGTTATGTACAGGTAATATCAGAAAATTTATGAACCAGAGGAATGGCATACTAAAGAAGAAAGTTATCTAACTCCCCAGCTGCTTCCCACCAATATTCAGGCAGGATGTTACAGTCGGTACGACCGGGCGAGTTGGCGGTGTGGTTAGGGGCACGCAGCTGTAAGCTTGCATCCGAGAGATAGTGGATTCGAACCCCACTGTCAGCAGCCCTGAAGATGTCCTTGGTTTCCCAGTTTCACACCAGGTAAATGCTGGGGCTGTACCTTATTTAAGGCCAAGGCCGCTTCCTTCACACTCCTAGCCCTTTCCTATCCCATTGTCACCGTAAGACCTATCTGCGTCGGTGCGACGTATAACGAATAAAAAGATATTCGGTACACAGCAGTAATCCTATCTGAGATGAGTGGCAACAGAAAACACAAGGCACATCACAACAAACAATGGTCAGTGTAACGTTATTGTTGATCAATTTTATGAGCTTTCTATATTATAGGTCTTCACATTTAATTTTCTTTCGATTCTGTGATATTAGGACGTCTTATAAAATTATTTATAGCGTAGACTGTAGTTCCTTAAATTCTGCTTATCCATATCCCCGTGACTTGGCACTGATATGGACTTGGTAACAAAAATCCAAATTCATTAATATCTCTGTGATCACAGTCGGTAACAACGTATAAGACATAAATGATAGGAAATGTAATACGATATAACTACCATTTTATTCAGCGTGAATGAAATTATTTTTGGCCTAGATTATAGCAACTTATTCCCCGAATTTGAGTACCGATTTTCATTAAGATAGGACCACTAATAACATAAATATCAGAGAATTAAATTTTAGGCCTTCCCCTAAACTACCATTTTTCTCAGCGTGAATACAATTATTTATAGCCTAGATTGTAGAGACGTCTTCCCCGATTTTGGGTACCAATTTACATTAAGATACGACCACTAATGACAAATATTTGAGAATTAATTTTATGCCTTCCCCAGAACTACCATTTCATACAGCGTGAATACAATTATTTGTGGGCTAGATTATATTGACTTATTATCCTGACTTTGCATACCGATTTTCGACCACTAATAACATAAATATTTGAGAATTAAATTTTAGGCCTTCCCCTAAACTACTGGTACCATTTCGCTTAGCGTGAATAAAATTATTTATGGCCTAGATTGTAGCGAAACAAGTAGTTGTTAAATCCAAAAAGAAGTCTTGGGAAGATTTTGGTAATAACCTGGAAAGGCTAGGTCAAGCAGCAGGGAAACCTTTCTGGACAGTAATAAAGAATCTTACAAAGGGAGGGAAAAAGGAAATGAACAGTGTTTTGAGTACTTCAGGTGAACTCATAATAGATCCCAGGGAATCACTGGAGAGGTGGAGGGAATGTTTTGAACTCTTCTCAATGTAAAAGGAAATCTTCCTGGTGGTGTTGCGAACAGCCAAGCTGATGGAGAGCAGGAAAATGATGTTGGTGAAATTACGCTTGAGGAAGTGGAAAGGATGGTAAATAAATTCCATTGTCATATTGCAGCAGGAATAGATGAAATTAGACCTGAAATGGTGAAGTATAGTGGGAAGGCAGGGATGAAATGGCTTAATAGAATAGTATGATTAGCATGGAGTGTTGGTAAGGTACCTTCAGATTGGACAAAAGCAGTAATTACACAGGAAGGATAGCAACAACTATCGAGGTATCTCGTTGATTAGTATACTAGGCAAAGTATTCACTGGCATCTTGGAAGGGAGTGTGCGATCAGTCGTTGAGAGGAGGCTGGATAAAAACCAGTGTGGTTTTAGACCACAGAGAGGCTGTCAGGATCAGATTTTCAGTATGCGCCAGGTAATTGAAAAATGCTACAAGAGGAATAGGCAGTTATGTTTTGTAGATCTAGAGAAAGCATTCGACAGGGTACCGAGGGAAAAGATGTTCGCTATACTGGGGGACTATGGAATTAAAAGTAGATTATTAAAAGCAATCAAAGGCATTTATGTTGACAATTGGGCTTCAGTGAGAATTGATGGTAGAATGAGTTCTTGGTTCAGGGTACTTACTGGAGTTAGACAAGGCTGTAATCTTTCACCTTTGCTGTTCGTAGTTTACATGGATCATCTGCTAAAGGGTATAAAATGGCAGGGAGGGATTCAGTTAGGTGGAAATGTAATAAGCAGTCCGGCCCATGCTGACAACTTGGTCTTTATGGCAGATTGTGCCGAAAGCCTGCAGTCTAATATCTTGGAACTTGAAAATAGGTGCAATGAGTATGGTAGGAAAATTAGCCTCTCGATGACTAAATTGATGTCAGTAGGTAAGAAATTCAACAGAATTGAATGTCAGATTGGTAATACAAAGCTAGAACAGGTCGATAATTTCAAGTATTTAGGTTGTGTGTTCTCCCAAGATGGTAATATAGTAAGTGAGATTGAATCAAGGTGTAGTAAAGCTAATGCAGTGAGGAAGTCAGCTCCCAGACAAAACTATCTTTACATCAGTCTGTTTTCAGACCAACTTTGCTTTACAGGAGCGAAAGCTGGGTGGACTCAGGATATCTTATTCATAAGTTACAAGTTTAACAGACATGAAAGTAGCAAGAATGATTGCTGGTACAAACAGGTGGGAACAATGGCAGGAGGGTGTTCGGAATGAGGAGATAAAGGGTAATTTAGGAATGAACTCGATTGATGAAGCTGTATGGATAAACCGGCTTCGGTGGTGGGATCATGTGAGGCGAATGGAGGAGGATAGGTTACCTAGGAGAATAATGGACTCTGTTATGGAGGGTAAGAGGAGTACAGGTAGACCAAGACGATGATGGTTAGACTCAGTTTCTAATGATTTAAAGGTAAGAGGTATAGAACTAAATGAGGCCACAACACTAGTTGCAAATCAAAGATTGTGGCGATGTTTAGTAAATTCACAGAGCCTTGCAGACTGAGCACTGAAAGGCATAACGGTCTATAATGATAATGTATGTAGATTGTAGTGCCTTATTTCCCGACTTTGCATACTGATTTTCATTAAATTCCCTTCAGCTGTTTTGTCGTGATGCGCAGTGGCAAAGCTATTAGTTAATTAATGGGTAGGCAGGAAATCTTTCCTTAAAGTTTCTTGTAGAGTAGTTCCAAACGTCGAGTTGTCTTGGTTGCAAAATGGTCAGTCACACGGTCCTTCAATACTTGATCACTCATCAATTTCTTCACAAGCATTTTCTCGATAGAAATCTTTCATTGTTCATTGAAATACGCAAGTATGTTTTTATCCTCTTCAGAGTGCTCATACTCCCTTCATAGGAAGCCGTGGTCACAGGAAATGTTAATATTAAAGGAATCAATTTTGACACTTCCACATACACTGGTTCGAGGTCATCGAGGACAATATAATGTAAAAGTTTTAGGGGACAAATGTTTGTCTATATCGCAATAAATGTTAATCAATTCACTTTTCAATCTTTCCCTATTAAAAACGCGGTAACTGAACAGTCTTTATGTTCAGTTTAATAGCAGGGAAGCTCTCTTTGTAAACTGTGAACTGAGTTGGATCCAACAACTCAAACTGGATGCTTTCAAAATTGCCAAACCGTATTTCCATTTGCATAATTAAGGTGTCAAGAACTTAATATGTTAACATTTTGAGCTTTCGGAATGTCCTGTCATCTACACTTATCTCGTTATTTATTTTGCAACATTTTACAACGCAAAATGATACTGTATTTTCTGATCGCAGGACCTTGAGGATACCAGTGGTTTTTCCTAATTGCACAGAATTACATCAGATGTGCTTTTATGTTGTAGTAGAGCAACGAGATGGTCTCTATTAAAAACATTCTCTATTGAGATAGAGCAAATAAATTAATTGGGTCTTCTTATGTATGGCAAGCAACCCAACAGCTGAATTGTACGACTCACTGTCCCAACCCTCATCATTCTCTGCAATGTCTTCAAAAACATGTCTTAGATCATCATAGTGTGGAAATATATTGTGGACTGCTCTCGAATGAAAGCTCCAATGGGTAGCGCATGCTTTTGAAAGTCTGAATCCTTTGGATTCTAGAAGATGAGCTCTTTTTGAGGATATACTAAAAATGAATGAAACGCTGTCAGATTATGAAAGAAGAGCCTGACTAATATTATTGTCTCGTTTTACACAACTAACAGTCCATATCTGAATTGTCACAAATACAGCCAATAATGCATTGATTGCCTTCTAATTCAAAATAGGGTACTTCATTGTCACCTTCGCACGGGGAGTTACTACACTCTCAAATAGCAAGGCGGCTTGCCTCTCTTGGCTCTAGACCTTGCGGAGAGAGGAGTGTGGGCGGTAAACGTACCCTTCCTCCAAAACCCCACGCCATTCACAAGCTGACGGAAGGGAAATAAAACAAAATGTCCTGGGTGAGACAAGTTACAGACTGCCTCCCTGTCAGAACAAGTAGTCTGCTGTCGCCATCTAACGGGGCGATCGCGAAGCACATAATCTGCTGTCATCATGTAGCACATATCAAAAACAGTTCATTGTTGATTTAATACAATAACAACAGCAGATGCATTTGTTACGATATTTGTGTTTAATCGTATTTCTTAGGGTAGGCATTGCCTCAAATGACTCCAAGTAGTTTCGCCACTGGTGATGCGTGTACATACAAACAGACAGACATTACGGAAAATTAAGAAGTGCATTTCCTTGTTACTGTGGACACGACTGATACAGTAATACCATCCTTTTTAAATTATTCAAGGAGCCCCGGGTTTGATTCCCGGCCAGGTCGGGGATTTTAACCTTAATTGATTATTTCCGCTGGCTCGGGGACTGGGTGTATGTGTCGTCCTTAAGCAGAAAATGAAACAGAAACAATGAAAAAAATAAGAAAATATCAGTAAAATATAAAAAAAGTCTAAACATTTAAAAAAAATATATTTTTAAAAAAATTCTGAGCAGTGTACAGACAAAACTCTCATTTTATATATATAAAGGTTAACCTCGCTAAATGTTTTAAATTTACTTTCTTTCTGTTTCCACTTATTTTGTTCAGAGAGGATGGTTGCCTCGTACTTCCTCTTAAAACAACCATTACCACCCACGGGGGGGGGTAAGTCATCTTGACAGATTTTCCTTTCCTATACTCATGTGTTACATTGAGTGGCCACAAGTTGTGGGCAGACGCTAAATGTGATGTTGACGAGTTGCTCTTCCACGAGCCCTCAAAACGGCAGCAATATGGCAAGGCGTCGACTCTACAAGGTGTTGGAATCGTTGTGGAGGGATCTGGACCCCACACATCTTGCACTGCTACCCACAATTGGTCTTGTGTAGTTGGTGAGGGGTTCGTGGAACGTACACCAGCATCGACAGCATCCCATAAATTAAATTCTGACGGATTAAGATCGGGGGATCTGGAGGGCCAATCTATGGTCGTATCTTCACTGGAGTGCTCCTCCAACCATCCGCATGCCAAGACAGAGCGGTGTTATGGCGTATTGTCGTGATGAAACATGGCATCTCCATTGGTATTCTAGGGTCAGAAAGGGATGCAGATAGTCTGAAAGAATGTCCACATAACGTGCACCTGTCAGGGCTCCCTGCAGCTGGAAAATGGGGCCTGATTGTGACCATGAGAATGCCATCCAGACCAGAACAAAGTCACCTCCCTCCTTGATACAACGTTGTTGACACGCAGGATCCATAGCTTCATGGGGTGTACACCACACTCCCACTCACCCATCAGCTCGATACAACTGGAATCGGGATTCATTGGACCATACTACACCTTGCCACTCTTCCATGGTCCATTCCCGATGTTCGCAGGCCCATGCACGTCGCTGAGCTCTGTATTGAGGTGGTCGTCGGCTGGTGAAGCCTATGCAGTGCAGTTCCCTCCTTACAGTCCTGGTAGAAATGGGTTCCTGACTCCTAACATTCAACTGGGTGGTGATCTGACTTGCAGTAGCCCAGTATGGTTCTGTTGAGGCGACGTGAGGTCCGTTAAACACCTTTGGTCTTCCCGTGCGGCAGTTTACACAGGTGGTAACATTCTCTCTGTGATATTGAAGATCAGAAACCAGAATTCACATGTAATCTCCGCAATGCTATGATCCATGCACTGACGATCATCCCACATTCAAAGTCGGTTAACTTGCGACGTGTTGCCACTTTCACGACACTGGTCTCTGACAGACTACGCAGCTAAGCCGCAAAGCTCAAGGGTCATACACAGCACATTTTCAAATGGGACACCACTTCCCTTGGTGTATGTGGTATGTGGTCACCTTGTATGAAGTTTTCTCTGAATGAACTAATGATGATACAAAAAGGACAATAAGGAACATATTTACCCAGTGAAATACCTTTACACTAAGACCAAAACTCTACCTCTCAACATAAATAGGCCTAAGAGCTCAGTTCTGACATGCTCTTGTATAAAATAAAAAGAAACATAATTTTGCACAACACTAATACCGTAAGCCTCCGTGGCTCAGGCAGCAGCGTGCCAGCCTCTCACCGCTGGGTTCCGTGGTTCAAATCACGGTCACTCCATGTGAGATTTGTGCTAGACTAAGTGGAGGCATGACAGATTTTTCTCCAGGTACTCCGGTTTTTCCTGTCATCTTTCATTCCAGCAACACTCTTCCAATATAATTTCATCTGTCATTCATTAATCATTGCCCCTGAGGAGTGCGACATGCTTCGGCAACCAGCACAATTCCTATCCTTGCCGCTAGATGGGGGCTTTATTCATTCCATTTCTGACCCGATCTAATGACCGGAAATAGCCTGTGGATTTTCATTTTCATTCACTAATACTGTAACAAATTTAGACAACCATAGTTATCAAACTAGACATGAAAATGAATTGGACTTCTGCCCCATCCCCTCTTTTCAAAATATGTGAAGAATAGTAGTGAATTTTCAGCATTTCAAGCATACAACAAACTTCTCACTGATATTTAAAAAAAAAAAATAATAATTGGTAGTCTTACAAGATCAACTTGATGAACTAAACAAGAAAATTGAAAAGTATGGCATGAGAATCAGCGCAAAGAAAAGCAACAGGAGAACGACAAGGAAAAGCCATTGTGAATATTGGTGGTCAAAACCTTGAAATTGTGGACAGTTTAAAATACCTAGGGAGTGAATTAATGCAGAATACAAGGGTGGGCATTGTTCATGGTGTGGGTTACTGTAGTCACATCCTAGTATATGAACCATGGGCAACAGCTGAGTGGCCGAGTAAGTAGTCCTGAGAGTCGGGATACCAGTTATTATGAAATTGGAGTGAGCATCTTGGGTATATTCCGAGTCATGGCCTCTCTTGTGCTCGGGCGGCTTAGACTAGACAATCCACCGGTGGTCCTTAACGCGTTAGAGGAGAGATCCTCACTGGGACTGTGACAGTAGGGTAGCTTCTTGCTTCACAGAATTTTTACCAAGCACTCTCGGAACATTTTAAGCAAGCCTCGGACCTAATGGAGGCAAGGAGCTCCTTGGAAACAACTTGGCAAACAAAATTAAATTCGATGGAGAGCTATCAATATTAATGTGGCTTATGGAAGAAAGAACTGACCGAGTCAGCAAAGAGGATGCATCTGGATGTGTTAGGAGTTAATAATATTCAGGTAAGATGAGATAACTAGAGCCCCGCGCGGATATACAAAATATTATCTGCATCCGCGAATGGTTATCTGCAGATATTGTAAATATTTAACTACAGTATATTACACTCAAGGGATTGAAACGGTAAAATCTGTTAACATAATACAATAGGTGTGATACCAGGCACCAGACCCCCCTACAGTCGGAGTTTTATGAGGAATTTTCTCTCGTGACAGCTATCGATGTATTGACCTTTGTTCCTTACATTAATTGCAGGCTGGAGCCTGTTAGGCTTAGGTCAGATTTGCGGCTTTATGGTCTTAAGGCTCTTTGTATATAACCATTCTCCCATACCACTCTCAAGGTCACCTAACCACAAACAAAAATAAAAGTATGCCTGAGTGAAAATCAATAAACTACATTATTTATAAATTATCAGCAAAATTATCTGCACTGCCATACAGTTTCCACCCGCCAAGACACTACCTTTGCGGATATCCATATCCGTGTAGGGCTGTAGAGATAACAAGGAAGAGATAGGAGATTACAAACTGCACTTCACGGGTGTTAAAAAGGGAAGGGCAGAGTGTGGGGTAGGACTGTTCATCAGGAATACTATTGCATGCAACATAGTTTCTGTAGGGTATGTAAATGAGCAAATGATGTGAGAAAATTTAGCAGTTTGAAGAATTAATACGAGAATTGTCTCAGACTATTCACTATGTGAAGGTGCAGATGAGGATGACAAGTCTTATGAAGCACTGAGTGACCTCGTAGTCAGGATCAACAGCAAAGGTAGAATAGTGCTAATGGGCGTTCAATGCGAGAGTTGGCAATAGAACTCAAGGATAAAAAAGGGTGATTGGTAAATGTGGGTAAGATAAGGAAACTAATAGGAATGGGGAGAGTTTGCTGGACTTCTATACTAGTATGAGATTAGCAGTTATGAATACATTCTTTAAGCACCATTGCACATAGGAGGGTAGGGGCACCAGATCCATAATAGACTATATCATAACGGACTTTGAATTCAGGAACTCTGTTCAGAATGTGGTTTTCGGTGATACAGACCACTATCTGATCTGTAGTGAACTAAGTATCTCTAGACCTAGGATAGAAAAAGTAAAATTTGTAGACAAATAAGGGTAGAAAGTTTCCAGCACAAAGAAATTAGATTGAAGTACATGGATATGATTAGTGAAAAGTTCTAAACAATGGACAGCAAGAAGGTTCAGGATATAGAAAGAGAGAGAGTGGCATACAGGGATGCTGTATTAGAAACAGCAATGGAATGCCTAGGAACAGCAGTGTGTAAAGATGGAAAAGAGTAAACATCTTGGACAAATTATGAAGTGAGAGCAGCTTGTAAACATTAAAAAAAAAAAAGCGTATCAAAAATGGCTCCAAACAAGGACTGATGCAGACAGGGAATTGTACATAGATGAAATAAACAGAACGTAACAAATCGGTTTTGAATCCAAGAAGAAGTCGTGGGAAGATTTTGGTAATAACCTGGAAAGGCTAGGTCAAGCAGCAGGGAACGATTTCTGACAGTAATAATGAATCTAAAGGGAGGGGAAATGGAAATGAATAGGGTTTGGGGTAAATCAGGTGCACTCATAATAGATCCCAGGGAATCACTGGACAGATGGAAGGAATATTTTTAAAATCGTCTAAACATAAAAGGAAATCTTCCTGGTGATGTCACAAACAGCCAGGCTCATGGGGAGGAGGACAATGATGGCGATCACTTGAGGAAGTGGAAAGGATAGTAAATAAACTCCATTGTCATAAACCAGCAGGAATGGATGAAATTAGACCTGAAATGGTGAAGTTTAGTGGGAAGGGAGTGATGAAATGGGGTCATAGAATAATATTAGCAAGGAATCTCCTAATAGGACAAAAGCAGTAACTGCACTTATCTATAAGCAAGGGAACAGGAAGGATTGCAACAACTATCGAGGTATCACATTGATTGGTATACCAGGCAAGGTGTTCACTGGTTTGGAAGGGAGGGTGCAATCAGTGGTTGAGAGGAAGTTTGATGAAAACCAGTGTGGTTTCAGATCATATTTTCATTATACACCAGGGAACTGAAAAATAATGTGAGAGGAATAAACAATCAAGTTTGTTTTGTAGATCTAGAAAAGGCATATGACAGAGTACTGAGGGAAAAGATGATTGCTGTACTGAGGGATTACGGGATTAAGGGTTAGGTTATTAAAATCAATTAGAGGCATCTATGTTAAAGAAGAACACACCGAAGCAGTCAAAATCCTGAGAGGAGTAAGGCAGGAATGTATCTTGTCACCTATACTACTTAATTTGTATTGAGAATACATATTTAGAGAAGCCTTGGAAGATATAGAAGAAGGAATTTTGATAAATGGAGTGATTAAAGAACATCCAGAATGCTGATTATATGATGATACGATTGTGATACTATCCAAGTGCTACAATGACTAATGGATAGAATTGTAAGAGTCAGCAGCCAATACAGGCTAGAAATAAACCCCGCAGAGACAAAACTAATGGTTATAAGTAAGGAAAATATTTCCAGATTAAACTTGGTTATAAATCAAAAGAGTTTAGAAAGGGTAAAACAATATTTGTACCGTGGAAACATAATAAATGCAGAATGGGATTGCTCACAAGAAGTCAAGATATGCTTTGGAAAACCAAGAAGAGTGTTCCAGAAAATTAGTAATGTGTTTAAAAGCCACAATCTAACTTTAGGAACTAAAATCAGACTGTTCTTTTATATGGTGTAGGGACATGGACCTTAAATAAAAACACAGAGAAGAAGCTGGAGGCCTTTGACACATGGCTTTATAGGTGGATCCTGAGAATATCTTGGACCCAGAGGATGACGAATGTGGAGGTAATGAGAAGGATGAACACAACACCTCAGTTGATCAAGATAGTGAAATTCCGAAAGCTGCAATATCTGGGACACATCATGCGCAATACAGATAGATACGACCTACTCCAAAAAATACTGCAGGGGAAAATCAACAGCAAAAGAGGTCCTGGAAGAAGACGAATATCTTGACTTGACAATCTTAGAGGCTGGTGAAATATGTCATCAGCTGAACTGTTCCGTGCTGCCACAAACAAGACAAAAATAGCCATCATGATCGCCAACTTCTGAAACGGATAGGCATTGAGGGAAGAAGAAGAATGTTGACAATTGGGCTGCAGTGAGAATTGATAGTAGAAAGAGTTCCTGATTCAAGTTTCACTAAGGTGAAACTGTAGTAAAGCAGTGTGGCCTATGCTGATGGCTTGGTCTTAATGCAGATTGTTCAAAATGCCTGCATTCTAATATCATGCAACTTGAAAATAGGTGCAATGAATATGGTATGAAAATTAGCCTATTCAAGACTAAATTGATATCAGTAAGTAAGGAATCCAAGAGAACTGAATGTCGGATTGGGAATACAAAGTTCGAACAGATGGATAATTTCAAATATTTAGGATGCATCTTCTCACAGGATGCTAGTGTAGTAAATGAGATTAAATCAAAGAGCTGCAAAACTGATTCAGTGGGCTCGCAGTTGCGATCAACAGTGTTCTGTAAGAAGGACGTCAGCCCCTGAATAAAACTGTCTTTACATTGATCTGTTTTCAGACCAACTTTGCTTTATGGATGTGGAAGCTTATTCATAAGTTAGAAGTAACAGACATGAAAGCAGCGAGAATTATTGCTGGTACAAACCAGTCGGAACAATGGCGGGAGGGTTCACAATACGAAGAGCTGAAGGATAATTTATGAATTAACTCAATGGAAGAAGCTGTATGCTTCGGTGGTGAGGACCTGTGAGCCGAATGGAGGAGGATAAGTTACTTAGGAGAATAATTGCCTTTGTTATAAATGGTACCGTAACAAAAGTAGCATGTAAGCTTTGGGAAGGCATTCTTTCTGATTACATTAGATATGTTTGCAAAATTAATAACTGGTTCGATAGAAGGCAGTTCGGTTTTAAGAAAGGTTATTCCACTGAAGCTCAACTTGTAGGATTCCAGCAAGATACCGTATAGTAGATATCATGGATTCTGGAGGTCAAATGGACTGTATCGCGATTGACCAGTCTAAAGCATTTGATAGGGTAGATCATGGGAGACTACTGGCAAAAATGAGTGCAATTGGACTAGACAAAAGAGTGACTGAATGGGTTGCTATATTTCTAGAAAATAGATCTCAGAGAATTAGAGTAGGCAAAGCTTTATCTGACCCTGTAATAATTAAGAGGGGAATTCCTCAAGGCAGTATTATTGGACCTTTATGTTTTCTTATATATATACATATAAATGATTTGAGTAAAGGAGTGGAATCAGAGGTAAGGCTTTTTTCAGATGATGTTATTCTCTATAGAGTAATAAATAAGTTACAAGATTGTGAGCAACTGCAAAATGACCTCGATAATGTTGTGAGATGGACAGTAGGCAGTGGTATGATAATAAACGGGGTTAAAAGTCAGGTTGTGAGTTTCACAAATAGGAAAAGTCCTCTGAGTTTTAATTACTGCATTGGTGGG
Source organism: Anabrus simplex (assembly GCF_040414725.1). Taxonomy (NCBI): domain Eukaryota; kingdom Metazoa; phylum Arthropoda; class Insecta; order Orthoptera; family Tettigoniidae; genus Anabrus; species Anabrus simplex. The sequence goes on along the minus strand of NC_090275.1, from coordinate 73,482,508 downwards.
GTGAAAGTTCCTCTTGGGGATTATTGTAAGTATCTGGGTGTTAATATAAGGAAAGATCTTCATTGGGGTAATCACATAAATGGGATTGTAAATAAAGGATACAGATCTCTGCACATGGTTATGAGGGTGTTCAGAGGTTGTAGCAAGGATGTACAGGAGAGGGCTTATAAGTCTCTGGTAAGACCCCAACTAGAGTATGGTTCCAGTGTATGGGACCCTCACCAGGATTGCTTGATTTAAGAACTGGATAAAATCCAAAGAAAAGTAGCTTGATTTGTTCTGGGTGATTTCCGACAAAAAAATGTAGCGTTACAAGAATGTTGCAAAGTTTGGGCTGGGAAGAACTGGGAGAAAGGAGACGAGCTGCTCGACTGAGTGGTATGTTCCGAGCTATCAGCGGAGAAATGATGTGGAATGACATCAGTAGACGAATAAGTTTGAGTGGTGTCTTTAAAAGTAGGAAAGATCACAATATGAAGATAAAGTTGGGATACAAGAGGACAAACTGGGGCAAAATATGCATTTATAGGAAGGGGAGTTAGAGATTGGAATAACTTACCAAGGGAGATATTCAATAAATTTCCAATGTCATTGAAATCATTTAAGAAAAGTCTAGGAAAACAACAGGTAGGGAATCTGCCACCTGGGCGACTGCCCTAAATGCAGATCAGTATTGATTGATTGATTGATTGATTGATTGATTCATTCATTCATTCATTGGAGAAAGAATTGATAATTCTTAGACTCAGTTTCTAAGGATTTAAAGTAGTACCAGTGTATTTGGTCCGTTATTGGACATTACAAATTTTCCAGCTAACTCATTCCTGGTTGCCAGCGTTTTGCCCCAGTGTGCTAAGTTGGGCTCATCAGTTTGTACAAAGCACACCCACCAAGACGCATGACTGGTGTATACCGTGGAGGCCACTTAGAGCCACCGGCAATGCCAATGCACTATGAGAGAGCTTGTCTCATTTCCAAAAATTCGGAACAAATATTGGTTGGTAATGATCCCATTTGGTACGGCAAATGCTTTACCACGTCTTGCGATTTCATTCCTTCATTTTAAAAAAAATTTTTTTGCTTTACATCGCACGACACAGATAGGTATTATGACGATGATGGGACAGAAAAGGCCTAGGAGTGGGAGGGAATTGGCCGTGGCCTTCATTAAGGTGCAGCCCCAGCATTTGCCTGATGTGAAAATAGGAAACCACGGAAAACCATTTTAAGGCTGCTGACAGTGGGGGTTCGATTCGAACACTATCTCCCGGATGCAGGCTCACAGCTGCGCGACCCTAACCGCACGGCCAACTCGCCCGGTCCCTTCATATTTACACGTAATTCTACTTACATTCGCTATACAACGATAAATAGTTTCTGGTGCTAAAAAAAAAACGTACGTACGTGTATGAGGGTATAATAATACACCGCACCAAACCTCGGCTTTTCGGCTAAATTTGCTTAATCATAATTTCAACAATTAATTCCCTAAGGAATTTTCAAAAATTACGTAGCACAAGGGCTACACATGTCATTCAATGTATAATTAGTAACGAGACGCCGTGTGTCCTAATTTTATATTAAGCAGATTTTACCATCTGACCTACAGTGATAAATTACATTAACTAAAATGTCTCCATCACAAAGAAACCGTATGAACCGCTAGTCAATTAATCTCTTACTTCTAAATTATTGTCACCAAATCAACCTGTTGAAAATATATTTCAACATTTATGCAACGCCCTCAGCTTCATAGAGGTATCATTGGATTGTTGCTAGTGAGGGCGGAATCTTGCGCCGCCGCCATCATGCATCAACAAGGTTGTCACATGCTGCAACGAAAAATTCTTACTAACCGTAAAATATGCCCATTTTCAGAAAATATCCCTACAAAAATAGTCATTATTTCAGTATGAGTAAATACAGTAGAGACAATACGCGACACTGCGAGATATCGGAGAACAGCGATAAGAGCTGTATCTAGCGGAGTGACCTGAGAGTTACTGATTCTGTCATAAGGGCACGTGTATTTGTGAAGTTTTTGGGGTTATTTATGTGTTTGCATTAAGTTAAGTAAATAGTAGCATGTGTCATTCCTTTATATCTCCTGTCAATATGAGTGGAAAGATGTGTGCTGCGTTTGGCTGCAATAACTATGAAGTGCAGAAGAATTCGCGGTCTTTCTTCCGTTTCCCTCCTGACAAAAAAATGTAAGTAAATATTGTGTCTGCATATATATTCTTCAAGTGACACGGAATTTTTTTAATAGTAGGTACTTCCTAAATTCTGACCTGCGCGACCCATATTTTAAATGGCTTAAAATATAATAAGTTTATTTTATTGTATTAGTGCGGCAGGTAACCTTCAATGCCGTTGTTGTAGGTGTGACCTGTGGGTTTGGTTTAATTCATGAAAATGCATATGCATATGTGTGTGGCTGGTTGTGTTCCAAGTTACCCCATTTGGAATACCGTAATGCGTTGTCAAGCACCGAAGAAAATATGGGTGATTTAAGAAAAGTGATGATACCCTAATGTAGTGGCAAGTATTGCTTATAAGAATATTTTGAATGTTTTACGACTATATTTATAGATTTTATTTCTGTTAGTAGGCTTCAAGTTAAAAGGAAAATTGTCCAGCTCTTAGATGTAAATTCATTGAATCATGTGTGTGAGGAATGTGCCGATATTTTTATTGACAAGTCGGAAATCGCCCAGAACAAATCGAGCTGCTTTTCTTTGGATTTTTTCCAATTCTTGAATCAGGTACCGGTAATCCTGGTGAGGGTCCCATACACTGGAACCATACTCTAGTTGGGGTCTTACCAGAGACTTATATGCCCTCTCCTTTACATCCTTACTACAACCTCTGAACACCCTCATAACCATGTGCAGAGATCTGTACCCTTTATTTACAATCCCATTTATGTGATTACCCCAATGAAGGTCTTTCCTTATATTAACACCTAGATACTTACAATGATCCCCAAAAGGAACTTTCACCCCATCAACGCAGTAATTAAAACTGAGAGGACTTTTGCTATTTGTGAAACTCACAACCTGACTTTTAACCCCGTTTATCAACATACCATTGCCTGCTGTCCATCTCACAACATTATCGAGGTCACGCTGCAGTTGCTCAGAACTTATTTATTACTCTATACAGAATAACATCATCCGCAAAAAGCCTTACCTCTGATTCCACTCCTTTACTCATATCATTTATATATATAAGAAAACATAAAGGTCCGATAATACTGCCTTGAGGAATTCCCCTCTTAATTATTACAGGGTCAGATAAAGTTTCACCTACTCTAATTCTCTGAGATCTATTTTCTAGAAATATAGCAACCCATCCAGTCACTCTTTTGTTTAGTCCAATTGCACTCATTTTTGCCAGTAGTCTCCCATGATCCACCCTATCAAATGCTTTAGACAGGTCAATCGCGATACAGTCCATTTGACCTCCAGAATCCATGATATCTGCTATACGGTATCTTGCTGGAATCCTACAAGTTGAGCTTCAGTGGAATAACCTTTCCTAAAACCGAACTGCCTTCTATCGAGCTAGTTATTAATTTCACAAACATATCAATATAATCAGAAAGAATGCCTTCCCAAAGCTTACATACATCGCATGTCAAACTTACTGGCCTGTAATTTTCAGCTTTATGTCTATCACCCTTTTCTTTATACACAGGGGCTACTATAGCAACTCTCCATTCATCTGGTATAGCTCCTAGGACCAAACAATAATCAAATAAGTACCTCAGATATGGTACTATATCCTAACCCATTGTCTTTAGTATATCCCCAGAAATCTGATCAATTCCAGCCGCTTTTCTAGTTTTCAACTTTTGTTTCTTATTGTAAATGTCATTGTTATCATATGTAAATTTTAATACTTCATTGGCCTTAGTCTCCCCCTCTATCTCGACATTATCCTTGTAAGCAACAATCTTTACATACTGCTGACTGAATACTTCTGCCTTTTGAAGATCCTCACATACACACTCCCCTTGTTCATTAATTATTCCTGGAATGTCCTTTTTGGAACCTGTTTCTGCCTTAAAATACCTATACATACACTTCCATTTTTCACTAAAATTTGTATGACTTCAATTATGCTTGCCATCATGTTATCCTTAGCTGCCTTCTTTGCTAGATTCAATTTTCTAGTAAGTTCCTTCAATTTCTCCTTACTTCCACAGCCATTTCTAACTCTATTTCTTTCCAGTCTGCACCTCCTTCTTAGTCTCTTTATTTCTCTATTATAATAAGGTGGGTCTTTACCATTCCTTACCTCCCTTAAAGGTACAAACCTGTTTTTGCATTCCTCAACAATTTCTTTAAACCCATCCCAGAGTCTGTTTACATTTTTATTTACCGTTTTCCACCGATCATAGTTACTTTTTAGAAACTGCCTCATGCCTGCTTTATCATCCATATGGTACTGCCTAATAGTCCTACTTTTAAGATGGTGGTGGTGGTGATTATTGTTTTAAGAGGAAGTACAACTAGGCAACCATCCTCTATATAACACTAATCAGAAAGAAAAATGGAAGGGGTCCGACACTTCGAAAAATGAATGTATCGGCCAAAGGAAGAGAAGGGCCACGAAGGGCGTGAAAATGAAAGACTCCCTAGCCCTCGCAAACCTAATAGCGTCGGGGTCGGAAAAGAACAAGAGTTGACCAAGGAAGGTCGGATAGGATAGATGAAAGTGAGGAGCCTGACACAAGTAAGTGGAAGCAATGCCAGGACTCAGCTAAGGGCCCCGTGGTCGCCAACCCACGCTCCAAAGTTCAGAGCCCCTGGGGCCCCATTTAGTCGCCTCTTACGACAGGCAGGGGATACCGTGGGTGTTATTCTACCGCCCCCACCCACAGGGGGACTACTTTTAAGACCTTCCTTTCTATCACATTTATTTTTTACTACGACAAAAACAGCTTCATGACCACTAATACCATCTATTACTTCAGTTTCCCTATAAAGCTCATCTGGTTTTATCAGCACCACATCCAGGATATTTTTCCCTCTGGTTGGTTCCATAACTTTCTGAATCAGGTGTCCTTCCCATATTAACTTATTTGCAGGGGGCACTACGTGTAGGAGGGGGTTGTCCTTTTCCCCTGGCCTTCCATAGATACTGTAAAGGTTTATGGTAAATAAATAATGAATGAATGAATGAATTTGTTGGTCATGCTTCCTGTCGTTCGCATTTCCTTCCCAATTGACATCTGGCAAATTTAGATCTCCCGCTACAATCACATTTCTTTCCATGTCGTTTCCCACATAGCCGATTATCCTATCAAATAATTCCGAATCCGCGTCAGTGCTACCCTTTCCCGGTCTGTACACTCCAAATATATCAAGTTGCCTATTATCTTTAGAAATGAGCCTTACACCTAGAATTTCATGCGTCTCATCTTTAACTTTTTCGTAGCTTACAAATTCTTCTTTCACCAGAATGAATACTCCCCCTCCCTCCATTCCTATCCTATCTCTACGATACACACTCCAGTGCCGTGAGAAAATTTCTGCATCCATTATATCATTTCTCAGCCATGATTCAACTCCTAATACAATATCTGGTAAATATATATCTATTAAATTACTTAATTCTATTCCTTTCTTTACAATACTTCTCAAGTTCAACACTAACAATTTTATGTCATCCCTACTTGATTTCCAGTTCCCTGTTCCCTTATCACCGCTCCCTAGGCCACCCTGTTTCCCTCAATGTACCTCCCTATTACCCTTCCAAACAAATTTCCTAACTTATACGTACCACTGCGGTTTAAGTGAAGGCCATCAGAGCGCAGATCCCTATCTCATACCCACCCATTAGGATCTAGAAATGATCGAATTGAGGTTAATATTAGGTCGCTAGAATCAATGACAACGAGGATACGTGAATGATGTTGATCGACGAAATATCACTGTAATATTTGTCACAAATGGAAGATAGTAATTGCTTTTACTCAAATAAAGTCTCAAATCCCAGGTTGATTAAGAAATAATACGAAATATTTTATTTTAGAGAATACATACTTTACTGCCTTACAACTATTTCTGCTACGTCGCAGCGCTTCCGTGTGTGTTTTGTTTGTCCAACACTGTCGTCTGTGATGTCTTTGCTCACTGAAGTTCTTTGGTGTCGTTTTATTGATTTTTCTCATTCGATGTAATTTGATGGGGTGTCACTTCATGTGCATTAACTGATTCATTAAACGATTTATTGTTCCAGGGATCAAATTTTCCTTTAAATATATATATATATATATATATATATATATATATATATATATATCGGTCCAGGGATCATGCTATTTTTCAACAAAATACCCGCACTGCCATTCGCTAGAAGGAGATCTCGTTGATGCCGGCCCTGGACCTCAAGGAAAAAAAGAATAAAGAGTAAAAGCGCACAGATAACAAAAATGGCAGACATAGCCCTCCCATTCATCGGTGCCAGCCCTGGACCTCAAGAAAGGAGCAAAATACGGCGCAAGCAGCGGAATGCAACACCATGGACTCCTATTTACAGCCAGTAAAAACGTATACATATTTCTAGCTAGTAACGACGGTATGTCTTATTCAACCTGGGATTTGAGACTTTATTTGAGTAACTCAATGATTACCTTTCGTTTGTGACAAATATTACAGTGATATTTCGTGGATCAACATCGTTCACGTAACCAAAAGTCTGATGTTCCAACTGCTCAAGGTTTAGTTTACACTGGTGGTGTAGGTAATGCATGTGCTTTCTGCAAAGTAGAGACTCATGCTTCATCTCAATGCCAGCGGGTAAAAAATATGACTCTCGAAGAAAAGAACGGAGCATGCTTCAAGTGCTTCAAGGTTGGGCATGTTGCAAGATAATGTTACCCTCGCCTCTCCTGCAATGTGTGTAAGCGGCAACATTATCCCGTCATGTGTGATCTTCCAGAGAGGAAAGTTGAGAAAGAGTCACAGGGTTCACCTTAGTCTAGATCAGTAACTCATTTCTGCATTAATTCCTCGTATGTCTATCTTCAAACTGTCTTGGTTAAAATAATGCATGGATATAATCAGGAACTTGTGCGTGTCCTTCTGGACTCTGCTTCGCAGCGTTCTTACGTGAAAGAAGAACTGGCAGAGAGATTAGGTCATCAGGAGATTAGAAAAGTTACTATGGGCCATGCTGTGTTTGGTGGTATTACTGGGTCTCCTGTAGAGCATCGTGTATTTGAACTTGTTCTTCAGAATCTTGATAATTCCAATCAGTTAAGACTGACTGCTCTTAGCCAGCCTGTTACTTGCAGTCATGTTCCTCGCCTTACAGCAGAACACGTGATGCAACTGGGACTGTCACACCTACATGTGGGGAGAGATAAAGAAATAGAGATCCTTATCGGAGCAGATTTTCTAGGGTCAATTCTCTTGAATGAGCGTAGAATAGTGGGAGATTTGACGGCAATGTTGACTACATTAGGGTGGACGCTATTCGGCAGAAATCAGTGCTCAGGTTGTGATGAGAGAGAAGCGACACCTATTCTGCTGAATATAGAGAAAGTGAGTGACCTGCGGGAACTGGACGTTTTGGGGACAGAAGAGCCTATCTCTGAAAAGAAGAAATGTTAACTGGAAGAAGAACAAGACTAGATTTCCTGGAAACCGTACTGATAAAAGAAGATGGTAGGTACCTACGAAGTTCGACTTCCATGGCTGAAATATCATCTGCCCTTAGGTCCATCATACGAGACAGCAGAAAAGCGGGTAGAAATTACAAAGAGAAAGCTTGACAGCAACGGGCTCTTAGAAGAAAGTTTTTGAAGGCTGGCTTGATGAAGGGAAAATAGAAGAAATTCCGGGTGTGCAGGCTGGAATCTGTGGGCATTATCTTCCTCATCGACCTGTCATCAAGAATTCTGCAACAACACCAGTGAGGCCAGTCTTTGATGCTTCCGCGAGAATTGGTATAAATCATTCCCTCAACGATTGTCTAGAAAAGGGTCCCAATCTCATCAAACGAATTCCTTCTCTCCTCCTACAGTTTCAAAAAGAGTCAGTTGGGGTTATTGCTGATATCCGTAAGGAGTTTCTGCAAATTTCAATAGCACCAGAAGATAGAGATTTTTGAGATTTCTGTGAGGCAAGGAAGAAGTGAAAACCTATAGGCATAATCAAGTAGTTTTGGGAGTGATATCCAGCCCTTTTTTACTGGCAGCGGTGATTGACCATCTTCTAGATCAAGCCTTGCTAGATGCTCAAGATGAAAATAAAGTGACTGTTGGTATTATTAGACAACTTAAAGACAGTTTTTATGTTGATAATAGTGTGACAAGTGTCTCAAATAAGGAGGAGCTGGAACTATTTGTCAGTACTGCTCAAGAGGTTTGTCCCCAACACAAGGTTGAGCTCAGAGGTTGGGAGAGCACTGATACTTTGCTTGAAGATGATTGTAAGTTGTCACCCGTCCTTGGAATAATTTTGAATAGCAAGGAGGGTGTGCTTCGTTTGAATTGTGAGCCTCTGGAAAATATTTCACAAGAGAAGATAACTAAAAGGATAGTGCTGTCTACTATCCATCGGATTTATGATCCAATAGAATTTTCGGTACCCATTATGTTGCTGTCGAAACTTTTACTACAGTATAAAAATGAGGTCTCTTGGGACACGGAAATACCTTTGGAAATGAAAACCACATTTGGAAAATTGCTTTGTGAACTTCGAGAATTACATCAGTTGGAGATCCCCAGAAAATTCCCTGAGGTATATATAGAACGTAGCCTTCACGTCTTCTGAAAGTAGAGATGCATATACCGCAGTGGTATTTTTAAGTACGCATACGGAGTCATGAGTTGACGTCCAGCTCCTTCAAGCAAAATCAAGCGTAGCTAAAAATATTGTATTTTCCCCTGAAACAATCTCTGGTTTGAAAAGTATTGAGGTGGTTTGTCCCAAGATCATTAAATACAGTTGAAAATAAACTATTTGTTTTATGGAGCATTTTATGAAATTGTTCGGCGCGCATGACATCTGCAACACTTCACATGGGATATATTCCAGTAATGAGAACAAACGAGCATCTTTTAGTGCTGAAGATGAACGCCTCAGTTGGTTAATTAATGATTTTCTGTCATATATTAAGAAAATTCAAATGCATTCAGAGAAAGTAAAAAAAAAAAAGGTTCATGAGGGAAATGTATCAGGCATAGATCTTGACTACCCAATCCACTGTGGCCTGCATAAAATACTTCATAAGTATACATTTTCATTATGCAATGACGAGGAACCTAACAAGCGATGCCATCGAGCTCTTCTTCAGCTATCTAAGACTCCAAGCGGAATACAATGACATAGTTCGTGTGTCAAAAGAACAAACATACTGTAAAAGCTATTTAGTACGTATCTCTTCTCCAGTTCCTCAAAGTCCAACATTGTGTCTTATTCGTTTTCAAGATCGAGGAGCCCTCAGATACCGAAAATCATCGACTGTGGCACTTCTGCGGTGAACGACGGAATTTGTCACCTCCGCTAAGCAGTACTTGCCCCGAAGAGAGTTCCTAAAAGGTGTACGTTTTTTCCGAAAAACATGTTCAACAGCGAAATTAAGTGTAGAATGTGTAAAGACGACAAACCACCTCTTTTCCTACTATAAACATTTCTGAGACCTCTATTAGATAACATTGCTTCGAGCCAGTCAAGTAGAAGAGAGAAAGTTTCGAAACTTGATAAGAAGCCCCTCAAAAGGAAAGTTTTGAAACTTCAATGACATATCCAAGCCAATGCAGCACCGCTCTATAAATAAAGTACTGTCAATACTCGCAAAAACATTCAGTAACATTCAGTTACTTATTGACATGTACGGCCATGCGAATACAAGGGGACAATAATGCGATCCTAGCGGCTGAATGGTGAACTAGGATGGCACCCGTTTCCATGAGTGTAATTTGAAGGCCTTGTGATATAGCGTAGGCAACGGCTTTAGAAGCGACTGTCGAGGCCGGTATGAGGAGTGCAGCGAGTGATCCAGTCGGCCGTGATCATAAACAGGCAAGTGCAACCGTTGCCTACGAGATATACAACGCCGGGACATAGCTACTAATTTGCCGCTGAAAAGACGGCCTAACCCTGTTCACGGTTTGGGCGCTAGATATCAGGTTTCTGTTCTGCTCTTGGCGGACTTCAACATTGTGATGTGCTGATTTTATGCAGTTTATTGTGAGTATTGTTTCTGTCGGTGAATGTCCCTGAGGTTGAAAAGCATGGTGCACCGTTGAGTATCTCTATGTACTTCGTATACCACTAAAAAAAGAAAATGTGACGTTCCATAATTTGCCTTCTGAGTGTGGTTTAAAGGAGAAATGCAGGCAAGCTATTTCGAGACACGAGTATGTAGCTTGCATTTTAATACACCAGATTTCAGTGTAAGCATATCAATCAAGCGAATTCTTCCCAACGAAGATCCTCTGTTTTTAGTGTATATCCTGCTCACAAACAGAAAAGTGGCAAGCGCAGGAAAGACCAGCTCCCAGAAATGACGTATTGCCATCAAAATTTAGTAAAATTTCTGATTCAGATAACGATGAACATAGCATATCTTCAGCATATAACTATCCGACTCGTTTGGTGAATGGTCAGCGTACTTGCTTTCGGTCCAGAAGGTCCCGGGTTCGATTCCCAGCCGGGTCAGGGATTTTAACCTTCATTGGTTAATTCGAATGGCTCGGGGGCTGGGTGTTTGTGCTGTCCCTAACACCTCTGCAACTCACACACCACAATATAACACTATCCTCCAGCACAATAACACGCAGTTACCTACATGTGGCAGATGCCGCCCACCCTCACCGGAGGGTCTGCCTTACAAGGGCTGCACTTGGCTAGAAATAGCCACACGATATTATTATTAGCATATAACTGTTCTACGTCAGCCACAAACAAAAATGAAGTACAAGTCTCGTTTCTATGTCAAGGAATGGCTACAAGTATTTCTGTTAAATCTATATATACAGTATATTGATGGGATTTCAAATGCCAGATTACGGAAAACAGTATTTATATTGAGAAGCAGGATACGGTAATGAAATAAGAAAAATGCTTTAAGGTATTTGAACTTGACCAAAAAAGTAATAAAATAATGTTAGAAATGATCATTTAAGAGCGTTATTCCCGTGAGAACAAATTGAATCTTACGGGAAGAAAAAGTGAAATACGGAGAAACGACGCTAAAAATTTGCGTCTGGGATAGCAAAGCACTTACCGGCTACAGATTTGAGATCCTTGCACTGCCTAACTGTACCACATCAGATGATGCTGAAAAAATACATAGGATTTTCTAATGGCGAAATGGGCATAACAACGCTCTCCAAACAGCGGCTTCAATACTAAGGTCGCAAACATCATATGTATGGAGGAAAATATAGGATCGCTGAAAATTTATAAGATAGCGATTAAACCCAAAGTTATTTATGGACGCAATCTTGACCAGTTTATCGGATACACTGAGGCAGAATTAGGAAAATGGGAAGAAGTGACAAACTCGCTAACAGACTTCTGTGCTTCTTTCGTGAATTACTTATTTCGATTAAGCAAATTGTAAAATGCGTTCTAGGAGGTAAGGCATACAACTGCTCTTGGTCTATCTTTTATCTCACATCTGTTTGGTGTCTTCTAAAATTACTAGTTTTAATGCATTTTTATAGCTTTTTGTACTTGAACGTGTTGCAATGAGCGGGCGAGACAGCTCAGTAAAGAGAACTCTAGTGGCGTTGTTGGAAGTATCTCGAGGTCGACTTGATGCGACGCTCTAGTTAGCTCCTTGCCGGCCTTGACAATCGGGTCCACGCACTGTAATCAGAGTAGTTACACAGCTCGACACGTGGCGCTGGCGGCCTATCTGTTTGCGGTAAAAATGCATACTTCTTTATGGAAAAGATATTGACTTTGATTGCCGATTTATCGTAATTTAGAGTTATGGAGAATGTTGCGTAGGTTAATAATGTTAAAATGATTAATCTTAAAGGTTACTTTCGTAGATATTTGTCAAAATAATGTCGTGAAATGAAACTGCGGAAAGATGGAGTAGTCCAGATGACGTTTTGATATTGATCCTTATTGCCCATTTATCTTAATTTAGGGAATAAAGGAGTATGTTACATTGACTAATACTGTTAAAATGAATAATCCTAAAGGCTATTTCCATTGATATGTGCCAAAATAACGTCGTGAAATGAAACGGCGGAGATACGGAATAGTCCAACTGACGTTCCTTCACTGTGAGGAATAATAGTAATCGCTTATATTATCATAGCATTTAGATACATAGCAGAACTTACCACAATACTTTTGTCTTCTGGTGTTAACCTTGAGATTAAGAGTCATTGTTCAATTAGAGTTTTCAAATTCTTCAAGTGCTGCTCTCAGGAAGGGGGCTGGACAAATCATAAAAATCCTACTTTTTTCTATATTCGTTGTATGGATAACATAAGTATTTTGACTCAAACATTATAAAATTTCAATATATATATATATATATATCGTTTCAGATTACATTTCTTTCATATCTTTCACTAGAATTTTAAATACCGGGCGAGTTCGCCGTGCGGATTAGGGCGCGCAGCTGTGAGCTTGCATCCGGGAGATAGTGGGTTCGAACCCCACTGTCTGCATCCCTGAAGATGGTTTTCCGTGGTTTCCCATTTTCACATCAGGCTGTACCTTAATTAAGGCCATGGCCGATTCCTTCTCACTCCTAGCCATTTTCTATCACACCGTCGCTGTAAGACCTATCTGCTCCCTGTGGGTGGGGGCGGTAGAATAACACCCACGGTATCCCCTGCCTGTCGTAAGAGGCGACTAAAAGGGGCCCCATGGGCAATGAAGTTTGGAGCGTGGGTTGGCGACTACGGGGCCCTCAGCTGAGTCCTGGCATTGCTTCCACTTACTTGTGCCAGGCTCCACACTTTTATCTATCCTATCCGACCTCCCTTGGTAAACTCTTGTTCTTTTCAGACCCCGACGCTATTAGGTTTGCGAGGGCTAGGGAGTCTTTCATTTTCATGACCTTCGTAGCCCTTGTCTTCCTTTGGCCGATATCTTCATTTTTCGAAGTGTCGGAACCCTTCCATTATTTCACTCTGATTAGTGTTATATAGAGGATGGTTGCCTAGTTGTACTTCCTCTTAAAACAATAATCACCACCACCACCACCGTAAGACCTATCTGTGACGGTGTGACGTAAAACAAATAATAAAAACGAATAACAATTTTAAATACAAATTCAATGAGAGAAAAGTATGTTGAGTAAATGCTTTGTGAACTGTTCATTGTTCAGGTAATAACACTTCATACGTTGGCTTTACCGTCATAACAGTAATGGTTCTTACTTGTCAGTGTTTCAATTTTAAAGTTCAGATTATCTTGGATAAACATGTGTTGTGTTGCTGTCATATGGAAAATACGACTTCGCCTAAAGGATTATTCAATGAAAGAAAAATTAGGGGTAAAATTACCCGATTAGCGTGATTAGCTGCCACTCCCGGGAAGCCCGGGTTCGATTCCTGGCCCTGCAACGAAGTTCAAAAGTGGTACGAGGGCTGGAACGGGGTCTACTATACCTTGGGAGGTCAACTGAGTAGACGGGGGGCGGGAGGGGGGTGACGATTTCCACATCAGCCGTCCTCGAAGTGGTTTTCCATACTTCCCCACTTCTCCTCCAGGCAAATGCGGAGATGGTACCTAACTTTAGGCCACGGCCGCTTCCTTACCTCTTCCTTGTCTATCCCGTCCAATGTTCCCATCCCGAACACAAGGCCCCTGTTTGGCATAGCTGTTGCGGCCGCCTGAGCAAGGTACTGGTCACCCTTCCCACGTGTATCCCCGTCCCGAAGTCTCACGCTCCCGGACACTACCCTTGAGGTTGGATCGATCGCTGAGTCCGACGGAAAAGCCAACCCTGGGGTGGTAAACAGATGAAGAAGGAAAGAAAGAAGGAAAGAAAGAAAGAAAGAAAGAAAGAAAGACGATAAATGCCTGAAATAGAAACGGAAAACTAAAATGAAAGTGCTAACTGCTTTGAGCCACTCCATAGTTTTGTCTTGGTCTACAGGGAATTCATAAAATGATAGTAACCCTTTGCTCTTTTTTTCCTGTTCGAATTACAAAAAGGCACACAACAAAACGTATTCGAATATTTCAAAACACAGTTAAAGAAAAGCAAATCACTACACCATTAAAATAACGAATTAGCGCATACATTTAAATTCTTGTTTACTACGAAGTTACAGCGGGAGAACACTTTGAGCCACTCATTACATTTGTTCTTGTTGTTGCAGAAAATGTCTGCTCGAAGTACAAAAAGGCGCACAATAATGTCACAAATTCCGAGAGTTGTAAGCATAATTTAAAAAAAAAATATATCACCACACTTCACAATAAAATATTAAAGTCACTAGCGCATAACTATTAGCTCTCAATATTAAGCCAACAATCACCTCTTTGCGAACACATTTCCAACATTTAAGACAGCAAAACAATATATAAGTTGGTCATAACTGATTGATCATATTACACGGTAAAAATTTATGTCCCATTAAACTACAAATAAAAGTGATAAAAGAAGAAACATTAAATAGTGAATTGACTGTAAGTCTTTTTAAGAAGGTCCCCAGTTCCTTTTCCCAACTGAAGTGACTGAGCAATTAAGTGACATTGTGCTACGCTTATTTAACACACCAATGTCCCCATAGTAAGTGCTGTCGCAATGCAATTTGTTTGAGGACCCTTATATTCTAGAACGGACTGCAATATTGAACACTTGTTATACCCATCGCCTGTGGCAGTAAACTAAGTGCACATTCCCAGTGACTGTGTGAACCCTAAAACCTACCGAACTCGTGTATTTTGCTGCTCTAGTGACTGTGTGGTGGCATATTTATACCTGTGTAGATAGCTCTTTTGGAAGGGTCTACGATGATTTCTGGGGCTCCCCCTAATGAGGGGGGAGATGACACCCCAGCACTTCCACCATTTGACGAGTTCCCTCCTCTCCCAACCGCTGTAGTGAAACCTGCTCCCGTAGATAGTCAGATTAATGCTATGAACTCTGGAACCTTTGGCTTTATTTCAGAGATCCTCTAGCTTCTTAAATTAGTCACAAACTCTACAGCCATCCCTTCTCAAGTCACTACCCAATCTATAGTGACAAATTGTGAACCTACTATGACTAGCAAAGTTGCTAAAACTACCCCCTCCACCTCCGAGTGGAAAGTAGTCAAATCCAAATCCACCAGAAAGGCTATATTCTCCGGAAGTGTTAGAAGGACAACGTTACCAATCAGAAAAAATGCGCCCATTAAAATAAATAATGCTTTTTCAATTCTGCTGGGAGCAACCAACCGTGCGGTAATCAGCAATCCTCTTCTGCCAGGAGAGTACCTGGTAAGACAGAAGCGACTCCCGCTAGAAGTGAACCGGAGGCTGTGGCCTCAACTTCACAGTCCCGGGAACCCGAATCGGTCCCCAGTGAGGTCTCACCTATGGATGAAGAACCCATTTAGGTGGTCAGAAGAGGTAGGGTCCCCCCAGTTATTGTTTTCGACAAAGTTAATTTTTCCTGTGATACTAAATACCTTAAAGGTATTCTCAGTGGGGAGTTAATAGTAATCAGTCAACGTGATTGCTTAAAATATCACGCTGATAACATCGATAATTACAAGAAGTTGAAAACATACTTCGAAAATTCAACTGCTCCCCACGACACCCATCAGATACCCAACCTCAGACCAATAAATGTTATTATAAGAAATCTAACCGAGATCCGTCGATATTGACGATGTAAAACTGAACTAACATAATTAGGATATGTACCTATAGACGTGCACCAGTTCTCAAAAGGAGACGACAGTAAAAGAGTTATCAAACTCCCAGTATTCTGCCTGACACTTCCCCGGGGGGAATTCTCGTTGACGATTTACAGCGTGCGGTATATATGCGGCTGTAAAGTGAAAATTGAGGCGTTCAGAAGTGGTAATACCCCAGTACAATGTCATAAGTGCCAGCGGTTAGGCCACTCAGCTAACTATTGCTACATGCCTTTGAGGTGTGTAAAGTGTGGTTCCGCACATGCTCCAAATCAGTGTCCGCTTAAACCCGAGGAAAAGAGGTGCACTGTGTAAACTGTGGTGGCGATCATCCTGCCTCCTGGAAAGGATGTCAGTTATTTGTTAAGCAGATGGAGGCTAGGAAACAGAAATCACCTGCGCAAAACGCAGCATTATCCAGCAAGTTAGACAGGCTACTAGTGACTTTTCTTTTGCGAATGCTGCAGTAGGAGACGCCCCTCCTGCCTCCTCTGCTCCAGGAGTGACGATATGTGACTTCTCCGGTAGGTATACGAGAAATTTTGTCTTTATTAAGGGAACTTAACCTCCCCACGTTAGTTCTCATATTACGAGAAACGGCTATTAACCTCAGACAGTGTACCGATATATTTAGTAAAATGGAGGTACTATTTAAAGCCTTCATGAGTAATTATGTCTCAGAGTAGGCGACTGTCTGATTATGGACGCACTATATTGCGCCGTTCCCGCGTCCAGGCATGGACTCAAGAGATCCTGACTAGCTCTAAATTCAATTAATCTGGTGACTGAGTTCTACGGGTGTGAGTTCCATAATAGAAAGACGTCCAGGTCGATTAATGGTAGTTTCTAACTAACGCAGAAAGACATCTCTTACTCGTAACTAGTTAGATACCATATTCTTATTAACTCTTATAGAAATTGTCGTCGCTTGAAACTACTACAGTCTTACAACTAATTCTTATTCTAAGAACACAGAGAAAGAGTGTTTAGGTTTCACTATTCCATATTTATTTTAAATATTAAGTCAAATATTCAAGAAAATTATCTCAAATTTTTACCAATGAAGTCGTTCTTGAAATGAGTGACTCATTGTCAACCCTATAGTCTATATCCGTCAAGAACTTTCAGAAAAATTACATCTTCCGAATTCATCCTAAATAAATGTCTTCTCGGATCATATTATTTCCTTTCATAAGCCCATTAATCTCCAAAATCATAAATTATTAGCATAAATTCCATGTAACATCTGGGAAATTTTTGAAAAAGCTATGTTTTCCTTCGTATACAACTCACCTACAAAGCTGGGTGATAACAAAATAAATTAATGTGAATACAGATAATGGTATTTACATGTGCCATACTGGCAAGAAAATAAACATTAAAATCAAGTATACTAAGAATATAGGATCTATCCTCAAAGAAGAAAATAAAAATTGTATTAACTACTATTTACAGTATTTTTAGTGACACTCTCTTGAGAAAATAAAGAAACGCTAGTAGAATTGCCGATTTTTAATGTTCAGTCAAGAAATGGAGTTCAAGTTGTCTGAATCAATTATTCTGGGAATCAGCATTAGATTCTGTTAGTTACCACCTAATCCTTACTCTATAAACTGTCACATTACTCAATTTTCACTGACTGTTTGTCTAGATGCAGGTTTAGGACTCTCAATGAGGCTATCACCAAGCTCTTCTTCAGATTTGATTTGACAAGTACTCTCTTGTATGTTTTACATTTTAAACATTCACTTCTGCCTACTTAGTTGCCTCTTAGACGCTCATATTTCCTTGTGTCACACACCATGAGCCAAGCTACGTCCATTGTAAGTCGTAATCACCCTACAAGTAACATTATCGCAAGATTTAATTTATGAACTTAAGGTAATATGACCTTAGCTTATTGATTATCAGACTACGTGCGTACATGGTTGCAAAAAAAACAAAACAAAAAAAAACGTCCCCACACATATCATATGTAGCTATCATAACACATACTATCAACGGAAAATCTACATGGTCAGATGACACTATCTCCGACTAAAAAAATTAATTCTCTTTTGAAAATCTAGGTCACCAGTGATCAGCCTATAGGTTGAAATTTATCCAGAAATAAAGTTATACACCGTGAGAATTTTCAAGATCATCCTAAGTAAATCAGTGAAAGCTCAAATCTTATCTTGAGTACATATATGATTCTCTAGGTAATCCTAACATGGATGAAAAAAAAACATTGCACTACTCGTCTCGAGATCATATCCTAAGCTATGTACAATGCGTAAGATCCAGAATTATTACATGGAATTGGCGAGAATTCTGTGACACCCTCCGAAACATCATTTGAAATGACTAGATCTCATTTCGCACCACTATGACTATTTCTCTCTCGAAGAAAACAATAACTACCACCATCATAAATCATTAACATCCATATATCATATCTATGACGCGTTAATATACACATATTTCATATATAACAACTCTTTCACTTCATCATATGTAAATCACAACCTTAACTTACACATCAACGTGCCGTGACATTCATAAAATGCCTACTTTACTTACTACTGTCATAGTGCCAAATTTAACATGAACTTGGAATAGTCGACTGCCATATTCCTTCATAAAACACATCCTATATACGATCTCGAACTGATTGACATTGCTTAAATTAGGTCACACAGGTATTAATGCCAACTTCACGCATTACTCAACACTGGTAATAATAATAACTCTCGCTGTCTCTCCTCACATATCACTGGAAAACATTACGATCGCACAATCACTTGGTGACCACGCCTACAAGTGGAATTAACATACCATATGGATGAATACCTACTTCCAATCACATCAGCCATACGTTTATCCACGCACCGTCTTAGCACAAAACAACCATCAACATGCAATAAAAGAAATAATATACTCTTACTTACGAAAACGACTTAGGTAATGGACTTAGCTTTGCTCAAGATGGTCTCGATGTTTCCTCATCTCCGGTCATCTGAGATTAGGATCTCGTCATCTGGTTCCTCCACAAGTGGTCGGGTACATCGTAGCTTCTCAACACTGATCACAGGTCATCCGGGACAGCTAACATCGTATCGCCTCATCAGGACCCAAGCAGCATCGCCTTGCTTCCTTACAGACCCATGGTGAAGACTCGTGCGTATGAAACAGAACAATAATAGAATATTTTATTCATTGCTGACATCTTCCAATTAATATATCTCTTGCGTTGCTCAGATGGCATAGATTTCGTTGGGGTACAGTTGATCCAATAAACTAGTTCAAAATCGGCTAAGACAGATGTTCTGTATATATTCCAATTTGAAAATAAATTTCTTTCCGCTATCTTTTTATTGGCGTAAATGCACTCAACAACTGGTCAGTAGGTGTCCTTCAACATTAAACAGTATCGGGAAAATTTTATTGAGGACCTGCGCCACTTCGTGACGTAGTTCTACTGTAGGCTATTTATCTCTTCTTTTTGCGTATTTAATCTCCCGCGCAGCGTTTAAATCTTGATATCAGCAGATTGGCGTGTAGTCGCAAATTATCTTTCGTTTCCAATTTATAGTATTTAGCTCCGCTGGATAATCCCTTTCAAATCTAGTCTTGCGTCTTCTTAACACATCGAAGTCAGATTATATAATAAGTGATGAGCATTTTTTTCTTGAATAATGGTTTTAAATAATGTCCATTTGTCATTTTTTCTGCGCCTTCTATACGCGGTCATTTCCGTAACCGACCGACGAAAAGACTTACATTTCGGCCCGTACTGACGTTAAATGCATTTTATTTGACATTTTGATCGCAGAGACTCCATCTTTGTTACTACAGCTCTTAAAAAGAACTGTGAAACGGCACATTAACTTCCCCTACGTTGAAAGAAATATATGGCTTGCTATATATTTATTATATTCGCCTTCCTTCTTATAATGGGACTTTTCACTGTTCTTTATAAGTTCTCATTTATATTATTACTCCTTTCTTCGGAACAATCTGTTCATTCATGATGTAAGTGGCTTCAATCAACACCTCCTAGATAATAAGGCCTAACAACAGCGTAGTGACGTCACGCTACGGAGGCGATGGCAATGCAGAGAAACGCGGAACATAGTTAAACACAGACATGAATTTAATATTTTTTGCCAATGGAATAATTTATTTACTAACAAATAGCGTTTCAAATTTGAAGGGCATTGAATTATACTGTCGTTATTACCGTATTTTAGTGACTTTGCCATTAAAGATAAACAGCAGACAGTTGTAAAACACGACAGCATTTTGCAATGTTAACTCACTTAGGCCGAATTGCTAACATCACAACAGAATGTTACAAACATATTTCAATTTAAATAGGTATCACGTGATCTTAAAAGAAAACTAGCACGTATAATATTAGCATAGGCCTAACATCTAAGCTGATGTAGCATCACTGGCAGTATTTGCACATGAGCCTACAATGTTTCCTCTCTTGAAGTTCATGTATGGTTTAATGAGAATTTCACCTGCCATCGATGTTACTAATTTGTAATTCTGTTCGAAACCTTTATGTATTCCAGAAAGTATGTAAGTTTCTAACCTAATATTGGACTACCATTCGGACTGGAGCCTACTCTTTTAAAAGTATTGACATATTGTGGCAACATTAAATTGCTACTGTCTCATAAATTTGTAAAAATCGCACGGCGCAACAGCCCTGAAGGGCTTGGCCTTGATCCTACTCAGCCCGAAGGCCTGCAGATTACGAGGTGTCTTGGGTTCCGCATGACGAATCCTTTCAGCCGTTATTCTTGGCTTTCTAGACCTGGGCCGCTATCTCACCGTCAGATAGCTCGCAAATGTAAACACGCAGGCTGAGTGGACCTCAAACCAGACCTCAGATCTAGGTAAAAATCCCTGACTTGGCCTGGAATCGAACCGGGGCCTCCGGGCAAGAGGCAGATATTATATCCCCTCACCACGGGGTCGGCCATAAATTTGTAAACATGAGGAGATATCAGACAGAAGGTTGAACAAATAACAAGAAAATCATGCACATACTCCTTTATGAACTAAGAAATGTTTTAACTATGGCTATTAAATTAACTGTGGGGACATCATCCTCGGTGTCCAATTC
The DNA here is from genome assembly GCF_040414725.1 of Anabrus simplex. Lineage (NCBI taxonomy): Eukaryota > Metazoa > Arthropoda > Insecta > Orthoptera > Tettigoniidae > Anabrus > Anabrus simplex. The sequence continues at coordinate 73,461,542 of NC_090275.1, read as the reverse complement.
ACCAACTAGGACTAGAATTAACTTATTTATTGAATCTTTCTACACATTGTTACACTCATTCCTTGTGATGCAGCTATGATGTTTTGTAACTAAAGAATATACCGCATTTATATTAGTAATATTGTCCACATATACATTAGAAATATTTTTACTTTAATAAAACCCGTTTAGAATAAAGGCCATATCTTATAAGATGATTACATATGCCATGCAGTATGGTTGCCTTGATGTATCGACGTACAGAAAAATTACTTACGTTCCCTTCATCACAGTACAACAACCATCAGGTAACAACGTGCTTATTGTACTTTTCAGCTGTGTTGAAATTCTGTGTATGAGATATGTACTATCTTCAATGGCTCTGTTTATTGCTCCTTTCTATTCTACATTTTTGCCTGGTTCTTTTAACTACTCCTCTTCCAAGACCATGATTGTCAGAGACAGCAGTGGCTTATATCTTTTCCAACTGCTCATCATATTTATAGTCACATTCTGGCAGGATCAGAACCAGTTACTTCCCATAAAATATCACCGACTTTGAAATGTCTGTGGCATACCTGTAAAATAATGTATCACCGTGAGCGAAATTCGTGCATTTACAGAGTGAATCGGCCTACACCAGCAGCTCCTGTAGGTGGTATGTTTTAATGCGTATAATAATAATAATAATAATAATAATAATAATAATAATAATAATAATAATAATAATAATAATAATAATAATAATAATAATAATACCGTTGAAATAATGTATCCCATGATTGTGATCTAACATAACCTTATATCATTAAAGAGTAAATATGCCTACATATCACCAGCTGTTGCGTGTAGTTAAATACGTCAAAGGCCTATACTCATTATGATTGTGTGAGAATGTAATAATAATAGTTACTCACCATTGAGTTATTAGTAAATCTGTAGTCTTTTCTTGGAATTGCACGTAAACATATCTGCCGCATAACCTCGTCTTTCGTAAACTTAATGCATGCACTTCGTTATCACTGCCGGAAGTATCCTTAAAGTTGAGTACGCAACACATCAGTACCATTACGTACAACGGTATTAACAATTGGCACCATTAAACGAATTAAAACTCTTCAAATTTCAGCGTTACATGGCCAAACTCATTGCTGTGTTATTACTGAAAAGGTTCAAGCTTGCCTCCCGATTTTGACGTCACAGTATATTCCCAGAACAGTTGTGAGGCCTTATATATCTAGGAGGTGTTGCTTCAATCTATACTTCTTTGCTTCGTCATCACATGAGATGGTCTGCCACTTCTCTATTCCTTGAAATATAACTTGATGTTTGCACTGTTATGTACTCCTTTACTGTTTCCATTTAAGTCGTGAATTTCGTATGCATTATTTCTGAATGAACGGTTGATCATAAATGGTCCTTCGAATAAATGCAAGAATTTCGCGAAGATTTTGTTCGTTACACTGGAAATTGCGGGTTTCTTTATTAATACAAGGTCGCCTTTCTTCAACTCAGGTTTGAATTTCTTATGCTGTACTCTCCTTAACCTTCTCTGTGCTTTCTACAATGTTTTCATCTGCCAAAGATATCTCTCCTTCCTCTGATTGAAAGTTTGGATGCTCTTCCGATGGTAAGTTTTCTTCTTCCGGTACCTCCTTGTTATCTATGATCATAATGTCTTCATTGATCTTAATCCGTTCTTGGTTTTCCCTGGTGTGTTCGTCAGATATAGGGAATCTTATTTCTTGTTTCTCCATATCGATCGTCATTCCAGTTACCGTCATGAAGTCTATTCCTAGTATAATATATTTAATTTTGTTCATGACGATGAATGGATGTTCAAAGTGTCTGTTTCCAATATTGATTTCCAAATATGTTTGTATATTGCATTCCACCGTTTTATCCGGAATTATACCTCTTATTTTAATTTTCGAAACTGGGATGGTTAATAATTTCATTCTTCTACTCATATCTTGGAATAATTCCTTCGAAAGCACACTGATGCTAGCCCCAGAATCAACTAGGCAACGTACCTTCAGCTCTCCAACTCTTGCTACGATAATAGGCAATTCATATTTTCTTTTCATGTGACGTACTGTCAAATCCTTTATCAGTTCTTCCGAATCGATTTCCCATGAATCAACCTGCGTTATGAAATAACTGTGAATTTTGGAATCCAATGCGTTCTTTATATTCTCAATCTCACCTTCTAATTCAAAATCGGCGGTTTTTTTTTACGTGCTACTTCCTCCCTCGGACATGACTATGGAATGATTCGGTGTAGAGGTAAAGTTGAACCACCTCCACTATCGTATATATTCCGTTTACTCAAGACCTAAAAGTCCTTTGCAACCAGCAGACTTGGACTTTTTACTAAATCAACAAGATAGGGTTCCGATAATAGTAGCCGGCGACCTCAATTTAAAGCACATAGACTTTAAATGTAGAACTACTAATCTAAAGGGAATGATTCCAGCTAGTTTTTTGCATGATAATAATGCTCTGATTTACACCTCTAATGAACCCACGTACTATCCGTGGTCATTAAGGTTAAAACCAGACATTCTAGACGTTGTTATGTGTAAAAATTATTACAACCCAATTGAGGTTAATGTACACCGAGTTCTAAATTCAGATCATACACCAATCATTTTTTAATCTTACGTGGACATATCAGAGAGCGCCTCTACCTCACGTCAGACCTGGTATTAATTTTGCTAGATATAATCGACATATCTATAAACATATTAATACCAGGCTCACTTTCGAGACTTAAGACAAAATAGACTTTGCCATTACTCATTTTATTCATAAAATGCGTAATGCAATACGACACGCAAAAACAATTACGGTGACAGGCTCAAAAACAAGAAATAATGAGCCGAAGTGGCAAGGCCAGTTAGGCAACTCCCATGACCCGGCTAACACAGGGATACCTCCACCTGATGCCAACAGAACAGGGTTTCACAACCAGTCATCAGACAACCAAACTCAGACACCAGATCTCCTTAAGGAATTGATCCAAATTAAAAATAATGTCAGAAAGCGCTGACAGAGATTTCGGGACCCTGCTGATAAAGAAGAATTCAAACAATTAAAGAAACTTGTACAGGCCAGACTACTTGAACGTAAGACTGAAAGATGGGAGTCGCTAACTGCGATCTTAACTAAGAGCGACAGTGACTTTTGGCGCGTCACTCGCTTCCTTAGAAGATCTAAAGCAACAAAACATGCTATTCATGGGCGTCATGGGCTAGCCTTCTCTCCATTGGGAAAAGCAGAGGCTTTCCCAGATACTTTAGAGAGTCAATTCACAGCCAATAGGGCTACGAACGACGAAGACATTGTTAACATTCATGACGATATTCTGCGAAATGTTTCGAGACTTAGAAGACAGTGGACAACGACCATGAACGAATTTGAGAAAATTATTCCTATGGAGATTAGACGGGTCATCAGACAACTACAAAAGGGCAAAGCCGCAGGCCCAGATAGTGTAACGACAGAGCACTTAAAACACTTTCCCTCTAATGCATTGAAATTTTTGGCAGATATTTTCAATGCTTGTATTCCCATTGGCTACTTCCCCAGTGAATGAGAAATAGCAAAGATAATAATGATCCCAAGACCGGAAAGGACCATCTTCTCCCTCAAAATTATAAACCCATCTCATTGCTGTCCCATATTTCAAAGATACTTGAGAGATGCCTCTTACGACGCCTCAGTTCTCACCTCAACAATCATGACATAATACGACACGAGCAGTTCGAGATAGAGGAGGAGACTAAGGCCAAAGAAGTAATAAAATGTACATATGATAACAATGACATTTACAATAAGATACAAAAGTTGAAAACTAGAAAAGCGGCTGGAATTGATCAGATTTCTGGGGATATACTAAAGACAATGGGTTGGGATATAGTACCATATCTGAAGTACTTATTTGATTATTGTTTGGTCGGAGGAGCTATACCAGATGAATGGAGAGTTGCTATAGTAGCCCCTGTGTATAAAGGAAAGGGTGATAGACATAAAGCTGAAAATTACAGACCAGCAAGTTTGACATGCATTGTATGTAAGTTTTGGGAAGGCATTCTTTCTGATTATATTAGACATGTTTGCGAAATTAATAACTGGTTCGATAGAAGGCAATTCGGTTTTAGGAAAGGTTATTCCACTGAAGCTCAACTTGTAGGATTCCAGCAAGATATAGCAGATATCTTGGATTCTGGAGGTCAAATGGACTGTATCGCGATTGACATGTCTAAAGCATTTGATAGGGTGGATCATGGGAGACTACTGGCAAAAATGAGTGCAATTGGACTAGACAAAAGAGTGACTGAATGGGTTGCTATATTTCTAGAAAATAGATCTCAGAGAATTAGGGTAGGTGAAGCTTTATCTGACCCTGTAATAATTAAGAGGGGAATTCCTCAAGGCAGTATTATCGGACCTTTATATTTTCTTATATGTATAAATGATATGAGTAAAGGAGTGGAATCGGAGGTAAGGCTTTTTGCGGATGATGTTATTCTCTATAGAGTGATAAATAAGTTACAAGATTGTGAGCAACTGCAGCGTGACCTCGAAAATGTTGTGAGATGGACAGCAGGCAATGGTATGATGATAAACGGGGTTAAAAGTCAGGTTGTGAGTTTCACAAATAGGAAAAGTCCTCTCAGTTTTAATTACTGCGTTGATGGGGTGAAAGTTCCTTTTGGGGATCATTGTAAGTATCTAGGTGTTAATATAAGGAAATATCTTCATTGGGGTAATCACATAAATGGGATTGTAAATAAAGGGTACAGATCTCTGCACATGGTTATGAGGGTGTTCAGGGGTTGTAGTAAGGATGTAAAGGAGAGGGCATATAAGTCTCTGGTAAGACCCCAACTAGAGTATGGTTCCAGTGTATGGGACCCTCACCAGGATTACCTGATTCAAGAACTGGAAAAAATCCAAAGAAAAGCAGCTCGATTTGTTCTGGATGATTTCCGACAAAAGAGTAGCGTTACAAAAATGTTGCAATGTTTGGGTTGGGAAGAATTGAGAGAAAGAAGAAGAGCTGGTAGACTAAGTGGTATGCTCCGAGCTGTCAACGGAGAGTTGGCGTGGAATGACATTAGTAGACGAATAAGTTTGAATGGCGTTTATAAAAGTAGGAAAGATCACAATATGAAGATAAAGTTGGAATACAAGAGGACAAACTGGGGCAAATATTCATTTATAGGAAGGGGAGTTAGGGATTGGAATAACTTACCAAGGGAGACGTTCAATAAATTTCCAATTTCTTTGAAATCATTTAGGAAAAGGCTAGGAAAGCAACAGATAGGGAATCTGCCACCTCGGCGACTGCCCTAAATGCAGATCAGTATTGATTGATTGATTGATTGATTGATTGATTGATTGATTGATTGATTGATTGATTGATTGAGGACAAAACTCAGTGCCCCGCTATAGGCACTACGACTGGTATACGACGTAACAATTGCCATAGACATCAGGCAGCCGATCCCGGCTGTATTCATGGACATCGAATACGCATTTGATACAGTGTGACATCCATTGTTGTTATATGAAATGCATTTTGATGCTATGTACCGCCTTACCTGACTCGAATGGTAGCCAGCTTCCTGGACAGAAGATCGTTCTTCGTGAATGTAGGTGGTGAGCGTTTCTCCATTCGCGGAGTGGAAGCGGAAGTACCCCAAGGCAGCACACTTTCACTGGTGCTATATAGCCTCATGGTGAACGATCTTCCAAGATTACCGCACGTACGTACAGCGCAATACGCAGACTATGTTGCACTTTACGTTATAGCTAAACGTCATCTGAGCTTTACATATTTATCTGAATATTTAAAACTCTTTGAGGACTGGTGCGATGTTAACCGAGTTAACGCGTCGAAGACGGTTGCTATGAACTTTACTAGACTCAAAATTGATCCCCGCCACTGACTTTTAACAATACCTCTCTGCCATGGCAACCCAGGACAAGATATTTGGGAATGACCCTGGATAGGAAACTTTTATGGAGAGATCATATTGCCCAGGCCATCGCTAGAGTGAAAGTCCGAATGTCCGCTCTGTACCCTCTCTTGAGAGACAGACATCTGCCTGTTCAACTCAAAAAGAGGATGTACCTAGCCTGCATTAGGCCTGTCTTAATGTTCGGCTGCGAAGCCTGGGGATATATCCCCAAGACATATATTAGAGCACTACAGGTCGTGCAAAACAGGGTCATATTCGTTATGACCAACTCTCCATGATTCACGGATCTATGAAGACTACACTCCTCCCTACAAACACCAACAATACGCTGGTTCATAGACAATACAGCTCTAGGTATATTAGGTCGTATCCCTGTCGGTACTCAAGATCGCGACATCAACATGATTAGAAGACTTTTCCAAATTTCAAAATTGCCTACTAGGCGTAAAACCCGAGAGCCGTGGCTAATGTATATAAGATAATACTGATGCGTGTTAAAGCAGGGGTTTTTCATTCCGATCATGTCTTTTATACATGATCGGATACGATTTCTCCCCGATAGCGAATATCTTTAAGGTCAGAAGAAACTTACCTTAGGGAGTTTCTCTGTCCGTAATTTTAAAAAAAATCAGATACATCCATGTAAAGGGACCAGGTTTATGTCCTGGGAAATGGAGAACTATATGTGAGATAAATAGAACATAAAACGATATAAATAAAACTGGAAATGCGGCAATTTGAGGTATACAGCTTCCTGTCAGTTAGTAGGAGGCCAGCGCTCCAGCGAGATTATTGTTAAACTTTCGAATTACAGCATTTTTGCTGGTCTTCACAAGCAATTGTCAAGGCCGGTATAAGGAGCGCAGCGAGGGATCCAGTCGGCCGTGGTTGCTCTATCTAGCTTAGATAGCAGCACTAATCAATCTGTTCCACTCGTAAGATGCCTGCTTTGTTGTGTGCATATCAATTTCTTCTTTCCTATAAAAACACTATCTTACGCACTGCTTCTTCCCCCGTTTATTCAGTAAATTTTGATTGTTTATTTTTTGTCCCTTCTATCATTATCTCCCCTCCATCTTCTTTTTCCTCTTCTATTCCTGGTTCTTCGTTGACTGGCCCTCCTTTTAAGAAGCTACGTTTTGCTCTACGTGATTCTGGCGTCCAGATATATACAGACGGCTCAAAAAACTCTTCTGGCGTTGGAGCAGCGTTCTATATTGTCAATACCAATGTTGCTGAACTCTATCGTTTACCCAGTGACTTTTCTATCTACACTGCGGAAATTTTTGCTATTCGTCAAGCTCTCCTGTACATTAAGCATCATTCTATACCTAACGCAGCTATTTATACGGATTCCCTCAGTGCAGTTCAGTCGCTCAAGTCATCTCATCTTTCTTTTAACTGGTATTTGTATCATGTTAAAAGTCTCATTTATACTATGCATCAATCTGGGGTGGTTCTCACTTTTGTCTGGGTCCCTAGTCATATAGGTATCTATGGGAATGAACAGGCGGATTTATTCGCGAAGCGAGCTGTTCGTGATGGCAAATCCTTACTTAACCTTGCAGTTCCTCTACCCGATTTTTATCGAGTTCTTAAACATTATGCTTATGTTCAGTGGCAAGAAGATTGGACTAGATCAGCTTCTTATAAAGGTCGCTATTATTACAATATTCAGCCTTGTATTCCTCCCTATCCTTGGTATTTGAAGGGTAACTATTCTCGCCGTCACATTACCAACATTATTCGTCTTCGCTTTAACCATGCTCTTACTCCTCTGTATAAACATCGTTTTAACCTCGCCCCCCACTCCTCCTGTATATGTGGTACTCTGAGTGCTTATGTAAATCATTTATTATTCAAATGCCCTGTGTATGATTCTTTTCGTCCGGCTTTTATTTCTCGTCTTCTCAGTCTTCAGAAAGCTCTCCCCACCAATGTCTCCTGCTTGCTTACCGATATGTCTCCTGCTCTAATACATGCTATCAATCAATATTTGGATGACTCTCATCTTCATTTGTAAATTACTGTCTGTTTATTGTTCGCACCGTTACATACTCCTGCTTCCACTGTTTTTTGCTTCTACGCACTTCCTTTGTTATGTTGCGCGTTACTTAAGGTGTGTACATAGACCCGATGCTCAACTGTTCTTGAGACCTTCGTAGTGAAATTCATTGCGTGGGGCCTTCGTAGTGGACTAATTGCGTGTGATTTCGCATTATAAGTGTAATATCACGATAATAAGTGTAGTGGCTGGGTGAAATAATAGAGCCCATAACCTCTCCGACAACAACAACAACAACAATCTGTTCCACTGCCTGCTTATAAGCAGCCATCGGATGCAGATCAAGCAGGCAGTGATCTGTTCAGGTTTTCGCATGGCCAGCTGTGTCTGAGCTCTCAGGCTCATGTGCATGTGGTGGTATTTGACATTACACATCCTCTTTGTTTGACATTATTATGGACGCATGGTTTAAAGGCGTTAAAAGAGAGAGCAAAACTGTTAACCGTCCTTGTCCTTTTACAAAGAAGAAAGGTAAGGATTAACCTGCTTCTCACTGCTCGTTTGTTAGTATTTCCATTCTCTTTCGTTAAACATATATATTTATCTGTTATGACCACACCAAGGTGATATGCTGATTCCAAATATACCTTAGTTACTGAATTATGGCATTCATAAAACTGGGCCTTAGATATTTGTAAGTCAGCAGTATTTCGTGATGAAATATTGTCTTGGAGGCTGATTGCTCTACCATCGTACAGATGTTAGTATTAGATCGTTGTTTATTATGTAGCTACGTAAATTGGACGTTCCATTGAATGATCACTCAGGTGATTACTTAGAAACGGGTTGACTCTTAGAACATGAACATTTTTGTCAAATTTTCAGAAAATGGCATTTTACCGCTTGCGTCACCGGAATTTGTATTGTGCAGTATAATGTTCAAAATGTAATTCATAAAAACGTATATGTACAGTTGGTGAATTTTATTCGCTCCTTGCACATGCAAGTTACATATTCTAGAGAAAAGTACAAAATGAGGAAGTAGCGATTGTTGTAATATTAGTGGCCCCTTGTCACACATTCAAGGAAAAGTAAATATCAAATTGAACTGCAATAAACATATTTGTAAGACAGAAAAACAGTGGTTCGTGGTGTGGCCTACTGTAGTCACATCGTAGTTCTTGAACCATGGGCAACGGCTTAGTGGCCTAATAAGTGGTCCTGATAGTTGAGATACCAGTTGCAATTGAATAGGAGTGAGCATAATGGGCATATTCTAAGTCATGGCCCTCCTTGTGCTCAGGCTGCTAGGACTATAAAATCCATCGATGGTCCCTAACCCGTCAGACAAGAGATCCTCTCTGGGACTGGACTGTATGTAAGTAGGGTAGCATCTTGCTTCACAGAATTTTTTACTGAGCACTCCTGGAACGTATTAGCCTGTCTGGTGGCCTTGATTGTTTTTTTTTTTTTTTTTTTTTGCTAGGGGCTTTACGTCGCACCGACACAGATAGGTCTTATGGCGACGATGGGATACGAAAGGCCTAGGAGTTGGAAGGAAGCGGCCGTGGCCTTAATTAAGGTACAGCCCCAGCATTTGCCTGGTGTGAAAATGGGAAACCACGGAAAACCATCTTCAGGGCTGCCGATAGTGGGATTCGAACCTACTATCTCCCGGATGCAAGCTCACAGCCGCGCGCCTCTACACGCACGGCCAACTCGCCCGGTGCCTTGATTGTTAAGGCGCTGAAGTCTAAACAGGGTATCCAGTATTCGGGAGATCGTAGTTTCGAACCCCACTGTCGGCAGCTCTGAAGATGGTTTTCCGTGGTTTCCCATTTTCACACCAGGCAAATGCTGGGGCTGTACCTTAAGGCCACGGCCGCTTCCTTCCCACTCCCAGCCCTTCCCTGTCCCATCGTCGCCATAAGACCTATCTGTGTCTGTGTGACATAAAGCCAAAAAAAAGTCTAAACGGTCTGACACCAAGGTTAGCCGGTTTGAGTCCCGTTGGTTGAAAAAAATTTCACCATCAAAATGTGGTGGTGTTATACAATTTCTAATCACTAGATTGCGTGCCAAAAGCCTGGATTAAATTCCAAACCTTTCCGCAGTGCTCATGTGGAGTGAGGGCATATGACGCTGTTGATGGTGATTTGTCCATCGGATGGAGACGTTAAGCCTTGAGCAGACCCCTTGGTGCTATTCAACAGGAGTAGGCTATGTGCTGGCACCAGGTTTCACCCTCTCCCTACTATCATATATCACGTCATTCATTTCATCTCATTAACTCCTCTGATGAGGTTGACGTCAGGAAGGGCTTCCGGTCATAAAAACTTGCCACGACAGATTCGTCTCGCCTCACACCCGACCCCGTAGGGAAACGGAACAAGGGTTGGACGAACAACAAGAAAACTCTTGGAACATATTAAGCAAGCCTTGGATCTATGGGAATAACTGAGTCCCACTTCCATTTGACAGGCAAGGACTCTTTGGAAACAACTAGGCGAACAAATTAGAATTCAATGGAGGGCTATCAATATTAATAGACCTTGTGGAAGAAAGAAAGAAAGAAAGTAGAACTTTTTATGAACTCTGAAGCCATCTCTTTTCAGTTTCAACTCAGCTAATGTATAACTAATTTTTTCTTCAGTCTGCTGAAACTAAGTTTGAGTAAATAAATTTATTAACTAACTGAAAGAGAAAACATGTGGTAACAATTAGTTTTGGCAGATTGACAAGCCTAACAGTTATTTTTTTTTTTAATTAAAAAAGTAGAACATGCTTAGTCAGCAAGTAGAATGAATCCGGATGTTTTAGGTGTTAATGATATTTGGATAAGGGGAGATAACGAGGAAGAGATAGGAGATAAGTGTTCTTGACCGGTGTTAAAAAGAGAAGGGCAGAGGGTGGGGTAGGACTGTTCATCAGGAAAACTATTTCATGCATTGGTTTCTGTTAGGCAAGTAAATGAGCGAATGATGTGGGTAGATTTGTCAATTGGAGGAATTAGGACAAGAATTGTCTGAGTCTATTCACCTTGTGAGGGTGCAGACGAGGAGGAAATTTGTAAGTTTTATGAAACGCTGCGCTTCATAATAGTCAGGGTCGATAGCAAGGATAGGGTAGTGCTAATGGGCAATTTCAATGCAAGAGTTGGAAATAGAACTGAAGAGTATGAGAAAGTGACTGGTAACTGTGGGTAAGAAATGGAAGCTAATATGAATGGGAAGCATTTACAACTTTTATTATAATTTGGATCCACCTTATTCAATACATAAAAACTGTTGTTTAGATGAAATTACAACATATATTTCAATCAGAACTAGTTTCGACAGCCTTTTTTTTTTTTTTTTTTTTTTGGCGTCATCATCAGCTGATATAGGTTCTTGGAAAAATTGGCAATCACAATTTTAAACCATATTAACAACCTAAAACTGTGTTACAATTATACTGTCTCAAAGTCCATATTTTCTACAAGTCCGAGACTTGCGAGTCTTAAACCTTAAATTGGTGAAAACATAATATATAAACCGGTTTGCTCACTAATAAAATAACGTGGATTTAAAAGTATGCTTAAGGAAATAGATAAAATTAGACTTGAAATGGTGAAATATCGTGGGAAGGCAGGTTTGAAATGGCTTCAAAGAGTAATAAGAATAGCATGGATTATAATTATAATAAATTATAATAAAAGTTGTAATCTTGGTTCAATACGGACAAACAGTGAAATTTATTAACTTAACTGGGAAGCATTTATTGGACTTCTGTGCTACTATGGAATTGGCAGCTATGAATACATTCTTCAGGCATAAGGCTATTCACCGCTACACATGGGAGGATAGAGGCACCAGATGTTCGGGTATTCTGGAGATTTTTTTGATGATAAAGACCACTATCTGATGTGTAGTGAAGTATCTCTTAGGGCTAGGATAAAGAAAGTGAAATCTGTCTGCAGACTATTAACCTTTTAAGTGCTGAGTTAGCAGTTGACTGTTTGGCACCTCAGTGCTGAGTTTTTTCATTTGTAGGTGAGAAAAGTATTTAGAAGCCTTAATTTTTAACTTATCAATCAGGTTATTAGCTTAAAATGTTTATAAATGTTTGTTCTTTATAAATCTAATTGTAAATGAAAAATCCTACACTTATGTTCAATATTATTTTGAGTTCTCGTGCACCGTCTATATATGGGCGTAGCAATGCTGGACCGGCCGCGTCAACCCGTCTATAGGCGGGCGTAGCACTCATCGGGTTAAAGGTAGAAAATCTCTGGGATGAGAAACTTCAACAGAAGTACATGGACATGATTAGTGAAAAGTTCCAACCTAGAAAGGACTGTGTAAAGATGGAGGAATAAAAAACCCCATTTTGGTGGAATAACAAAGTGAGAGCGTTTGTAAACGAACAAAGGCGTACCAGAAATGGCTCCAAACAAGGACTGATGTAGACAGGGAATTGTATGTACATGAAAGAAACAGAGTGAAACAAATAATTTTATTGTTGAATCAAAGAAGTCATGGGAAGATTTCAGTAAAAACTTGGATAAGCTAAGTCAAGAGGCAGGGAAACCTTTCTGGATAGTAATAAAGAATTTTGGAAAGGGAAGTCAAAAAGGGAATGAATAGTGTTTTGGATAAATCAGATGAACTCATAATAGATCCCTGGGAATCACTGGACAGGTGGAAGGAATATTTTGAAAATCTTCTCACCATAAAAGGAAATCTTTCCGGTGATGTCACGAACAGCCACACTCACAGGGAGGAGGACAATGATGTTGGTGAAAGTATGCTTAAGGAAATAGATGAAATTAGACTTGAAATGGTGAAATATAGTGGGAAGGCAGGTTTGAAATGGCTTCAAAGAGTATTAATAGCATGGAATATTAGTCAGCTACCTTGTTAATTCATGAAAGCAGTAATAATTGCACTGAAGTATAAGCCAGTGAACAGGAAGGATGGTAACACCTATGAAGTTACTTGATTGATCAGTATACCAGACAGTGTTCACTGGTATTTTGGAAGGGAGGGTGCGATCAGTGGTTGAGAGTAAGTTGGATGATGAGAGGGGCTGTCAGCATCAGATTTTCAGTATACCAGATAATTGAAAAATGCTATAAGAGGAATAGACCTTTATGTTTCATAGATCTAGAGCAGGCATATGCCAGAGAACTAAGGGAAAAGACTGGGGAACTACCATCAGTCAATCATTTAAGTCTATCGCCCAGGTGGCAGATGGGATTAAGGGTGGATTATTAAATGCATTCAAAGGCATTAATGTTGATAATTGGGCTACAGTGAGAATTGATGGTAGATTGAGTTCATGGTTCAAGGTACTTTCAGGGGTTAGACAAGGTTGTAATCTTTCACCTTTGTTGTTTATAGATTATATGAATCTGCTGAAAGGAAGTGGCAGAAAGGGATTCAGTTGGATGGAAATGTAGCAAGCAGTTTGACCAATAAGGCACTTTTTAAAATGTGGTTGTAGTCAGCTTGTGCTGTGCTGCAAGGTACAGTGAGTTTCTCTCATCGGCTGGCCGGCAGATGTGCCCAACTTATCTGTCTCTCGTTGACTCATCATTCCTCACTCCGTGGTATAGTAAGAAGGACAGTACTTCGCTCACTTTATCCGTGCATGACATGAGATAACAATTAAAATGAAGAAAATAAGAATTAAGAAATTTAGTAATTAAGAATTAAGAAAATAAGCTCGTACCTTATGACAGGAGATGTTGGAAATGTCCTCGTCCGGCATCCACACATTTCTGGCATTGTCTTAGGAACTCTGATCCACACGCATAAGTTTGTTTTCTGTAATTGACGCTATTTCACTCTGGATATGTTCTTTCATTTCCTCCAACGTGTGAGTGTTTCATGCATACACTTTATTTTTCAAGTTCCCCCATAATTAAAAGTCACAAACAGTTAAATCTGGATTATGTGATGGCCATAAGTCCATATTAATAACACGGTCTTCAAAAATGTCCCCAGTTAAGCTTAATGTGTCATTAGCTGTTTGTGCAGTGGCATAGTCTTGCTGAAAATATCCATTTCTACAGTCATTGTCAGTCAATTTATCAAAAAATGGTTTTAGTATATAGTATTATCCCTGTATCTTTGTGCATTAATTGCGCTCTGAAAAGAGATAGGTCCTATAATTCAGTATCCATTCACTGCGCACCATACTCCTATTCGTTCAGCATGTAGAAGAATTACATGTTACAAATCTCATGTTATGGTCCGTATTGAAATGTAGTTAAAAGTCAAAGAATAATACTAGATTATAAATTCCACCTGTTCAATACATAAGATTTAAAAAAAATTAAATTTAAGAAATAGATCTTAACATATTAGGTACAGGACATGTTTTGCCCATAAATAAAAAAGTTCTTATGTATTGAATAGGTGGATTTTATAATCTAGTATTATTCTTTGACTTTTATGCAGAAGAATTTCTTATGTATGATGGTGGTTTTCTGTACTCCAATATGTTATTCTGTGTCGAAACATACTCATGTAAATGGAACCATGCTTCTTCAGAGAAAAATATTAAGCGTGGATCAATTATTTCATCACGAACATTTCACATCATTCAATTACAAAAACGTATATGCTTATCATGATCACGTGGATGCAGTTCATGTACTACAGTTACCTTGCATGGTTTCAATTTTAACGTTTTTGTAGCCCGTGATGCTGAGCTCTTCGAAACGCTGACTTCTTGTCCAAGTCGTCTGCAGGATTTTGTTGGCGTATGTTCTAATCTTTCTGTGATTTCATTTATTTTTTCCTTGTTAATACATGGTTTTTAAAACTTCGCTTTCTTCGTGTAAAGAACCAGTTCCTCTCAATTTCTTTACAAGTTTCCGCACAGTCTCTATGTGGAGGGTGTACATCAGGAAATTGTGTGTTACAAATTGCTTAACGACTTCCCTGCAAGATTCTGCGTTTACATAATTATTGTACATAAATACCCTTACCTCTGCTGTGTACACAGGTGGAGGCATTATGAGAATTATACCCCAGAGTAACACTTCACAACTCAAGAACATTTGGAGCAACAGGTGAACAGTTAATATCCGTTCTAGGCACGGACCTGAACTGCGAAGTGTGGGAATTCCTGTGCTATCACTGCACTGTGTAATGGGAAGTGATGAGTCAACAGGAGGAAGATAAGCTGGGTGCACCTACCTGCCAACCGATGAGAGAAACTCGCTGTATATGAGGATATGTTTTCTCCAAATGTACTAAAACTAACAATGGGTCCAACAGCTACTATTAAGTAAAGCCTAGATATGTATGCTCATAAATGTATTTTATTTTTGTTTGATTTTCATTATTATTTTACCAAGATTACATGTAATATTATTTTTAACAAGGTGCAGACCCTGTCAACAGTCATGGAGGAGGAAGTTAACTTTATCAAGTGTGAACCTCCTTGGCTTCCAGATGATGAAGAGACTCAGCTTGAGGTAAAAATACTTGGGTGGATTTTTAAAATAAATAGTGGACAGTGTATTACTTTGCATCCATAAAGGCTTGGTTAGATAGAACATAGTCTACCATAGTTAGAAGAGCGTGCACCTGTGATACACATTCTATCTTCCTTGCCAGATAGACGGTGGCTTGGCTCTATGGTCTGTGGGCAGCTATCTCAACTTTTGTTTGAAGACAGTTGAATCTGTTCATGCAAAAAGGGCCTCAGTCCACTTTTTATGAAAATGACATTTTTATGTCAGCATTTTGAACAATCCTAAATGGATGCATTCATGCTGATAAGGCTGTAATCTGGTTTCAAGGTAGTCAGTAAACGAGGAGTCGACCAACAACTATTCAAGGCAAAAGGCCCTCAGTCACAGACTGCCTTTTCCCCATAAAGCGAAGTTGCAGCTATCTAGGTAATTTTTGCACAAGGGGCCTCAGTTCAAAGACTCAGAAAAGTTGAGAGCTTACAATAATCAATAATTGTAACACTGAAACATATTTATTGTATTGATTAACATTTTAAAATTCATGTTTGTGTTAATCTTGACATTTCACTTTTGTTTGTTTTGTTTGTGATTTTTGCAGAAGGGGCCTCTGTCCAGTGACTTTTACAGCCTTTAAATGGAAAATGACGTAGCTGAACATCGTGTTCTTACACAATCCATAACGAGCTGTAACTTACCTACTGCACTCATTTTAAATGTAATTCGGGTGGTGTATTATTTTAATTTTATGGTTTTCCCCAAAAAGGTGCTACTTTGGACTTAGGCCCTTTCTGCATGAAGAGATTCAGTTGTAATGTCGTGGCATGGATACGGGAAAGCTTATAGAAGTATTGGGAGCTACACTGTCTGACAAAAAAATGTTAAGCACATAGGAGTGGTTGAAAGTTAATGAAACTACATATGCTGAAAGACCATGTGTCTTTATTGAACTGATTACAATATGGGATAAAAGAGACAAGGCCATTGGCAGTTACAGTTGGAATGTTGGTACCAGGTCAGTAGGGTGTCGCACTCCTCTTGGCAGCAATGCGTGCCCTTATGCTGCCAAAAGGTATGGTCAAATGTTCCACCTTTACAATACTAAAAGTTTTTATTTAATTATTTAAATAACATTTAAAAAATAACGGAACATGTTTCATCTACCTTGTAGACATCATCAGCCGAAAAGTTTTAAGATTAAGCACGAAGGACAAGGACAAAAACACATTAAAAAATAATAATTCAGACGCCGAATGCGTCGGTTAAAATGTTTAAGAATGTGCTGGAATGTTCTGAGCACAACACTTGAATGCTGTTAAAAGCGAAATTAAAATATTGTGCACATGAGATGGTTCAATAAAATTGGTATTAGTCCTTCTTAACTTGATGATGCTGTGTTGACATACAGTTTGCCGATGCGTCGGTAAAAACTTGTTGATATGGAGCACAATGTTTAGTTCCAGTAGAGTGAAGACGATTGATAAACATGTTAAGCATGAGCAAGGATTCCAGTAAAATGATATTGAGTTCGTCTTATTGGCGTGATGATGTTGACAATCTATATATATAAAATAAGAGTTTTGTCTGTACATTGCTCAGAATTTGAAAAGAATGGTATTTCTGTATCGGACATGTCCGTAGTAACAAGGAACTGCACTTTTCAGTAATGTCTGTCTGTATGTATGTATGTATGTATGTATGTATGTATGTATGTACACGCATCACTAGAAAACGGCTGAAGAGAATTAAATGAAAATCGGTGTGTGAAGTCGGGGGTTGAGCCTCTACAATCTAGGCTATAAATAATTTTACTCACGCTGAGTGAAATGGTAGTTTAGGGGAAGGCCTAAAATATAATTCTCAAATATTTATATTATCAATGGTCCTATTGATAATTACTGCATAACTAAAGTTATATAGAATTAAATTTCCTATCATTTATGTCATACATTGTTACCGTACCGGCTTTGATAACACAGATATTCAAGAATTTATATTTTTGTTGCTATCAACTCCAAGCCACTAGAAAATGGGTTAACAGAATTTAATCAAAATCGGTATATAGAGTCGGGGAATAAGAAACTACAGTCTAAGTTATAAACAATTTTATTCACCCTGGATGAAATTGTAGTTTAGGGGAAGGATCCTAAATTTTAATTTTTAAATACCAATATTATTGGTCCTATTGAAATGTACTACATAACAAAAGTTACAGAAAATACAATTACCGATCATTTATGTGTTATTCACTTTAAGCGTACCGACTATGATATCAGTGGTATTTCGGAGTCATAAGAAAACTAAATGTGAAGGTCTACAATATCGAAAGCGCATAACATTGATCAACAATAACATTACATTGACCATTGTTTGTTGTGATGTTCTTTGTCTCTTACGCTGCTGCTCAACTCTGATAGACGGGATTACTGCTGCGTACCGAGTATAACAGCCTGACTGAATATTGGCGGGAAATAGCTGGGGAGTTAGAAAACTTTCTTCTTTAGCATGTTATTCCTCTGGTTCATACATTTTCTGATACCATACTGCTGGTACGTAACACACTGGTGCATCATAGTATTCCAGCTATTTGATCCCCACTCTGACGCACCGTTTTGAATGAGCAGTGTGCAGAGTAGTATGACCTGATCTACAATAACAATTTAGGCATATCCCAAATTATAGCACCACAACTCACTAAATTTAATGAAAATCGGTAGGTAAAGTCTTGGAATAAGTCGCTGCAATCTAGGCCATAAATAATTGTATTCACGCTCAGTGAAATGGTAGTTTAGGGGAAGGCCTAAAATTTATTTTTCAAATATTTGTGTTCTTACTGGTCCTATCGACAAATGTCTTCTACATTTTTACCGTAACACACTGGTGCATCATAGTATTCCAGCTATTTGATCCCTACTCTGAGGCACTGATTGGAATGAGCAGTGTGCATATTTAACGGAATAATGGCAGAGGAGTGCTCACGGCTGTCTGCGGTCAAATCATTCCAGCACTGGAACTTTGGACTGTTAGATCGGCACTGTATTACTGTGAGAAGATGTGCAGTTTTTCGTTTGATCGAGTATTTTATATGATAACATTGCTTTTAATCGCTACAATCCCACTGACGTTTTTGTAATAGCGTAAGTTGACTTCAGTTGGGAAAACCACAAAGAGAGTCTTTCTGAGAATCCCGTGGCGAAGCACGGGTACATCAGCTAGTTCTTGATAAAAAAGTAGGCTGAATATCTGATCGTGATTCCATAAGTGGAATGTGCAGTGGAATGTCCTACAACGAGAATCACGGCTATTATTAATGTTAAAAGTAGGCAAGTTTATGAAGCATCTTGTAATACAAAAAAAGAATGAATGAAAATAAAATGGGCACATCTGATTACTTACGTTCTCGCCTATCCAAGAATGGCTAGCTCAGTGTGTATGGATGTTTATGGCTGACTGGAGGCAAATTGTGGAGGCCGTGTGTGATGGAAGCTGGTGTGAGGGGAGAGTAGGGGAAGGCTGGAACCAATAGGCGGAAAGCGACTGCGTGGAGGCTTGTGAAAAGGTTTGTCAAAATAGGAACTGTTCAGCAATGCCTCGAAAATTATGTTCACAGTTTCTGAAATTTCATTCAAATTGTAAGCAGGATTGCATTTTTGGTGTATATTAATAAAGATGTTTTCTAAAACATTGAGCAAATTGCCCTTGTTATGAAAATAAAGAATTTTTAAGTCCTGCTCTATGGAGGTGAATGAATGATTGGACTCTGTTATATGAGTGCTCATGGCAGAGTATTTTTTGTGCTTGGCGGCGTTGACATGTTCTTTATATTTAATTAAAAAGCTTCTTCCGGTTTGCCCAATGTAGCTCGTGGAATATTGGTTGCAATTTAACTTATATACACCTGATTTGTTGTATTTATTCACAATGTTATTGATTTTATGTTGGTTATAAAAAAATTAGTATTGTTGTTGACTGTTTTAAAGGCAATATCGATATTATGTTTCTTAAGAATATTGGTGATTTCGTAAATCTTTTTATTGGTGTAAATTAATGTGGCGTAGTTATGTTTTCTTTTTTGTTTCTCTGAGAAGAGTTGAACTGGATTTGTTAACAATTTTGTTGACTATCCTATCTATGAAATGCCTGCCAAAACGGTTTATTCCCGCTATTAAGTAGATGGTATTGAGTTCTTTTTTACGATTTCCGTCAGATAAAGGGACGTGAAAAGCTCTGTGAATTAAGCTATAAAAGGTTGTTCTTTTTTGAGAGTCCAGATGCATCGAATCTTGATGAATGGTATTTACGGTTTGGGTGGGCTTTCTAAAGATAGTATAAGAAAATTTGTTGGAGCTATTGTTAATAGTAATATCTAAAAAGTTTAAAGAATTATTGATTTCGACTTTGGAAGTAAACTTGATCCATGGATCGACCGCATTTAACTGTTCATTAGTGGTGATGTGATCTATTATGGCAAACATATCGTCAACATAGTGTGTCCAGAGCGCAATACCTTTAATTTTATTATGAATTTGGGAGTTTTCCAAAGGGTCTAAATAAATTTCTGCCGGGCTGAGTGGCTCAGACGGTTAAGGCGCTGGCCTTCTAACCCCAACTTGGCAGGTTTGATCCTGGCTCAGTCCGGTGGTATTTGAAGGTGCTCAAATACGACAGCCCCGTGTCGGTAGATTTACTGGCACGTAAAAGAACTCCTGCGGGACTAAATTCTGGCACCTCGGCGTCTCCGAAGACCTTGAAAAGTAGTTAGTGGGACGTAAAGCAAATAACATTATTATTAATAAATTTCTGCCATTATTCCTGAAGACTGTCCTGCTTGTAAATTTTTCCATTGAAAGTGAAATAGTTGTTGGAAGTTACAAATTCTAAAATATTTAAGAACTCTTCTATTTCCTGTGTGCTTAATTTACTGTGTTTTCGAAAATTGTCCTTGATGATCTTTAAAGTTTTTTTGACCGGTATATTAGAATACATTTTTTTAATGTCAAAAGAGTACATTATTTGTTGTTGTTGTTTTTGTAACACTAGGTTTTTAGTCAAATTACAAAATTTTATGGTTTTCAAACTCGTAGTGTTTTTTCAAAACGTTGTGGTTAAATTTGGAGGTTTTGTAAGTTGGGCTGTTCCTATAGTTAACTATGGGTCTTACGGGAATATCTGTTTTATGGACTTTAGGCAATGCTTTGGCCGTAGGAATACTGGGGTTCATATTGATTAGTTTCTGAGAATCATGTTCACTGAGAATGAAGGATGTTTGTTTCAATATTTGTTTCAAGTTACTTTGAATATTATTAGTTGGATCTTTCTTCATCAGTTTAAATGAATTTTTCGAAAGAAATGTTTCGGTTTTTTGCACATACTGTAGGTCTCTTTGTACATGATAACTGTAGCATTGCCCTTGTCCGCTTTTGTGACTATCGGGTCATTCTCATTGATTTTTTGTTTTAAAGAATCACTGGCTTTTTTAGGGAATAATGGAGCTGTGGATTTGTTGATTTCAATTAGGTTCTAGAGTTTTTTACGAACTTTGAATCTAATTTCTGTTTGATTGTCAACTGGCAATTTTTGTATAGCATTTTCAGCTTCAGCAGTAATGGCAATAGCATCTTTTAATTTAAAGGCAGTAGGCCAATTAAATTTAGGGCCTTTTTCCAAGATGTTGATATCTGAAGTGCTAATTTGGGTATCAGAAAGATTTATAACAGGGTCATGGAACTTCAAGTCTCCTGAGTCGGATTTGTTAATATGCCTATTGTGTGGAGGCGGATTTTTACTAGAATTATTACGCATGAGTGTGTTGAATTTGTTGTCTGGAGTGGTCTGTTTTTTGGTAATAACATTTTCTATTTTCGTAAATGCAAATTTCTGAAAAGAATCCCATTCTAAAGGGGTTAGGGTGGACGAAGCAACCAGATGTGCTTCATATAATTTAGTGTTCCTGTATAGGAACTTGATTTCATTTCTAATCCATAGTGAATTAGACTTAAACTGGGTTTTTCTGTGCCAAAAAGAAGTATTGTTCTTGTTTTGATTAAACTTCAAGAAATTAGGTATAAGTTCATTATGTAAACATTTCTGATGTCTACAAGGTAGATGAAACATGTTCCGTCATTTTTTAAATGTTATTTAAATAATTAAATAAAAAAACTTTTAGTATTGTAAAGGTGGAACATTTGACCATTCCTTTTAAGTATACGTACGGCAATACTCACTTTATAATGAAATTCATTTTATGCAACCCTTATGCTGTTCGGAATGGTGTCGGACAGCTTTTGGATCCTCTCCTGAGGTAAGTTCGTCCATAGTTGTTGCAGCTGTCCCTCCAGATCCCGCAGGTTGGTACTGGGACAGAGCCCCCTTCCAATGTCATCCCACATGTGCTCAATGATGGATAGGTCTGGGATCTTGCTGGCCACGGGAGGACCTCAACATGCTCTAGGCATTCCATAGCCACATGTGCTGTGTGTTTACGTGCATTATCTTCTTGGAACACTGTCCCAGGGAGCTGTGCCATAAAGGGGAGGACGTGCGGACGCAGAATGTCTGTGCCGTATAAAGGTGTACAAATTTTACTTCAGGCTTGCCTGCCCCAAGCTGCTCTGCAACAAGCAAAGCAGCTTAGCTTGAGCGTCAGCGAAGCAAGAGTGCACGCGTACTGAGCACGCTAGTCATAGCAAACCAAAACCTGGGTTTCCCTAAGCCTGACAGATTGCCTGGGACCCGTTCGGACTGCCGGACTTGAGAAGAGCGAACGTGAAGTTTGCTATCGATGCGACGTGAATGTGCCGTTATATGTTAGTGTAGTTATGTATTGCGTCGAGTGCAGCTCTGTTGTAGTTAGAGGTGCAACCAGCAGGAAAATGAACAAATCAACCGTAAAGGAAATCGAAGAAAAATTCAAAAGGAGTGAATTTATTCTAGCAATAAAACAGGGCTCAAGTCTAGCATGGGAAAAATGCTCATGTGTTTATAAACAGGTATCAAATAAGCCAGTAGGTTACTCGCAATGCAATTTTTACAAAAAGCTACTCAACACCCATTCAGGGACCATAAGTATGTTGTGACATGTCTGCAAATTTGACCCAAATTTCCCACAATCTAAAAATATTCTGAAAGAGGACAAGGACTTGGTGACTGACAAGTGCGTGGAAATGTGCGCCAAGGACTTGAGACCGTTTACAACTATGGAGGGTGAAGGAATTTGAAATTTAGGGCAAACGCTGATAGAAATGGGCAAAAAGCATGGCTCGGTGGATATTAAAAATGTTATACCCTCTCGAGTCACAGTTGCTAGGAAGGTACAAACCTTCGTGGACAAAGTGCGCAGTAAAACGCTTCCCCGATATAGTACATGCTATTACATCTGGTATCTGTGCGAGTACCACCGACCTGAGGACAGATAATTACAAGGGTGTGCACTATATGTCTGTCACAATCCACTATATAAATGCAGATTGGTCTCTCAATAAGTATGTATTAATGTGTTTGGTCTTCCCTGACTGTCCAAAAACTTGTGAAGATATTCGCAGTGAATTGGAAGATCGTTTGAAAGGACATGACGTTTCTCATGAAGATGTTTGCAAAATTACATTTGTAACAGACCAGGCAAGCAATATTGTTAAGGCCCCCAGCATATACAAGCGTCTTCCATGCATGGCTCATATTATTAATACGGTCATGAAGCATGTTCTGAACGAACCCTTTTTGAAATAAAGCGTTCCTAATATGTTAGCTGTTATCCATTCAATGAAATCTCTGGTTTCGTACTTTAAGAGAAGAGGCTTGTTTGTGAGGTTACAATCATCTTTGAAACCGCAAGTTTCCACTCGTTGGAACAGCTATTTTGACATGCTGCAATCAGTTCACTACCAAAAAGATGCTGTGAGAACTATTTTAGAGAAGGAGGGTGCCTCTGATAAAATGCTCGATTATGATCAGGACATTACTGGCCTGCTTATAACATTTCTTAAGCCATTTAAGGAAGCCAAAATTGATCTTGAGGGTTATGAGGAGCCGACTTTGCATCTGGTCCTTCCGTAGTTTTATGCCTTAAAAGCTCATTGTACTCTATAGGATGAAGATAAACAGGTAATATTTCATTTCTTACAAATTTTAATTGTAATTTTAATGCGATATTTAAGTGTAAACATGTTTTCATACTATATGAATTTTCAATACTTGAAGCTTTTGAAACAAACCGGTGCTGTCTTCCTGGAGCAGAAAATGGAAGTCACTATATTACACAAAATTGCAACATTTTAGGTGCTTAAATATCGCACATTACAGAAACTAAATGCAGGAGAATAAATGTCTGTTTTTGAGGCAGCTCCACAAATGAGTGCTGAAGGTAAGATTCTGTGGTTATTTCTTTATTATTATTATTATTATTATTATTATTATTATTATTATTATTATTATTATTATACCTATGCAAATTAGATGTTTTTAATATTCAAACATTAGCATAAAATATCAATAACTTGGCCATATATATTTTCAGAACAGCTATTCAATGAAAATATACAAGAAGTCCCATCTTCTTCAAATGAAGAAAATTCAGTGCAACGTAAGGAAGCGAAATTTGACGATAGGGCGGAAAATTCGCCAATGATACATGATGAGGTCAGCAGGTACTTGCAAGAAGGGTTTATTAGTGACGAAAATATACTGCAGTGGTGGAAAAATAATTCACACTTGCCTGTGTAGCTAACAGTGCTTAACATTCCCGCTAGGAGTGCCTCCAGCGAGAGGGTCTTCAGCTGCTCGGGAAATTTAATCAGCGAAAAACGTCCCCGTCTTGATTCGCAAATACTTAATGACCTCATAGTAATACACACAAACGATAATGTGACCATGCATTAAATATTGGTATGCAGTATGCACAGTATGAGGCTACCACAAAATAAGATAAAAGTGATAAAATTACACTTCTAAGCTGATTAGGTTTATAATTATTTCTTTTGGTTTTGTGGAGAAGGGGTTCCTAAATTATTAAATGTATTTAAAAAAGTGACCTATAAAATTAATTTTTAAAGATATTTATGACCGGTACCTACATTATGTATATCTTTGCTTCTAATTTTCTCGAATAATAAATAATACATTATATTCATTGTCATATTTCCATCAAGTGTCATAATGTATACTTAAATATTCAAATATTTTTTTCAGAGAACCTACTTTTTATTAAGTAACTATTTTTGACAGAGAGAAATATTAAATGTTAATTAGTTACATAAGACGTCTGAATTACGAAATAAATTTAAACATAACTTCGTAATGATTAACATAGTACTAAATAACCACATAAAATAACATTTGTGTTGACGAATCCTATATAAATTTTGGCATGTAACAACCCCTTTCCTGCCTGCATTCACGCGAGTCTCATATCAGCACAATCAATGAGCAAACATGGATTAATGCAGCAGGAAGAAGAAAGCAAGCAAGCAAGCAAGCTAACCTGAAGCCTGCCCAAGTTGGGCTGAGCTTGACCTGGCCAGGAGTGCAGCAGCCTGCCTGTACTGTTGTTTACGTGCGGCTAGCTTGCTTGCCTGCTCTCCAGGCAAGCATGGGCAAGTTAAATGCGGAGTTTGTACACCTCTAGTGCCGTATTGTTATGCTGTCAAATTCTGCCAAAGCACTATTACAGGTGACCTAAACGCATATCCTATGGCTCCCCACACCATGATGACAGGGATTACGCCTGTGTCTCTTCCCACAATTTGGGCACGATCTGCCCTTGACGCCGCCAAACTCGCACACGACGGTCATGGATGGTATGGAGAAGCAGGACCCGATGCAACGCAGTTGTCCTCTGACCATGCCTCCCGGGCAAGGCACCACTCCAAACGCAGGTGTTGATGTTATGGTGTCAATGGCAACCGACGCATGGGTGGTAGGACCCCAGTCCGGCTTACGTAAGTCGTCGAGACACTGTGCGGGAACTCGCAGGATGTTGTCGAGTCTCCAGTACACGTTCGCCGATGGCAGGGATCCCGCAATGCTTGGCGCACCATACAACGGTCCTTCCTCGGCGTGGTGTTTCTTGGTCGACCCGAACCTGCATGATGCGTTTGGATGCCCTCATATACCCATTGAGTCTAACATCAGGCTACTGTGACATCTGAATGGCCCACATGCCTGGCAGTTGCACGATACAACCAACCAGCCTCTTGCAGTCCCACAATGAGGCGTCTGTCAAATGCTGTCACTTGGTGGATAGGCTGTCTAAAGCGTCTGCGAGGCATTGCGGGTGTGCTTCGTACTGTACGTAGTCCTCTCCACACATCTTGCTTAACTGTCTGACTCACCGCAGCTGACTGGTAACAACTTATCAACAACAGGATGGTGTCATCACGAATGCACTTGGTGGGTGTTCTACACATGACAGATCATTGTAAATCTAATCATTTATTCACACATCAAAGGTATGCATGTATACCAAAATGGGATAATATTGGACCACTCCTTCTGGTTGCTTAACTTTTTGTCAGGCCGTGTATATTTTCTTTTATAATACAGGTCATCAGGACTACAACAATTTTGTGAAAAAACACAGAGGCATGGAAAGACATCAGTACAAGGATGATCAAAGTAAAGAAATACTTCTCATTTTATATTTGAATGTGTTTGCACAGTGTAAATTCTTAAAGCTCTCTAAACATGTGAAAGTAACTGAAGAACTGGTCTTCATTAGTTTCGAGTTCGTAGTAGTTAGTGCAGTGACATAACACGCTGCCTCCATTCCTTTACCTAGGCCCTTTACGGCATAGAGTACTGTCAGGGCTGCCAACAAGTGGTGATACTTCCTATGAGAGCCATAGGCTGTTCCTAATCAAGCTTTAACTTAACACTGTTACTAACAGTGGTTTCTGTTGAACCAGAATGTAACCTGTCATTAACAGTAATCATTGGAATCATTAGAGGAGGGCCTATGACCTCCTAGAGACATTATGAGAGTAAAACTTTGCTAACTGGTTTAAAAAAAAAAAAAAGGCAGAAAAGCAAACATGGCCCAGCTCTGCAGCTCACATGACACCACCATGTGCTACACATGGCTGCCAGCTTAGGAACTTAGGTCAGGCTAGTGACAAGACCGTTAATCTGGATTAGTTAGGTCCAGCTAGTGACAAAACCATTAGTCTGGATTGTTCCAGCTAGTGACAAGACCATTGGGTTACATTGGTTAGGTCCTGCTAGTGACAAGACCATTAGTCTGTATTGCTTATATCCAGCTAGTGACAAGACAATTAGGCTGGGTTGATTATGTCCAGCTAGTGACAAGACCATTGGGTTACATTGGTTAGGTCTGGCTAGTGACAAGACCATTGGGTTACATTGGTTAGGTCTGGCTAGTGGCAAGACCATTAGCCTGTATTGCTTATATCCAGCTAGTGACAAGACCATTAGGCTTCGTTGATTAGGTCCGGCTAGTGACAAGGCCATTGGGCTGCATTGGTTAGGTCTGGCTAGTGACAAGACCATTGGGCTGGATTGGTTAGGTCCAGTTAGTGACAAGACCATTGGGCTGGGTTGGTTAGGTCTGGCTATTGACAAGACCATTCGGTTGGATTGGTTAGGTGCGGCTAGTGACAAGACCATTGGATAGTTATGTCGTGGGTACTGCTACTATATCCAACACTCACCATGACACATTACTTTCAAACTCTGCAGTTTCATTATTTTCACGGAATGTGGTAGCAGTGGGCTGCATGTGGGGTAAGCCCTATCGATGACAATAGGAACTACTCTGCAGCCAATAGGAACACAGGAAACGGCCGCATTTCAGTGATTGACATAGTGTCGGTTTTAATTTTTCTATATAAGTAAGAATACTTCTAGAGGTGGGTTTGATGGGTTTTTGGTAAGCAGAAAGGAAAGGTCTCTCCTCTCATCTTCTTTAGGTATCGTTCTGTATCATTTTTGCATGATTTTGTTCTTCCTAAAAATTCAAACAGGGTAGTAAAGTGTAACCATTATGACTAACACTGCAGTTAGTACATTGTGCTGGCAGCCATGCAAAATTCATCATTCACCACCGCCCTGAACGGAGAACTGCAGAATGAGGAGAGAGCGATAGGGAAGTTGGCGTATGTCAGTGTTGGGGCAGATATCTTATAAGCGATCAGTTCAATATTCGCAGGTATTTCAAGATGGGCATTGCGACAACTACATATTTACAGAAACTTACAACAATAAAAATCTTCCACCTTTTTGAAACTGGTGGAAGATTTTTATTGTTGTAAGTTTCTGTAAATAGGATTTGATATGGAAAATGAAGCTGATTTCTTGCAACTACATATTTATTCTGCAAACTAAGAGGTTCTTCAGTCTGTTGAATCTAGTTCAAAATCATATCTTCTTCAGGTATAACATGTTACTAAATGTTTTCTATTTCAGGTATTTCCTAATTTTATTTACAATGTTAAAAAAGAGAGCTAAGAGGTTCCACCTATTCATTACACTGATATACAGTTGCACAAACTTATGTTCAACATGTTAAATTCAGGACTGGATTCGACACATATTTGGTGCCATCATCAGCCAATTAAAAGAGCAGGGCAAAAAGTATGCAATTATCAACACACATAACACAAAATATATGACAATGTTCACATTGTGTTATGTGTGTTGATAATTGTATACTCTTTGCCCTGCTCTTTCAATCGGCTGATGATGGCACCAAATGTGTGTCGAAACTGGTCCCAAATTAAACATGTATGTCAGTGTATTGAATAGGTGGAACCTCTTAACTCTCTTTTTAACATTGTGATTCTCATTTCAATACGGAATAATTATGGAGTTTCTAACTTTAAATCGTTTTATTTATCCTGAATTAACCCCTGTGGGTGGGGGGGGGGGGGCGCAGACAATGAATACACACACAGTATCCCCTGCCTGTCGTAAGACACGATACTTGCGATTAGTACCACCATGTGGGGAACACCACGGGACTGGGCATTGCCTGTGGTTAGTACCATCGTGTGTATCCCACCAAGGCGGGGTGTGGGCACTCAGCTGCGCGGACTAATGTCCATGGGAGAAAAGGTGCTGTACACTACGCTGGAATGTGTCAGTTCTCCTGTGCTCAGAATGGGTTTGTGTTATCTGTGAGTAGTATCACTATTTGTAAAACACCATGCATCTACATTGCCTCTGATTAGTACCACTATGTGAGGAACATCATGGTTTGGCCGTTGCCCATGATTAGTACTATTCTAGCTGCCTCTGTGGATCAGCGGTAGAGTGTCGGCCTCCGGATCCCAAGATAGCGGGTTCAAACCCGGCAGAGGTAGTCGGATTTTTGAAGGGCGGAAAAAAGTCCATTCGACACTCCATGTCGTACGATGTCGGCATGTAAAAGATCTCTGGTGACACATTTGGTGTTTACCCGACAAAATTCATTAAATTTCAGCCATAGACGCCCAAGAGAGTTTCGGTTTACTCGGTCTGCCATCTAGTGGGGGCCTAGAGTAAAACGGAACGTCGAAATTGACGAGCAGACAGCCAGATGGCGTCAAATTGAAATGTCTGCACACGGTAGCTGAGGCCATACGATTATTATTAGTACTATTATGGGAAGAATAGCGTGGGTCAGCGTTACCTGAGAGTAGCACTATTATATGAGGAATACCATGCATCTGTATTGCTTGTGGGTGGTACCATAATGTGTGATATGCCGTGGGTTTGCATTGCCTGTGATTAGTATCACCAGGCGAGCAGCACCAAGAGTGTAGCAGACATGCGATTAGTTCCACTATGTGAGGAACAGTGTGGGAATACCGGCACCCGTGATTAGTCCCACTATGTGAGGAGGAACACCATGGGTCTGCATTGCTTGTAAGTGGTGCCCTTATGTGAGGAACACCACGGGTCTGTGTTGCCTGTGGTTAGCACCACCATGCAACGAACACCATTAGTCTACGTTACCTGTGGTTAGTACCACTATAGGCAGAACACCATGGTTCTGCTCTACCACTGATTAGTATTATTAGGAGGGGCCTATGACCTGGATTTTGGATCCCTTTTTATAACGAGCATCATCTCAGAAGTGAATTGGATCTACTGATTGTTTTAGATCCATGGTCATTTTTTCATCATCATTCATTTTATATTTGTCAGTGGATACATTTTAAAGTTTTAATTATTGTGTCATTTCGTTGCACCTTGCATCATTAAGGGCGATGACCTAGCTGTTAGGCCCCTTTAAACAGCAATCAACATCATCATCATATCTTGAATTACTTTTGATAGACTGAAGAACCTCATCGTTGTAGGTTAACCGAGTCAAAACTAGAAAGAAATGGCTTCCACTAAAACAAACTTCTGGTCATATTTTCTCCAATCAGAATAGCAATAGCAGTTCTTGTTTATCTCAATTACATATTTTGAAAAAAATGCACAGCACAACAAACTTGAACGTGAACTTGTCCGTATACTCGGCCTTTGGCTGCCACTGGTAGGTCGCTCTCTATATGGGCGTCCTAGAGGGTGATTTCCCTTCTCAGGCCATTCTCACCTCCTCCTTTCAGCGCCATGTGGAAGAACAGCCAGCGTCGTTTACTGAGAGGTATTGTAAACTAAATAAATCCAGTTCAACCCTTTTCTTCTAAAGTATAACAACTACGTCCATACTCATGATTTCGTCCAAGCAGCGGGCTTGCAAAAAATCAGGCAATGGATGAGGGGACCTGCTGAAAATAAAACTCTGCAAGCAGTAGGCGAGGGTACCTGCTGAAAATAAAACTCCTTATGAAAAATTATACATACGCACACCCTCGTGGTGTTTCTTAGGTCAATATGGGTGCATAATACATTTTGGACAATTTCTCTTTACACTTGTTTGGTACTTCCGTATTCCAGACAAGGTTTCTTACACTCTAGTAGAATTCATTTCTCTGTGTCAGCTTTGTATTTTGCATTAATTCACTCCCTAGCTATTTGAAAGTTTCTTTCTATCACATTTAGTTTTTTTTTTTTTAACTATACAACTAAAACAACTTCATTATCACTTATACCCAGGGCTGAATTTAACTACTGTAATGTCCCCTGGGCCCAAATAATTTTACTTCCTTAAACTTTATAAGGCAAAATTGCAATTACGTGTACTATTATTTTAATATAATGAATAAAGTAATACAGTAGAATGCCACCAAGGTAAAATATCAAACATTAATGCAATTAAATAATAATAATAATACCAACTGTGTTGGTAGTTACAATATTATTACAGACACCTTTCACGTAAGCAGAACGAAAATTCCATTATTCATGTTGGAAGGTTTCGCTTTTGAATACTGCAAAAGTGCGTGCCTTCTAAAAAGTAGTTTTCAGACTATCAGAGATTTAAAATTTTGCCGCCCTGGTCCCAGGCCCATAAAGCCCATGCCTAAATACGACTCTGCTTACACTAGAGTCTCGTTAATCCGAATCCCCTTAATCCGAAAGTCCGGTTAATCCGAACTAAAATATTCAATTTTTTAAAAAAATCTCCTTGTTATAGAATGAAGATTTACTTGCATTTTATTAGTCATATTTTACTAGAATAACTTAATGTTATGTAAGGAGACAAGTTGTAGACTAGTTTTAGTCGTTTTTCCCTCTACGGCTTCTTAACTACCCTACTCTAATTTTTACAGTGTTTTATTAATGAAACTGCTAAAGAATGGACATTTAAAATTACAGTATGTACTGTATTGTAGAAACTATTTTCCTCACACGGTTGAGGTGCTGGCCTTCTGACCCCAACTTGGCAGGTTCGATCCTGTCCGGTGGTATTTGAAGGTGCTCAAATACTTCAGCCTCGTGTAATAGATTTACTGGCATGTAAAAGAAATCCTGCGGGAGAAAATCCTGGCACCTAGGCGTCTCCGGAAACCATGAAAGTATTTAGTGGGACGAAAAAACAATAACATTATTATTAGAAAATATTCTCCAGTTAATACGAAAATTTCGTAATCCGAACAGACTCCGGCCCCAATTAGTTCGAATTAACGAGACTCCACTGTATATGGTATATCGCATCAAATCAAATCAAAATCTCTTTATTTGCAAATGAGGTGTCTACCTCGGTGGCAAATGGTACACTAAAATACATTATTGTCAAGCACTAAATATTAAATTAACAAGAGAAGAAAATTTTCCTATAATACAATATTATACAATTTACGCTAACAATGTTTTCTATTAAACACACAGCTCATCCTTAATAAATTTATATTGTTTACAAAATTCTACTTATATCTCCTGTACTACTTACAAATATAGTCAACTGATATACAGTATGTGGAATTACTTCAAATGATACTATACAACTGATATAAGATTAATATTTACATTGCATTTATTTATTTACCTTTTTTTTTTTTACCCGTTCTGGATCCTAAGTAGCATAACGACCTGCTGCGTCTTAACCTGAGCCCCTTTTGCCACCACTTTTCAGAGTTCCTGAAGGGCCTTCACAGCTACCGTAGCAGTCCCAGGGCCCTCAAAGTCCCCACTGTACTTCACCCTTACAGGCAGTCCCCTACTTTGGCTGTCCAAACTCCTTAGACCAGGGGATGGAATTAATTTATTCACACACATTTTTTTTATTTACAATAACCTGCACTGGTCGAATGCCCTCTAACACTTCATTTATTTTCTCTGTTGCTGTTTATTCTCTTCTTGAATATCTGTACAGATTTTGGAAAAGGTTCAAACACTACCCCTGGTAAACTGTTCCACTCCTTCACACCCTTCCCAATAAATGAAAATTTACCCCAATCGCTTCTGCTAAAATTCCTTCTAATTTTATATTTGTGGTCAGTCCTGCCGATATAATTATTTTCCAACTGAAGCTTCTCACGGATATCTCTCCATGCTTCTTCTCCTGTATAGGCTCTATATAATCCTATGTCTAGTTTTCTCCCTTCTCTTAAAGTTTCCCACCCAAGTTCCTTTAACATTTCTGATACACTACTCTTTTTCCTGAAATCCCCTGTTACAAATCTTGCTGCTTTCCTCTGCACACTATCTATTTCTTTTATTAGGTATTCTTGGTGAGGATCCCAAACACTGTTTGCATATTCCAATAATGGACGAACCATACTCAAGTAACTTTTTTCTTTTAATTCTTTGTTGCATCCTTTAAGTAGCCTCATTATGACATGTAACGATCTGTATGCTTTCCCAACAATGTCATCAATATGACCCTTCCAGTGCAAATTACTTTCAAATCTCACACCTAAGTATTTGCACTTGCCATCTTTTGGGATAACTACCTCATCCAAAGTGTATTCAAATTCAGTTTTAAAGCTCCTGTTTGTAAAAGTTGTAACAGTTGATTTGCCTCCATTAACCTTCATATTATTTTCTTCAACCCATTGTTGGATACTTTCAAGGTCCCTTTGTAATTCTGAACAATCCTCAATGTTGTTTATTTCCCTATAAACAATTATGTCATCTGCATACAATCTTATTTTTTATGTTATATTGTTCCCAAAATCATTTGCGTATATTAAGAAAAGTAACGGACCGGTTATACTACCCTGTGCAATTCCCTTCCAAACTTTCTCTTCCTGAGATACATTATTTCCTACTTTGACTTTCTGAACCCTTGAATTTAGAAATGTTTTTATCCAACGTGTAACCCTTACGTCCAATCCTATTCCCTCCAATTTCTTTAATAATTTTCCATGTTCCACTCTATCAAAGGCTTTGGAAAGATCTATGGCTATGCAATCTAACTGCCCTCCTGAATCCAACTGATCTGATATGTCCTGCTGAAATCCCACCAGTTGTGCCTCACAAGAAAATTTCTTTCTAAATCCATACTGGCTCCTCATGAACCAATTTTTATCATCACATATCCCTCTGATGTACTTTGCTATTAAAGTCTCCAGTATTTTACAAACTATACTGGTCAGGCTGATTAGTCTGTAGTTGTCTGGTTTCCTTTTATCACCATTTCCTTTATAAATTGGTATTATTATAGATTCCTTCCATTCCTTTGGTATTACACTATTATTTATGACATAGTCAAAGAGAAATTTTAAATAAGGCACTATGTACCACCCCATTGTCTTTAATACCTCCCCAGTAATTTGATAACTTCCTGCTGCTTTTCCTTGCTGAAGCAGTTGGATTTCTCTGAAAATATCTTCATTTGTGAATGAGAAGCTTCTTGTTTCCCTCTGTCTCTCTCCCTCTCTATCTTCTGTTTTGGATTCCAACTCTTGATAATCATCTACTGAATCTCTAAATTCCCTTCTAAATAGGTTTGCTTTCTCAGTATCTGTTTAATAGTGTTCACCCCCTTCTCCCCAGGGCTGAATTTAACTACTGTAATGTCCCCTGGGCCCAAATAATTTGGTCAGTTGGTTTTATCAGCACCACATCTAGAATATTGTTCCCTCTAATTGGTTCCATTGTCAGTCGGTAACAGTCATTTATTTGTGTTTCACAGGAATGTAGTGAGGAAGAATATCAAGCATCGGATGACCCCATTTGCTTTGAAAATAAAGATCTAAGAGAAGACTTCTGCACTGGTAGAGGAGCTAATGTTGAATGCTTGAACATAAAGGAGGATCCAGAGGCATTCATTAATGACAAAACCTCTGTAGGAGATTCAGATTGTGAACCTGTAGGTGTAAAATTAGCTACCAAGAAGACAGAGGATGGAAAATATTTACAGAGCTCCAGGCCTGAAGAAGTAAGCTCTTTATGGAACTCAGGTGAAAATATATTCCTTCCTAAATACAGCAGGGCACCTGGAGCTTTTTTACTCTTATTTACAGAGTTATAGATCATACAACAAAGTTCTTTCTCATATTTAAGTTTGTCCCAGTTTACAGATAAAACTTTAAGAGTGATTAATGAAACATATCTTCATTTGCAGAATATCGAAGAATCAGAAGAAGATGAAGAGGAGGAGAAAGAAGAAAGTGGTGGTGGTGGTGGTGGTGATGATGATGATGATGATGAAGAAGTTAGTTTGGGAGTAGAAGTTATTTTGGAGGAAGGTTTATCGTAAGTATAATACTTCCATTTTGATTAAATTATTCTCTATCTCAGCCTTACCCTGTGTCATACTGGGTCCGTACTAGCTTCTCTAATTCTCACCATCTAGTGTACCCGCCCCTACCCAAAAAGGCTCCGGCAAGATATTTACAGGGTGTTAACGGGTGGAAAATATAATAAAATAGGCGCTTATCTAACATTACCTTAATGGCATACAGGGTAGGAGAAACGGGGCATACTTAACTACAATGAGAACACATTCAAATTAAAATTTAAATTAATACAACCGGTTTATTAAACCTTGATGATGATGGGGATGATGCATCTATATTCACAAATGAATTACATTAATTATTAACAATTGTTGTGGATTATTTATTGCTTTGTAGTCGTGTGTGTGATAGATCCGAGTATTGTTTATCACAAAGCGATTTGACGTGACATGAACGGAAACATTTACCATAAACACTGAGGCTATATGACATTATTGACAAATGAAATAAACATTCATGCAACAAGTCTGAGCGATCCCTATTCTAAAAGCACACAATTACTTCCCAACGAAATACCATGAAAGAAATTATACAAATGTGGAACAAACACCCAGGTTTGAACCGACCCTCACTGGAATAAAATTTGCCGTGCCAATGGCGTAGAACCATCGCTGACGCTAATTATATTCACAACATGTCACATAAAACAACATAAAGAATCACATATTATATACAATAAACACGTGAGGCACCCCATTCTTCATTTTAGCATTATGAAATACCAATGCCTGCATAGAGAACTGAACTGATGACCCCTGGGATGAAAATATGGCACTGAAATCCCTAGCTAAATTATACTCAAATGAGTAACAATAGTAATCTAACAAATACTAGTACCAATCACCGTGTCATTTGTCAGTGAATACTTCATTCTGGCGTGTTGAATATTTCCCATTATTAGCCGATTCATACAGGCCTTCTTTTCTTAGCTCAAAGCCCCTTCCTATAGAGGCGGACACACACAAAAAACACGTCTGTTTGCAAGGTCGAGCGCTTCAACCCCCTACCACGGGCGGTCAATAGCCTTGCCCTCCACAGGCATAACAAGCCATTTCTTTAAACAAACCACCTCGTCCCGAGGTACGTTCACAATAAACTGAGGTCTATTCCTCATTAAGCAAATTGCATCGGCTTCCAATAAATCACCTCGATTCAACACATATATTTTTCATGGCCCAACCATGACTTTGAATATCACACCTATCTTACAACACATCGGTTTTTATAATGCCAATATTTGTATGATTACTACCATCACTGTTATTATTATTATTATTATTATTATTATTATTATTATTATTATTATTTATTTTTTTCTTTGCGTTTAGGCCATCTGTGGACCACGGTGCTTGTGTTCTAGCTGTGTTTTTGTCGTCGTCTGCCCCTTTTAGCATACTGGATTGTGTTCTTAGTGGCCTCTTGAGCCTTCCTGTTGGCCCAGTATTCCTTCATTTTCTCGCTGAATTCTTTCCTGCGTTCCTCTGACCAATTCCCGGCTCCTTTGTGGCTAGCTGATGTAAGGGATGTTAGGAAAGGTTTAGTTTTGACCATTAAACGGTATGCATTTCTGTCAGTAATGGCGGCTTGATTAATATTAAGCTCTGCAAGATCTTTGTCCACTTGTTTGGTCCAGGGGAATCCAGTAGCTTTGCCTTTGTTAGCAACCTTGAAGATCTTATGGGATAATCTATTAGGATCCATTCTGTATAGGTGTCCATAGAAAGTCAGACGTTTTCTCCTGATGGCATCTATGAGGTTTTCTTGGTGCTGGTAGAGCTCATTGTTGGGTTTGTACCATCGCCTTCCATCTGGTAGGATCCTTGGCCCTATTATTCTTCTCTATTCTTCTCAGGAATTTCCGTTCTTGCACTTCCAGGGCTCTCAGTGGTTTTTTTTAAGTTAGGGATAGGCATTCTGCTGCGTAGAGGACTGATGGTCTGACTACTGCATTATAGTGTCTCAGTTTTACATTCTTTGATAAATGCTTTGAGGCATACAGTTTTCTGCAGGCATGGTAGGCCTTGTCTAATTTGATTCTCCTTTGTTCAAGAGCCATCGTTTCACTTAGGTCCTCCGATATCCACTCTCCGAGGTACTTCACATTTTTAGCTCTCTTGATGTGTTTTGTATCACTGACTCCCATTGTTGTAGGGGCATCTTTGATGTTGGTCATAAACTCGGTCTTTCCAATGTTGATCATGAGGCCCGCTTTAGCTGCTATAGAGTGCAGTGTTTGAAGCTACATAGTGGCCTCATGCATGTCGTTTGCTAATAAAGTAAGGTCATCAGCAAAGGCCAGGCATGCAATCCTCAGGTTTTCTGGTTTAAACCCCATTCTTAATCCGGTGTTCTCAGGTAATGACCTGGTCCATTCTCTTATGATCTTTTCCAGGACACAGTTAAATAATAGGCATGAGATACCATCTCCTTGCCTCACCCCTGTTTTGATTGTGAAGCTCTCTGATAATTGACCTCTAAACTTAACTTCGGAAGTGGTGTTGTGCAGGGTGACTTGCACCAACCTATTAATTTTTTAGTTTAGTCCCAGTTCTCTTAAGGTGGTGAAGAGTGTGATCCTATCCACGGACTCGTACGCCTTCTGGAAGTCGACAAAAGATAGCTACCCACTGTCGGCATCTTTTCTTGCTATATTGAAGGATGGTCTTCAGATTTTGTATCTGTTCAGCACAAGACCTTACAGTTCTGAACCCTGCTTGATATTCTCCTAATTCTTTATCCAGTTGTCTTGTTATGTGCTGTTCCAGAATCTTGGAAAAGACTTTATACGATACTGAAAGGAGTGATATTCCTCTATAGTTGCTGGGATTTGTTTTGCTTCCCTTCTTGTGGATTGGATGGATAACAGCTGATGTCCAATCATCTGGGAGCCTTTCCTTAGCCCATATGTCCAGGATTACTTTGTGTATGTGCCTGAATGTTGGCTCACCAGCTTGTTTCATCTTTACACTGTCTTCCTATGTGATTTACCTGGTAATTAGATCATACCGAATCATCACATGGAAACTTCCTCGTAATTACGATGTAATTAAATAACCCAGTGGCAATTAATTCATAATTAAACCCTGATCAATTTATGATTAACACATAATTAAATTCTACTTAAATCGTCACACGGTAATACAATATTGAATTAAATATTCACACGGTAATTAGCTCAATCAAATATTCACATTGTAATTAACTTCTAATTGCACTATAATTAACCCAATTAAATATTCACATGGTAATTAGCTCAGTTAAATATTCACACTGTAATTAACCCAATTAAATTGTAATTAAATTATGATAAACCTGATCAAATAATCCAGGTTAAATTGTAACACTCTTTAGCTAAATATTTCAAAGGAGGCCTGGGGTATCAATTCCTTATACATTTCTCGTGACTCTGGGACCTCACGTATAATACTTATATTACTTACCAGTCATGCATTTACTAATACTGAATCAACTACAACTTACCTTGAATTTACTAAAATACTAGTCTCCTGACTCATTAACTGACCACAAATCTCCCAAAATACTGCATGCAAACCTGTTAGACTATTGTTTCCCTTATTTACAATTAAATCACTCAGACCTGTTATTAATTAAATTAAATAAGAAATAAAAGCTACGTGCCCCATTTTGGCACTTCTACATTTAAATAAAGTTATTCCTAACATGATAGCGTCAGCTTATGATAAATAATTCCCGTCCCCTCTAATCAGGCCATATAAATATGAAAAATACTCATCTCCATCACTTGACGACACCTTGGTCAGCTCGGGAAATCCATTTCAGGTTTTACTGCTGACCCATTGGCACCAAGGCGATCACTGGCAGTTCCATTCCTCCTTCAAGCTGGAAGTCCATAGTTCCTGGTCAGTGAAGCCACTGGCAGTAATCCTGAGCACACAACACATCACTATTTATTTCAAAATCTGTTTAATTGCGTTCAGCGTGAACGTCCGGCCGCGATTTCGGATATTACTTCGTAATCCGCAGTTCAGTATCGAATTGCATGTACCTCTCAGCCACTCTACTTTTGTTACTACCCGACACAGTCGTGCCGTAGTAATAATAATAATATTACGATTCGCACTGAATGTTCGCGTCACGTCACTGTTTTTTTGAAAAGTTTAATCACTGGCGTCATGTACATCAAATCTATGCAATATTTACATGAATTACACTATTTCACTTGAAATTTAAGTTTTAAGTCACTTAAAGGATCAATGGGAGCTTAGTTAGACATAGCTCTGCCCTTAGTAAGCTGAGAGTTCCGAATGACCCGCTTCGCCCTTGGCAGTGCTTTTTACAAGGAGGCAATTTCTCCTACTCCAAATCTGCATATAGCCTATCCACGGCCCACTAGAGGTCAAATAGTACGACTATCACGTGACCAGTATTCACCTGATGTGATTGAGACATGTCCGTACGATTATTCTTCGTAGGATCTCCTGTAATTAATTAAAGTTTGTCCTGCTTCCCCTTCCATGCTAGGGTGAACTCCTGTGTCAAGGAGGTGTCTTGAGAATAACCAGATGGCCCCTGGTATTTTTCCACGCAGAAACAACACAGTATTCTTTCCCCATCTGAAAATTATCGAGCAAGAGGACATTAGACACTCTAAATAAATGTCCCAATTATAGTTATCTCTTTTAAATCAGAAGACGACTTCAGAATTCGGATTTCATTAATTTTTACATCGTGGATAATTAAGTTGGCTAGTCTGAATTAAAGATATTTTGTTTCGGAAAAGTTTACTTCCCCTCATTCTCTTAGTCGTGAGGAAGGGATGTCTTCTCTCGAGTTACGTCATGGTAAACCACCGATTGCAGACCCACCCGGGTCTAGATGGGCTTGACTTCTGCTGCAGGCCCCCGCTACACAAAGGAAGGTATTGCACAATAGATCACAAATAATGAAATCCTGTAGAATAAATTTAAAAGACTCATTTTACGTGTCTTAATGATATGGATATTAATTAGTTTCAGTTTTATTCCCTCAAAGATTATTGCGTCTGTAATTCCAAAGACCAGTATTAACCAAAGGTGCTCAGATCATGCCCCTGTCGGGTGCACTAGGTGCATCTCCAGTTTCCTTTCGTTTTCAGCCTTTCTCTCACAGGTCTTCCATTATCTTGTTTCTCCATCTCAACTTTGGCCTTCCTTGTTTTCTTCCACCATTTACCACCACATTTTGGACACTCTTCCCTGTGTATTCCTCCTCTCATCATTGCACATGACCATACCATCGCATTTGCCTTTCCTGAATTTTTTCTCCTAGCATCTCACTTTAACTGTATCTTTAATGCGTTAATTTCTTATTTTATCGTCTCTGGCGACTCCACACATACAGCATAACATCTGCATTTCTGCCACTTCCAACTGCTTTTCTTGGGCCTTTGTTATGGGCGATGCTTCTGCATTGCACATCATAGCTGGACACACTACTGTTTGTGCAACTCCCTTTCAGTCTGCAGTTCAGAGTACTCTGCTTATCGTTCTCCAGTTGGACCAGCCACATTGTATTCTGTGTTATATTTCATCCTCCTGCTCAATAGCCCTTTGTAAGCATGACACCAGGTACTTGCATTTAGGTACTGCTGGCAACTGCACTTCGTGGAGCACAACCCAAAGGCCCTCTTTCTTAGCAGTACTCGTTTATTCTGCCTTTACCCTACTAATTCTCATGCCTCTCACTTCTAAGGATTTTCTCCATTTCTCCAGCTCCCCTTCTAATTTATCTTTACTTTGAACACACAACACAACATTATCACCGAACAGCATGCATCAAGGTACTGGATTCAATTTGCACATTTACGTCCATAATCCTATTAATTAAACTACAGTAGAAGTTCGCTATAGCGAGTACGGTATATAACAAGAACTCCGTTATAGTGAGAACATTTTTCTGTCCCTTCAAAATTCCTATATTAAACTGTGTATCGTCCTTCGGTTACAGCGAGAACCCTATCACTGGCGCATCCGTTATTACGAGCGATTAGGCGCGCGCGATTTTTTCCGTTACCAATATTTATGCACCCCAGCGATGATATTGCATGTGATCGATTACCTTCGGCATCGTTTCCTCGCTATGTGCACTAGCGATTTCTCTCATCGAGATTCGAAGGCGATGCCGGAGTCGATTAGTAATATCCGTCGACAGTTGTTCCGTAAAGAAAATTCGAAATGAAAGAGAACATATTTTCATAATAAATGCGTAAATAACGTGTCCAATAACGGTTATCTCGTTTAAATTAAGGCTGACTAAACAACCGCTTAATTTTGAGGCTAAATACTGCAATTAAGTAAGAATGGGATACACCTTGAGATATGGAAGAGTGCTTAATTGATTTCAGAGGTTAGTTTATATTTTGTCGCGTCTGGTTAAATTACGGAAAGGCTATTATGAAAATTTATAGTGGGAAAGGTATAATTTCTCTACTGGCGCTTGAAGTGTGTTTTCATCATACGCATTGTACGGTTAAGTTAGGATACGTGACGCTGTTTGAATAAGAAAACTGAAACGTTTGCAACAAAATGCTATCGATCATCTTCGGTACGGTATAGTTTTCTCACTACCGGGCGAGTTGGCCGTGCGCGTAGAGGCGCGCGGCTGTGAGCTTGCATCCGGGCGATAGTAGGTTCGAATCCCACTATCGGCAGCCCTGAAAATGGTTTTCCGTGGTTTCCCATTTTCACACCAGGCAAATGCTGGGGCTGTACCTTAATTAAGGCCACGGCCGCTTCCTTCCAACTCCTAGGCCTTTCCTATCCCATCGTCGCCATAAGACCTATCTGTGTCGGTGCGACGTAAAGCCCATAGCAAAAAAAAAAAAAAAGTTTTCTCACTTTGTGCATTTGCGAGCTCTCTCGTTGACATTCAAAGGCAATGTTGGAGTTTATTAGTAATACCCATTGACTGCTGTTCTCTAAAGAAAATTCGAAATGAAAGAGGAAAACACGTTTTCGTAATAAATGCGTAAATAACGTGGTCGATAGCAGTTGTTAACTCGTTAAAAATAAAGACTGAAATAAACGATGTCGTAATTTTAATGTTATATATGGAAATTAAGTAAGAATGTGTTACACCTCAAGATATGGCAGAGTACATCACCGATTTCAGAGGATATTTCATACCTTCTCGTGTCTAGTTACGGCTATTTACACGTAATTTCTCTACATTCGTTTCAAATATGTTTTCATGGTAGGCTACATATAAGGTTAGGTGACGCTGTTTGAAGAAGAAAGCTGAGGTGTTTGCCACAGAAATCTCTAGAGTGATACCGTATTTCTCCGAATCCAAGACTTTTTTTTTTTTCTCAGAATCTCATGCGAAAACTCAAGGGGTGTTGCATTCACGGCCTAACAGTAAGTTAATGGATACCATTGGCAACTACCGCGGTAACCACGCTGCTGCTTTTCACACGCGCACAGAACTCGTTGACAATAAACGACCGCCTCTTTACTACCCATCGCTAGCTGCGACAACCAGTTGTACAGAGCCTGTGTGTTTCTCAAATCTGCAGAATGGCATCAAAGCATGCGAC
This sequence comes from Anabrus simplex, assembly GCF_040414725.1. Taxonomy (NCBI): domain Eukaryota; kingdom Metazoa; phylum Arthropoda; class Insecta; order Orthoptera; family Tettigoniidae; genus Anabrus; species Anabrus simplex. The sequence goes on along the minus strand of NC_090275.1, from coordinate 73,419,481 downwards.
CCTTCGAATTCTTAGAAAAGCCATGGCTACTCAGTGGCAGAGTCATAACATGTCTATTGTACTTGACACTTAGTAAAATTAACTTTACAAAAGAAAAGGTCATCTCCATTCGAGATGACAACTTTTAGTTACAAGTAAGTCATATGAGTTTTCTTTTCGTACATCATTTTTAACTTGTTTTTGTTTTTCATCCACTCATATATTCCTTTTTTTCTCATTACAGATGTTATACACGTTTTATTCATAGTATTGACGGTCTCACTACACTCCTCAGCATAGTGTTTTCATTTTAACAGTCGTCGAGATCTATTATACGAGAGGACTTTGTACCTCAATGTGTTTTTAACTCGCTAATCATGATCACTGTCTCTTCATATCATTACGATTTTTAATTTGTTTGTATATTATTGTGCCCCGTGGTAGCACGGTCAGCAAATTATTTTCCCAGCGGCTCAGTTTCTTCTCAGGGTATCTATCAGTCAAGTAAAATCTGAGATTTTACATTAAGTTGCATTTTACGTGAGTTCAGAAGAATACCGGTCCACCGAAGACTTATCACCGAAGAATTAATTCACCTAAGAAAGTACCGACTGCCGAAAACCTCGAAAAATTCTTACCATGCATCAATTCAATCAATAAATTACTCAACAACTAACTTATAAACTAAGTGTAAGAGAAAGAATTTATAACACATTCGTTCTAGAAAAATAATATAATAATATTTATTTAAATAAAATATCGACCTATGAAAAAGTAGTGTGAATTTGGGTAGTATTTTTATGTTATTATACCTGAATAATAGTTCAGAGTCAGCGCTGGCTCAAATAAAATAAAAGTAATTGCAACGTTAAGCTATTTACACATATTCATACTCATATTCATGTTCATATTCATGTTGAGATTCATATCCCTGTTCATGTTAACATTCACATTCCGAAATGAGATCAGAATGAATCTTACTATTCACAATTGATCACTGAGCAATCACAATCCTCCATTGAAATACTTCATTAGGTTGACGAAAATACTGTCATGTTAATTATATTACTTATTCTCATCACATTCAAATCAATTACGTCTTAATAAAACGTTTAGTTTACCAGAATGAAGCACAGAAATAACTAAATAGATTAAAGTCAGAATGTAAATATAAATTTGAGCATATCTTTGGATATATGTCTCTGAAAATAAACCCTAGCTTAACTTTTAACTCATAAATCTGATCTCATAACTCTGCATACATAAATTTGAACTCATATTGTTTGGTCCTTCTTCTTAAATACGCTTCAGTAACAGCTTAGAGGCTAAGGCAATACTTCCCTAGTGCCTGTGACATCTGGCTCCTAGCCTACCATTTACCTATTCATTATATTTTTCAAGAAACGTCAATTCAAATAATCTCTGTGTCAAAAGAAACAAATTATCTAACTATGTATGCAGTTTCTGATCCACACACACACATCTATTCCAGGCTCAATGTGCTTTCCTTTTCTCATATTACATAATATTTCTCATCCTTGCAAGCTACTGAGTTCATATGGTCAGTCAGAATGAAAATAATACGCATTCATGTTTGGAAATGTGTGACCGCATCAAAGAATATCATGAATACATTTGGCCATGAACATAGTTAAATAATACATCAACGTACTCTCGTATTTAACATGCAGCATCCACAACTGTCATATGATTCTGTCACGAATCTCAATTCTATTATAGTACATATCAATCTTACCTCAATTAGGTCATCCACACGATGTGCTCTCTTTCACATACTCTTTTCATTTGACACGAAATCTCACCTCATATAAATGTAACATAGCGTTTCCTCAGCAAATAGCATTCTTATCCACACCGAAGCACATAAATAAACATCCACGTTTCAATATTCATAAATACATTCCGTCGAATAACCATATTACAACTTCATTTCAATACACAACTCTCACTTCATTTGCATAATCTCTACCACAAACATATCGCCGATTACTCTTATAATGCTATGCTAAGTATCTCAGAATTGCTTTTCTATTAAATGCATTTCAATAACCATGTATATTCAAATCCAAAACAGAGTTCAATGCCCTCATGTTACAGAGCAAAGAGTACGTTACTCAAATACATTCATATCTGACGTGTGTGCCAAATATGATGTAAACATTGTGCAAATTAATACGAGATCTATCGAAGTTCCACAATATCTGTTAACTCATTGCTATCAGCTCTTAATACAAACACTTCATTCATTTACTCATGCCACATTCTACTTATTCTGACCAAGTGCGGTAGCGGGTATATAATGTAATAAAAATCTATTCTACACTGCCATATTATATTATAGCCTTAAATATCTCACACTTCACTTGTATAATTCACTTGCATTCTTAATTAAACGGTCAATATTACCAACTAATCAGCACATGCCAAACTTAGAGTGCGCATGCAGATCAAGAAAACTACGCAACTAAAAAATTGTAAAGACTTAGCTCGTTTGACGTTATATCTGGTCCAGTTGTCGCTCCAGTGCTCGGATGTGGTTAGACCCGCGGTTGGAATCCGGGTCTGGTTATCCTCCGTCCTCCCGTTCAGAACCGCCTTCTGGTGGGTTGAGATCCTCCCTCATCATGGTCTGGACATCAGGTTGGACATCACCTTCCTCGTCATGTGCTGGTCGTTTGGTTGGGATGTACCTTTCCCCATTTCAGTCCATCTTGCATTTTTAGCAGGCACACATCATTTCAGTTCTGTAGGCAGCAAAGATATTCATTTTGGAGAAGGAATCTGTCATTATATTTTCCATTTTTACGATGATATCTCTTCAGTTGATATTCTTTTCCTTGTTCTTTGGGATGTAAATTTTTCTTTGGTCGGCATTAAGTTCTCCGTATATAAGAATTTATATATCAGCTTTTTCTGTAGAACTTGAAATTTACTCTCCTCCTTCTTGAATTGAGCTAGGATAGTTTTCTTCCCATTTGAAGTTATTTCTCCTCTGTTACAGTTGGTCCTTCTTTACCAAATGTAAGACGATTGTTCACGGGATCCTGCTAGATCTAGATCACCGTATTTTACTTAATTTTTTATTTCTCGGCTCTTCTTATATCGTCCGCTGGTGAATTATTCCGTCAGTTTTTGAACGACAATCCTTATTCTTAGATATTTTCTTAATTCTTATATATTCTTCCGATATGAAGCTCGTTTGGCAGATGCGTCTTCCCTCTTGCAATGCAAATTTTTAAGGTGCTATATTTAAAAAAAAAAAAAATCACCTTGACTCTCTACTGTCCCGTAGTGCCTTCCAAATTGGTTCATTCCGAGACGTGTGGCCTTCTATGACGTTGCACTATCTAGAAATTCATAGTATCTCATAGATCGCATGGGCCATGCCTTCCTACGCCGCCATTTTGCAAATGGTCTGCGAGATGCGAACGGGCACATTATGTAATCACTGTTTTACTACTGAAGATGGGCTTGAGATTAAGCTGAAACATGTATAGACTTTGCTTCTTCTAACAGATGACTTGACTTGTATTGATAGGAGGATTTTATAAATATTTTCTTTTGTAAAGTGATAACCGTCAATACGGAATGAGATTCATAACTTGCAATAGTAAAATTAAGGTTTATAGACAGCAGGAATTGTAAAGATACATGGAAAAGGTATTGCCGGCAAATTTTCAACGGGTTCTAGTCGATATTATGATGCCAATCATAAGTTAATGTTTATTAAATACACGTTAATGTAGAATAATTGTGCAGCCGCAAGAAAATACGGTATAGGCCTAACTAAAGCCAATATTTGACGTTAGCGTGAAGACAGAGAGCTAAAAAAATGCGTACTGTACAAAAAATGCATTCAGTGGTCCGCAACAAGGACGCTTTAAAGAAGTCGAAGATGAAATTGTGAGGTATGTGCATGAAAAACCCAAGGGCGGAATGGCCATACCGTGGCGCAGTAAACTCATTCGTTGACTTTCAACGTTCACGATTAGGCCAATACATCACTAGCCGCTGAATGTGGCCGAACCCGGCAAGCGAGACGTGCGTGTAGCGGCAGCCGGTTATATCTGACGCTGCGTAAAAGAAACAGTTTTATAAATAGCAAGAATAATTTCCTGATGGATCGTTGTATTGTAGAGACGCATGGAATAGGTATTGCCGGAAAATTTTCAACGAGTTCTCTTCGGTATTATGATGCCAATGTTGAGTTAATGGTCCTTAAACCCGCAGAAATAAATAATTGTGTAGCCGCCAAAAATAAAGAAATACGGCGTGACGAAAGTCAATGTTCGGCGTCTAAAAATAGTCTAAAAATGCGTAGGCCTACTGTAAGACAAGGCATTCATATGATTTTACAAACTTCTTTTGAGCCTGATTTAAAATTTTTAAAAGAAAATGTGGGGTTCATCCTGGATTCGGAGATATACGGTACTATATATTTTTCAGAATGAAATTAAACATACATTTTCACGTACTATCGGATTACGAAAAATAACAAACAAGTAAGCCGTAGTGTGGATATCATCTACGGAAACGCAAGTTTTGAACAAACTGATTGCCGTTTCATACCGATTTTAAAGTGCATGAAGGGTTTTCCGACTTTTATACAAAAATCGGATATAACGACAATCCGTTATAGCGAGTAAATTTTTCGCTGTTATGAATTCTCGCTATAACAGACTTCTACAGTATGTGCTGATGTCTGATCCGTGCTGTAAACCAATTCTTACTGGGAAACTCTGTCCTTTCTGTACTGCTCCTCACTTGTCACCACTCCTTCATACATAACCTTCAACAATCTTACATATTTTTCAGTTGATCGTTTCTGTTGAAGGAATGTCCATATCTCCCGTCAGGGGACCTAGTTATATGCCTTCTCAAGATCTATGAACACCATGTGAACGTCCTGCTGTACCTCACTGTAATCTTTCCACAAGCTGTCTCAGTGCAAAGATTTCATCAGTTTTTCTACATCTTGGCATAAACTCAGATTGTTCATCACTAATTACTGTCTCTAAACAAAGTCTTCTTTTAGGTGACCCTTTCCCATACTTTCAGTGTATGTGACATCAACTTAATCCCTCGATAATTACCATAGTATTGCACATTTCCTTTTCCTTTGTAGATTAAAACAAGAATGCTACTCTTCCACTCCTCCGATATTTTTTCTTGTTTGCATATCTTTCTCATTAAATCCCACAAGAGGTCAATCTCCTTCTCCCAAGATCTTCCACTTACTTGTGCCAGGCTCCTCGCTTTCATCTATCCTATCCGACCTCCCTTGGTCAACCCTTGTTCTTTTCCGACCCTGACGCTATTAGGTTTGCGAGGGCTAGGGAGTCTTTCATTTTCACGCCCTTCGTGGTCCCTGTCTTTCTTTGGCCGATACCTTCATTTTTCGAAGTGTCGGACCCCTTCCATTTTTTTCTCTCTGATTAGCGTTATATAGAGGATGGTTGCCTAGTTGTACTTCCTCTTAAAACAATAATCTCCACCACCACTCCCAAGATCTTCTTCCACACATCCACTAGTATCTGGTTGACTCCTTCCTCAGATTTCTCCCTCGGCTTTTCCTCATTTAGTAGTCTCGACGTACTCTTTCCATCTTTGTAGTATTCTTCCATTATCTTGTATCGCTATTCTTGCCTCATCCTTTGTTTTTATCTTTTTCACTGATGTGATATCTTTGGATGCCTTATTTTGTGCCTTAGCTGTTTGAATCAGCTGGTTGACTCCTTGATTTCTATCTAACTCTGTAGATGCTGTATCTACCAATTTTGCTTTCACCTTGGTCAGAGCTCTTTCTGCCTGTTTCTTTGCTAATATACATGCTTCTTTTTCTACCAAACAGACTGTTCTGTCTCATTCTTTTCTAGGTATCCTTCTTAATACATTGGAGATGGCCATATCTGAATGTGCTACCCTACAGAAATTGCTGGATATTTAGTGGTTTTTGACATTTTTTCAGTGCTAGGGAAAGCAAAGATCGTAATAACTTTTGGAGTATTTAAAAAGACCAAACCTTCCTCTACATGAAAATGAGTTTTAGTTATCATAATAATGCAGTAATTTGTAAATATAAATTTATGAAGATAATAAGTTCTACAAATGAAAAATATTCTGATGCAGCTATGGTTGCCAATTAGGTAAATATTTTGAAATTTGACAGATATTGAGGATCCATCTACTAAAACATACTAATACAGATTCTAAACTAAGTGGTCAGTTGGCAAGGATATCCTTGTTTATAACCAGTAATTTCTTTCCTGCCATTTGTTTCTTGACAACAGAGTTGCATTGAGTTGCTGCATTTTTTTAGGGAGCGGTATAAAACTACCGGTATAGTACAGAACCCACTTCACACCAATTTGAAATTAGCTTGTTATCGAAGTTTGCTTGCCTGAAGTGTCAGAATCGTCATGTTCACTTGGTGTGAAATTGTTATCCTCGCCCTCAGTTTCAGAATTTGTGCGGGACAAAATTTCAACATCCCGGTGTCTGTCAAGAACTAGCATTTAGGATGGATGTAAAACTCTTTTTATTCAGTGTAATTTAGATACAAAGGTAATTGGGACAACATACCAAAGGAAATGCAATTACTTTGTAATGAGCCTCTGGAGACCATGGGTCCCTTAAATACCAATAAATTCAGGAGGCATCCCCGAACAATCCCTGAAATTTCATCAGTAGGGTTCGGATTCACCCTGTATAGTTTGTCATTCATGATTTCTGCTGATAAAATACGTTATCTGTTCATAAAATTATCATACATCGAAAATAACTCTTGAGGAGGCTGACTTGCTGCCTAGTTACCTTTGTCTCCTTTGAAGTACTCCCTCCTCTATTAATACAATGCTCCCAGTGCCATTTCCATTTATGAAAGCAGTCCTGGTGGGCAACTTGAGGGATCTTGTGCAGTTCCGTCTGCGATTCCAATTTGATCTCTTCAGTTGAATGAAATCGTTCCTGGAAAGGTAAATTTCAGTTGGGAATAGAAAAAGTCTGCCAGGGCTACGTCATGTGAATAGGGTTGATGGGAAAGCACAGTTGTCTTTGTATTCATCAAAAATTCACAGATCAACAGAAGCGTGTTGGCTGGTGCATTGTCATGGTGGAGGCTTCAGGAATTATTTCTCTACAAGTCTGTCTCTTTGTCCTAACATTTTCTCCAAGACTTTGAGGTAATACCAATTTCTTGTTCTTCGAGGTACACTATCATATGCTTTTCCATACATCATAGGATATAAACTTCATGGTTTTGATCCATATTGAATTGCGATCACAATAATAAATAAACTTATGTCATAGTGGTTCACCTTTTCAATACTGTATTATGCAATGTTTACATTACATTTTCAATCTAGGAACTAGTTTCGGCCTTGGCTGGCCATCATCAGCCTTCATGCAAAACTCTACAAACATATCTAATAACTAAAACAAATGTACAAACACACACAAATGACGTTAATAAGTGTTTAAAATATCTGGGATGAACTGTGTGCACAACACGTAAAATATGACAAAATTAAAATCAGGCTCTAAAATTCTTAGATGAGTTGCATCCTGTTAAAATATTCCATTAGTGCTTGTTACTAAAATATGAAATTGCTGAAAAGTTTCTCTGTTGGAAATTGTCAATGGTTGAATCAAGGACAGCATACGAAGATGTGATTAAATAACTGGCATGTTCTTAAATTGCAGCTGGTAGAGATTCGTAATCTAAGAACGTGCCAGTTATTTCACACCAGGCAAATTCTATGGCTGTACCTTAATTAGGCCACGGCCGCTTCCTTCCCACTCCTGGGCCTTCCCTATCCCATCGTCACCATAAGACCATCTGTGTCGGTGCGATGTAAAGAAAAAAAGTGTAGAAGAAGAAAGTTTGTAATAATGTTATAAATAAATAATAATTTTGTCATTAGGAATTTTCCTGTAAAACTAACACTATAGTCCTTGGCATGCAAGTGTAGTCAATAAGGGAACAATCTAACTCTTTCTCCCCTATTAATACTGAAGCTAGTTATTTTCTGTAACTGTTGGGTTTGATTCAGTGTCGTTGACTGTACAGTTTAGGGACTCTACTTGCCAATATGACGTCTTACAGTAACTGTTCATCTCGCATATTGGCACTATGTAGTAATAATTTATTTTCGTGACTTGTGAGATTATACATACTGCCACTGCCATGTTTTGAAAATCACTAGTTACGCTTGCAAGTATAAGTAAAAAATATTTTCTTTTTTTTTTTCTGTAGGATTACAAATCTATTTGGATAATACCATATAAGTAGAATTGTGAAATGTTCAAATAATGCATTTAATAACGTTGTTGGTGTGAAATGAAGAATGCAGCATTTTATTAATACGGTTTTATTTCTTCCAATTCTTCATTGAGTGTTTATTGCAGAGAGAAGAAAACATTCATGCAAAAGGAAGGAAAGACATAAGTAAGTTCTGGAACTTTTCAAAATCACGCAAATAAAGATTAATTAAATAAACCGCATTTTTCAAGATGTTTCCCTCTTTTCAAGAATACGGTTGTAGTAATAGTAAAAAAAAATAAAGGCAGAAATGTATAACATTGAACTGAGTGAGGGTGGGAGAGTGTGTTTCTGTCCTTAATTCCTCACTGAGCTTGAAAACTGACTTTATTATGAATATCTTGATTTATTTCATAACTTTTATGATTTTCTTGGATAAAGGAACCTTCATTATTGATGCTTACATTGAAGTTTGTTATGGTTATGTCTGGTGACTTTTAATATGTAACTAGTCATGTTGGCAGCAGTGATGAGCCATTAAATAAAAAAAAAGAGAATAGTCGGCAATATGTGCATTTTTGTAACTAGTCTTGCGTGCCGAAGACCATAAAATAGAAACATCAAGTTGTATGTTTAAGACCCTCTCTGAAACCCCCTCTTGGTGATGTTTTTAAATGATATATAGATAAGATCCTACTCACCCTTATTCTAAACTTAAATACCTAGTCTCATGAAAATCCCCCACCTGTTTTTCTGTGATGCTGTGACAAACGGAGTGAAATAAACTGAACCCTGCCAGATATCCAGTACTCAGCCGACGGGTGCTCTGAAATGTGTGATTTAACACGTACAAGCATAATTTTCTGGAGACCTGTTTATCCTGCTGGCATAAAAATTAAGTATCAGGTTAATATTACAAACGTACAGACAGAATGCATATTTTACGTATATATACAGACTGTAACAAGGTATGGCCAAACTTTAAGGACATATTCCTCACATGCAGAGTATAAAATGTTATATGGACATGGGTCTGAAAATGCTTTATTTTCATGTTAACACGTTCCCTGCGGTAGTGAATTTTGATGACTTAATTTTATGTCGTATCAGCCCACTGGTGACCCGATGCTGCCTTTAGTTGTCGGTTCGGGTCACTGTTGACCTGATGAATTTGGCTTAGGTTAGTCACTGCTATGAAATCAAAGAAACAATGATTGGTGCATAGGTTGTGTGCATTATTGTTGAGGAGACATTCCGATGTATTTACCTCCGCGACAGTTTTTCTATTCAAGAAGTGCGTGACCCAGAAATGACCCCGGAATTAAATGTTAGTTTCTTATTCATTGATCTGTTTTTATGGGAATATGATAGGCGTATGGTAATTATTTTCATATTATGCTTAGTAACAAAATAATATCAGAAAACACGAGGTTGGACGTAAGGTCATCATCAGATACTGGAGAGAAATCTCCATCACTGTCATCACTTTGTTTCAAATCATGAGCAATTCGTCCGGGATCCAGTGCTGTCCTAAACCTCTTTCTTTTCCGTGCCATCGGTGAGTCCGATGTGAAGGCTCCATGCCTGAAAAAAAGGACGTAAACTTGCTTGTAAATGTTATCTGTGGAAGATAATAAACATATCAATGACTACCCCAATAAATAAAATTCTGAAAACTTACATCCGCTTACCTGAGAGCAATGTAGAAAGCAATAAGTTACACGAGATGTCAGAAGGGTAGTACTCCTCGTATTAAACAGCAATCTGCCATCTGAAGGCAGCAACATTGTAGGCTCATTCACCGTAACTATGCAAGCAATTTCCATGTAAAAATATAAGACAACAATCTGAACAATGGGCAACTCAAAGTGATATGGAGTAAGGTAAGTGTGTATTCTGCCCGAAGGCAGGTCCAACCCTCCGCAAAGACATGCCTGAGCCGGAGTTTATGTACGGTAAGCTGGCCAGTTCCTTTCTGCTCCTCCATTCCCTTACGCCCCACCAACAGCGCGTGTCAACCCATTCACTTCTTGACCACGCCCAATGTTGCTTAACTTCGGAGATCTCACGGGATCCGGTGTGTCAACGTGGCTACGGCCGTTGGCATATGAATGGAAGATGCAAAAATATTCCTTCAGGTCACTGGTGGGCCGATAGCAGTATGCCTCAATCCTTTACTTTAAAAGGAACACTATGTTGCCATTAGTTATCGGAAATTTGTAACTAGGACGTATAGTTCCGTTTCTATGAGTTTCAACTTGACAGTTACCTGGAATTTAAAGATAAAAATTTCATTGTTGCGTATTGAAAAGTATCACAGTTAAAATAAAATAATAAATAAAGAGGTTCAACCTATTCAATACAAAAGAATAAGAAATGCAGTGATTACATTCTTATTTAATAATAAGCAGAAGTGGTACCGGTTTCAACCCTAGTCCAGGTCATCATCATCCGATTAAAACATGAAAAACATTGCATAGGAAAAAGAAAATAAAAGATAAAGTTCAGTATGGCACTATGGTACACGCTGTTCAGAAAATTACGCACTGTTTCTTTTAAGTGACTTACATTTTACTTCTTCTGAATTTTACAGTGTCTACCTCCGTCATTTTTAGATCGCCTCTTCTACTGATCCGGAGTGAACTTGATCTTTTATTTTCTTTTTCCTATGCATTGTTTTTCATGTTTTAATCGGCTGATGATGACCTGGACTAGGGTCGAAACCGGTACCACTTCTACTTGTTATTAAATAAGAATGTAATCACTGCATTTCTTATTCTTTTGCATTGAATAGTTTGAACCTCTTTATTTATTATTTCAATTTTAACTGAGTTACCTGGGAGTCAGACATTGGTGTCAAATTGTTAAGAGTTCAAACAGCTGATTCACAACACGAACGGAAATGTATGTACTCGGGTATAAGTCCAGAATCGATTATTCTTTGTAGCAACATGTATAACTCGCATAAAATTTGAACCACGGAACCCAGCGATTAGAGGCTGGTGCACTGCCCCCTGAGCCATGGAGGCTCTGAGATGTATCCATACCAAATTTCAGCCCTATTGGTCCAGTTGTTTAGGTGTGATAGGATGAAAAAGAAACAAAACATCTCATTTTTTGCTATTTTGTGATTTTTTGCAGATAAAATATGTTCATTATTTTGAAATAAGAGAGTCGTGTGTCAATTCCCTCTCAGAATGTTAGTGCAATATTTCATGAAATTCCACTTGGTGGTTTAGACGTGATATTTCAGGAGGTGGACAGCCATACAGACAGCTTTTCATTTTTATTTGTGACGCTCTCTAGGACACCGTACCTTAAGTTGGAAAATCACATTTTTCTTTTCTTTTATGTTTTGATGGAAGATATGTTTGCGATCATTCTTGTGAAAACCAGAAGTCTCTAGCTTAAGGTGACACTCCTGTGATAAACAGATTATTTTACCTAATGCATGGATTTTCACAAAACTTTGTGGGAATGTCATCTACTGTACATAAAAGTAGAGATATCATGAACATTTCTTTCATATACAATTGATAGTTTTTCAAAAAAAAGTTTTAAAATTTTTAATTTCATTTTTTCATGAAATTTAATTATGTTAATGGAAATTTGTAATTAAAAAGCAGTATGTATCAATTTTTCTGTACATAATTTATATAAGAAGATATATCGTACTAAAGTTTGTGTGATTTTTATGTTCTGCAATCAAAAATTACACATGCAGATTTTGTAATATAGCTGTGATACATATACCATACAAATTTTGTTACATTTGGCAGAATATTATGAGAGAAAAATGGGATTTAAATGTAAAATTACATTTGGCGGGGGTAACTCTGGAAGCCTGACTCTTTTTCTCCTTCTACAAAGAACAGAAAATGATTCACCTGCATTTTGTTTTTCATGATGCAACTTTTCCTTTGTCGAAGTTATGGGAATTGTAATTTCTGTCATGTCGTGATTGTTGGTTATAGGTGCAGGACTTACATGGCTTGAAGTTGATGCGGCACTTTCCTGATGAGAACAATCTGATTCCAATAACATTTCATGACCTTTTGTCCCGGGTTTCTTCAATGGAAACTCGTGATCGGTAATAGATGATTCCCATCTCTTTCCTATCAAAAGTTCAGCAATTCATTGCTTAGCTAAGTCTGATGTATGTTTTTGCATGTTGTTTATTCTCATGGATACAAGCAATCAATTACTATGGCACACTATCTTTCAGTAATAATAGTATCTTAATACGCAACTACAAGAGGTTACTTGCGCACGTACTTCACAAAAGTTAACCGACTGGCTACCACCACAGAACTCACAAAAAAGATTAAACATGCAAGAATAACAAAACTTAGTTGTCGGCACTATTGTAGTACAATCAGGAATACACGCATACAATATTGCTCAACGACAGTCAAGTACTGAAATATTAGTCCGTAACAGGCTTTATAAATTCAGTCAGAAATATGGTAGATCTTACAGCTGGATTCTGTATAAATATATCAGGAGATGGGGGGCGGGGGTGCTGTTGGCCCATCCCATAGATGTGTAGTTGCAAAGAACAGGCACGTTTGATTGAATGGAAACATGACAACGACATCATTACCTAACAAAGCAGTTCAGTAGATGCCACACCAATTTCCGCTGTGTGAAGACTGACAGACAAAGCATTTTTTAAGTGATAAATTGTTTGAATTCAGCAGAATAACGTTGTGACAAGGTAGAAGAAACTCACTCCTTTCAATTTCAGTTATTAAAAAAATTTTTGCCAAAATGACCAAAATATTGATTTTTAACTCCGGAGTGTCATCTTAAAAACTAATCACTTTATGAAACTTTGAAGTCCCATTGTGACTTAAGGTATGGTTTTGTTACACTCGATTTCAAGGTTATTTTTAAGACTCTTGCCATATGGTCACGTGACTGTCACTCCTTTCATCACGTAGTACAAGGATCAGGCTAACAGATGACATTAAAATCGAAAAATCGATATTTCTCGCCCTTTCCACCTTTTTTCCTTGTAGCATAAAATTTTGTCATGCAGCTTAACGTATGGTTTCCTGGAGAGTGTCGCACATATAAATACGATGACACTGTGATCTCTTGTTCAAGCTACTGAAGAGAGCAAGGGTTGTTCCTGTACAGTTTCTGTTTTGTCCCTTGTAGCATAAAATTTTGTCATGCAGCTTAACATATGGTTTCCTGGAGAGCGTCGCACATATAGATAGGATGACACTTGTGATCTCTTGTTCAAGCTACTGAAGAGAGCAAGGGTTGTTCCTGTACAATTTCTGTTTTGAGGGTGCACCAAAGGTGATCATCACAAGCAAATTGCCTTCATTTAAATATATTACTCTAGTGTATTATATTACAGCTCTCCTCAGCATGGCTGCTTACTGCGTTGGTTACTTGGGACCTACTCCATCCCTTGAATTTCCCACCACAATTGGTTTGCATGTCTCGGTACATTTGACTACAATCGTTGTGGTATCAGAAGCTTCTCTTTTGCCTCAGCCATGTCCAGAATAAAATGCTATCAGTGGACATTTTGAAATCTTGTTCTGCTTCTTCCTCACAGTATCCCAATTCAGGGGTTGGCTGCAACAGCGAGTCTCCTCCATTCTTGTTTGCCTCTCGTGTCCATGTCCCAAAGTTATTTCTCCTCTGGGTTATCCATGATCTGGTATCACCACTTATCTTCTGTCTCCCTCTTTATCTCTTTTCTGTCACAGGTTTATCCCATGTCCTTTTCATGGCATCTCTGTCCTCCTTCCTTACAACATACAGTATCCATACCATATCAATCCATTTTCCTTTATCTTTCCTGTGATAATTGTCATAGTAGCTGTTCACCAAATACCTTCTTTCTCTCAGCGATACATTCCCCATTGTCCTTCTCTCCACCTCCTCCAGCTTGCTTTTATGCTCTCTAACATACTTTCCAAATCATCCTTCCTTATCTATCACTGATCAAGAAAATATTCACAACTATCTACTTGCTTTTTAGCATGTTTGTTCTTTTTCGTTTTCTAAAATTTTAATGTTGAAAACATTTCTTAGTAGACAAACTAGAGATCCCCATACTATGAAAAGCATAAAATTAAGCAATTTCCTCAATTATTCTGGAAGTTGAAGGGCTAAAAGGCGTGGAAAAGTTTCAAAGGTTTCTTGGATAGCTCTGTCAGACTAAAAATACAAATTTCGAAAATCGCTTCCGGCGTAAATGCAGTTCCGGAAAAGCAGCCTAAAATCACATGTTTCTGTACCTGTTTTCTTTTTGATTCAAATCCTAGCCAAATTAGCTTATTTACTTAATCCTCTCTGTAACATGTTCCTTGGTTCAATACCTTCAGGAGTTTTTTTTTTTTAAATCTCCACACCGAATGTAGTTAAAGAGCTCAAGTGGTGCTTAAGTGAAACAATGCATTGACTCACATTAGCACTTCTAGAGGTAGAAAAAGGCAAATTGCTAATCTAATCGACTGTATAACGAGATTAAGAAAAGTATGGTAATATTTAGGAATAAATAAAGAATATATTTTCATACTTTATTATATTTTATCTACCTAAAATTTGTAGGTCATATCCCTAGGATGGTTTTAACAATGAGTTGCTTGCCTGAAGGGCTGGAACTGTGGATTTTTGTATCCTTTCCCTTATCTGTTGGCTAACATTCATCTTTTCTGTCTACACTTTCACTCCCATCTTTCCAGCATTTTGGAATGCAGGTATTCTACTCCAATTTCAATTAACACTGCAATTATACAGAATGTGAGAAAGCATTCATACCAGTGATGTTTAGGGATAAGAACCGCGTAATATATACCTCCTAAAACATTTATGAAGGTGAAAGACAGTCCTTGTTCAATGCCAAATGATGTCGCTTGCTAACGAATCGTCTCCATTTCAGGGATCAACAGGGAGACCAATTTTCGAGCAGCACCTGCAGTAAGCACTCGGGTACATCAGATCCCTCATCTGAGGCTTGTTCTAGAAAATCAGCGGATTCAACAAAGGCAGTAAAGAAGTCCAGATGGGAATGTGATATCTGCTTCAGAACTTTTTCAAGACCTGGTAATCTTAAAAGGCACCTTGATGTTCACTCTGATGAGAGACCTATTAAATGTGAATATTGTTCCAAGGTCTTTACCCAAAAAGGTAGTTTGAAAAGACATCTTTTAACACATGGACAAAAGAAAGAGTATGTATGTTCAATTTGCTCTAAGGAATTCTGGGACACAAATAGACTGAAGCAGCATTTTATGATGCACACACAATATAAGAAACTGGAATGTAGCTATTGCGGAAAAGGATTTACATATCCTTGGAATCTGAGAAGTCATGAACAACTTCATGTAGAAGGAAAGAAATTTCAATGCCCATTGTGTTTAAAGTACTTTTCTACGCAAGGTACTTTGAAGGGACATCTTCTAGTTCATTCTGGTGATCGGAATTTCCAGTGTGCATTTTGTGCTAAGACTTTTGTTCGGAACTACCATTTGAAAATGCATGAAATTTGCCATACCGGGAACAAAGAATTTGAATGTTCCGTGTGTTCAAAGCGCTTTAGTCAAAGATGCCATTTGACGGCCCATTTGACATCGCATGATCCAAAGCCTGGTGTAAGAATAATGAAATTTGAGTGTAAAGAGTGCCCTAAGCGTTTTAGTAATAAGGGAGCTTTTAGAGTACATTTATTATCTCATACTGGCGAGCGTCAAGTTTCATGTCCTGTTTGCAATAAAATATTCCCCGTTAAAAAACGTCTCACTGAGCATTTGTTGATTCACAGTGGTGAGCGGAAATTTGGGTGTTCTATTTGTCCCAAACGATTCCTCACACGGTCTAAAATGAATACGCACATGAGGACTCATGACAAGCTGACCGTTGATTAAAGGAAGAAGGGAGTATCTTGCTATTGAGTGCATATTTACGATTCAGAATCTGAAGTTGATTCTGACTTGAGCTGTGGCGGAGCACAGGATGCAGGTCTTGTTATCCTCTAAGCATCATTGACGAGGTCTGCTGTATGGATCAGTGAACGCCACTTTCTTCTATTGGGTGCACGTGTTCAGGTCACCACTGATGACAGTGTTCAACCACCGCAACTTTGATCATTCACAGGGTCTTCATCCATCAACATTCAAGTAGTGTGCAGTTTTGCTGACTGTGTCAGCTGCTGCCCTTATGACATGTTCATACCAATAAAATCAGCACTTGTGCATCTTTCCATGAATTGGTACCTCCCCAATCTGCTGTCTGATTGATTACAGACATGACTCTGTATGGAAATTACCATTGTCTGCATTGTCTTTGTAGTATGGAGAGAATGTTCAGCTCTTTTCGAGGAGACCCAGCACTGGATGCTGTACAGTGCAACCGGTCTTACCATAGTCCAATAAATCTTCATATCATAGTCGTATTAAATTAATACTTATCTTCAAGTCGAACTTAAATCTGGACTCTATTCCAGAAACATTGCAAATAAGTTGTACTTAATAACGATATACTTTATAAAGTCTAACTTGATGAAAACTGAATTTATTGCAATTCATAGCCATTTAAGTGTTGCCTGCTTATTTGATGAAATAAGTTGAACTTCATCAAGTCAAGGGGACCCTTGTCTTATTTCACATCTTAACCTATAAAATAGATGACGATTTTGTGGAATTAGGAGGATAAATTCCGGTCTAGAAAGCCATGAATAATGGCAGAGATGATTTGTTGTTCTGACCACATGACATCTCATAATCTGCAGGCCTTCGGGCTGAGCTGCAGTCACTTGGCAGGCCAAGGCCCTTCATGGCTGTTGTGCGATGGGGGTAGGGGGCGGAGGAGGATAAATTAATGAAAGGCAAATCTTCACAGCGATACTTACAAATTATTATGGACCTTTTGAATTCAACAGTGAAGTGGAATTCAAAAGGAGGTTTCGTTTTCATAAAAACACAATGTTGGAGTTCATCCTACCGAAAGTGGAACCTGTTCTTGTAAAATAAAACCAACAAGGCTTGCCTCTTCCTTCACTATTGCAGTTTCTATGTAATGGAAATATTGCAGTTAAATATCGTATAATGAGATGCTGTTCGGTAAGGTCATGGTTTTTTAATACGGAAGTATATGCATACATTTCTCATTCATGTACTTCAGGTCAGTAATAACACTGAATGTGAAATAAAAGCCTCTTCTTGCTCGTTGAAAGACATACTGTATATTTTTCAAAATTAAGGAAATTTGGGTAAATATAGCCTAACTTTTTTAAAATCTTCATATTATGTGTAGTTGTTGAGGACATCTGATCACTTTTACAACCTACAGTATTGAGTATGCAGACTAAGATGTCAAGAATTCTTGCATTACACATAGGCCACCACTTAAAGATGCCATTCACACAGCAGGAGAAAGCAGCCAACCATTTACTTTTTGAGGAAATGACCCGAGGTCATAATCCCATCAACTCTTCTGTTCCTGGAGTGGAGGGAGTTATTGACTGCTCCTATACCCATTTTTTGCCACACAAAGTTTATGGACCACGCAATAGTATTGTGAAATGGAAAAGGCTATTTTTCTTTGACGCACAGTTATCTTCTAAGTTACATGTTCTTTGATTACCTTTAAAGTACTGTCTGACAAGTATTCATTCTCTCTTTCATTTAGGCATTTCTGAATCCAAAGGCAAATTTTTGGATATTGTATCAAGCTGGACTGGAGGTGAACACGATAGTACATTCAACTCTCGATTAACCGGGATAATGTAGAGTTCAAGCTTCCCAGATAAGTAAAATTGCGGTTAACCCGCAAAAAGTTAAAAATAAAACAGGCGTACTGAAAGTATAGTTAAAATGATAATAAATTATACTACTGGAGTCTCTTGAGCTCGCTGCTGTGAAACCACTCCAACATGCATTGGTGAAGCTCCTCAAACATTGGTTTCTTCATAGTTTTTCAGTTTGCCATACCACTGTTTGCGTCGGATAAACAAGCAAATGATAGAAATTTGTCTTTGTTGTGTAAAATATCCTGCACTGTAGAATCACCAACATTATATTGGATTCTCACCTGCTTAACAGTAGAACCTCGTTCTATATTTTGTACAGTATTCAACTTCTGTTGAATCGTCAAAACAACACGCTTCCGTTTGGTTGTCATTGTTTGCGAACTGAACTGCACTTATTTAGCGTATGATGAATACAATATTATATACAATATATACAACTACCATCTCAAGTTCATAACTAAAGTTCCATGTCAAAATTTAATAGCCAGAGAAGAGCTTCGTTTGAGACACAGTTTAAGTCCTCTATAGAGCCTCTGTAACCACGCAAAGGACACTCAAACGCAATGTGATCCACTGTCTGCTCTCCTTGTCCGCAGTCACATTGCGGTGATGTCTTCCATCCCCATTTGAAGAGAGTGGCTCCACATCTACCTTGGCCGGTCCTAATTTGATTTAGCATCCTCCACTGCTGTCTGGGAAGAGAAAAACCATCTGGGCATTTGCATGGGTTCTCAATGATGTGATGATGTGGTAATGAGGATTGCTGTTGCCACTGTTCTTTCCAGGTGTCCGATGCATTAAAGGTGGTGTCCTGTAAATTCATTGCAGGGTGTCTGGATTTCAGTAATTTAGCTGGGGAAGGTGCTATATCAGAATCAATAGGGAGGAGAGGATTGTTTTCAATTTTCTTCCACAAGTTAAGCAGTGACTGTGATCTTCTTAGGGATGGAGGTGGTATGTGGCTTAGGGTGGGAAGCCAGTGTGTGTTAGTTGGTCGGATGCATCCTGTAATGGTACACATTGCTTGGTTCAGCTGGGTGTCTACTAATCCAGTGTGAGCACTGTTAAGCCAGGTAGAGCAGCAATATTCAGCGACGGAATAAGAGAGTGCAAGAGCAGTGGATCTCAGGACTTGAGCATTAGCACCCCAGGATGTACCTGCCAGCTTTTGGAGGATGTTATATCTGGTCTTGATCTTGGCTGACACATTATGGTGGTGATTCTTGTAGGTCAAGGACCTGTCCAGGGTGACTCCCAGGTATTTTGGGTTACTACAATACTGTAGATTCTCTCCTCTGAATGGTATGGTTGGTTTGTACCGAGCACTTCTATTCCGCAAGTGGAAGGTAGACACAACAGTTTTCTTGGGGTTTGGTCTAAGGTTGTTCTGATAAAAGTAACTGTCTAGAATCTTTAAGTCTGATGTAAGCGTCGACTCAGACTCATCGAAGCATTGGTGTTGTGCAACCAATGCGATGTCATCTGCGTAGATGAATTTTCTGGATTTGGTTACAGGAAGGTCATGTGTGTACAGGTTGAATGGAAGAGGGGCCAATACAGAGCCCTGAGGGAGTCCGCCATTTATCTTATGTACTTTACTTCTGGAGTCTTCGGAAAAAATCTGGAAGTACCTATTACTCAAATTCGTAACATTGGCCCTTCAATGAAAATATGCCAGCTTAACATCGAGGGCATAAGCAGAGCAAAGTGTGAACTGCACTGAACGAAAACAAGACAGTGGCTGAGAGTGGGGCAGTGTGGAGTAGAGCAAGTGCTCGCAACCGGTGACACACCAGCTACAAATAACTTCAAGGTCGCGCCACCCCTGCTACTATTACGACTCGGGGATATTATACCGACCCTTTGTAATTCTATATTACTGTAACTGCTAACACTCGTGCATTTGCAGTGTTTTTGATATTGCGGTTAAGCCGCAACAGGGTTGATCCGATTCCGGTAAATCGAGAGTTGAGTGTAGAATATTTCGGAACTCGCTGCTCTATGCCTGTTATGTTCAAGGAAAATTCACATGTCTGGTAAGGGACTCGGGATATGCCTACCGAACAATTCTACTTACTCCTGTGTTAAATCCTGACTCTCCAGCTAAACACAGGTAGTGTTTTAAGTCAATTACTTTTTACGGAGTTTGGACATGTATCCTATTCTAATTTATACGTAACTGTTAAAATGCTTTGAAATTCATAAATATAATAGGGTTCACAAAAGGACAGAAAATGTGATGGAGAGACTATAGGGGTATGGAAGATGATGATCTAGATTACCATGAGCTGGCATAGTGGATCCCTAAGTACTTGAAACGGTTCTTTGCCTGAAGCTGGTTTCCATTCATGTGAACAGTTTCTTTCCCAGTTCCTCCCATGCACATGTGTTCAGTTTTATTCCTGCTGATTTTAAATACCTATTTCCTCTAAGGCTCTTCTCCAGCATTCTAGTTCATATTCAAGTTGTTCTCTACTTGTCTTGCATAGAACAATGCCATGTGCAAATAGCATACATCGAGTTGGATCTATTAGATTTTCAGAGAAAACATCAATTATCAGGTCAAAAATACGGACACTCGGTGTATACTAACGCCAACTAGAGTTGGAGTCTGACGTTTAGTACCACCGGTGAGAAAAGGTTGACTAACCTTGCTCGAAAATTGTCCGTTGCTATGGCAATGACAACAGCGATGCCACATTTAAGGAAGCTAGCACCACGCGGGTTGGCTTGCTCTCAGTCGCTTTTGTGATATTATTTGGAGTGGTACTGTGTTAGTTGTTGCTGCTTAATGTATTTACATGTTTGTTTTCTGAATATTATTTTCGTTGTTAGTTTATTTTTATCGGTGGCTAGTTGTACAGTTCTATTCTGTATTTAACATTTGTTGAGGTTATTGTCAGAAACTGATGCTTTTGTTAGTGATTATGAAATCTCATATTTATCAGCAATGATGTGTTCTGTCTTAAATGTTGCAGTTATTAACACGAACTTAGGAACTGGTCAAAGTTTTTGAATTGCATTAGGCCTGCATGTTTTGTTAAACATTCAACCTGTATGAAAGGGTGTTATGATGGAGGTAACTACGACAACGCAGTGCACTTTGTAGTTACTGCTTTTACCGCTCAAATGTCAGACTCCAACTCTCTTGGGATCATTGATGATCTACTTGAACTGGTATGGCCTCTGCCAATCCTACACTGCTTCTGATTTGCATCTTTGCTCTTTGGGACATATCCTGAACAAGCCACACATACTGCGTTGGTACTTGTGCATCTCCATACTTCCTGATGGGGCACAAGACTCATAAGCCAAGTCTGTGAACACTGTATGTACCTTCTTTCTGCTTTTTCCTATAGTTTTCCATGACCTGCCTAAAAGAGAAAATAGCATCTGTAGTTCCTTTCCAGGGCATAAATCCAAAGAGTTCTTCCCCTATTGTTGTTGGTTAGTGTACTGGCCTTTGTTTCAGTGGGCCCTGGGTTCATTGCCAAGCCAGAAATTGTAACCCCTCACCGGTTAATTCCTCTGTATCGGGCGTTAAGTGCGTGTGACATCTTCAGCATTAGAATTCATCTTAGATAGGGCTTCATCCTAATAGATGTGCAGGGTGCCCATGAGCATTGACTCAAAAACCTGCACCAAGCCTCTCTGCAGGCATTACACCTTTATTATTATTATTATTATTATTATTATTATTATTATTATTATTATTATTATTTGTTAGCAGGCTCAGATGATTAAGCATTAGCTTTCCAACTCCCAACTTTGCGAGTTCAGTCGCGGCTCCATCAGATAGTATTTTAAGGTGTCGGTAGATTGATATAAAAGAACTCCTGCAAGACATTCTAGCAACTCTCCCAAACACTGTAAAAGTAAATAGTGTAAAACAACAACCAAACTTAAATTATTCATAAGCAATATTAATTAATAGTTTACTCCTTAATGCTCATGGAGTTATTCTCACTAGTGGTACTCGATTTGGTATTCTTTTATGTACAATATTGTTAAATTTTCACCATGTATAATAAATCATTTTTATCGCTGTTTATTGATAATTGTTGTTTTAACTTTGAGATCATTGGCCCATATCACTGTTTATTGTTGTTTAGTATTACATTGTGTTAAATGTTATGTACATAATAGTTGTTTTTTAAATCTCTTTTACCGATTTTTTAATAAAGAAAAATAAAAACAAGGAGTTGGTTGTTGATTGATTTTAATCCATAGTATGATGCAGATTATTAATTTCACAGCTTCCCACTATGTATATTTTCACAATCAGGCGTGTACAGTAATACTGGTAGGAAAGTGGTGTTGAAGTGTGCATGTTTTCGTATTTTGTGTCGTCTCGGTCTGGTAGCCCAAAGGTCAAGAAGACTAGGGGGCTATGTATGACTCGTACCTTGTGTTGTCAGGTGGTGGTGATTATTATTTTAAGAGGAAGTACAGCTGGGCAACACTACTAGGTTGGAAGAAAAGGGGGGGGGGGGGCAGGTTCAACTCTTTCAAAAATGAAGGTATCAGCAAAAGAAAAGAAAGGTCCACAAAGGGCATGAATACGAGACACCCTAGGCCTCGCAAACCTAATACTATCAGGTTCGGAAAACAAGTGTTGACCAAAAAAGGTCAGATATGAAAGATGAAAATGAGAAGACTGGTACAAGTGGAAACAATGCCAGACTCAGCTAGTGGAACCATGGTAGCCAATCCACAATCCCAAGTTGAAACTCCCCATTCCCCACCTTTTACAACAAGCATGGTATAGCGTGGATGTATTTTACCGCTCCTGCTGTCTGGGGGTTGTGTTGATGTCACTGAGGAGAGTGAACCTACAAACAATCTCTGACACATCATCTTACCCATATTGTCAACATTCAAAAGGTTGGCATCACATTTCAAAAAGTGCACGCTCCTTTTTTGCCAATGCTACATGTCTTCTGATTGTGGAAATAATTGCATTGCTGAATGTGGCTGCCTATGGCTAATTGTATATGCAATAGAAATGAGTATAGTTCCATTTTTAAAAACTTTGTATCTTTGCCTGGCTACGTATTGAAGCCTGGGATGTCTCGTGTGCCCCTTATTAATTTAGTTTACCTGGCAAGATTAAGGCCTTCAGGCCTTTTTTCCATCTAACCAGGCACTGAAATATACGTATATTACGTTGTATTACTTTACACTAATTAGATGAAAAATTAAATTAATAATAATACAAGAATGATGAGTAATGAGATTAAATTAATATGAAATAAATTAGATATAATAAAAGGAAAAATTCTTAAAACTTTTTTTTGTTGCTTTGCGTCGCACTGACACAGATAGGTCTTATGGCAATGATGGGACAGAAAAGACCTAGGAATGGGAAGGAAGCGGCCAGGGCCTTAATTAAGGTACAGCCCCAGCATTTGCCTGGTGTGAAAATGGGAAACTACGGAAAACCATCTTCAGGGCTGCCGACAGTGGGGCTCGAACCCACTATCTCCCGGATGCAAGCTCACAGCTGCATGCTCCTAACTGCACGGCCAACTTGCCCGGTAAATTCTTAAAACTAATAACTCTACATGTAAGAGAGATAGTGTGTATACAATTTAATAACATTTGAGAAACAAAAGGGTTAAGAATTTTAAACATCTTCTACCAGGACATCCAGGACAATAGAGTGGTTGTGAGTAGCAGCATCAAGTTTACAGATGATCCTTACTGGTGCATAAAATGTCTCCGAAGTGCTTCCTTGAAAGTGCGAATTGCGCTTAACCCTCTGCTACTTTCAGGAAGGAGGTTCCACTCACGGCAGGCAATTACTGGGAATGAATTATCGTAGATGACAGTTCTATGAGTAGCTTATTATTATTCAGGTAAGTGAAAACAGTCTGTTGCTACGTTCAGTTAGTTGGAAGATGTTTGAGCTGAAAAACTTAGGTGAGCCACCCTGTATTTAACATGTACAGGATACTTTTTAAGTGTGTTCGGGTATTTTTTAGGAAATAATTCAAAACTATCTTCCATTTGGAAGGAATAGAAGTATTTTATGATATGATTGATAATATTTGAGTAAACAATCAAAATTTCTTATGTTTGAAACTGTGTATTATGAAAACAGCTGGCTGAAGAGCATTTTTTTCTCTACCAATGCAGAGAACTTAAATATGTGATAAAATAATTTTTGATGATACTAGCAGTTTTTAAGAAATGAAGTGAGAAACTTTGAGATTATATTAAAATCGAAAATGATGGTCCCTGAAAGGAACCATAATTTAATTTCACTCATGGTAAATATTAAATGCCAGTCCCATGGTGTAGGGGTAGCGTGTCTGCCTCTTACCCCAGGTTCGATTCCCGGTCAGGTCAGGGATTTTTTACTGGATCTGAGGGCTGGTTTGAGGTCCACTAAACCTATGTGATTACAATTGAGGAGCTGTCTGACGGTGATGTAGTGGCCCCGGTCAAGAAATCCAAGAATAATGGTCGAGGGAATTCATCATGCTGACCACAGGACACCTCGTAATCTACAGGCCTTCGGGCTGAACAGCAGTGACTTGGTAGGCCATGGTCCTTTGAGGCTGTTGCACCATGAGGTTTGGTTTGGTTTTCATTGTGAATATTAAAGTATTCAAGCTCTTTATGCCTTTTGAATCATGGAATTACCAGTGTTTCTCCCTGTCTACAAATTCTTTCGTATTAAAATTATTTATAGATAGGAATATTTATTAGGATAAACATAATAGCAAGTCACTGTGGGAAGAGGGAGCGATGAAAAGAGTACACAAAGACATGAAAACTAAAGAGGATAAGGATTGTCTCCACATCTTCACAAAAATGAACTCTCTCCTCATCCATCCCAATATCTGTTACTATCAAAGTTTATTTCCAGTACTCATATTTTGACCTGCTGGACTCTTCCTCCTGTGTTTGCCTAATATTTGTAATTTACTATCACCAGTATGAAGCTTTCTCTTTTTATCTCTTTCCTTTTCCTGTGTTTTTGTAGACTTTCTTTAGATACTTGCCTTCCTGAGCCACACCAAACCTGCCAAAACTGTGTTTTGACGATCACTATCACAATCTCGACTCCTATCTATCATCACAAAAGTAGAACTCTATGAGACTAAAGAAATGTCAAATTGATCCTGAAAATTGGGGGGTTGTGGTATCCACTCGTCCGCTAAAGGCATCTGTCCTTTGAAATGCAGCAGAGAAAACTCCATTCTAACAAAGAGCGTATGAATAGCAGAAGTATCAACCCACAAGGACCAGCAGCTACCCAAGACACTGTGTGCCAACATTGTGGAAGAGTCTGTGGTTCCCGAATTGGATTTCACAGCCATCAAAGAACTCTGGTGATTTGTACTGTACTTTTGGAAGACAATCATACTTTGTAATGAGTGATAGCCTAATAATAATTGTTCTGGGGTTTATCCATGGAGCAGAAAGAGGTAAAAGAAGGTGCTGGTGTTGAATGGGTCTAACTATGACATCAGAAATTGAATTAAAACTTTAAACAAAGGTTATATTTCTTTTAGAATTTCAAACTGAGTGAACATAACATGACAGGTACAAATAGCAATCTTGAAACAAGAATTGGAACTCCAACAATCGGTAATTTAAATTTTAAAAAAATTTTTTTTTAGCTTCAGGCTCCAAATTTACAGTCTACGTAAATGGTGCGTTAGTCAGATAAGGAGAGATATCTTCCAATACACAGTGTTCATGAGCACTGGGCTCCAACAGTAACAATTTATGGCCTTCCAAAGGCACCTCTCAATAATATGGAAAACTTAGATAAGAGCTTACATGCTCTCCAACATTAACAGATTTTTAACAGCCCGCTTGAGGCAACATTACACAAAACCTTACGATCTCTGGCCTCTCTCGGCCCAATTTACAATTTAAATTTCTTTTACACAGGGGTATCTATTACCCAACCTACTGGGCTTTTGTGGAAAAAGAACATGTTAGATTACTGGCCCGATCACAAAATGAATGGAGGCGTACACTAGCACTCCTAGAACTTCTAAAACCCTAATTGGGCTCTCGGCCTGATGATGCAGGGGCTAATCCCAAGCTACTGAGGTGACTAGAATGGAGATGAATCTAACATTTTACAGAATAGAGAAAAAGTTACAAATCATAGTCGCCTCAAACCTCAGAAGAAGGGGAGCTGGAGAGGGTAACACACTCTCTATCCTCGATTTACAGTTTTAAGAATTTATGAAATTTTACATTAGCCGAAAGGTTTACATTTTAGAAAACAGGTTACATAGTTAGAAATTAGGACCTTCCCCTCATGTAAGTCTGCGGCGGTAGCTACAGAAAAATAAGTCTGGTGAACATTACCTTGGCTGCTGGCTCCTGTCTTAACACACAGACTCACTCAGAAATACGGCGATCAAGAGACAAGGTAGCCAGAAAAGCCGCAGTTTATATACGTGAGGGGACGGTTCTAGAGGGTTCTGGACTAATCCGGACACACCCTCTCAATTATATTGGCAGACACAAAAGTTACACCCAAAGAACCAAAAAGAAGCCTGTGAAAGGCTGAAAAATAATTGCAGAAAATTCTAGTTGGTCAGATTCAGAACTGGCGGAATGAGAAGAAAGTGTTGCAAACTTTGAAATATATATAAGAAACAAATGAAAATTAATTTACTTCAGAAAACCCATAAACACAAGATTTCTTGCAATACAAATTCTTTTACCTTGCACCAGAGTGCATGACCTCAGTTTTTGTAATGACCTCTATGGAGAAATGTCTAAACTACTTGATGTACACCAAAACAAAACAAGATAAATTCAATCAGTTTAGGAAACTTAGAGATGACAAACTTCTCAATTATACCGTAGTGACATCTTCTGATTAATGTCCCAACTTCCTGCAGTAGCAGTTCCATGTTTTGTTGGATAGATAGTTCATTAAGGCGCTTCTTTTGAATGTGCGGAGTTGAGGTGTACCTCCGGTACAGACCCCCCTCCCCAAAAAAAAGTCCTTCCTTGGGGTGACACAGAAGAAATTTGACAGAAGAAAAAATTTTCCATTGAATTTTTAAGGAGATAAATATTTTCCGAAAGTCCATTTGTAGAAAATTTGGAAAACCAGATTTGAAGACTTCTTGTGATTGTAGACGTTAATTACAGGCTGGTAAGGGTTGACGGCAAGACTTGCTGCCGCTGCCGATACCCAGGCGAAGGTCGCCCGGACCCCCCAAGTACCCTCAGGTACACCTCTCCCGCTACAATGAGAGGGGTAGTCCTGGTGATGGTCGCCGCAGATCAGATGTAAATGTGCAGTCCCCAGATGGGTTGGCGGTGGAGATACCGCACTTCAGCCCTTGCCAGGAGGATGGACTCCGGTGCGCCGTCTAGGAGGAGACATCACTAGAGTGGAGTGGGCCCATTCCCCACTCTGGTATCGCTCGCCAGATGTTGATCCACGGCTGAGGGGGTACTGAAACAATAATATCTGGGCGACAGGGATGTGTTGCTGGAGTTTCGAGAGTTCGATTTTTATTGTGCAAGGCAGAGTGGCCGGCGGCGTTGGTGGTGAGTGTGTGTCAATAACGTGTGGATGCAGGAGACGGGGGCTTGGTAATGGCCACCAGGGAATTGACTACAGGAATAATCAGAGGGGAAGATCGTACATATCAGGTAATATACAAAAGCAGGGCAGAAGGCCTCAAATCAATCATTAACATTACCTAATTTTTAAGCAGTCTCATGCTTCTTGAAAAGAAACATAACCTTCGATTCTTGACAATGTTTGGTGACCAATGTAAAACCATGAACTCTCACAGGTTTCACCTGAGACAGGTGAACCCTAAATATCCTCTCTGTGGTTGACTTACTGACTAACAATGTAACTGGTGTGAAAAAGTCTAAAATGAAGCACGGCCCATGGAATCTGGGGGCAAACTTGCTCGCAGGAACAAAAGTTTTTACCATGACCTGGTCTCCGACTTTTAAATTGGTGGGCCTCCATCCACGATCATGTCTTTCTCTAACCTTTTCATAGGAAGACTTTGAATTATGTTTAGCCTTCTTCTATACATCTCTAAGATTATCGGGATCTATTGTCTCTGGTAATATGTCATCAAGTGACCAAAGATTAGAGAGCAGCATGTTGGGAACAAATTTAAACATGAGAGATGCGGGAGTGAACTTACGGGATTCATGAACTGCCAAATTTAAAGCAAAAGCCAACCAATGCAGGGAAGTATCCCACCTGGAATGATATTCACGATGCAATGCAATTAAAGCAGATCTAAGAATACGATTGACCCGCTCCGCCAGAGATGGTTGAGGGTAATAAGCTGAAGTAGTTACATGTGATATAGCCAGATCAAAACAGAATTTACTTAATAAGTTGGATGTGAATGCTTTAGCATTATCAGAAACTATATATTGATAGGGGCCAAAAGAAGCAAATATGGTATTCAAAACAAGAAAGGAAAATCTCGTAAAGCCGTCTACACACACCAGATTAAACTTATTAGCGTTCCCCTTTGATTGAGGGAAAGGTCCGATGTAGTCTATATATAGACGTTCCATGGGGCGCGACACTTGACGCGATGACAATAGACCTAGCTTAGTGGACAAGGTGGGCTTACTAAGCAAGCAAGATTTACAAGCTTTCACCATTTCTCTAATTTCACCATCCATACCTTTCCAAATAAACAGCTCTCGGATCTTTTCCCGAGTTTTGAAGATGCCTAAGTGCCCCCCTAGTGGGGTCTCATGATAGTACTTGAAGATCATAGGCACAAGCACAGCAGGAACTACTACTTTCATCCTTTGATCATGCCTTGACAGGCAACACAAAACCCCATTTCTCAACACATAAGGGACGACGTGTTCCCCAGAAGAAAGGGTTTCCATAATAGGAGCCAGCACTGGATCTTCACGTTGGTATATCATGGGGGCATCAGTTACAATAGCATAAATGCCCGAAGGAATGGGCGTGGGAAGAGAAGAACTATCTTCTAGTTCGGAGGTCTCCACTTCACGAGAAAACCTGCGGCTTAGTCCATCCTTAACTACATTTTCAGATCCTTGAATATGCCTCACATCAAATTGAAAGGCAGAAATCCTGATGGCCCAGTGGGCTATACGACCAGTACGACGCGGCCTAGCTAATACCCAACTTAAGGCTTGGTTATCTGTTTCTAAATCAAATTTGACATGTTCCAGATAGACAGAACTTCTCTAGAGCAAACAAAACTGCCAAACCCTCAAGTTCATAGATGGAATATTTGGCCTCTTGAGCCGATAAGGTCCTAGAAGCATAGGCTATGGGTCGCCTTCCGAGTTCCGTTTCCTGAAGAAGGACAGCAGCAACCGCCGATGATGAGGCATCTGTTTGGACAATGAGTTTCTTTGAAAAATCTGGCATTGCTAGAACCGGGGCGTTACAAAGAGCTAATTTCAGGTCTTCGAAGGCGGCTTGCTGAGACGGCTCCCATTCAAATTTGACACCTTTCCTATGGAGAAAGTTCAAAGGCGCCGCTCTATTAGTGAAGTGAGGAATGAATTTTCTGAAGAAACTCGCCATGCCTATGAACCTGGCAATACCTTTGATTTCCATAGGAGGTTTAAAATCACGGATGGCCTGTGTTCTAGAATGATCAGTGGAAACCCCATCAGGCGACACAATATGCCCTAAGAATGACATGGAAGGCTTAACAAAAGCTACCTTGGATAACTTCACAGTCAACCCAGCCTTACAAAGGCGATTGAGCACTTCCTTTAGATGATCTAGGTGTTGTTCAAAGGTCTCAGAAAATGCAACGACATCATCAAGATACAAGTATTCAAATTTGATGTCCGAGAGGACCCTATCTAGCAGTCTAGTAATTACAGCTGTCCCCCCCCCCCCCCCCCCGCTCTCCCCATGGGGAGCACGAAAGGCACACGGTTGTACTCATACAAGTTCCAATCCATGGCAAAAGCTGTTAGATGTTTCGATTCTTTGGCTAGAGGGATTTGGTTGTATGCCTGATTCAGGTCAAGGATGGTAAAGAACTTGGCTTTCCGAAACCATGAAAAACAAGAGTGAAGATCAGGAAGGGGCACAGATGGTAACACCACCTTATGGTTTGAAGCCCTATAATCAATCACAGGCCTGAAACAACCTTGCAGTTTAGGCACAAGGAAAAATGGGCGATGAATATGCTGACTTAGAGGGTCGAATTATACCATCCTTCAACATGTGATCAGTGATCTCCTTAAGGGCCTTCATTTTAGGTGAAGAATAGCCTATAAGGCAGAAACTGAACTGGAATCGAATCTGTAACCTCAGTCTTGTATTCAATAAGGTCAGTAACACCAAGAGTGTCAGAAAATACATCAGGAAAAGACTGACACAATTTACGAATACTTTCAGCCTGCTGCTCAGGTAGATGTCTAAGGTCTACCAACATCTCATCCTGGGTAGGCGAAACAGATGAACATGATACAGAATTACACTTTAAAAGAGGAATCTTACAATTGTTTGCAAATTTGAAGGTGCATGACTTACTCTGAATGTCGAGCATGAGACCAGTAGAAGACATGAAATCAGCTCCTAATATTACAGGGCAAGACAAGTACTTTGCAACAAATAATTTTATTCTCCAGGTAAATTTGAAAAAATACGAATTTTAGCAAAGATGAAACCAAAACTTCTAATGGAGAAGAGTTAGCCGAAACGCGTTGGACAGAAGATGAACAGCAGTCAGGAAACTTGCAAACATTTTTAAATTTAGAATACCATTCAGCCAAAATTATAGAACACACGCTCCCTGAGTCTAATAGAGCAGTAACAGGTTCACAGTTCACTTCAATTTTAAGGAATGGCACACAAGCGGGGGTCTCCGCCGCAGTTCTGAGGCATTCTTTGGGGTCTTCAAATGATAAATTAGAGGAATCTTTACCCCTACCAGAGCTTTCACTGGGTTCAACAGGGACTGAGCCTTGGGAAGATGAACATGCCGACTCAACCGATGACACTAGTCACTTTCTATTATCGGAGATTGCACCAGAAGTTGAGCAGGACGGGGTGCTATTGACATTAGTACAATTCTTGGCGAGGTGAGTAAATGAGCAACATCTGAAGAAACCTTGGTATGACCCTGCTCCATTCTTTGTCCCACTCGATTTTATCAATGAGCACTTATTGCGCAAATGTTCCGTTCATCCACAATCATAGCATTTGTGGGTGGTGAAAGTTTGGTGAGGTCGAGGCCGAAAACTATTAGAAGACAGAGGGGGCTCCTTCGCAACTCATAAGGCGTCGGAATATTTTACTCCTTCAGCTTCAACAGCCATAGCCTTTAAGAGGATAGTTGCCTAGTTGTACTTCCTCTTAAAACAGTAATCACCACCACCATAGCCTCTAATTCTGCCAAAGTTTGGGGACGAGACGCAAAACATAAGTAAGACCTATAAGGCGGAGAGATACCTTCAACAATAGTTTGCACTATTTGGTCTTCCGAAAAATGGAGTGCAAACACCCTGGTGTAGAATTTAATGTGTTGGATAAAATCTGCAAGATTCTCATCCAATCGCTGTACTCTAAAATAAAACTGTTGTATCAAAGATGACATTGCTCTAGCCAGAATAAAGTTTGCCAAAAGGTGGGCGTAGAAGTCTTCTATGGATGATCTATCAGCTATAGCTCTGACTATCTTGTCCGAAAGGATGCCTGCGGAATATGGGTACATGATTTGAAGTATCTGAGAATGAGAGAGAGAGAGAGAGAAAATACTAAAGCGTGATCTTGAAATTCAACTAAGAACCTTAGAAATGAAATGACTTTGTTAGTGGAGTTTACTGAAAATTTAGAAATTCCCTTAAGCAACATAGCCAATGGATGAGGAAGACTACTGAACCCAGATGACATAATAGGTGACGGCATAGAAATTTGAAATGAATCCAACAGAGCATTATTCAAAAAGAAAGGCGGAATTTGTCTGGGATGACCACACTCGGTATCCAAAGGGGCAGAAGTTTGTTGAGTAGCCACAGATTTTCTACTTTCTACACCTTTAGATGAATCCTCCTCAGTAGGCAAGTTCATTAAACGGACTTGGTCCGTTTTGGGAGCAGCGGCCCCAGTCAACAATTAACTAACTCTATTTGACATTTCCGACAGATGTTCGACCAAATTGCTAGCCTCCTTAGCATGGTTCTCTTTCAACTTTAGAGACAATAGGTCCCTAGTCCTGTTGTAAAAATGGAACAGTCTAGCCTGTACTCTCTTAAGCTGGTTAGCTGATGGATCGCTTACTTCAAAAGAACTAACTACAGATGCTAACTCGGTGGTATTGTCAGTGATAGTGGATAGAACCTCATCCGTTTCCTTTTCCCCAAAGACTGGGATACCAATAGGCAATTCTAGGGATTCTTTGAGTTTGGCAATATCTGCCACAACCGTGCCTCCAGATTGGACCTGTCTAATGAGTAACTTATAAATCAATACCTCCTTGCGCAAGTACCCGGGAGCGAGGACTTCGCGAGGGTCAGACATGTTGACAGAAAAGTTAATAATTTGAAAAAAATCCCAGCGGCCGAGAAAATTCTTAGAGTTCGGCGCGGATTCAATGTTTAGCCGGCAAAAGGGGCTTAATTTAGACCCATTCAACCACGCACTGCTACCACTTGTTCCGGGGTTTATCCATTGAGCACAAAGAGGTGAAAGGAGGTGCTGGTGTTGAATGGGTCTAACTACGATATCAGAAATTGAATTAAAACTTTAAACAAAGGTTTTTTCTTTTAGAATTTCAAACTGAGTGAACATAACAACATGGCAGGTACAAATAGCAATCTTGAAACAAGAATTGGAACTCCAACAATAAGTAATTTACAATTTTTTTGTTTTTGTTTTTGAGCTCAGGCTCCAAATTTACAATCTATGTAAATGTTGCGTTCGTCAGATTAGGAGAAATATCTCCCAATACACAGTGTTCACGAGCACTGGGCTCCAACAGTAACAATTTACGGCCTTCCAAAGGCACCTCTCAATAATATGGAAAACTTAGATAAGAGCTTACATGCTCTCCAACATTAACAGATTTTTACCAGCCCGCTCAAGGCAACATTACACAAAACCTTATGATCTCTGGCCTCTCTAGGCCCACTTTACAATTTAAATTTCTTTTACACAGGGGTATCTATTACCCAACCTACCAGGCCTTTGTGGAAAAAGAACAGATTAGATTACTGGCCCGATCACAAAATGAATGGAGGCGTACACTAGCACTCCTAGAACTTTTAAAACTCTAATTGGGCTCTCGGCCTGATGATGCAGGGGCTAATCCCAAGCTACTGAGGTGACTAGAATGGAGATGAATCTAACACTTTACAGAATAGAGAAAAAGTTACAAATCATAGTCACCTCAAACCAAGAAGAAGGGGAGCTGGAGAGGGTAACACACTCTCTATCTCCGATTTACAGTTTTAAGAATTTATGAAATTTTACGTTAGCCAAAAGAAGGTTTACATTTTAGGAAACAGGTTACATAGAAGTTAGGACCTTCCCCTCATGTAAGTCTGCGGAGGTAGCTACAGAAAAATAAGTCTGGTGGACATTACCTTGGCTGCTGGCTCCTGTCTTAACACACAGACTCACTCAGAAATACGGCGATCAAGAGACAAGGTAGCCAGAAAAGCCGCAGATTATATACGCAAGGGGACAGTTCTAGAGGGTTCTGGACTAATCTGGACACACCCTCTCAATTATATTGGCAGACACAAAAGTTACCCCCAAAGAACCAAAAAGAAACCTGTGATAGGCTGAAAAATAATTGCAGAAAATTCCAATTCGCCAGATTCAAAACAGGCGGAATGAGAAGAAAGTGTTGCAAACTTTGAAATATATATAAGAAATAAATGAAAATTAATTTACTTGAGAAAACCCATAAACACAAAATTTCTTACAATACAAATTCTTTTACCTTGCACCAGAGTGCATGACCTCAGTTTTTGTAATGACTTCTATGGAGAAATGCCCAAACTACTTGATGTACACCAAAACAAAACAAGAGAAATCCAATCCGTTTAGGAAACTTAGAGATGACAAACTTCTCAATTATACCGTAGTGACATCTTCAGCTTAATGTCCCAACTTCCTGCAGTAGCACTTTCACGTTTTGTTGCATAGATAGAGTTCGTTAAGGCGCTTCTTTTGAATGTGCGGAGTTGAGGTGTACCTCCCGGTACAATAATAATAATAATAATCTCTATATCTTGGTGACATGGTCTGTGAAGAAGCTCCATTGTTGCTGCTTGGTTGTCTTCAAAAAACAAGGTGCTGAAATGGTTTTATGGTCATGAATTCAGCAGTAGGGTGTCAAAATGGCACAGATATTCGTGCCGGACCCAGCACCAATAATATAATTCGCACCAGAATGCTCCAGTCAATCGCCATATAGACTGGGTGCCTGACGACGCGGCTGTGAAAATGATTTTAGGGGGAAGACTGGAGAGGTGGGAACCTCTGGGAAGACCCAGAAGATATTAGCATGACCAGCTGATAGAAAACCTGGCAGCTGGGTGAGTGATGACTGGTGACTGGCATGGTATAGATGTTGATTCCCATAGGGAATCTGAAATATTTGTTCCAAATGAGTAAATTTATAACACCAATATAAATGGTCTGTTATTGGACATTATAAATTTTCCAGCTAATTCATTCCTGGTTGCCAGCGTTTCGCCCCCGTTTGCTAGGCTG
The DNA here is from genome assembly GCF_040414725.1 of Anabrus simplex. Taxonomy (NCBI): domain Eukaryota; kingdom Metazoa; phylum Arthropoda; class Insecta; order Orthoptera; family Tettigoniidae; genus Anabrus; species Anabrus simplex. The sequence continues at coordinate 73,384,744 of NC_090275.1, read as the reverse complement.
GGCTCATCAGTTGGTACCTAGCACACCTACCAAGACGCTTGGTCTGAGTGTAATGTCCTCTTTATGGATTTTTGGTAGTCCATATAGTCTTGGTAGCACCATATCCCCTGGAGTCAGATGTTTAATAAGTTATCAACCATAACCCTTCAGCAAAATGTAGCCTACTTTTGGTGAGTTTTGATGTGGTGTCCGTGTTCACCAAAGTGCTGGTTGACTCAGTCATGTCTCATTGAGCATCTGTTCCCTGAGAACATTACTAAGCTATTTCACCACTGCATAACTTCCAGCTGTTTTGTGTGGGATGGGCAAATTTATGATTTAGTGTAAGTATATTGTTAATACATTTATGATCGGGCGAGTTGGTCTTGTGGTTAGACGTGCGCGGCTGTGAGCTTGCATCCAGGAGATAGTGGGTTTGAATCCCACTGTCGGTAGCCCTGAAGATGGCTTTCCATGGTTTCCCATTTTCACACCGGGCAAATGCTGGGGCTGTACCTTAATTAAGGCCACGGCCGCTTCCTTCCAACTCGTAGGCCTTTTCTATCCCATCGTCACCATAAGACCTATCTGTGTCGGTGCGACGTTAAGCCACTAGCAAAAAAACAAAATACATTTCTGGTCTGGACAGAAGGTCGTGAGAAACTTCACCTAAATCAGCAGCATCCTTCAATTAAATTCACTATGAAGATGGAGTTTAGCAGATGCCTTCCTTTCTTAGATGTTCTAGTAAGAAAGAAACCAGTCATTTCCTTATGGCAGGTGGTGGTGGTGGTGGTGGTGGTGGTGGTGATTATTGTTTTAAGAGGAAGTACAACTACGCAACCATCCTCTTTATAACACTAATCAGAGAGCAAAAATGGAAAAATGAAGGTATCGGCCAGAGGAAGGCAAGAGCCACTAAGGGCATGAAAATGAAAGACTCCCTAGGCCTCAAGAGCTCTAATACTGTCAGGGTCAGAAAATAACAAGAATTGACCAAAGGAGGTCAGATAGGATAGATGAAAGTGAGGAGCCTGGCACAAGTAAGTGGAAGCGATGCCAGTACTTAGCTAAGGACCGCGTGGTCGCCAACCCACGCTCCAACGTTTAGAGCCCCTGGGACCCCTTTTAGTTGCCTCTCATGGCAGGCAGGGTCTACTGTGGGTGTTATGCTACCGCCCCCACCCACAGGGCATCCTTACGGCACACTGTCTATTGTAAACCTATCCACACAAATTACTACCTCCATGCAAATTCTCACCACCAGCCAGCACAAAAACAGGGTATTCTCATGACACTCACTACAAGGGTGAAACAAATTTGTGAGCCGTCAACTATCCAGGAGGGGATGGGCACACTCAGTCATGTTCAAGGGTAATGGTTACACCTATTTACTGATTTATAGAGCCTTGTATCCCGTTGGCACGTCTAAGTAAAGTTCACAGACTAAAGAATAGAAGGGAACTGCCTGCCTTCCTTTCATCCACAATACCACAGACCGAATTGCCAAGATCTTCAGCAAGCAGAATATAAAAACTATGTTTTGCATGGTCACAAAAACTGCTCACAGTTTACAAATTGTCCCCACTATTACACCCTGGGGTATATGAAATTCTCTGTACTTGTGGCAGTGTACACATTGGCCAGACATGCTGGTCCATTTGTACTCATGTCAAGGAACACCAAAGAAATATCCGTCTCAGCCAGACAGACAAGTCAGCAATGACTGAGAATGTCCTATCATTGGGTCATGATGTCCTGTTCAAAGATATTCCCACAGAAAACATTACAGGCCTAGAATTATGTGGAAAGCAGTGGGAATACATACAAATCCTAATAATTTCGTAAGGGACACTGGCTATCTATTAAGCAATATGTTGTTGCCAGCCATTAAAGATTTACGTGGGTAGGTCTCATCCCTGTCCTTCAATATTTTTTTTTTCCTTTTCAAATTCATGCTCTCCTCATTGCTGGAGATGGTTCTCTCTAGGCTGTGTTATACTTTCATCATAGCCTTTGTACACCTATTACTCTATTATGCTTACTCCTTTTTAGTCTCGTGTCTTCAATTTCATTGTACAACGTCCTCCTTCACCCCCTGCCGCATCATGCACGCTTACTTTTTCTCTTCTTTTTTCCTTTCGCACACTTTTCTTTTCATCTTCATTTCTGCTCTATTTTTCTATCCTTGTCAGTGTTTTGTTGCATTTTATTTTATTTATTTCTTCTACACATTCCTTCCCCATCATCTTTTCATCCATCTGCTGACCTTGCTATCGGTTTTGCAATGCACATACGTATTGAACAAGTAACATCTTAATTGGAGCTAAGGTGGCATTGTCACTTCCCACTCGGAAGGCTAGCGCACAGTGAGCCATCGCGTGACGAACGAGAGTACCAGTTACATTAGACCAATGGTAAAGTATTCTTAAATTCAAACCATCATCATTAGAGCAGTCTTCCTCATAGACAGACGAGTTTTTCTTATAAAGACACAGAGTAAAGTCTCCACTAAACTTAAAGAATTTCTACTTGTTTTCTTGACACAGCAAAAGTTCAAAAGGTACATTATCATATCTATCATTTCATTTGCCAAGTTTCCAGTGAGTCCCTCGACTGTCAAATGGAATTGGAACTTTCGATACTCCCATAGTTGCTTGCTTTTTGCTTTTTGCTTATTTTCTGTTCTTAAAAACTATTCACTTTATCAAGAACATTAAGTACTATGATTTTGTCACAAACTATTTAAATTCTGTGTGTGGACACAAAGGAATGTACCTAGAAAAGAAAAGAGCTCTATAAAGGAAGTGAAGTGATAGATGGTGTAAGTGATCATGAAGGTATTTTGGTTGCAGTTAAAGAAAAAAAACAGGTTGTAAAATTAGGACCATTAGGCGAAACCATAGGGTTGATAACAGAAACTTGGGGAAATTAAAAAAAATAATAATTAGCGCTGGATCAGGTGTACACAGAAATCATAAAGCTGGTGGACGACTATGGCACTGGGCATTGGCAATGTAGGAACACATAAAGCAATCAGGGCCAGCCCTATCTAAAGTGCTACTGCGCTCTAACACACTCACAATTTTATTGATTAAAATAATTATAAATGATATTCAGTAATTACAAATTAATAATATTCTCCAAAACATTTCACTTTAGGGCAGTCTTTCCTTTTTGAGGCCAGGCTAGCCCTGGATGCAGTAAGAGTAACTGCGTGTTGCGAAGCTTCTTACCACATTAGGTTTCCAACTACCATAGTGTGTGCTACACCTAACAGTAGTATCTCCTATGAAGGCTAACAATAGCATCAGGGAGACTGATTCTCCTCTTACCACTTCTTAGAACTGGCCTGTGGTGTGCTATTCTCAACATTAGAGCACTTTTGCTCACTACCTGTGTGTAGAAAAAGTGTCTTACAAGTTTGATCATGTAGTGTTTTTTATTTTTTTATTTTTTATTTTTTACTCCATAATGTATTCAGGTGATAGTTTACTGACTAATCCATTCTCTAGGAGAAGTATAAAAGAAAAAATAGAGGTGACACGATTAGAGAGACCAACACGTGATTTGATTATAAATCAGAAAGCAAAAGGCAGTAAATACTGTGTTTATTATTTACATATTTTACGCCCACATTGGAGCACTTAAATCAATACATTTGAGTTCATTTCTTCTCCCAGAACTTTCTCATGCTCTCCGACCTGGAAGCCCTTTGTGTGTCCGATATAGTATATTGTTTCCATTCAACTGTTTTTAGTTTGAGACTTATGCTTTTGTTCTTCAAAATCCTCTTCTCTTTTCTGTCTTTGATTTGTTGCCTTATACCCAATTCTTCCAAATCATCCTGAACTTCTTTGAACCAATTATTATTGATTTTATTTTTCAAAAAAGAAATCAAATAGTTTTTTCATTATCCTGGTGTCTGGTAATCTTGATATGTGACAGAAAAAGGAAATTCTTCTGTTACGCATTGTAGATATTACTGATTCACATTCATGATAGACAATGTTGTTAGGCAACAATCTCCACTGTCCATCAACTTGGTGTTTTTTATTAATAATTGTTCTAAGAATTATTCTATCAGTTTTCTGTAATTTGTCTGTTGTAGATTTTACATTTAATTTGAATAAAGTTTCACTAGCGTACATTGCCTCTGGTTTAACTATGGAATTATAGTGTTTCAGCTTAGCGTTTATCGAAAGAGATTTTTTTTAATAGGTTGGCCAGATAAGTCTTTGTGCTTGTTTAAATTTAGTTCTTCTGTGTTCTGTTGCTTCTTTTCTATTTGTGTTCCATGTTATTATTTCCCCAAGATATTTGAATTTCCGAACAATTTTAATCTCTTTATTACTGTTCAGTTGAATAACTGGTAAATCAACTTTAAAAGTTGGCATCATTTCTGTTTTTCAAATGAAACTTGTAATCCCAATTTTTTTTCTGTAATTTCTAGTTGTTCAGTTTGAAATTTAGCCTCTTCTGTTGTATTTGCAAGTAATGCTAAATCGTCCGCAAAAGCAAGGCAGTTGAGTTTAATATTTCTACCGATCTGGATAGTTGGTTGGCATTTCTTGTTCCATTCACGCATAACCTTCTCTAATGCACAATTAAATAACAATGGTGAAAGTCTGTCTCCTTGTTGAAGTCCAGTTCTTATAGTGAATGATTCTGATAATTCACCTCTAAATTTAATTGTATTTTTAAAAGTCATACTGTGTTTATAATAGAAAATTTCATTGGACAATGTACAGAAGGAATTGGATATGCGGTTGTGAAATAAGGTGATATAGATGTTGATTCCCATAAGGAACCTAAAATATTTGTCCTGAATGAGTAAATTATCATCTGATGGCCTGGCAGGCATCAATTTTTGAAAATGAGATGAAGTCTCTCATAGTGCATTGGTGCTGCCAGTGGCTCCAAATAGCCTATGCAGTGGCTTCCACGGTATGCACCAGCCATGTCTCTTGGTACGAGTGCTATTTACCAACTGATGAGCCCAATTTAGCACGCTGGGGTGAAATGCTGGCAACAAGGAATGAGTTAGCTGGAAAATTTATAATGTCCAATAACGGATCAACTATATTGGTATTGTGAGATAAAGAATGCTAGTTTTTGTTTCCCTGAATTAAATGTTTAAAAGGACTTCCAAAACTATTCAGAAGGAACTGTTGCAGTGTATGCTAGAAGTTTGTCATGAAGCTAAAATGCAGAAAGTGAAGGAAGAAGATTTAGTTGCAGTAATGGCAGACGAAACATCTGATATATCTCAGCAGTCACAGTTGATATTGGTTATGAGAATAATGCCAAGCCATATGAAAGGTTGTGAGGATTTTTAAAACAGAGGGTCAAAGTGCAGGTACAGTTTCTGAATGCATTTTAAATGAACTAAATCTTTGTTTGAAGATAAACCTCATCAACTAATTATGCAGACTTTTGATGGATGTTCCATGATGAGTGGCACAACTGGGAGAGTTCAAGCAAAATTGAAGTTTCATACATACATTGCTATGCTCATCAACTGAACTTAATTATGGAAAAAGCTGTTTCACAAAACAAATCTGTATGGGCGTTTGATTTACCGGCTTTCCCCGGGTACGTTTTAAGGTCACCACAACGCTTGTCTGTATTGCAATCACTGGTAGCTCATCAAATTCCGAGCTGTCCTGTGACTCTATGGAACTCTAAGTAATATTTGAGAACAAGGAAAGTTTGAAAGAATGATTGCTAGAACTAGAGAAAATGCCACATGACAAAACTTGCCATGGAGTGATTGGTTTGCGGCGTTATTTGAATAATGAAGAATTTATTTACTGGTTAACTGTTTTTAGCAAAATAATGCCACAAGTAGGTCTTTTATACAGTTCCAAATAAGATCGATAGATGCTATCAAAGTGCAGATTGCACTGTCTAATTTCGTAGGTGTTGTGAGGCAGATCAGAGATGGCATAGGTCAGAGCCATGCAGAAACAAAATTTTCATTAGTTTGTAAGGAAAGGCAGGCAGATTGAAGTGTGTGAGATAGAATTACATAGGAAGCTCGCCATCACTTTAGTTCATGAAATCATCTTGATGCAGCAAATTTATTTAACTCTGTCAACTTCCATGACTACTCTGAAAACTTTCCAGAAAGGGAACTTGAAGCAGCTGTTGAATATTATTCAGCTTTGGATACGAACAGGCTCCCCTACATGTTTTGTAGGGGAGGCGGGACCTCTGTTCCATTGCTTCAGCATATACTGTATTTACACGTGTATATCGTGCAAAACAAGAGCTCAAGGTTTTCTTGTATCTGTTGAAATGCTTCAACTTGAAGCTCGAAAGATAGCCAGTAAACAGAACATTTTGTTTACTGAATTCCAAGCCAGCTATGGATGGGTAAGGCATTTTATGAAGCGACATGATCTGGCAATAAGGCGGTGGAATCAATGGCGCAATGTCTTCCGGAAATGTATCACGAGAAGCTACTTGAGTTTCCAAAACACATTATCACACTTCGAAAGAAGAATGACTACAATGTGGCGGCCATCGGTAATGCTGACAAAACTCCTGTGTTTTTCGACATGCCAGGAGGTGCAACAGTAAATGAGCTTGATGTTAGTACAGTTCAGGTGCGTACAGCCTGTGAGGAAAAGTAAAGGTGCATTGTGATGTTAGTTATCACTGCTGATGGATGCAAACTTATACCATACGTTATTTTTAAGCAGAAGATTCTCCCCAAAGAAAAGTTACTATCAGGTGTTATTGTTCGAGTGCAACAAAATGGCTGGATGACTGAAGACCTTTTCATAGATTGGTTAAAAACAGTGTAGTTTCAGCAACCGGGTGCACTCCTACGCCCATGTTCAGTGCTTTTACTTGATAGTTTTCAAGGTCATTTGACAGATGGCATTAAGGAGAAGTGTCGGCAAAAAGTGTGATATGGTGGTGATTCCTGGTGGAATGACTGGAATGTTGCAACCTCTCGATGTTTCTATCAACCGCTCTTTCAAGGCAAATTTGAGACCGCTGTACTTTAACTGGATAAGCAGCACAGCAGAAACAACTCAACCAGATGCCTTAGAGAGAAAATCCACAAAGGATAGCTTGCCTAGAAAAAGGGGTTCTGTACAGTAACAGCATCAGATTTACAGTAATTTTCACACTGTTCATCTTAGGATAAAATGAGCTTACATATTTTTTAATTTTGAAATTCATGGATATGTGAATGGATTGCTGCAGCATGGAAGGAAATAACTCCGGACATTGTTCACAGATGTTTCAAGGTGACATCAATTTGTAATGCAATGGACGGAACGGAAGATGAGCAAAGCATTAGTGAGTGGTCGTTAATTCAGCAAATGTAACAGTTTTTTTTGTCTCAAAATACTGATGTGAAAAGTGGGGCTATACACGTGTAAATACGGTAATGTACTATCACACAATCTTCAGGATATGTTCTGGGAAGTGGCGAAGTAATCAAGATTTTCATATTCCCATTACAACCCCAATGACGTCAGCATAACCCGAAAGATGTTTTTCATCACTGGCAAGGAAGAAATCTTTCTTAAGGAACACCCTGTCCCAGGAACGCTTCACTGTACTTGCAGTGGTGTCCATCGAAAATAAGGTGGTGCCATACAGAGAAGGCTTCAACATCAAAGTGATAGAGAAGTTATGCGCTAAGAAGGACGTCATTTTTCAGCATTAGGTGATTTTCTGTTGTTACTGTGTGTTTTTGTTTTTACTGTAGAACTTTCGTCGTCAGCCACCACTGGAAGCAATCCTGACTTTACAGTAATTTCAGTCCTAGAGGATCGAATTAAGGATGACAAGCCTGCGTACATGGCATTCATAGATCTAAAAAAAATTAAAAAAAAAGGTAGTCAGTACAGTAATGTTGAATGTACCAAGCTGCTTGAGATTCTGAAGGTGATCGGGATCAGATACCGTGAAAGAAGAATTATCTATAATCTGTGCAAAAATCGGTCTGCATTAATAAGAAACAAAGGCTATGTAAAACAAGCAGCAGTCCAGAGAGAAAAGAAACAAGGCTGTTGTTTGCCCCCTCTCCTTTCCAATGTTTATATAGAACAGGCGGTAAAAGAAATAACAGTCCAAGGAGAGGAAATCAAAACTTAGATTCGTTGATGATATTGTTATTTTATCCGAGTCTGCAGAGATCTCGAGAAATGCTGAATGGTATGGATCGACACAGTCTTCGAGAAGGAGTACGAGATGATAAATAAATCCGAAAATAATGGAGTGTAGTCGAACAAAATCAGGTGATGGAGGAAATATTAGATTAGGAAATGAAGTTCTAAAGGGAGTAGATGAATATTGTTACTTAGGTAGTAGATTAACTAATGATGGCAGAAGTAAGGAGAACATAAAATACAGACTAACACAAGCAAGGAAGATCCTTTTTAACACATTCACTCCCATATCCAAGCATGGTCAGATTAGGTTTCACATGTATAAAATACCGTATTCGACCTTAGTTGGATTTGAATTCGCACCAACTTTTTACGTGCATATGCACGTTAGATGACACAGTATCAGTTTGCCGATAGATAGCGGGCAGATAAATATTTTACTACAGCTTGGAGTAATTTGCCGCATTGTGGGAAGTGTGATGTGTGATCTAAATAAACACATGCAAATCCTGAGGTCTCTAAAGTGCGAAGTTTGAATTCAAGTGATGAAACGAATAGTCATGGCAAGTAAAAAATCATACTAGATCATTTTGTGAAGATGTGTACAATTTTCAGCTTATTAGGGTTTATAGTAAAGGACTGATACTATGTTAAATCATCTGTGTGTTACATGTTACCTAGCAAGTCAAAATGGTATCTAGAAATCGCTGGGCTGCATGATTAATATCCGTGGAGGGAGCTGGGAGTGAATGAGTTAAGAAAAGTAATTTACTCACTTCAAACACTGATATAAGAAATAGAAAGATGTTTTTGAAGACGTTTATCTGGAGCGTGGCATTGTATGGAAGTGAAACATGGATGATAATTAGCTCACAAAGAAAGAGAATTGAATGTTTTGAAATGTGGTAGTATAAAAGGATGCTGAAGGTGAGATGATGGGTAGTTCGAATTAGTGATGGGCAACGCTCTCGCTCGGTACTCTCGAGACTGGCGTCACGGATCTCGAGACTCTCGCGAGAATCTCGAGACCGATTATCCTGTGTTGCAATCTGTGTCACGTCCCAGTAACTACGAGTGTAAACTTTATAGTATGCCACAAACATTTATTGCGTGAAATAACGTTTCCATATAAAAACGTGTGAGCCGATAATTTGTCTCAAAAGCCTGGAAAAGTACTTCATGTTCAGCAATGGACCCCTTAATACCATTAACGAAAGTGAAAACAGAATGTCAATATCTTAAGCTGTTCACGACTTATTTGAGGTGTGCATCTTAGCTGAATAATCCTGTATAATTTTTGAATAACTGCAGATAGGATGTATACCTACCCAGGTACTAGAGGCGCGCATTATTCGAACTGGAGACGGGGCAAGATGTGCATGGCTGCATATGCAACCACCATTACACATGAGTGGAACGTATAACCTAAACTGCCCGATTTGCTCCAATTCTTTCGACAGGGGTAATGGGCAACGCTCTCGAGACAGATTATTCTGTGCTGCGAGCTGTGCGACGTCCCAGTAACTCCGAACGTAAGCTTGATTGATAGTATATCTTCAGTAGTTCTCATCTGGAAACGTGTGTGCCGATAACTTTTGTCAAAAGCCTGGAAAAGTACTACATGTTTAACTATGAGCCCCTTAATACCATTAACGAAAGTGAAAACAGAATGTCAGTTTATTAAACGGTTCAAGAGTTATTTCAGGTGGACATATTAGTTGAATAACCCTTACGTTGTAATTTGTTAACAACTGTAGATAGGACGTACACCTGCCAGGATACCTGGCAAGTGTTGTCGGCAGGGTAGCTTCTTGTGGTGCAGACCAAGCCGGAGGTGTTCTGTGACAAATGGTGCTGGTGGTAATTATTTTAAAGAGGATTTACAACTAGGAAACCATCCTCTACACAACACTAATCAGAGAGAAAAAATGGAAGGGATCCGACATTTCGAAAAATGAAGGTGTCGGCCAAAGGAAGACAAGGGCCACGAAGGGCGTGAAAATGAAAAACGCCCTAAGCCTTTAGTGCTGTAATACCGTCGGGGTCGGAAAAGAGCAAGAGTTGACTGAGGGAGGTCGGACAGGATAGATAAAAGTGAGGAGCCTGACACAAGTAAGTGGAAGCAACATCATGACTCAGCTGAGGGCCCCGTGGTCGCCAACCCACGCTCCCAAGTTAAGAGCCACTTTTAGTCGCCTCTTACGACAGGAAGGGGTTAGCGTGGGTATTAGCATACCCCCTTTCCCACAGGTTTTTTTGGTGACGATTCCCCTTCATAGATATTATGCGTTTCTAAGCAGTAGCGGCGATTGGGAATTAGAAGTGATGGGGCAAAAAACTGCACAGTCAACAAAAAGTACCCGGGATTGTGGGATAATGCGACGGGGGGTGTACATAAAATTGAAAAAAATCTACAAAATGCTAAGTTTTTGAAGCTCTTTGAGCGAATTTCGACAGAGAGGTAACAGTTTACGAACTTACGTGTGATAATAAGAGTTTTCTTGGGATTTTGATTCAATACTATACAATAAAACTTTCATCAAAGGAACACCTACACATATATTACAATTTCATAGAAGAAAGGCGTGATAAAACAATTAAAATCATTGATTAATTTACTACATACTAAGAAACTAACAGAAACTAAGGAGACTGTCAGACTGACGAATGCGCACGGCAAGCGGGTGAATCATACCTCAGTGTCCATAACTTTGGCACATAAAATACTGCTACCCTTCCTCACTGCACATGCAAATTCAAAGTCTTCACTGCTTGTTGTGGTGCAATACAAATCGCTTAGCCGCGGCAAACGACATTTTTTGCGTATTTCCGCCAAAACGTTTGTAATAATTTAAGAAAATGGAGTAAGAGCTAAAAAGACAACAGGGCTTGAATAAATTGCTTTTAAAAAATAATTACCAGTTTCAGCCGGATAAAATAGAATAGAAATGCAATGTTTTCTTCACAAAGTGGTGGCAACTGCCTCCACCCCCCCACCCCCTCCCCTATCGCTGCTACTGTTTTTTAGTGCCGGATTATTCCAGAAGTATTTCTGCTGGCGTATTTTATTCCTTTTGAATAAACAACACAGCTGGCTGTGCTGTGTTGTGTGGCATCTCTTCAAAATGACATACATCCATGACTTACGTTGCCGTTCGGACATTATCTTAAAGTTGTCGCGTACAATATAATAATTTCGTGTTACTATTTCTAGCCGAAGGAGCCTCCGTGGCTCAGATGGCAGCGCGTCGGCCTCTCACCGCTGATACCGAGATTTGTGCTGGACAAAGCGGAGGCGAGACAGGTTTTTCTCCGGGTACTCCGGTTTTTCCTGTCATCATTCATTCCAGCAACACTCTCCATTCTCATTTCATAGCATCTATCAGTCATTAATAAATCACTTCGAGAGTGGCGACCCCAACATAATTGTTACCGTGTTTTTGCGGTAGTTATGCGTGAAAGAAGGTGCGGGTTGGTGAACAGGTCTCAAGCTACGAAAGTAAAATTAATTTAAAATTTAACAAGGTTATATTTTCTTTTCAAAAGAAATAACAAGCATGGCAGGTACAGAGTAGCAAGTCAAAAGGTAGTTACAATATTTACAGGATTTGGGCTTCGCGCCCCGACTTCACAATGCTTGGGCAATCAACCCAACCTTACTTCAAAATAAGAATTAACAGAGGGGCAGAAAACCCCATTCATGCTCAGGAGCACTTGCTCCAATTTACACCGAAAAGCCTCCTCGAGGCATACAACACTCAATTTTCGAAAAAGAGCCACTCGCTCTCAATTTTAAGCCTCTCAAAGGCCACACCAAACTCCACCTTCAAGTTGTCCTCTCTGGACATAGACACAGGGGTAACATACCCAACCTACTGAGGTCTATTAAATGAAAAAGGGTAATTACATGACCTCTAAAATAACAATTTGAGAGGAGGCGATCTGCACTCCTAATGTATTTGCTTCAAAACCTAATTTGGCTCTAGGCCACTGATGCAAGGGCTAATCCCATACTACGGAGGTGACTTTAGAAAAGAAACAAATTTACATAATGTTAAGGGAGAATAGGTTGAGAAAATAAGTTCACCTCAAAACAATATGAGTGGGAGCTCGAGAGGGTTAAGCACTCTCTATCCCAATATGTAGTTTAAAAGATAGAATAGATACCAGTTTCTTTACATTTTAAGGAAGGTTACATAATGGAAAAACTTCGGACCCGCCCCGAGAGTTAAACTGCTGAGCAAGCAAGAAAAGAAGTAATTAATCGGCCATTACCTGGTTGTTGACCGCTGCCGGAGAAAGAGGCGCTTCCCGCCCCCTGCTATGTACTTTACACACTGAAAGATGGAACAGAAGTGGCACAGAGACCCAAAAATCAGCAGTTTATATCCTCTCGCGGAAAGTTCGAGGCGTTTAGGGGAAGAAAACACCCGCCCACAATCACTTTATTGGGTAGGGTACAGCAACATATCCCAGTTGGGGGAAGATACATCGGATTGGTCAGAAATTAATTAAAGAAATTCGGGATTGGCTAAATACAAAACAAGGGGAAAGAGAGGGGTATACAGCCAACTTAAACAATAACAGAAAGAAATTTAACAAGAAACAAACTTTTGAAATAAAATATTTCTCAAAAAAAAAAACCAGTTCTTTCACTCCGCACTAGGGTGCACTATTGTTGATCTTCAGTAGTGTCCTCTAGAAGAGAAAGTTCACACTTCTTTCTACAAGCAAAACAAAAATACGTCGAAAATGACACAGTTCAAAAACTCCACATTTTCCACGTAGTGACATCTTCTGAGAAATTTGAAAATTAATACCGTCAATAAAGTTCAGACTTCCTCCAGCAGAGGAGTTTCAATTGGCGCACATTTTAAATTAGCGGCGTGGAGGTGTACCGCCCGGTACAGACCTCCCCCCCCCCCCAAAAGTTCCTCCAGGGGTGACACATGAAATTTGTTTGAAAACAAGGTCCAAGTTTTGATGTAGATATGGAGATTAATTGCCGAAGAATTTATAAGATTTTCTTAATGTGGTTTGATTCAGTTTCAAAATTTTTGTTGTAACTGGAGAAGTAAAGTTTTTATGTTGGTAGAAGTTGAATTCAGAAGATAAACTTTTAATACTTGAAAGTGAAGAAAAATTTTGCAAGGTCCACCAAATATTGCTGTTGAATTCCCAAGTGCAGTAATTGCTGATAGTAATAGTTCATGTAGTTAATGTTGATTAAGTTGGATGGCCAGACCGGCCGTTGCAGCTTGCTTCCAGAGGAGGCCGCTCGGACCCCTCAAGTACCCTGAGATACCGCTCGCCCGCACTATGAGGGGAGCAGTGGTGTTGAAACACGCCGCGCCCGCGGTGAACATATACAGGCTGCGGGCAAGTAGCAGGTCGTGCGCCGCACATCAGCCTTGGCCGGGAGGAGGGCTCCGGCTCGCCGTACACTGGTCGACCTCGCTGGAAGAGAGGGGGCCCATCCTCTATTCCAGTAGCGGTACAGCGCCGCGCGGCTGCAGGGGCACTGAAACATTAAAGCTAGGCGGCAGAATTTTGTTGGACCATCATCTTTTTTTTGAGGGCACAGGCTTTGTGGAGAGGTTGAGGGGCCAGCGGCGTGCAGAAATTCATTTCAGACGCGAGCCACTGTGTGTAGTGGAGCAGGAGACGGGAGCGTGGTAATGGCCGTGGCAAGGATAGGACGGCAGTTTAACGGTGCGGGGAAGGTTTACAAAAACTTACATATGAAACAAAATATTATAGAAGGGGCAGAATGCCTTAAAAGTGAAAACTCAAAAAAAAATATAACCTTAATATTCCTTTTACGATTATATGAAGCAAGTTAACCCAGAAATTACACCGGTTTCACCTGTGACAGGTGAACCCTAAATATCCTCTCGGTGGCTGGATTGCTTAATAATAATGTGACCGGCGTAAGGAAATCTAGAATGATACACGGCCCATGAAATCTGGGGGCAAGCTTGCCCGCGGGAGCAAAATTCTTGACCATTACTTGGTCACCTACCTTCAAATTGGTGGGTCTCCGTCCACGATCATACCTTTCCCTAACCTTTTCATGAGAGACTTTAAGATTGGCTTTAGCCTTCTTCCAAAGATCTTTAATATTATCCGGATCTATTGTCTCGGGTAGAATGTCACTCAGAGACCAGAGGTTAGAGAGCGGCGTGTTGGGAACGAACTTGAACATCAAAGAAGCTGGAGTAAATTTATGTGATTCATGAACCGCCGAATTCAAAGCAAAAGCTAACCAATGCAGGGACGTGTCCCACCTGGAATGATCTTCATGGTGATAGGCAATAAGCGCGGACCTGAGATTACGGTTAACCCGTTCAGCCAGAGATGGTTGAGGGTAATAAGCAGAAGTAGTTACATGAGAGATGGACAAATCAAAGCAGAATTTACGAAATAAATTAGATGTAAAAGCCTTAGCATTATCAGATACAATATATTGGCACGGACCAAAAGAAGCAAAAATAGAATTTAGGCAAGTAATGGTGGACTGAGCGGTAGCCAGCTTAGTCGGAAATAACCACGAAAATCTAGTAAAGCCATCTACGCATACAAAGATGAACTTGTTGGCATTTCCCTTTGACTGGGGGAAGGGTCCTACATAATCAATATACAGGCGTTCCATGGGGCGCGACGCTTGATGCGAGGACAAAAGGCCTACCTTGGTGGACATGGTGGGTTTACTGAGCAAACAAGATTTACATGCTTTTACTAGTTCACGGATTTCACCGTCCATACCTTTCCAGATGAACATTTCACGAATCTTCTCACGAGTTTTAAAGATACCGAGATGCCCTCCTAATGGGGTCTCATGATAATACTTGAAGATCATAGGTACAAGAACAGCAGGAACGACAACTTTCATCATCTTATCATGCCTCGATGGGCAACATAAAACACCATTCCTCAGAACATAAGGGACCACAAGTTCCCCAGAAGAAAGGGTTTCCATTATCGGAGCCAGCGTCGGATCTTCACGTTGGTATTTCTCGATATCCCTAAAGAGCATGGGAGCATCTGTTAAGATGGCATTAACATCAGATAGTATGGACTTGGAAGGTGATGAACTGTTGACCGGTTCATGGGTTTCGACGTCGTTGGAAAACATACGGCTGAGTCCATCAGCAACAACATTTTCGGTGCCTCGGATATGCCTGACATCGAATTGGAAGGCAGAAATACGGATGGTCCAACGGGCTATACGACCAGTACGACGCGGCCTACCTAAGACCCAGCTTAAGGCTTGATTATCTGTCTCCAAGTCGAATTTGACATGTTCCAGATAGAGACGGAACTTTTCTAAGGCAAATAAGACTGCCAAACCTTCGAGCTCATAGATGGAATACTTGGCTTCTTGAGCCGACAAGGTCCTAGATGCATAGGCGATGGGTCGCCTCCCTAGTTCAGTCTCTTGAAGAAGGACTGCAGCTACTGCTGACGACGACGCGTCGGTTTGGACGATGAATTTCTTTGAGAAATCAGGCATAGCAAGTACAGGGGCATTACGGAGAGCTAATTTAAGATCTTCAAAAGCGGCTTGTTGAGAAGGTCCCCACTCGAATTTGATGCCTTTCCTACGAAGAAGATTTAAGGGCGCCGCTCTATTAGCGAAGTTAGGAATAAACTTCCTGAAGAAATTCACCATACCAATGAACCTGGCGATACCTTTAATGTCCTTGGGAGGTTTAAAATCACGGATGGCCTGTGTTCTAGAATGATCGACTGCTACACCATCAGGTGACACAATATGCCCTAGGAATGACATAGAGGGCTTAGCAAAGGCAACCTTGGACAACTTGACAGTTAACCCAGCCTTACGAAGGCGATCGAGAACTTCTCGCAGATGATCTAGATGTTCTTCAAAAGTCTCTG
Source organism: Anabrus simplex (assembly GCF_040414725.1). Lineage (NCBI taxonomy): Eukaryota > Metazoa > Arthropoda > Insecta > Orthoptera > Tettigoniidae > Anabrus > Anabrus simplex. The sequence goes on along the minus strand of NC_090275.1, from coordinate 73,368,731 downwards.
AAAATACGACGACATCATCCAAGTAGTGATATAAGTACTCAAATTTGATGTCGGAGAAGACCCTATCTAGCAGCCTAGTGAGTACAGCTGCTCCCGTGGGGAGCCCGAAAGGCACGCGGTTGTATTCGTATAAATTCCAGTCCGTGGCAAACGCTGTAAGATGTTTAGACTCTTCGGCAAGGGGAATTTGATTATAGGCCTGATTCAAGTCCAAGATAGTAAAGAACTCTGCCTTACGAAACCATGAAAAACAAGAATGAAGGTCAGGAAGGGGCACGGATTGCAACACCACCTTCCGATTGAGAGCCCTATAATCAATGACAGGCCTGAAGCCCCCTTGGGGTTTCGGGACTAGAAAAATAGGTGACGAATACGCCGACTTAGAGGGCCTAATAATACCGTCCTTCAACATCTGATCGATGATTTCTTTCAGAGCCTTCATTTTAGGTGGAGATAGCCTATAAGGTGGAAAACGGACAGGAATCGAATCCGTGACCTCAATTTTGTATTCAATAAGGTCAGTAACACCAAGAGTATCAGAGAACACCTCTGGAAATGACTGACATAATTTACGAATACTATCAGCCTGCTCCTCAGGTAGATGTCTAAGGTCTAACAACATCTCATCCTGGGTAGGCGAAATAGATGAACATGATACAGAATTACACTTTAACAAGGGAATTTTACAATTGGACGCAAATTTGAATGTGCACGACTTACTCTGAAGATCGAGCACAAGACCAGTGTGAGAAATGAAGTCCGCTCCCAGTATGATGGGGCAAGACAAGTGCTTAGCCACAAACAGTTTGGTTTTCCATGTAAATTTAAAAATACGAATTTTGACCTGTACAGAACCTAGAATTTCTAATGGAGATGAATTAGCCGAAACATATTGAACAATAGATGAGCCATAGTCAGGTAATTTACAAACAGACTTCAATTTTGAATACCATTGTTCCGAAATAATTGAACAAACACTGCCTGAATCTAATAGAGCGGTTATAGGCTCGTTATTTAACTCAATCTTAAGAAAAGGAACAGGTGCGGGGGTATCCGCCGCAATCCTAAGACATTCTTTGGGGCATTCGAAAGATGGATTTGCAAATTGAACGTTCCCTGAATTCACGACCTTTTTGCCAGGGGCTGAGCCTTGGGAAGCAGAATTAGTCGACTCAGCCGAAGCCGCTAGTCACATTTTATTATTGGCATTGGTGGAATTTGCACCAGAAGTTGAGCAGGAGGGGGTGCTATTTGAGTTTGGGCAATTCTTGGCGATATGTGAGAAAGCCCCACATTTAAAACAGCCTTGTGCTGAACCAGCTCCATTATTTGCCCTACTAGACTTGATCAGTGGACACTTATTGCGAAGATGGTCAGGCGACCCGCAAGCATAACATTTACGAGGTGTGACTGATCGGCGAGGTGGAGGCCGAGTATTACTAAAAGAAGGCGGGGGTTCTTTCGCGACACGCAAGGAATCGGCGTATCTCACTCCTTCCGCTGAGGCGGCCAACGCTTCAAGTTCAGAGAAAGTTTGCGGGCACGCCGCGAAACACAAATATGACCTATAGGATGGTGAAATTCCTTCTACAATAGCCTGTACAATCTGGTCTTCAGGAAAATGAAGAGCAAACACCCTAGTATAGAATTTAATGTCTTGTATGAAATCAGCCAAATTTTCATCCAAACGCTGTACACGATAATAGTACTTCTGAATCAGAGATGACCTCGCGCGGGCGGGAATAAAATTTGCAAGCAAGTGTGCATGAAAATCTTCAATAGATGACTGTTCGGCTATGGCTCTTACTATTTTGTCAGAGAGAATACCAATTGCATAAGGATAGATGATTTGCAAAATTTGACATGGAGAAAGAGAAAACACAAGGGCATGATCCTGAAATTCAACTAAAAATCTTAAAAATGAAATTACGTCACTGGTGGTATTAACGGAAAACTTAGAGATACCTCTGAGCAACATTGCCAATGGATGAGGTAAGCTGCTAAACCCGGGTGACATAGTAGGTAAAGGTTTCAATGGCAAGGAAGTTAATTCAGAACGTACATTATTTAATGAGTTACGGCGTCCAGACTCGTTGTCCAATGGGGCAGAGATAGTTTGAGCAGCAACGGTTATCCTATTAACTTCTCCCTTAGGAGGCTCTTCCTCGCTACCTACATTCATCGTGGTGGGTTGATCAATTTTGGGAGGAACTTCCCCAGTTAACAATTGAGTGACCTTGCTAGATAACTCAGAAATATTTTCAAGTAGCGTACTAGCTTCCTTCTTCTGAACGTCATTCAACTTTAGAGACAGCAGATCGTTAACTCTATTTGAAAAATGAAAAAGCCTGGCTTGCACACGCTTAATTTGATTAGGAGAAGGATCATTTTCATAAAAAAAACTAACTACAGATGCTAGCCCAGTAATATTCTCGACGATCGTGGAAAGAGAGTCGTCAATTTCTTTCTCTCCCAAGGTGGGGATGGAAATGGGCAAATCAAGGGACTCTCTAAGCTTGTTTGTGTCTACCGCAACCGTGCCTCCAGATTGCACATTTCTAATAGTCAATTCATAGATCAACTCCTCCTTGCGCAAATAGTTAAGATGGAGAACATCGCGAGGGCCGGGCATGATGACAGAACAATTTTGAAAAAATCAGGAGATTCCAGCAACTGAGAAAATTGTTAGAGTTCGGATCAAAACAATGTTTAGCCGTCAAAAGGGGCTAAAATGAGACCCATTCAACCACGCTCTGCTACCACTTGTTACCGTGTTTTTGCGGTAGTTATGCGTGAAAGAAGGTGCGGGTTGGTGAACAGATCTCAAGCTACGAAAGTAAAATTAATTTAAAATTTAACAAGGTTATATTTTCTTTTCAAAAGAAATAACAAGCATGGCAGGTACAGAGTAGCAAGTCAAAAGGTAGTTACAATATTTACAGGATTTGGGCTTCGCGCCCCGACTTCACAATGCTTGGGCAATCAGCCCAACCTTACTTCAAAATAAGAATTAACAGAGGGGCAGAAAACCCCATTCATGCTCAGGAGCACTTGCTCCAATTTACACCGAAAAGCCTCCTCGAGGCATACAACACTCAATTTTCGAAAAAGAGCCACTCGCTCTCAATTTTAAGCCTCTCAAAGGCCACACCAAACTCTACCTTCAAGTTGTCCTCTCTGGACATAGACACAGGGGTAACATACCCAACCTACTGAGGTCTATTAAATGAAAAAGGGTAATTACATGACCTCTAAAATAACAATTTGAGAGGAGGCGATCTGCACTCCTAATGTATTTGCTTCAAAACCTAATTTGGCTCTAGGCCACTGATGCAAGGACTAATCCCATACTACGGAGGTGACTTTAGAAAAGAAACAAATTTACATAATGTTAAGGGAGAATAGGTTGAGAAAATAAGTTCACCTCAAAACAATATGAGTGGGAGCTCGAGAGGGTTAAGCACTCTCTATCCCAATATGTAGTTTAAAAGATAGAATAGATACCAGTTTCTTTACATTTTAAGGAAGGTTACATAATGGAAAAACTTCGGACCCGCCCCGAGAGTTAAACTGCTGAGCAAGCAAGAAAAGAAGTAATTAATCGGCCATTACCTGGTTGCTGACCGCTGCCGGAGAAAGAGGCGCTTCCCGCCCCCTGCTATGTACTTTACACACTGAAAGATGGAACAGAAGTGGCACAGAGACCCAAAAATCAGCAGTTTATATCCTCTCGCGGATAGTTCGACGCGTTTAGGGGAAGAAAACACCCGCCCACAATCACTTTATTGGGTAGGGTACAGCAACATATCCCAGTTGGGGGAAGATACATCGGATTGGTCAGAAATTAATTAAAGAAATTCGGGATTGGCTAAATACAAAACAAGGGGAAAGAGAGGGGTATACAGCCAACTTAAACAATAACAGAAAGAAATTTAACAAGAAACAAACTTTTGAAATAAAAAATTTCTCCAAAAAAAACCAGTTCTTTCACTCCGCACTAGGGTGCACTATTGTTGATCTTCAGTAGTGTCCTCTAGTAGAAGAGAAAGTTCACACTTCTTTCTACAAGCAAAACAAAAATACGTCGAAAATGACACAGTTCAAAAACTCCACATTTTCCACGTAGTGACATCTTCTGAGAAATTTGAAAATTAATACCGTCAATAAAGTTCAGACTTCCTCCAGCAGAGGAGTTTCAATTGGCGCACATTTTAAATTAGCGGCGTGGAGGTGTACCGCCCGGTACAATAATAATAGCCTATATCTGCTTCATTCATTCCTTCCCTGACTCAGTCAATGACTGGAAAACAGGTTGTAGGTTTTCATTCATGTCTAGCCGAGTGCAGCCCTTGTAAGGCAGACCCTGCGATGAGGGTGGGCGGCATCTGCCATGTGTAGGTAACTGCGTGTTCTTGTGGTGGAGGACAGTGTTATGTGTGGTGTGTGAGTTGCAGGGATGTTGGGGACAGCACATACACCCAGTCCCCGGGCCATTGGAATTAACCAATGAAGATTAAAATCCCGACCCGGCCGGGAATCGAACCCTGGACTCTCTGAACCGAAGGCCAGTACGCTGACCATTCAGCCAACGAGTCGGACGTCGCGTACAATTAGACATAATTACGCATTGCACCGTCATATACCGAACTAGCTAATTATGACGCGAATACTCTATGACATTGTAAGGAATTCTTTCCTTCGTCACCAAAATATCGGTAAACACAAACATTGGTCATATGATATTGAATGTGGGGTCTGATAGCCTAACGATGTTCACCTACCTGTCGAAAGAACTGGAGGAAACTCAGGCATTTTAGATTACACGTTCCCCTCATGCGTAATGATAGTTGCATATGCAGCAAGGCTCATCTTCGTTTCGTGTTCGAATAATGCACGTCTCTAGTATCCAGGTATATGTACCTACAGTAGCCATCAGTTTTTGTACTTAGCCTGCTCATTCGTGTACTCCCTGCTACATACAATGCCAGAATGCTTATCCTTTATAATTTTGTTACACTGCCTCGAAATAGACCTCGCTAGAAATGAAACAAATGAACGCCCTGTCAGTTTTTTACACGTATTGATGGCATGGAGAAGGCCCGTTGTTGACTATTCGCATACTCGGCACAAAAAACATTAAGCTCAGGCTACCTGTAGGCCTACGACACGCTGCTCGCCACACAGTGCGGGGACAACGCTCTCGAGATCTCTCGAAATTTCTCCCGAGAAATAGTGTCTGGGCTAGTGTCGAGAAGAGGCACATCTCAGTTGAGGCGAGGAAATCATTACACACGTAGTTAGTCCTCTCTTGTCAACATTATGCAGAAGCATTGTGACAATAGGTACACTTCAAGTTTTCTGAAAAATAACAAAGTGGGATGATGAGAATGAAATTGAAGATTGATTCAAAATTGTGTTAGTTTTTTCTGTGATTGGCAAGACAAAGTAATGTATCTCAACAATGAAACTGACAATGCCTGACAACAACAATGAATGGCGAACACCTCAGTAGGTAAAGTGCCGGTACTGAATATTAGACAGCTTTTGAATTTATATGGAAATGAGCATGCAAAGTACCTTTAGGCTAAGTTTGGGCCCAGCGAATATATTCTCTTAGAACGCCCACTGTATTTTGGGCAGGGTTGCCATCTTTCCCTTATTATATGGGATTTCCCGTATTTGAAGGTCTGAAGTACCGTCCCGTTTTAACAGCATATTGTCTTTTTTCCCATATTTAAAGAACTCTTTTTTTTTATTTTATTTTTTAGCATGGTTAAATTTTAAAGTGGAGCTTGTAATGAAGCAATACTTGAGCTTGAAAAAATAAACTTACCATTGTTGAAACTTATGATTCAATGTCAAAATTTAGGTCTAAGTTAATTTTTAGGAAAGGTGATACTTTTTCATTGGGGAAGTTAAGTCATAAATATATCAACTCCGTCCAAACCTTCAGAATGAATGAAATATTCTAAAGAGCTTTTACAATGCTGCAATAAATTAATCTGAAAAAAGTTTATGACTTCAGTGATGTTAATACTTCTAAGAAAATAGAGGCTTTACTTTTGTAAGATTTTCAGGTTTTGAAGAAAGGATTAATTCTTTGAAATGTACTGAAATGTTTCAGCTCTTAATTTGGGTAATGCCGGGCTGAGTAGCTCAGACGGTTGAGGGGCTGGCCTTCCGACCCCAGCTTGGCAGGTTCGATGCTGGCTTAATTAAGGCCACGGCCGCTTCCTTCCAACTCCTAGGCCGATCCTAACCCATCGTCGCCATAAGACCTATCTGTGTCGGTGCGACGTAAAGCTCGTAGCAAATAATAATAATAATAATAATAATAATAATAATAATAATAATAATAATAATAATAATATACCAAAACATTAGGAAGAATGAAAGCAGAGAGTACTGGAGAGCCTTCAAACGCAAACTCACTGGCTATAAACCACCATTCCTATGCTTTGAGCGAAAGGACGGCACACTGGCGACGTCGAATGAAGAAAATTGTAGCATTCCGACAGACTACTTCAAGAATTTACTTAATTGCTCTAAACCGCAAAGCCTCATTGAGACCAAGGAGCCCTTACTCAGGTACCCAGATTACAGAAACCCGACAGAGATGAAATCAAACGCCACGTTGCCCGTCTCAAAAACAACAAAGCGCCGGGCGAAGACTCACTAGTAGCAGAACTACGGAAATATGCCCCAGAGAAATCACTTGACATCTTGCAAAAGCAAAGAAGAAATTTGGAGCAAGGAGACCCTACCCGAAGATTGGAAAATAGCTTTGATCCATCCATTACACAAAAAAGGCAGCATGAAGAACGTCAACAACTACAGAGGAATCTTTGCTACCCGTGACTTATAAAATTCTATAATTTGTCATTCTGGAGCGTTTGGAAGAACAAGTCGCACATCAAATGGGTGAATACCAAGGAGGGTTCAGAAAAAGTCGCTCAACAGCCGAACAGATCCAAAATCTCAAAACGATCATCAGATATTGTACACTAAGGTCCAGGCAGTATGTGTCAGCCTTTTGTGGATTTCAAAAAAGCGTACGGTTCCATTGACCGGGAAGTCCTGCTAAACATCTTAAATGAATTTGGAGTTTATTTGAAACTGTTGGCATTAATTAGAGCCACCATGACCGATACAAAATCCAAGGTGAAGTTCCACGGATCTCTCTCGCATTTTTTTGACATTAAACAGGAGTCCGACAAAGTGATGGGCTATCCCCGATACTCTTCAACTGTGTTCTTGAAAAGATCATCAGAACCTGTTGGGTGAGATTACAGGAAGCCAGCTACAGTCCACTAAGAATTGGAACCAAATCCAAGTGGATCACAACAGACTGCTTAGCATTTGCCGATGATATTACTGTTCTCTCAAACGACATAGAAACCGCTAGAGCTCAAGTTGAAACGTTAAAGGAAATTGCCGGTCATCTGAAAAGAATGGACGGAAGGAAGTTAACTAAAGAGATCTTCCACTTTTTTAAATTCAAACCCTAAAACCACAATTCCCTGGTTTAGAAATACCAAAGAAGACCTGCAAATGCTACATATCTCAGCTGAAAACGCCCTTAACAGAGATCGCTTCCGCAATAAAATATTGACGAACGGGCTAAACCGAGACGAACATCTGAAGAGAAGACACGGTGCCCCTTGTACAGAGCAGCGTAAGCAGGCCCACTCACACAGAATGAGGGAAATTTGGGTTCTAAAGAAGGCCAAGTTCAGTGTCAAATGCAACTAGACTTGTGGTCCTTGATGGCCCCATCGAATTATATATATATAACAACGCAAAATTACGACACTACAACACAGTTGTCAAACCAGAAGCCCTTTATGTATCAGGAACTCTGATAATTGGTGGCAGATCACAAATTAAAAACATCGAAAAACAAGAGAGGAAAATTCTAGGACCTAAATGCGAAAATGGCATTTGGATGAAAAGGAAATCACAGGAAATCTATCAAGTAACAGAAAAAATCACAGACACCATTAGAAAAACAAGATTTAAATCCTATGGTTACCTGATCAGGATGGATAGCAATAGGCTAACAAAGAAAATACTAAATCTTGCAGTATCTTTAAAAAATCAAAACAATTTGCTTACAGAAATAAGCAGACATCTTCATGATGTTGGATAAATGAAGAAATCATGCAAGACGGAAAAAATAAAAATCTCATAAACAAATACGAATTTGCTGATCAACAAAAACACAAGCTACAGGATGGACGGAAGAACGCAAAAAAGAAGCACAGCGAAAGGATGAAGAGAATTTGGGAAGACCAGAAGACAAGAAGGATTGTTGTGCTAAATAAGTTCACACGCGCTTCTTAGTTGGGCATAACGAATAAAAAAAAAGAAAATCTCCAGAAAATATATGGTCCCACGAGAGAAAATGGAATGTAGATTAAAAGAGGAGAACAGCGGATCTCTACTCATTAACTGACAGGTTCACTGATGCCGTACGCAAGAGACGCCTGAAATTCTACGGCCATATCTATAGAATGGACAGCGACAGATTCATCAAAAGATTATTTAAAGTATTCAACTCAAAGGAGGTCAAAATAATCTGGCTGGAAGAAACTAAGGCGGACCTCCAAGAAATAAATATCACGGACGACATCGTAGAAGGTCATGGAGCCTTTAGTACCATAGTAGCCAAGCACAAATTCGTGGAGAAACGTAAGAAGAAAACGGGTAGGAAGTGTTCAACAGAACGCAAAATGAAACACAGTGCATTCATTAAGAGATTTGGGGGGGGGGGGGGTGGATAAAAAGGTGAAAGGAGCCTCCGTGGCTCAGACAGTAGCGCGTCGGCCTCTCACCGCTGGATACCGTGGTTCAAATCCCGGTCACTCCATGTGAGATTTGTGCTGAACAAAGCGGAGATGGGACAGGTTTTTCTCCGTGAACTCCAGTTTTTCCTGTCATCTTTCATTCCAACAACACTCTCTATTATCATTTCATTGCATCTTATCAGTCATTAATAATCGCCTTGGGAGTGGCGACCCCATTGTAATACTAGCCTATATATGTTTCATTCATTAAATTCCTGATCCGGTCTAAGACTGGAAAACAGGTTGTAGGTTTTCATTCATTCAAAAAGGTTAAAACCATGAAGCTAACGAACAAGTTCAAACGCGCTCTTTGAATGGGCATAATGAAGAAAGAAGAAGAGGAAGAATACCGTAATAATGGTTTTAGTTTTTACATTCCACTAACACGACTTTGAAACTTTTCGGAGATGCCGATGTGCAAGAATTCTATTCCGCAATAATTAGATGTGAAGCTTTTCAGGCGTTTGCTCTATAAACCAGCGTTTCGTCAGAGGCCAACACTACCACTGATCCACAGAGTGGCCTATTGAGGAGCTATCTGACTGATATACACTGACTGAGCAAATGTCATGGGATAGCGGAGCACTGATGTGCAGGTGTGTTGTCTGCGCACCACACGCCCCCTGTGCCAGCGGCAGTTGTATAGGAGACCTTGTGAGCAGTGTCTGTGCATGTGACAGGTTTACATGGAACGTCGTCGTGAGCTGACACCGTTCGAACGGGGTATGGTGGTCGGTGCCGACGGATGGGGAGTGCGATTTCGGAAGTGGTGCGGGAATTCGGCTTCACACGATCAACCGTGTCCAGGGTGTATCGTGAATGGTTGAATGGTTGAATGCGGGTGTCACCGTCCACAACAGACGAACGACTGACCATCGAGCCACCCTCGATGACCGTGACCGGCGACATCTGAGACGGATTGTCAATAGTGACAGACAGGCAACCGTGCAACAAATCACGGCTCAATTCAACACAGGCCGTGCTAGACACGTCTCCCAGTGGATAATCCGTAGGAACATGGCTTGTATGGTGTATGGGAGCCGGCGCCGCACACGGGTGCCACTGTTAACCCAACGTCATCGGGCACAACGACGCGCATTTGTCGCCAGTCACCAGGGATGGACACTGGAACAATGGCGTAACGTGATATGGTCGGACGAATCACGATTTCAACTGTACCATGCCGATGGGAGGCACCGTGTATGGCGCAGACCACATGAAGCGATGGAACCCGCCTGCCTCGAAGGTGTGGTCCAGGGCGCTGGTGTCTCTGTTATGGTCTGGGGTGCATTTTCCTGGTATGGAATGGGCCCCCTAGTTGTTCTGGAAGAGACTTTGAATGGTACGCGGTATGTTGAACTGCTCGGAGACCATCTCCACCCATTTTTGGCCTTCCAGTGCCCAGACGGTTCTGCGGTGTTTCAAGATGATAACGCGCTGCCATTTCGCTCCCACGTCGCCCGGGAATAATTTCAGGAACATGCAGCGGAGGTCCAACGACTGTCATGGCCACCCAGGAGCCCCGATATGAAGCCTATCGAGTATATCTGGGATGTCCTGGAACGCAGGCTCCGTACCATGGATCCTGCACCCACAAACAGACCAGCATTGGCGGCCGCTCTGCGAACGATTTGGTGTCAGCTGCGTCCAGGGGACTACCAGGGACTTGTCGACTCACTTCTACGGCGTCTCACTGCAGTTCGCGGGGCCAGAGGAGGCCCCATACGCTATTAGGTGACTATCCCATGACATTTGCTAAGTCAGTGTATAACGGCCCCGGTCTTAGAACATAAAAAATAACGGCCGAGAATTCGTCGATTGACCACGCGTCACCTCGTAATGTGCAGGCTTTTGGGCTGAGCAGTGGTCACTTTGTAGGCCAAGACCCATCAGAGCTGCTTTATGCTACTGGATTTACATACCAATTACAATAACATTCCTTCTGATACATTATAAAATTACGAATAATCGTAACGATATTCTCTAACCTAATGCAATTAAATGTGAGCTATTTTAACTTTAATATAATCTAACATGTTATTATGGTCTTGGACGTACAATAAATTGTCCCAGAATATTCTTTTCAATATATGTACACTATGCCGTGGCTTAATACATTTATTTTTGTCAGTGGAAGACATCGAAGACGTGAATTTAAAAAAAATGTTCACGTTTGTGCTAAAATCAAAACCATTATTTTCTCGTTAATACATTTATTTTTGTCAGTGGAAGACATCGAAGACGTGAATTAAAAAAAAAACATGTTCACGTTTGTGCTAAAATCAAAACCATTATTTTCTCGAGATGCACTAATCTACATACTGTACAGTCTATGTAGTGATCAATTTTGATAAGTAGATTTTTTTAACCATCTAATTTTAAAATGTTGAATTATATGCTATTCTAGCATTTTCTTGGAGTGAAATGGCAATTCTACGGAAAGAACTCAAGCGTATCCGTTCTGTGATCTAAACCTTATTCGTTTTCTTGTGGAGTAGAAGAGTGAAAGAAGATTAATGTAGACCTTAATAATGCCAAACAAGAGAGTCTAATTTTCAGAGAAAACAAAATTATTTATTTGACCAACCCTTTTCCCGTTTCTCTGCGGGGTCGGGTATGAGGTGAGATGTATCTGTCGTGGCGGGTTTTATGAGCGGATGCCCTTCCTGACGTTAACCTCATCAGAGGAGTTAATAAGGTGAAATGAATGGTGTGATTATGATAGTAGGAAGCGAGAGGGTGAAACCCGGTGCCGACACATAGCCTACTCCTGTCGAATAGCACCGAGGGGTCTGGTGAAGACTTAACTCGTCATCCGACGAACGAATCACCATAAACAGCGTCATATGCCCTCACTGCGGAGAGGTTTGGAATTTAATCCAGGCTTTTGGCATACAATCTAGTGATTAGAAATTGTATACCACCACCTCTCCTACCCTGCCGTCCAACATTCTGATGGTGACATTGTTTTTCGACCAACGGGACTCGAACCGGATAACCACGGTGTCGGACTGGTTAGACTTGTAACACCTTAGCGGTCATGGCCACGAGGCGGGCTAAGAGAAAAGAAAATTACGGTAAGAAAAGAAAGACCGAACGAGTAGGCCGTGCGGTTAGGGTCGTGCAGCTGTGGGCTTGCATTCGGGAGATAGTGGGTTTGAACCTCCCTGTCCGCAGCCCTGAAGATGGCTTCCCATTACCTTAATTAAGGCCACGCTGCTTCCTTCCCACTCCTATCCCATCGTCACCCTAAGACCTATCTGTTTCGGTGCGACGTAAAGAAGAAACTGTACTGAAAGCAGTTTCCTTGGAAGCTGTTTCTATATTTAGAGTTATGCCAGGGGATACAGAGGTCAACGAATGGGATGCACGAGCTCCGTCCACACAGCCCCTAGCAACGTCCATGGTAACCAGACTGTTGTAGCAGTAGCCTGCCTACCTTTACCCGGGACACGATCTGTCCACTGGGAGCAATTTCCTGGAAGAAACGAAATGCTGATCAATACTGCATGGGCATGAATACAACATCAGTGATAGTTTTAAATTACTGCAATAAAAGCGATCAAACATTTAATTTCTGTGCTCTGTGGGTGGGAGCGGTAGAATACATTCACACTATTCCCTGCTTGTCGTAAAAGGCGACTAAAAGGGCTAACCCCGAGGGATTTTCAACTTGAGAGCTGAGGTTGCGACCACAACGCCCCTACCTGAATCACGCATTGCTTTCACGTAATTGCGCCAGGGCCCTGGCCATTGGTCAGCTCTTGTTCTTTATTTTTTTGTTATTCTCTCTGAGTCGGCGAAATATCTGGAGAAATTGCTGAATGGTATAGACAGTCTTGGGGAAGGAGTACAAGATGAAAATAAATAAGTCCAAAACAAAAGTAATGGAGTGCAGTCGAACAAAGTCAGGTGACAGGAAATGAAGTCTTAAAGGAAGTCGTTGAATATTGTTATTTGGGTAGTAAAATAACTGACGATGGCAGAAGTAAGGAGGACATAAAATGCAGACTAGCACAAGCAAGGAAAGCCTTTCTTAAGAAAAGAACTTTGCTCACTTCGAACATTGATATAGGAATTAGAAAAATGTTTTTAAAGACTTTCGTCCGGAGCATGGTATTGTATGGAAGTGAAACATGGATGATAACTATCTCAGAAAGAAAGATAATAGAAACTTCTCAAATGCGATATTATAGAAGAATGCTGAAGGTGCGATGGATAGATGGAATCACGAATGAAGAGATACTGAATCGAATTGGTTAGAGGAGAACGATATGGCGAACTTCTTCAGTTTGTTTTTGAGGGACGTGTAGGAGCGTAAGGACGATAGGGGTAGACCAAGGTATGAATATGATATATTTTTTTTTTTTTTTTTTTTGCTAGTGGCTTTACGTCGCACCGACACAGATAGGTCTTATCGCGACGATGGGATAGGAAAGGTCTAGGAGTTGGAAGGAAGCGGTCGTGGCCTTAATTAAGGTACAGCCCCAGCATTTGCCTGGCTTGAAAATGGGAAACCATGGAAAACCATCTTCAGGGCTGCGGACAGTGTGATTCGAACCCACTATCTCCCGGATGCAAGCTCACAGCCACGCGCCGCTAATCGCACGGCCAACTCGCCCGGTCGACAAACAGATTAGAGCAGATATAGGATGTGGTAGTTACGTAGAAATGAAAAGGTTAGCACGGGGTAGAGTGGTATGGGGAGCTGCATCAAACCAATCTATGGACTGATGATTCAATCAACAACAGTATCACTAACACAAGTAAGGTCTTTGGCGACGCAAGGATGGGAAAAAGTAAGCATTGGGGAAGGTGGTGATGGTAGAGATGTTGATGATGGTGATGATGATGATCATAATGATGGTATTATTATTATTATTATTATTATTATTATTATTATTATTATTATTATTATTATTATTATTATTATTATTATTATTATTATTATAGGAATAAGTACAATTGGGCAACATCCTTCTCTTAACGCTAAGCAAAGGAAAAATGGTGGCCCTTCGGCGAATAAAGGAACCGACAACAGAAACGGAAGAGCTTGAAAATGAATGACTCCCTAGGCCTTGCAAATCTAATATCGTCGGGGTTGGAAGAAAACAAGAGTTGACCAAGGAAAGTCATATAGAAAATTTAAAGTGAAGTGAAATGACCTCGTGTCCTCGTCCCGACTTGGTGCAGCTCTTTTTAGGCACACTCCCATTGGAGGTGAGCTGCACGTATCATTTTAACCACATACATGGGCGCCCGCAGGATCTTTTTCCAAGGGGGGGGGGGGGCACATTAACAATTTTCTTGAATATAAATACCAATATAACGTCAGCAACATTAAATTGTTTACAAAAATTTGCGAATATAACAGATGCTAGATGACTGTCAGTAAGTTCAGTTTATGAAATAATCTGGTATGATATTAAACAATTGAACATCAACTTTTTAGAATTCCAGGGGGGGCGGCAAGGGGGCCCCCCTTGCGGGCGCCCATGACCACATACCAGCCCTCCTGCCATTCTTAAATTTCTGGCAGTTCCGGGAATCGAACCCAGGTCCCCGAGGACGGGAGGTAATAGTGCTAACCGTTACACTACGAACAGTTTAAAGTATGGAGCATAGTGTAAGTAAATGGTAACAATCCCAGGCTCAGCAAGAGGCCTCGTGATCATACCATGGATGTATTATACCTCCTCCACATAGCCTTCTGGGCGTCAGGGTTGGGAAGGTGGCGGCCGTGGCCTTAATTAAGAGACACTGCCACCATTTACCTGAGACGAAAATGGGTAACCACTGGAAAACATATTCAGGGTCTGCCGACGGTGGGGTTTGAACCCACCACCTCCTGAATGCAAGCTCACAGCTACGTGACCCGAAGAGCGTAGCTAGCTAGATCGGTTGTGTTATATACAACTGTTACGTCATTGCTGTTAGGCTGGCGAGGACTACTTAAGGACTGAATGGACTTGATTAGGCCTAATTATACAGATCATAAGAGCCGACTTGTATAAGTTTGGGAAGTAATCAAGTAAAAGTAATCGTATTACTTACAACGAATACTGTTTCAGACATATTTACTTTCCAAAAAATGTAATTCTTTACTCGTACTTTACTTCTTGAAAATAACTGTAATCGTTACATTTCGGTAATTAATATACGTTATACCGTACATCGCATCGAAAGTTGGAGTTCCAACGCTTGCAAGGCTTCACAAGTGTATAAAGGAAAAAATGTCCGACTCGTTGGCTGAATGGTCAGCGTACTGGCCTTCGGTTCAGAGGGTCCCGGGTTCGATTCCCGGCCGGGTCGGGGATTTTAACCTTAATTGGTTAATTCCAATAGCCCGGGGGCTGGGTGTTTGTGCTGTCCCCAACATTCCTGCAACTCACACACCACACTTAACACTATCCTCCACCACAACAACACGCAGTTACCTACACATGGCAGATGCCGCCCACCCTCATCGGAGGGTCTGCCTTACAAGGGCTGCACTCGGCTAGAAATAGCCACACGAAATTATATTATAAAGGAAAAAATACGAGTACAACGCGCACTTGTTGATTTTCTCGCAGCTTGTTGTGGTTATTGGTTGAGCTGTGGGTAACCGTGCACTACTACTTCGTGAGTTTGCACGTGGTCGATAATAGAACAGTAATAAACATGCGACGGCGAAGAGATTAAGGAAATTCCATTCCCCTGTTTGAATAAATATTTTGAATTAGTTGGCCCTGAAAAAAATGAGAACATGAGTGTGAATGCAAATTGTGCTTCAGAATAATTATTTTGAAAGTCTCGCGGTATCACATTTATAGTCTCATTAAATAATGATAGCCTCTTAATTAGGGTTGCCATACGTCCCGGAAAACCGGGATTGTCCCGGATTAGAGTGGTATAAATAATGTCCCGTCCGGCTGATTAAAAGTCCCGGATTTTTAAAAAAGTAATCCCTTTACTCCTAAAGGAAATACAATTTAAACGCCCGTCCAATCTCTTAAAACTTCGAGTAAATTGAATGGTCGAGACTCAAGTAGTATCCATTAAATTTTACCTTATCGATCTTATCCATGAAATAGTCAAAGTAAACTATCGAATTATCGCTTCTTTCTACGTACTTCCGGTGTTACAGATTGTTTTCAATTAGAATACTGGAAAGAATCTTGTTCTATTCTATGTTCGAAGAAGAAAAATCTGTAGGAATCGATTAAATTCAGTGTGATATTCTGAGTCAGTGAATATTTAACATTTTTAAGCATGGCATCGAATCGGAAAACGAAATTTAAAGATGAATACGCCAAAGATTTTCCTTCAATAAAACAAGGTAGAAGTGAATATGAGGCGGAATGTAAACTATGCAAGTAAGTTTCTTTTATTTTTTTATATAAGAAATAGAACAAATGATTGATGAAAGAATTTCGTTTACGGTTTACCGTTTACCTGAAGTCAGACTTGGTAATTTAAAAATAATATTTGTCTTTACAGTTGCTATTTTTCGATTGCACATGGGAGGGGAAAAGTGACATCAAAGATCACGTAGGTACAGTGAAGTACAGGAATTATTTTCCAATATGTATTTGTCCCGGTTTTGTGGCAGACAATTATGGCAACCCTACTCTTAATGTCGCTATGCTAACAGACACAAAATGAATACCGTAGGGGTAACGTAATATATATGTAATTTCTGGGGTCGCATGAACTACCCAGGCTCATTTTGGTTTTGGTCGGGTGGTCGGCCACTGAGCTAATGACGCCCCCCCCCTCCCCCTCCAAATGAAGTATTATATTTATATATTTGTCCTTGCAAATTGTGGAATCACCGGGCGAGTTGGCCGTGCAGTTAGGGGCGCGCAGTTATGAGCCCCACTGTCGGCAGCCCATGATGATGCTTGCTGTTTAAAGGGGCCTAACATCTAGGTCATCAGCCCCTGGTACGAGGATTGGAATGGGGTCCACTCAGCCTCGAGAGGTCAGTTAAATAGAGTGGGTTCGATTCCCAACTCAGCCATCCTCGAAGTGGTTTTCCGTGATTTCTCACTTCTTCTCCAGGTAAATGCTGGGATAGTACATAACCGAAGGCCACGGCCGCTTCCTTCCCTCTTCTTTGCCTATCTTTTCCAATCTTCCCATCCCCCACAAGGCCCCTGTTTAGCATAGCAAGTGAGGCTGCGTGGGCGATGTACTGATCCTCCTCCCCAGTTGTACCCCCGTCCAAATGTCTCACGCTCCAGAATACTGCTCTTGAAGCGGTAGAGGTGGGATCCCTCGTTAAGTCCGAGGTAAAAACCAACCCTGGACGCTAAAGTGATTAAATAATAATAATAATAATAATAATAATAATAATAATAATAATAATAATAATAATAATAATAATAATAATAATAATAATAATAATAATAATAATAATAATATCTGTGAATCCTCCGTGGCTCAGGCGGCTGCGCGCCGGCCTCTCACCGCTGGGTTCCGTGATTCAAATCCCGCCCACTCATATGAGATTTGTGCTGGACAAAGCGGAGGCGGGACAGATTTTTCTCCGGGTACTCTGGTTTTCCCGTCATCTTTCATTCCAGCGGCACTATCCAATATCATTCATTTCATCTGTCAGTCATTAATCATTGCCCCAGAGGAGTGCGACAGGCTTCGGCAGCCGGCACAATTCCTATCCTCGCCGCTAGATGGGAACTTCAATCCATTCCTGACCCGTTCGAATGACTGGAAACAGGCTGTGGATTTTCACTAATATCTGAATGTCCGACGCATTGGCTGAATGGTTAGCGTTGATGCCTTCGGTTCGGAGAGTCCCGGGTTTGATTCCCGGCCGGGACGGGGATTTTAATCGCATCTGATTAATTCTTCTTTTCCGGGGACTGGGTGTTTGTGTTTGTCCCAGCACTTTCCTCTACATATTCAGGCAGCGCACTACACCACCAACCACCAGAGAAACACGCGATAGTGATTGCATCCCTCCATATAGGGTTGGCGTCAGGAAGGGCATGTGGCCGTAAAACAGAGCCAAATCCACATGTGCGACACAGTTCGCACCCGCGACCCCACAGATGTGGAAAAAATGGTAGAAGAAGAAGAAGAAGAAGAAGAAGAAGAAGAAGAAGAAGAAGAAAGTCTGGTTGTAATTATAAGTCAAGGGGACATAGCTGAATGAAAATTATCGAGCGCCGGAGCAACCCAGGAAATGGGAGCGCACGCGCTGAATCGATACAGTGATATGCCACTGCCAATGCGACAGTTATAAAAAGAAGGCGGTGCTGCTGAGCACATTCTTGTTCGATTGGATTTATCGCTACCGTTAGCATCACAGCTGCTAGAGAAGAGCAGCGCGCAGCGGAGCGTTGTTTCACTTTCTCTCTGTCTCTCTGTCTTCAGGTAGCGGAATAGTTGTTTGAATTCCGCGCGCCTACGTATGTGGCATGTGGCTGTAAGTGCGATTGGCCGAGTAGTTCAAGAATGACAGCAGGTATGAAAACTCGGCTGCTGTGACAACTGTTTGCGATAAACAACGTTTTTGCATTGTTCTGAAGTACTCGGAGACATTCAACTGTATCGTGCAGTATTTTTTTTTATCAACTTGTAATTCTTGATAGGCCTAATTCCATTCAAAATGATGTGGCTGGAGAATGAAAGACGAAAGTTATTCAGAATGCAAGGTACGGTGCTGTATAATCATGTTTGTCTAGTGACAGATAAATATTGATTTACCGTATGTTCAGATATACTTTGGAGATCCCCATACCTCAAAGCAATATTTATTTTATTGACGTGTTGTTACGAGAGCAATGATGCTTTAGACATCAAGTAGGCTCTGTGACATTTGCGATTTTTTATATTTTTTAACCATCCGCAGACAACAGGTGAGACGTGAAAATCCACCGGTCGTCGTCACGATTCTGACCCTGGGTTCGTCTTTTTTGTTAAATGATTCTCTTTCATTTTTCCTTTCGATCTCTCGTGATCAGTTATCGTCCTCTTCCAACTGTACCGCTATTAAACTTCCGGAGCAGAAATTATATGTGATGTCTGTCTTGTATTGAGTACCGGTATAGTTTTCGTTTTTTTTTTTTTTTTTTTTTTTTTTTTTTTTACGTTGAGCAGAGCTCGAATCATTGTTAAAGGAACAACTGCCCTTCGTATGAAATTATCAGCATGCAATGAGTTAAGATTCTTTCAATAACAAATGTGTGTTTATGCGGAGGATGTAGAAAGAATTTTGTTTCGAAAGTTTTCTATACATTCTAGTTATTCTTTTCATTTTAAAGTATTTTTTTTTTTACATTGAAGTTGACCCATTTTAACATTTTTTACCCCCTCAAACTTTAGATTACTGTATATCATAATATTCTACTTATCAGTTTACTAGTTTTTGTTAGGCTTTCATTTTTATTCTTTCAATGTAGCCAATTTTTAACTAACTAGTCTATTCTTTTATTTTGTTGAATTTTAGTTTAGGTTTGAGTATGTACATCAAAAATTTTCATTATAGGCTGTTATGCCTTTCAGCATTCAGCCTGCAAGCCTTTGTGAATCAACTGCGAATGCTCTGTTTGTAACTAGCTCTGTGGCCTCGTTTAGTTCCGTATCTCTTATCATTAGATCATTGGAAACTGAGTCCAATTGTTGTCGTCTTAGTCTCCTTGTCATCCGTGTCGGAGTCCATTATTCTCTTGTGTAACCTATCCCCCACCACCGAAGCCAGTTTATACGTACTGCTTCATCCATCAAGTTGAAACTTAGCCTTTATCTCTTTGTTCTCAATCAATCAATCAATCAATCAATCAATCAATCAATCAATCAATACTGATCTGTATATAGGGCAATCGCCCAGGTGGCAGATTGCCTATCTGTTATTTTCCTAGCCTTTTCTTAAATGATTTCAATGAGATTGGAAATTTATTGAACATCTCCCATGGTAAGTTATTCCAATCCCTAACTCCCCTTCCTATAAATGAATATTTGCCCCAATTTGTCCTCTTGAATTCCAACTTCACCTTCATATTGTGATCTTTCCTACTTTTAAAGACGCCACTCAAACTTATTCGTCTACTAATGTCATTCCATGCCATCTCTCTGCTGATAGCTCGGAACATACCACTTATGGAAAATTCTAAATTCCCATGGAGGGAATTAGATATTTTTCACCAACAGAGCATGTCAAAAATGTAAAAAACATATCAGAAGCTTTTCAGGCATTTGCTCTATTAACCAGCGTTTCGTCTTAGGTCTGACACTAGACTCATCAGACACTACACCCTACCCATTGACACTGGGGTATCAGTGGGTCGGGTCTGACACATCCCACTCTGATGAGTCTAGTGTCAGACCTAAGATGAAACGCTGGTTAATAGAGCAAACGCCTGAAAAGCCTTCCATCTGATATGTTTTTGACATACCACTTAGTTGAGCAGCTCGTCCTCTTTCTCCCAGTTCCTCTCAGCCCAAACCCTGTAACACCCCTGCAACGTCACTCTTTTGTCGGAAATAACCCAGAACAAATCGAGCCGCCCCTCCCTGGATCCCCTCCAGCTCCCAAATCAAGCAATCCTGGTGAGGGCCCCACATACCGGAACCACACTCCAGTTGGTGTCCCACCAGAGACCCACATGCCCTCTCCTCCACATCCCTACCACAACCCCCAAACACACCCACAACCATGTGCAGAAATCTGTATCCTCCATCCACAATCCCATCCATGTGACCACCCCAATGAAGATCCCTCCCTATATCAACACCCAGATACCTACAATGATCCCCAAAAGGAACTTCACCCCATCAACGCAGCAATCAAAACTGAGAGGACCCCTCCCACTTGTGAAACTCACAACCTGACTCCCAACCCCGTCCATTATCATACCACTGCCTACCGTCCATCTCACAACACTATCGAGGTCACCCCACAGCTGCACACAATCCCGCAACCTATCTATATTCTCTACAGAACAACATCATCCGCAAAAAGCCCCCTCTCCGATTCCACTCCCCCACTCATATCGGTTAACCTCCTGCCATTTTCCCCATCTCTTTATTCCAGCGATCATTCTCACTGTTTCCATGTTTGTTACTTGAATAAGGTACCCTGAGTCCGTCCAGATTTCACCCCCATACTGCAAAGTTGGTCTGAAAACAGACCGATATAAAGATAGTTTTGCCTGGGAGCTGACTTCTTTCTTACATAATACTGTAGATACTGTTGATTGCAAGTGTGAGCTCACTACAGTAGTTTTGATGCACCTTAATTCAGTCCAGCATTATACTAACATCCTGGAAGAATGTGGTGTGGTGGTGGTGGTGGTTTATTTTGTTTTTACACATACCCTAAATACTTGAAATTATCCACCTATTCCAGTTTTGTCTGCCCTACCTGACATTCAGTTCTCTTAGGTTTCTTCCCTACTGACATCTTTTTAGTTGTGGAAAGCCTAATTTTCATTTCATACTCACTGTACCTATTTTCAAGTTCCAAGATATTAGATTGCAGGCTTTCAGCATACTCTGCCATCAACACCAAGATGTCAGCGTAGGTCAGAGTGCTTACTACATTTCCACCTAACTGAATCCCTCCCTGCAACGTTATACTGGTACCTTTCAGTAGGTGATCTATGTAAACTATGAACAAGAAAGAAAGGTGAAAGATTACTCCAATTCCTATAAGTACCTTGAACCAAGAACTCATTCTACCATTGATTCTCACTGTAGCCCAATTGTCAACATAAATGCCTCTGATTGCTTTTAATAATCTACCAATAATCCCTCAGTACGGCTAACATCTTGTCCCTCGGTACTCTGTCATATGCCTTCTCTAGATCTACGAAACATAAACATAACTGGTAGTGGTGGTGTGCTGGTGGTGGTAGTTATTTTAATTTTAAGAGGAAGTAAGTCTTATAGGCCTAAACATAACTGCCTATTCCTCTCATAGCATTTTTCAATTACCTGGTGCATCCTTAAAATGTGATCCTGACAGCTCCTATGTGGTCTGAAACCACACTGATTTTCATCCAATGTACACACAACCACTGATCACACCCTCGCTTCTGAAATGCCAGTGAACAACTCTCCTGGTATACTGATAAATGAAATACGTCAATAGTTGTTGCAGTCCTTCCTGTTGCCTTGCTAATAATAGATAGGTGCAATCACTGCTTTTGTCCAGTCAGTCCTAATCTTATTACCCTGCCATTTCATCCCTGCCTTCCCAGTATATTTCACCATTTCAGGTTTAATTTCATCTATTCCTGCTGTTTTGTGGCACTGGAATTTATTTATCGTCCTTTCCACTTCCTCAAGTGTAATTTCATGAACATTATTATCCTTCTCCCCATAAGCTCGGTTGTTTGTTACATCAACAAAAAAAACTTCCTTTTACATTGACATTTTCAAAATATTCCTTCAACATGTCCAGTGATTCTCTGGGATTTTCTGCAAGTTCACCTGATTTACCCAAAACACTGTTTATTTCCCTTTTCCCTCCCTTTCTAAGATTCTTTATTACTGTCCAGAAAGTTTCCCGGCCACTTGACCAAGTCCTTCCAGGTTATTGCCAAAATCTTACCATTACTTCATATTGGATTCTACAAGGATTGTCAGTCTGTTTCTTTTATCTATGTTCATTTCCCTGTCCTCTGCTTATATTGTCAGTTTTTAAACACTTGTTTATCTCTCTGCAGTTTCTTCTTAGCTTCCTTGTTGGCCTCCCTGTAGTTTGTCATTGCTGCTGCTTTCTGGTTTCTCATTCTACTGGATTTCACCAGTGCTGTGCACTCTCTTTGCTTTTGGATTGATTCCCAATCATCATCTGATGTCCATTCTTTCCTCCCTGGTTCTCTCTGTAGCCTTTACATGTTTCAAGAAAGAGTTCTTTGACTGTGTTCTATTTAGTGTTTACCTCATTATCTGGTTGTTCAAGGGTCTCAAGCCTGTTCTTCAATTGTATTTTAAATTCATTTTGGACCTCTGGTTTTTTCCATTTTTTCTGAGTTGAAACATTTTATTCGTATAGCTATCTGTTTTATTGTCACTGCAACTTCAGTCTAATATCAGCTATCATAAGATGATGGCCACTCCCTACATCTGCTTAAAATAAAGCTACATAATATGATATTTTTGAAATTTACATACACCTACATACCGTACATGACATTTATGAAGTAAGCCACAATCACCTGTAGAATACAAAACTAATAATTTATGTAAGCCATACAACAAATATCAATTAAAAAATAAAAATTAGGCCTAAGTTATTTCCATTACCTGTATTAAAATCAGAATTAGGTAGACACAAAAATACTCAGCATAAACATCATATGTTTAAATTTATGTACATAAACCTGCATACATAATATTTTTGAAAATAACTTAATCAAATTTCACCTAAAGAATACAATACTTTTTTTAGCTAGGTAAGATTTTTAATGTTTAAATATGGAGCCTGACAACAGTTTAATTTACTGAAGGAGTTTATTGTCGAATTACCCCCTTTTTAAGAAGTATCCTGTTTAATATGTTGTTTATTTTCCCTTACTGCTAAGCCCACTGTGGATCCGTGGTAGAGTGTCGGCCTCCGGATCCCAAGATAGCGGGTTCAAACCCGGCAGAGGTAGTCGGATTTTTGAAGGGCGGAAGAAAGTCCATTCGATACTCCATGTCGTACGATGTCGGCATGTAAAAGATCTCTGGTGATACATTTGGTATTTACCCGACAAAATTCATTAAAATCTCAGCCACAGACGCCCAAGAGAGATCCGGTTTACTCTGTCTGCCATCTAGTGGGCCTAGAGTAAAACGGAACGTCGAAATTGACGAGCAGACAGCCGGATGGCGTCAAATCGAAATGTCTGCACACGGTAGCTGAGGCCATACGATTATTATTATTACTCTGAAATAGTTGTCTGATCTCTAATTTCATAATTGTGAATGTTATGGTTAGTTACCATCTTACGTGCATTACTCCTTACCAGTAAAATAACTTTAAATATGTACAAAACATACCGTAGTGTTAATATATAATTTTGCTGAAATGCAAGCCTACACGATTTTCTCTGTCTCAGTCAGTCCAAATACTGGTATGAGTCTAACTCAGGGCGACCAGGTGGTATTTCTAGAAAAGAGGACAGAACATTAAAATAAGCTGAAAGAACACTATTACAGTATACTGATTTCATATGTTTAATATAAAACTACAGAACCTAATATTGTATGATGTACTCAGCAATACAGTTCTGACAGACACTTAAAATACAGTTGAAGGAAGACAAAATTAATCTTTCAAATGGAAGTTTACTAGTAAAATTGTGTATGTTCAGTCCTCAGCATGAGGGCTGGTTGCATCCTCAACAGCTTCACCATTAGCTGTCATAGATGGCATAGGCATCACTGAAGAGGGGTACTAGGGAAATGAGAAGTGAGGTAGTTTTCCTGTTGCTTTCCTCACCAAACCAGAAGTTGCCATTACATATCAGTCTGCTAAGCCCACTGAAATGCATGCACCAACTGACCTTATGAGTAACATTTTTACACCATTTATAGCAGGGACTGGCTGCATAAGGAATAGCGTTACTAGCTTTGCACATACCTCAGTCACTTTCATATTGTCAAAGCTTAGGATAAGACTGAGACAGGTCAATGAAAGTAACAACATTTTTCTAGCCCATTCCAGACATAGTACACTGTAAACACTAGGTCTCACCAGCAGAGGCATAAGAAAAATGATTATACACTAAAAGCAATACAGCCTATCTTTAGACTAATGAGGGGTACATATTCATAAAAATAACTTATTTTTCAATACCGGTACCTAACTTACCTTTATGGGCCATAGGTATGTTTGTTCCCTCTGGAAAAACAAAGCAATCAGCTTGTTTTGCATTTGTTCCACATTTGAATGATTTTGCTTTATTTGCCAAAGTTTTGCAAAATTGCCAACTATGTTTTGCATTCTTCAGAGTTCCAGTTTTGCAGATCACCAATGAACCTATGACACCCTACTTACCAAGCAAAGCAACTTCCAATTTGTGTGAATAGAAATGAGTGATTTTATCACATGATACATTGATATGAACTGTTTGCCAAAATCTGAGTATTTTGACAAAAAATACACTATGAATGTTATTTCAACTTATGACAGAATTTATGAACACATGATATCTGTGAGAAAACTTGAAACAAATATAATAGAAATATGCATATTGACAGTAATTTGGATTTAATGCTTCAAAATATAGGACATTTTTAGAATTACTGGACCCTGGACAGATGATTGAAATGTAGGACATGTCCGGGAAAAGGACATCTGGTCACCCTGATCTAACTACCCTTTTCTGTTCATGTGACTGTGCTGCACCTTCCCATATTTCAATACCATATAACAAGTGAGAATTGATTAAACCATAGTATATTGTAGTTTGTTGCTCAATGTTTATGTAGTTAGAAATTCCAACTTTGGTATGGAAGTTGCCCATTAACATTATCCTATCTTTGTTGTTTACTCGGACAACAAAGTCACTCTGTGCTTCCTAAAACTTATATATTTTAAATTTTCTTGGAGATGTAAAGTCCTATGTTTCTGTATAAGAAGTATGTGCATTAATAAGAAATTAAAATGAAAGTCCACCTGTTCAGTACCATTTAATATGATGTCAAATCACTGATACAGTGGGACTGGTTTCAACCCAATTATGGGTCATCTTCAGCCATGGACTAAAATTGACAATATATAGTTCATATACAGTCAAATTAACACTTTAAAATATTATGAACATATTAAAAATTATTTTACAAAAGAAGCAAAATATCTCTCACTATAATTAGTAACTCTTAAGTCCACTAGTTGAATTTGTCATATGTAACATTGCCATTGGTATTAATCTAAAATGAACAGTCCTAATAAGTAAACCATGTGTATAAATAAAATATTAAAATTGGAGCTGAGCTGTTACACTGGTGTTGAAAATTAAAATAAGCATCTTGTGTGCTTAGTTGGTGAAAATCTGCCTTGCTGAGTAACATATATCGATGAGAGTTGTGTCAACACAGCCATGTTTAAACAAGTGTACACACAATGAGTAGACTTGAGATGGTACGATTGAATTATTTGACAGAAGGGACCTTGCAAAACCAAAAAGGACTTGAGTCAAAATCATAATCGACGAGCTGTTTGTCAATAAGGTTCATGCTGAGCAAATAGGTCTGAAGAGAGAAGAAAACTGAAATAAATGTAACTAACTAATTAACCCCCGTTTGTTGTTGATTATTCAGCAGTTTTTAACAGGTCCTTTTTGGAGAGACAGCACACCAAGCCCGACTTTGTAAATGGCGAGGGATACTCAATAGTCCTCGAAAATGGAACTTCCTTCTGCTCTTACAGAAGGATGGTTGACATAGAAAGTGCTGAACAGACTGCACACAGGTGTTTCGAGATGTAAAGCTGACCTGTTGAAGTGGGGTTTTCATGTGAATGTGGGTCACCACAGACAACACCCTACCTTCTTCAATGCAGACTGTGTCCAATAACATGCACTGTGGAAGACCTTACGAATGCAACATCGGAATCTCTGAAAGTTGCTAATTTCTGGTCGGCAACTATATAAGATTGTTCATACTCCATGTTACCGGGCGAGTTGGCCGTGCGCGTAGAGGCGCGCGGCTGTGAGCTTGCATCCGGGAGATAGTAGGTTCGAATCCCACTATCGGCAGCCCTGAAAATGGTTTTCCGTGGTTTCCCATTTTCACACCAGGCAAATGCTGGGGCTGTACCTTAATTAAGGCCACGGCCGCTTCCTTCCAACTCCTAGGCCTTTCCTGTCCCATCGTCGCCATAAGACCTATCTGTGTCGGTGCGACGTAAAGCCCCTAGCAAAAAAAAAAAAAACATACTCCATGTTTGTTGTTTTTATTAAATTCCTTCTGTTGAAGTGGGATCCCTCTGAAGGGAGGTTTCACATTAAGGGGTCAACATCCCAACGCAATATCATCTTATCCAAGCACTGTGCTCAATACTTGGTCTCCTACACTGCTGAGATCCACCACCTTGGGGTTTATTTCTTCTTTCCTTTCATTTATGTTTGTTGTTATTAATATGTATATAATGTTATAAAATTTGTCTGTAATATGTAGCTGATTTTAGTGCTTTTGACACGACAGATAAAATAACAAACCTATTGCAAACTTAAATTGGAAATTTCTAAGTTGTCTCTTACTTATCAGTTTCCATCTATTGTAGTTTGAGAAGGATGATTTGATAGTTTTGCAATTATTTTGAACAGTTTGCTGGGAAGTATTTTTTGGTACTGGTATCCGGGTAGGGCAGAGTTCTTTTTACACTTCCTCAGTCATGAAATGATAGGACCTCACTCTGTCAATAACTAAACTGTAAGGCAGAAACAGGTTCCAAGAAGGAGATTCCAGGAATCATTAATGAGCACGGGGAGTGAGTATGTATGTAAGGATTTACAGAAGGCAGGAGTATTCAGTCAGCAGTATGTAATGAATGTTGGTTACAAGGATAATGTTCAGAGAGAAGAGGTGACTAATTCTAACGAAGTACTAAAATTTACCTATGATAACAAAGACATTTACAATAAGATACAAAATTTGAAAACTAGAAAAGCAGCTGGAATTTATAGGATTTATGGGGATATACTAAAGACAATGAGTTGAGATATAGTACCATATTTGATTACTGTTTGCATGAAGGAGCTATACCAAATACATGAAGAGTTGTTATAGTAGCCCCTGTGTATAAAAGAAAGGGTGATAAAAATAAAGCCAAAAAGTACAGGCCAGTCAGTTTGACATGTATTGCATGTAAGCTTTGGGAAAGAATTATTTCTGATTATAGTAGACATGTTTGAAAAATTAATAACTGGTTTGATAGGAGGCAGTTTGGGTTTAGGAAAGGTTATTTCACTGAAGCTCAACTTCTAGATTTCCAGCAAGATATAGCAGATATCTTAGAATCAGGAGGTCAAATGGACTGTATCATGATTGACCTATTTAAGGCATTTTATATGGTAGATCATGGGAGACTACTGGCAAAAAACGAATGCAGTTAGACTAAATAAAATAGTGGATGAGTGGGTGGCTATATTTCTAGAAAATAGAACTCAGAGCATTAGTGTAGGTGAAGCATTATCTGATCCTGTAATCATTAAGAGGGAAATTCCTCTAGACAGTATTATTGGATCTTTATGTTTTCTTATATATATATATATATATAAATGATATTAGTAAATGATATAACATCTCCTGCAGATGATGTTATATTGTACAGAGCAGCCATTCCCAAACTGTGGTCCGCAGACCCCTGGGGGGCCCGCAATGATAATCCAAGGGGTTCACAATATTAATGTAAGTAAGTACTTAAAAAGCAAAATTTTGTGTACACATACAAATCATAGGCCAATTATACTAAATTTAGTAACTGTATCTTCACTGTTTTATAACTTACATACAGTATATGTAACTCGTAACTTGGCCGATAGATGGTACAAGTTAGCAGTAGAAAAGGAAGAAAAACTACAAGGCGGTGTAAGTATTGTAATTGTGAGACACATGGAATTACTAGTATCACGCTCAGACCGTATCTTCCGCCTCTGGTTGAGAAAGTCTCGTGGGTTAGAAATCCCTTCTTTGCAGCTGAACATGAACTCCTCTTCCTTGAGGAAAATCAACTAGAACTAGCCGAAGTATGTTTGGCAGAGAGAAAGTGAAAAATATGATATGGATGGAGAATCAGATGGAGTGGCATGTCTAGCTTCAGGAAGTTCCATGAATTTATCACGAAGTCCCTGTCTCTGATCGATTTTTGTGTCCATAACATCTCCTGCCCTACAAATATTTCAACAGGGACACCAGATATCAGCCAGCCATTAAGAAGAGGGAACTTGTAAGGAAGTTAATTGAAATAGTGCAATAAGATTGTAAAATGAATTGTATTTTTAGTATAAAACTCGTAACATTTAAACGAAGGATGTACACCATGACTGACAACCAAAGGGCAGCCAGGTCTGACAGGATGAAGAAGTTTTGGGAGCAGAAGAAGAAGAAGAAGCTGAAAAGCTTACTCTATTTTATACTATTAGACTTTAGTATATATGACTGATTAAAGTGCTCCAAACTATGCAAAAAAAAAAAAAAAAGTCTAGTGGCAAAATAATTCGTTGGAAGTACGTATGTTTGGTCAGCTTTTCCATTTTTTGGGTCATATTTACCTAATTTTAAGAGCATATTTGCCTGCATAGTTGGGCAATTTTTAGGTCATAAACATCCAAACCCTAGTGATAATAGATTGGTTTTGCTGCAGATGTCCACCCAAACAACTAAATTTCATATCATGATGAATCCTATGTGGAATTTTCACCTGACAAATCGTGTGACATCAGGAAGAGTATCTAGCCTTAAACTCTAAGATGACTCCAGCAACTCAACAAATAACTGGGATAAGCTGAAGAAAGTTTTTATAGACAACCAAAGTTTCATCAAATTTTCATAAAGATTTAAAAGTTGCTACCAGCCTGAGTGACTCAGTCCAGTAGTATTTGAAGGTGCTCAAATACGCCAGCCTCATGTAGGTAGATTTACTAGAATTCCTATTGAACAATATTCTGGCACCTCACCAACTTCAAAAACCATGTAGTTACTGATATAGTAAAACCAATAACAACAATAATACTAAATATTTTAAAAGTTGCCTTATCAATTGTCATTCATGGCTCTATGTTAGAAGAAATGTCAATATTTTGTTTACCAAGCGAGTGGCTGCGGGGTTTGTGTCACGTAGCTGTCAGCTTACATTCGGGAGGTAGTGGGTTCAAAACACACTGTTGGCAGCCCTGAAGATGGTTTTCCATGGTTTCCCATTTTCACAACAGGCAAATACTGGGGCTGTACCTTAATTAAGGCCATGGCCACTTCCTTTCCACACCTAATCCTT
This sequence comes from Anabrus simplex, assembly GCF_040414725.1. Taxonomy (NCBI): domain Eukaryota; kingdom Metazoa; phylum Arthropoda; class Insecta; order Orthoptera; family Tettigoniidae; genus Anabrus; species Anabrus simplex. Next base: position 73,338,947 of record NC_090275.1, on the reverse strand, counting down.
TCCTATCCCATCGTCGCCATAAGACCTGTCTGTGTCAGTGCGACGTAAAGCACATTGTAAGTATTTTGCTTCCTGAGTGTGTTCCGTGTGATCTACTGTCTCACTGTGATTCTTGTTTATTTATTTACAGTTTTTATGGGCTGCAGTTCGTGGTTCAGGATTGAATGTCTTGTTGTGGTGTCGCCATGAAGTTTTATGTGGTCTGTATTTGTTTGTGTTTGTCTTTGCATGCTGTTGTAGTTTGTTTGCTATATGTTTAAATATTAAATGAAAATAGTTTCCTTTTTGAATTTTAGTGTATTTCTTACTTTTTAAATATATCTGTTTATTGTGATGAACATCATAAACATAAAGGCTAGGATTGATATTTGGAGTCATGTTAATCTACATCCATGCAGGGACCAATGATGGGTATACAATGACCATATCGTGATAAAAACAATCAGAAATATTGTAAAGCAATAGGGTAATAATTGTAAGAAATGTAAGAAAGTATTATATTCAACCTATTATGAATTCATACTAACCTATGCAGCTGGATCGTGGACTACAACAAAATGAGAGGAGAGTAGAATACGTAGGTGGTTTAAAAAGTTCTCGGAATGTACTAGAATTAAGTATCTTACCTCGGTGGAACTGCTTTTATTTTTCAACATAGTCTCCCTGTAGACTAATGCATTTGGTCCAGCGATGTTCCAATGCCTTGATCCCATCTCGAAAATGAGATTCCTCCAGGCCTGCAAAATACCTCTCCAATTCGGCTGTCAGTTCTTCCCTTGCAGAAAATCTCTGTCCACCGAGGAAAATTTTCAGCTTGGGGAATAGATGAAAGTCTGATGGTGCCAAATCAGGTGAATAAGGTGGATGTGGCAACAATTCGTACCCCAGTTCATGAAGTTTTGCCATGGCAATAACACTTGTGTGCGGCGGAGCATTGTCCTGATGAAAGATGACATTTTTCCTTGCCAAACCAGGCCTTGTTTCACGTATCTTTTCCCGTAGTTGGTCTAGGAGGTTTGCATAGTATTGCCCTGTAATTGTTTGGCCAGTAGGAAGATAATCTATCAGCAGAATGCCTTTTGCATCCCAGAAAACTGAGGCCATGACCTTTCTGGCCGAACACACTGCCTTTGCTTTCTTTGGTGGTGGTGAATCAGCATGTTTTCACTGCTTTGACTGCTGTTTTGTCTCTGGGGTATAGTAGTGGACCAAAATTTTATCTGTAGTCACAAACCGGTGCAAAAAATTTTGTTGGTTGCACTGAAAACGGGCCAGACTTTGTTCGGACATTTCCAATCTGGTGCGTTTATTGTCCAATGTCAAGAGCTGTGGTACCCATCTTGTGGATAATTTTTCATACCCAATTCTTCGGTTAAAATATAACATACCCATTCAGAAGACATCCCTACAGCTTCAGCAATCTCCCGCACTTTCAGTCGACGATACTCCATGACCATTTTATGCACTTTTGCGATAAATTCTGGGGTCATAACACTTTTTGGCCGTCCACTACGCGGATCATCATACAAGCTCTCCCGACCAAATTGGCAACAGTTGGCAACAGTTGAAAATGAAGGAGCAGAGTCCCCCAGTGTGTTCTGAAAGTCAGCATGAATTTCCTTTGCTTTCATACCTTTCTTTACAAAGTATTTAATCACTACTCGAATCTCAGTTTTTTCCATTGTCACAAATCACTACGCGGGAACAACAAAGAGTCGTCACTACCACACTCCTAGAGCACTGACGCGCCACGTGTTCACTCACAAAGGACGTGTGATTATTGCGCAGGAACCTTGTTGCTCTAGCACTGACATCTAGCGGTGATTCCGAGAACTTTTCAAACCGACCTTGTACAGGCAATGGAGTTGAAATTCGTAAGAGGTATCAAGGGCAAGACCAGAAAGGATAGAATTAGAAATGAAGAGATAAGGAAAAGGACAGGAATCTTGAAACTTCAAGACAGGATAGAAACAACAAAGCTAAAGTAGTATGGGCATATGATGAGAATGGGAAAAGAGAGAGTGCCAGAAAAAGCTTTTTCAGAGAAGTTAACAGGAAAGAGACCACAGGAAGACCCCGAAAAAGGTGGACAGATTCAGTGTGGAAGTGCATAGAGAAGAGAGAAGGAAAATCAGAAGATGTACTTAAGAAAGGAGAAGAGTGGTGGAGAGACAGGCAGTGATGGAGGTCCTTGATTCACAACCCGACCCGGGAAGCTGGAAACGGGAAATGAAGATGATGATGATGAAGGTAATCATTCAAGAAAATAAAGTTTGTTACGGAGCTACTTATAAACTACACAGTCATCATCATCATTATCATCATCATCATCATCATTGTTTCCCATTTTTCAGCTGACACTGGATGTCTCTCCATCATTCCTCCAGTTGAGGTTCTGTTGTCTTACACTGTTCTTCACCAAGTCCATCCATCATAATCTTCTTCACCCTCTCTTCCCTGTTACCTGTCCTTCCACTGCATGTTTAACAATTTTTTGTCTTTCTTCTGCTTGATATGTCCAAACAATTACAGTCTGTTTTGCTCCAGTTGTCCGCTTTTGCACTTTTAGTTCTTTTCGTATGTCTTCATTTCTAACTTGTCCTCCTTGTCTTCTGTATCATAGGCATAGTTGGGAAGTAATTGTGTAATAGTGATTGGATTACTTGTAATGATTACATTCTCAGTAATTTTTATTATAATTGTTACATTTTACAAAAAGTATTTTTTTACTTGTAATTTACTTCTTAAAATAAAATTGTAATCATTACATTCGAGTAATCATTACTTTCCAGTTTTACGATTTGCTTTATGTCGCACCAAAACAGATAGGTCTTATGGCGACAATGGATAGGATAGGCCTAGGAGCGGGAAGGAAGCGGCCATAGTCTTAATTAAGGTACAGCCCCACCATTTGCCTGTGTGAAAATGGGAAGCCACAGAAAACTATCTTCAGGGCTGCCGACTGTTGGGTTCAAACCCACTATCTCCCGGATGCAAGTTCACAGTTGCGCACTCCTAATCGCACAGCCAACTTACCCGGTTACTTTCTAGTAACTGATATACATAGCATGGAAGCAGAAATTGGAAGGGGGGCAAAAGTGAGGATGAAGATAACTTTTTCAGTTTTACTACAGCAAAACCAGTAGCTTCATCAGTGCTGGATGACATCAATAGTCTGAGTGATGGATGAAGATGGGGGAGTTCTCACCATAGACTTAGAAATATAGAAAAGGTGTAAATACTATTTTGAGAAACTCTTGGGTGAAGAAGTCAAGTGAGAAAGCAAAGAGGGGGAAGACTACCAGAAGGAAGTGGAGGAGTTTACCAGAGAGTGAGGTAGAGAAGGAGTAAAGGATTATGGGCAGTGGCAAAGCCTCCAGTCCGGACAACTTACCAATGGAGATTTAATCCGTTGGCTCACATGGAGTGCAGTTCATGATGAATTTGGCCAACCACATTTTGAGCAAGCAGAGGATAGTGTAACTGTGCAGCACTACACAAACTATCATCCAATCAAACTCATGAATTATTGTATGAAGAGGGTCATAGAGGGCCAGCTTTGTGGAAGACTGAGAATCAAGATTACAGAAGGACAGTCGGGATTCATGAAAGGGCAAGGAACAACTGATGGCTGTATTGTGAGGACTGTCCAAGAAGTACGGTATGCGCCAAAATATACAGTACTTGTTTTCACGCAGTGCGCATGCACACGCCTGAGCGTCTGCGTGTTGTTACATCGCCATGATGAATTTTTAGTTGTGTAAAGAACGTTGTGCTCTGTGATTGGAAGTGACAGTGGGTCTCGCGACGGAGGAAAAAGGGTTTATAGTGGAGTATTATTTTCGCTAGTACGGAAACGGTTATCAAGGTGGGTCAAGTTTAAAGTTAGTAAAAAACATATCAGATGTAAGGCTTTTCAGGTGTTTGCTCTATTAACCAACATTTCGTCTAGGTGAGCTTATCAGAAGCCTTCTGATAAGCTCACCTGCATACACCCAGCGTCAGTGGGTAGGGTCTGACAAATCCCACTCTGACGAGTCTAGTGTCAGACCTAAGACGAAACGCTGGTTAATAGAGCAAACGCCTGAAAAGCCTTACATCTGATATGTTTTTGACATGCTCTATTGGTGAAAAATTTCTAATTCCCTCGAAGGGAATTTAGAATTTTCCATTTAAAGTTAGTGGCGGAACAATATCGTGAACACATCAATAAGCCAGCACCTAGCAACACAGTTGTGCTATCTATTGTTAAAAAATTTCATCGTACGGGTAGTGTATTGTATCAATGCAGGGGAAGGACTGGTAGGCCAGTAACTGTGTCCACAAATGAAAATCATGGACGTGTCCTCAATCAGCGAAGTCTTCGGCAAACAGCCCTGAAATTAAACATCATCCCTACGTCACTTCGACGATTGTGTAAAGACATAGGTGAATTTTTGTACCGAATAGAGGTTGGGCAATGATTGACGGAGCACGATAGGCATGTCAGGGTGGAATATTGTGCACGATTTTTGGCCATGGTGTACGAGAAACCAGATTTCTTGTTCAACGTGTAGATCTCCGACGAAAGTCACATTCACTTGGATGGTTTTATCAATCGCCAAACAACTTGCTTTCTTGGCTTCGAGAGGCCAGACACTATAGTCCAGAAACCGCTACATAGTGTGCGTGTGACGATTTGGTGTGCAGTGTCAGGAAACGGTGTGCTAGGTCCGTATTTCATAGAGAATGATGATGGTGCACCTCTCACTGTTAACCAGGAATGCTATAGGGACATGGTGATCAGACCATTTATTCAGGATCTAAGAAGGTTTTGTCGTCCCAGGAACATGCAGATGAATAAACAGTGCTTCCAACAAGACGGGGTGACCTGCCACACCGCTTGACAGACTATGGCTATGCTGCAAGAAACCTTTCCAAGGCGAGTAATTTCCCGCGTGGCTGAGTTCCCCTACCTATCACATTCCCCCAATCTCACACCACCTGATGCTTAAGTGTGGGGAATGTTAAAGGAGCAAATTTTTAATTGTCCAGATCCACCCAAAACTGTGCCGGCATTGTGTCAGAAGATTGTCTTGTTCTTCAGGACTCTGCAGCAACCTATGTTCCAGAATATGTTGGAAAATCTGCGTTATCGTTATGAACACTGCCTACAGCACAATGGAGCACTGCTTTGAACATTTACACTATCATCTCGATAAGTAAGGTAATGACAATAAGACTAACATAATTTCCAGTACTGTATATTTTGGCGCATACTGTATATTGCGAGTTCCAGAAAACCCCACACTATGCATTCATCGATCTTGAGAAGGTCTGGTATTACATTCCAAGAAGTCTTATCTGGAAAGTATCAAGAAACAGAGAGTGCCATACTGTTATGTTGCAGTCATTCAAGATACTATTTGTGTCTGATGGGAAGTCGGGGCAGTTTGTAGGTATGGCACGAGTAACAGATACCACACTCTTTACAAAAATTAATCGTAACAGAAGAAATAGATGCATGTTCATTATTAAACTGTTCATTATGCAGAACATGGAATTATAATACATGTGTAACTAAAGCACAATTGCACTAGTACTTTGAAACTTCACAACAGCACCTCAGTTTGCAAAAGTCACCACAGACTTAAGATAGACGCTTGCACAGCAGCCATGCCTACCCCTGCATCCAAACGACATTTTGTCAGACACCCATAGTATGTACGAGGGGCGTGCATTATACATTGCAATGTATTATATTTCTCGGCCAGTTTCGGTTTTAAAAAGTTGGAATTTTGCTTGGGACATCTTTGAATATTCTCGCTTTGTCTCGTAGAGTTTCATTAATTTCTGTTAGGTGGCAGCGCTATAACTAGCCTTCAAAATGGCATCTGTAACGGAGGCATGTACCAAACAGAGAGCAATTATTGGATTTTTTTTTGGCAGAAAACCAGGGCATCACAGATATTCATAGGCCCCTGCAGAACGTCTACAGAGACCTGGCAGTGGACCTGAGTTGTTGGGCGAGGCGTGTTTCATCATCACAACAAGGTCGAGCAAACCTGTCTCATCTCCCGTGTGCCGGCCGGCCGCACACAGCCGTGACACCCTTATTCAAGTTGATCGACAGATCACAGTCAAACACTTCGCTGCTGAACTTAATGTCTCTGTTGGTAGTGCTGACACACTTATCCATTAGTTGGAATATTCAAAGCTTTGTTTCTGCTGGGTTGCTCGACACCTAACGGAAGATTGAAATAATAACATTAAGTTATTAACATAACGGAAGAGCGAAAGAAGAAACATCTGTGTGGAATTGCTTACTCGTTATGAGACTGAAGGTGACAATTTCTTGTCAAGCATTGTTACAGGTGATGAAACATGGATTCATCACATTGAACCGGAAACAAAATAGCAATCCATGGAGTGGCGCTACTCCAACTCTCCCACAAAGAAAAAGTTCAAAACCCTCAGCTGGTAAAGTCATGGCTATGGTCTTCTGGGACTCTGAAGAGGTTATTCTGTTTGATGTCCTTCCTCGTGCTGAAACAATCAACTCTGAAGTGTATTTTGCTACTCTAAAGAAAATGAAGAAACGGCTTCAGCGTGTTCGTAGTCACAAAAATGCAAATGAACTTCTCCTTCTCCATGACCTTGCACAAGTCTGCGCACCCAACAGGAGTTCACTAAAGTTCAAAACCCTCAGCTGGTAAAGTCATGGCTACGGTCTTCTGGCACTCTGAAGAGGTTATTCTGTTTGATGTCCTTCCTCGTGCTGAAACAATCAACTCTGAAGTGTATTTTGCTACTCTAAAGAAAATGAAGAAACGGCTTCAGCGTGTTCATAGTCACAAAAATGCAGATGAACTTCTCCTTCTCCATGACCTTGCACAAGTCTGCGCACCCAACAGGAGTTCACAAAACTTCAGTGGACTGTTCTTCCTACCCACACTACAGCCCAGATCTCGCGCCTTCTGACTTCCATCCATTTGGCCCAATGTAGGATCCACTCCGCGGGAAGCATTATGTGGATGATGGGGAAGTTATCAATGCTGCATGACGCTGTTGACTACGACATAGACCAGTCGAGTGGTATCATGCAGGCATACAGGCCCTCACATTACGGTGGCATTAGGCGGTACCATTGAATGGAGATTATGTTGAAAAATAGGGTATTTTAGCAAAAGGATTAGTTATAGTGTATTTGAATCCTCAGTAGCACTAACCTGCTTTTAGAAAAAAATGTGTTGCGTTATATGTATACTCCCTTCCTATGAGCACAGCAAGACAAGAGTGAAAAGCACAGCTTGATTGAGTGACCCATTCACTGTTCTTCATGGCCTTCACCAAGGGTCAGCCCTGTTGTCATTCCTTTTTAGCTTCAAGCTCCAACAAGTCTACTTTTTACAGATAACATTCTGCTTATCTTAAAGACCAGCAGAGATGCCCAGGAAAAGCTAAAGAAGTGGGTGGGAACTTTGGACTGGAAAGGTCTGAAGGTTAATGACAGGAAAATGAATATGTAGAATTCAACTGGCCATTAACATATATGTATACTCCCTTCCTATGAGCACAGCAAGACAAGAGTGAAAAGCACAGCTTGATTGAGTGACCCATTCACTGTTCTTCATGGCCTTCACCAAGGGTCAGCCCTGTTGTCATTCCTTTTTAGCTTCAAGCTCCAACAAGTCTACTTTTTACAGATAACATTCTGCTTATCTTAAAGACCAGCAGAGATGCCCAGGAAAAGCTAAAGAAGTGGGTGGGAACTTTGGACTGGAAAGGTCTGAAGGTTAATGACAGGAAAATGAATATGTAGAATTCAACTGGCCATTAACATAAGTGACACTGATCTTAGAATAGTGGATGTGAGGATGATGTCAAAGCAAGAATTCAGGCAGGATAAAAAAATGTCAAAAGAAACTAAAGAGCAAGGTGTCTAAACTTGTTGCAAGACCAAGCATGATGTATGGCTTGGAGTGCTAGACATTAAGAAATGAGGAAGAGAGGATGCTCTAGTCAGTGGAAATGAGAATGCTTAGGAGGATAGTAGGTTTTTACCCTTTCCGGTCATAGAAGGAATAAGGACAGTTGGGTAGAAATGAAATTTAAAAAACTGAGCGAGTTAGCCAGCTTCCCTTTCAGTCATTCCTTAAATAATTGCAAAGAATTTGGAAATTTATTGAACTCCTTTGGTAAATTATTTCAGTCCCTAACTCCCCTTCCTATAAAAAAATATTTGTCACAATTTGTCCTCTTGAATTCCAACTTTATGTTTGTATTGTGATCTTTCTTACTTTTAAAAACACCACTTAAACATATACATTTACTAATATCATTCCACACCATCTCTCCACCGACAGCTCAGAACATACCACTTAATAATAATAATTAGTTACTTAATGATAATTTCTTATAGAAATTGATTTCTGTAACATACCACTTAGTCGAGCAGCTCATCTGCTTTCTTCCAAGTCCTCCCAGTCCAAACTTTGCAACATTTTCGTAATCCTGTTCTTTTGTTGGAAATCACTTGAAACTAATCGAGCTCCTTTTCTTTGGATTTTTCCCCAGTTCTCGAATCACGTAATCCTGGTGAGGGTCCCATACACTGGAACTAAACTCTAGTTGGGGTCTTATCAGAGACTTATATGCCTTTTCCTTTACATCATTACTACAACTCCTAAATATCCACATAACCATGTGCAGATATTTGTAACTTTTATTTACAATCCCATTTATGTGATTACCCCAAAGAAGATAGGTACTTATAGTGGTCATCATAAGCAACTTTCACCCCATCAACGCAGTAATTAAAGCGACACTCCAGAGATAAGAATCAATATTTTGGTCATTATGGTGAATTTCTTTTGGACTGAAATTGAAAGGATTGAGTTTCTTTTTTCTTGACATGAAGTTATTCTGCTAATTCAAACAATTTATCGCTGCAATAATACTTTGTTTGCCAATTGTAATTTTACATTTAAATCCCATTTTTCTCCCATAATATTCTGCCAAATGTAACAAAATTTGTATGGTGTATGTATCACAGCTATATTAAGAAACCTGCATATGGAATTTTTGATTGCAGAATTGTTTCAAGTAGTAGGGATTTTTAAGTCCAACATTTTAGAACGTAAAAATTACAAAACTTTAGTACGATATATCTTCTTATATAAATTATGTACAGAAAAATTTATAGGTAGTGCTTTTAAAAGACGTATTATCGACCTAATTACGAATTTACATTGACATGTTAATTAAATTTCATGAAAACATTGGAATTAAAAATATAAAAAAAAATTATTTTGGAAAACTATTAATTGTATATGAAAGAAATGTCCGTGATATCTCTACTTTTATGTAGGTGACATTCCCACAAAATTTCATGAAAATCCATGCATTAGGTAAAAATATCTTTTTATCTCCAGAGTGTCGTCTTAAAACTGAGAGGACTTCCTACTAGTGAAACTCACAACCTGACTTTTATCATCATACCATTACCTGCTGTCCATCTCACAACACTGTCGAGGTCTTTGCCGTTTTTCATAATCTTGTAACTTATTTATTACTCTATATAGTTTAAAATCATCTGCAAAAAGCCTTATCTCTGATGTCAGTTCTTTACTCATGTCATTTATCTGGGCCCAGGTTTCCCAAATGACTCTACAACTCTAATAATTGATTTGTCATACCCTGCTTTGTATTTATTTTAAGTTTCACCTGTGTTTATACTTTCTGTGAATTTCATAAACATGAGTGTATTATTTGTAAACACATATTCTGATAGCTTGCATCCGGGAGATTTTGGGTTCGTACCTCACTGTCAGCAGCCCTGAAGATGGTTTTCCGTGGTTTCCCATTTTCACACCAGACAAATGCTGGGACTGTACTTTAATTAAGGCCAAAGCTGCTTCCTTCTTACCCCTAGGCCTTTCCTATCCCATCGTCATCATAAGACCTATCTATGTCAGAGCGACGTAAAGCAAATTGTAAAAAAAAAAAAAAAAAAAAAAAAAAAGTGTAGTGTTTATTACACAGTCCAGCTGCTTCACTTCCTGTGACCATCATGTCATTTTCATTTCCATTATGTGCAGCATCTGCTTATGCCACTTCGTTATCCAGTAGTATTTGAAGGTATTGAAATATTACAGTCTCATATCAGTAGATTTTTACTGGCATGTAAGAGAACTGCTGTAGGACAAAATTCTGGCACCTTGGCATCTCCAAAACTAGAAAAACATGCTATACATCACGATGTATGGGTTCCATGAATCAAGGCATATCCTAGTTTTAGGGGTTGCATGGCCAAGGCGGTAAAGGCGCGCTCGATTCATCTAAAAGAACGTTAGGTTCGATTCATCAGGAAGTTGAAAAATGTACGATACAAGATTTCCACTTCAAGAGGTGCACGTAGCCCCGAGGTTCACTCAGCATGCACCAAAAATGAGTCTGGGTGCAAAGGCGGCCACGTGTAGAACTGACCGCTTTACTCCAGTAAGTGCCAAGGTCGTAGGTAGTGACAACCTTTACCTTCCACTCCTCCAGGGGCCTTCTTTGCCTGTATGGAGATGACTTTGCTTTGCTATATCTTATTGTCTTGATCTAACAAAAGTGTTATATAGTATCATCAAGGTCCTATAAGAAATTCATAAGAAGTTAGCTCTTAGTGATTCATCTTCATTATCATCATTTACTAATTTACGAAAGATTGCTGCAACCAACTTTCTTCATACATTAACATGAAGTTTATAACCCTTAATTAGCCCTGAAGATGGTTTTCCATGGTTTCCCATTTTCAAACTAGGCAAATGCTGGGGATGTACCTTAATTAAGGCCATGGCTGCTTCCTTCCGATTCCTATAGCCCTTTCCCATCCTATCATCTCCATAAGGCGTATCTGTGTCGATGCAATGTAAAGAACTTTCCCTTCTTTGATGATACAGATGAAATTGGTGTTTCATTAGGTGTCCATATACTGTATTTTCACCTTCTTTTTCTCTATTTAATTTATAAGACTTGTCTTTTCATTTATTTCTCAACATGATGGTGTTACTTTTTTCTTTCACTCCAGTTTCTTTGGTTCAGTCGTCTCCAAAACAACTACATCTCAGCTTCTTCTAGTCTGTTCATCTCTATTTTTTCCATGTTTCACTCTCGTATGTTAGTACACTCCACACATAAGACTGAGCAAACTTTTCCCAGGTTTCAAAACATAGATTTTTATTGATTAGCGAGTGTGACAGAATTATTTCTGAACTTGTTTGTTAATTTACAATAAAGTGTATGATTTCCACCTATTCAATAATGTACAATGATAAAATTTAGATATGGTTTCCATATTAAAATATCCAGATCTTGTGGAATGCCTTGGATATTAAAATGATCACAATGATGAAGACAAAATATATCTTGTTATGCTATTCCATCAACTGGAAGGTCTTCTATTGGAGAATAGAATGGTGCTGTGCTATTAATAATCATATATATTTCCTCTTGCAGTTATAAAACAGGACTTGAAAAGTCGTATGGAAATATTCCGTGTTGTATTTTAGTAACACCTCTTAGGTTGATGAAGTGTCGTTAATGGTAAGATGTGTGCATTCTATAGCACAGCTTGTTATTGTAATCTAATCGATGTATATCTAATGTTTGTTATTCAGTGCTGATGATGGCTCGGAGAGCCGGAACATGTTTACCTAAAAATGTTAACTAAATAATCTCCTAGATTATTTTAATGTATAAGGGGCAGTCAAATTAAAACCTAACACCTGCCATAACACACATTCTGCGCAAAAGGTGGCAACACTGTTGTTATGTATCAATACTGCCATCGCTGTGGTAGGAGAACTGCATAGTGACAACACACAGGTGCATGCAGTTGTTGGGTTATGTCTTTGCTGGTGCGTGGAGTGGTCTAGTGTATTCATCCAGTTGTCAAAATGGAGGCAAACAAAAAGAGCAGAGAAGTGTGGTTCGTTTTCTGGTGGCTGAGGGTGATGGAATATGCAAAATTCAATATTACGTGTCTGCTGTGTATGGAGAACACTGTATGTCCATGACAAGTGTGCACGAGTGGCATAGGAGGTTCCGAGAAGTGTGCATATCTCTGCAAGATGATGTGTGCACAGGACAGGCCCATCGACCCATTACTCCTGATGTGAATGTGATTGGGCGGATTGATGGCTGAGATGGCTTTGATGGCTTTATCCGTGAAAACTGATGAATCACGGAGGAAGGAAGACATTTGTAGGCATCGGTTTTATTCAGACAAAGAAGTGCAAGAGGCGTGCGGTTGTGGATCCACGGTGTCCTACCCATTTCTACAAAACTGGAATTGATCATTTCGTCTCCCAGTGGGATAAATGTGTTAATGCTTTTGGTAATTACTTTTGAATAAAACCATTCCCTGGTCACATTGTAATGGGTGTTTAGTTTTCATGTGACTGCCCCTTATGTATGGTATTGAATAGGTGGAAATGGTACATTTCAACCCTCTTGGAGACAGGAGACGATCTGGTCAGCCGCTCACCATCAGCTGGAAGAGGTCAGAGCTCCGCCTCCACTCTACTACTGTAAAGTGCCAGGTCATTTTTAATGGAAATACATGCATTTTAACATTCGCGTGTATCTACCGGTGTATGGCAAATACTGGCAAGAAATTTTCTACACGTCAACTACATAAAATAAACAACTGATTCAGAGTGATATAAAGAATTAAAAAGCATTATTGTTGATTTTATGGCAGTTGATAACGTTTATTTTTAGGAAGAGAAAAACATTTTCGCACTTTCTCTCTCAATATCTACTTTGAAAATATCATTTATGATGCAAAAGAATATACATGATAATGTAGAATTTATTTCTATATATAATTCTATAAAATAATTATGTTGAATGGGAAAAATAAAAATATAAAAAAAAAATTTCAAACGTATGTCACTAATAAAAATAAGACAATTTTACTCACCGATGAAATTCATGTATATATCGGTGTATGCCAAATACTGAAAATAAATATTATATGTGTGGACTAGATTTTATAAAAATAATTCTGAGTTATTAAAAAGTAAAAAATAATAGTTGAGATTATAGTTTTTATTTTCACGGAAATACCTTTTCTCGTTTTCGGTTCCAGTATCTATCTAAAAAAAAAAAAATTTACAATACAATACAATATGCATAATTAAAACATGTACGGCATTAACACCCTGATGGTGTTCTACCAAGCGATCGCTGCTCAGTCCGAAGACCTGCAGTTTTCGAGGTGATGCATGGTCAGTGAGACGATTTCTTTATTTCATTATTCTTCGTTTTCTAGACCAAGCTAGCTTTCTCAGCCTCAGATATCTCCTCGATTATAATCACTTAGGGTCACTTAGTTTGATTGGACCTCGAACCAACACTTAGACCCAGGTAAAAATTGTTCAGGGCCTATGACCTTCGATGTTAGGCCCCCTAAAACAACAAGCATCACCAAAAATCATTCACCTGTCTGGGAATCGAACCCATGACCTCCGGGTGAGAGGCAGGCACACTACACTTGACCCGCGGGGACCGGAATTTATGTAATGATAAAGAATTTATTTATGAACAGAATTATAATAATTACTCTGAACGAGAAAAAGGAAACCATAAACATGCAAATTCAAATTTATTATGTCACTAGTAAAAAGAAAGAAAATTGAATTTACTCACCAAAAATTGTTGAGAAGAAGACTCATCATCAGCTGTATAATGTTGTTCAAAGTTTGAGACCACTGTTGAAGCACTTAAGGGTATTTACACTAACACTAATCACTTATCACTAACACTATTAGGAACAATAAAAAGCGTAATGTGACATTATAAAAAAATCTGTGTGCTCTGGTCAGATACAACTTTAAATATATTGTGTTTATTTAGGGCACTTATGAAGAGCTGCACATTTATTATGTAGGCCTTTATCGCACTTGATGCACACAGTTCGCGACCTCTTCCTCTTTTGCGGAGAGCTACATACAACGCACCATCTTTCTAATTTACCTGACAAAAGTTTTACGCCACACACAGGAATATTCGTGATAATTTTTTGTTTATTCTCAAACCATTCAGCACTCAGAGATTCAATTATACTGGAATAGAATTGGAGCCTAGTCACTTTCTTTCCATTACAGTTTTCTAAATACATCAAATAAGCATTTAAGACCATTCTTGAAATTACATTGATTGCAAATTTTTTCCAGAATTTCTAAGTTCTACGTTCATCTAAATAAAAATACACCATCATGTCATTATAGTCTAAGATCACATTCGGTTTCCTCTTGGGTTGATTAATGTTTCTAGCATTTGCAGGCACTTCTGTTTCTATTGCAGCTCCACATGTACTTATAACCACAACCTGACTTTTCTGAGATTTTTTCTGTGTGGATCCCACTAGTACAATTGGCCCCTGTCTGAAATATTTATTACAAACTAATTTAAATGGGTTTTTCACAGCATTTAGTAGTCCCTTCCTGTTTCTTCGTATAGTGCCGGTAATAAATGTTCCAACTGAATCTAAATGTTTTGCAAGGGGGATTGACGTAAAATAATTATCTGTGTAAATATGAAAACCTTTCATAAAATAATTCCCTACAGACAGAAGTTTTGTGATTACAGTATAGGCCAGTCCATTAATTCTGATTTTGTTTCTGTCTTCAGTGGATCTTGCTCCTCGGTACATATAAAAACCAACACAGTACTTACTAACTGCGTCGCACAACATCCAAAATGTTATCCCCCACTTGTGATGGTGCTTATTCGGCATGTATTGGAGTAGTTGTGTATGGAATTTAGTTCCAACTAAACTTTCGTATATGGATAGTTGCTGATGAGTAGTATAATGATGTCTAAATAGCCTATTACCATGATCTACAAGAGGCTGGAATTGAGCACAGGGATCATAGTTTGGAGAGCCAGGAGGAGAAAGCTTACTGTTGTCAACTAAATGAAAAAACTTCAAAAGAAGCTGAAACCTATTCCTTGAGAACATTTCACCAAACCAAGGGGTAATGAAATGGTCTACAGTACTCCAGTACGAAACAATGGTAGGTTTTCTTATCAGTCCCATATTCATGATGACAGCAATGAACGCCCTTATTTCATCAATTGTAGTGATCTCCAAAATTGAGAGTGGGAATTGGGTGACAGTTCATTACAAGTAAGGAGTTGGTCAGCGTAGCGATTGGTCTCTGTGACTATAAGGTTTAGCAGAGAAAAAGTGAAAAATCAATTGAAGTATGACATGGGCAGAGAATCAGGCTGAGGGGCATGTTTAGGTCCAGGAAGTTCCATGAATGAAATAGGAGGCTGTGGAACGTTGTCAGGTTCATTGGGAGAAATTTCCACAAAATGTTCTCCAGAGACATCATCATCATCATGATCATCATCATCTTCATCATCACTAGTTTCATCAACCACAGTATTCACAGTAGCTTTACTGCCATTAGAAACAAATAAACGCCTCTTCTTTAGCTGTAGTGATCCTGGGAGTGTGTCTGGTATAATTTCATCACTACTCTCTGAACTAAATTCACTCTGTCCGATAAATCATCCGCGTTCACTTCGCATTGTTCCAAATATTCCATTCATTTATCATCATCAATACATGCTAAAAATATATCACGTGAACCACTTGCCATTTTGCTGTCACAAATCCACTCACTGCAAGAAGCAATCTCGTACTGACCAGTTAGCAGTATTTCTAAACACAGGAAACAACTCTTGTGAAAGCTAGAACACCCTCTTAGAAATTCCAAAGCAAGGTCAGGCACAGAATAACTTGTAGCCCCTTTACTATAGCTTGTCACAAAAGTGGGGAGGTATTAAAGACAATGGGGTGGTACATAGTGCCTTATTTAAAATTTCTCTTTGACTATGTCATAAATAATAGTGTAATACCAAAGGAATGGAAGGAATCTATAATAATACCAATTTATAAAGGAAAGGGTGATAAAAGGAAACCAGAGAACTACAGACCAATCAGCCTGACCAGTATAGTTTGTAAAATTCTGGAGAGTTTAATATCGAAGTACATCAGAGAGATATGTGATGATAAAAATTGGTTCATGAGGAGCCAGTATGGATTTAGAAAGAAATTTTCTTGTGAGGCACAACTGGTGGGATTTCAGCAGGACATATCAGATCAGTTGGATTCAGGAGGTCAGCTAGATTGCATAGCCATAGATCTTTCCAAAGCCTTTGATAGAGTGGAACATGGAATATTATTAAAGAAATTGGAGGGAATAGGATTGGACGTAAGGGTTACACGTTGGATAAAAGCATTTCTAAATTCAAGGGTTCAGAAAGTCAAAGTAGGAAATAATGTATCTCAGGAAGAGAAAGTTTGGAAGGGAATTGCACAGGGTAGTATAATCGGTCCATTACTTTTCTTAATATACGCAAATGATTTAGGGAACAATATAACATCAAAAATAAGATTGTATGCAGATGACATAATTGTTTATAGGAAAATAAACAACATTGAGGATTGTTCAGAATTACAAAGGGACCTTGAAGGTATCCAACAATGGGTTGAAGAAAATAATATGAAGGTTAATGGAGGCAAATCAACTGTTACAACATTTACAAACAGGAGCTTTAAAACTGAATTTGAATATACTTTGGATGAGGTAGTTATCCCAAAAGATGGCAAGTGCAAATACTTAGGTGTGAGATTTGAAAGTAATTTGCACTGGAAGGATCATATTGATGACATTGTTGGGAAAGCATACAGATCATTACATGTCATAATGAGGCTACTTAAAGGATGCAACAAAGAATTAAAAGAAAAAAGTTACTTGAGTATGGTTCGTCCATTATTGGAATATGCAAACAGTGTTTGGGATCCTCACCAAGAATACCTAATAAAAGAAATAGATAGTGTGCAGAGGAAAGCAGCAAGATTTGTAACAGGGGATTTCAGGAGAAAGAGTAGTGTATCAGAAATGTTAAAGGAACTTGGGTGGGAAACTTTAAGTAAGAGAAGGGAGAAAACTAGACTTATAGGATTATATAGAGCCTATACAGGAGAAGAAGCATGGGGAGATATCCGTGAGAGGCTTCAGTTGGAAAATAATTATATCGGCAGGACTGACCACAAATATAAAATTAGAAGGAATTTTAGCAGAAGCGATTGGGGTAAATTTTCATTCATTGGGAAGGGTGTGAAGGAGTGGAACAGTTTACCAGGGGTAGTGTTTGATCCTTTTCCAAAATCTGTACAGATATTCAAGAAGAGAATAAACAGCAACAGAGAAAATAAATGAAGTGTTAGAGGGCATTCGACCAGTGCAGGTTATTGTAAATAAAAAAATGTGTGTGAATAAATTAATTCCATCCCCTGGTCTAAGGAGTTTGGACAGCCAAAGTAGGGGACTGCCTGTAGGGGTGAAGTACAGTGGGGACTTCGAGGGCCCTGGGACCGCTACGGTAGCTGTGAAGGCCCTTCAGGAACTCTGAAAAGTGGTGGCAAAAGGGGCTCTGGTTAAGACGCAGCAGGTCGTTATGCTACTTAGGATCCAGAATGGGTAAAAAAAAAAAAGTAAATAAATAAATGCAATGTAAATATTAATGTTATACCAGTTGTATAGTATCATTTGAAGTAATTCCACATACTGTATATCAGTTGACTATATTTGTAAGTAGTACAGGATATATTATAAGTAGAATTTTGTAAACAATATAAATTTATTAAGGATGAGCTGTGTGTTTAATAGAAAACATTGTTAGCGCAAATTGTATAATATTGTATTATAGGAAAAAAATTTCTTCTCTAGTTAATTTAATATTTAGTGCTTGACAATAATGTATTTTAGTGTACCATTTGCCACCGAGGTAGACACCTCATTTGCAAATAAAGAGAGTTTGATTTTGATTTGAAGTGTACATGTCACTATAG
The DNA here is from genome assembly GCF_040414725.1 of Anabrus simplex. Classification (NCBI taxonomy): domain Eukaryota; kingdom Metazoa; phylum Arthropoda; class Insecta; order Orthoptera; family Tettigoniidae; genus Anabrus; species Anabrus simplex. Next base: position 73,321,045 of record NC_090275.1, on the reverse strand, counting down.
GTTGCCACAAAATTATGCATATCATAGAATTTTAAGCCAGCCGATGTAATCGGCTCTGGCAACTTCCGACTGGATATTTAAAGGCCGACCTGTTTGGCTCTGGCAATTTAAAGGGCGGGTGCTCGCAGTTTTGCCTGACTCCAAGAGAGTTAAATATTATAGTCAATACGAACTTTAAAAAAATGATTTTCATCATGTGCAATTGTTTGTTAATTTCTGTTCGTAGCCATTAATGAACTAATTCATGGTTTATTTTTATTGCAGGAACTACAGAGCCTAGTCCAACAAGAAGTGGCTGTGTCTTCGTCACAAAACATGAGAATGTGCCTGTCAATTCATCGGTGGTTACAATGGACTGCTTACCCACTGAAGCAATACTAGCAGTATTCAGTTTCCTGCTCGAGCAAGATCTGTGTCGAGTCAGCCGTGTCTGCAAACGATTCCGAGCCATTGCTAACGATCCCATACTTTGGTATGTATTCGTTTCTGTATAGTGAAATTTGGCAATATTTTTTTTTACAAATTAGCACACAGTTACTTTTTCCTTAAATAATAATGCAAATATTTTAAAAATGGGTAGCTGTACGCATAAACTGGCTTCGGTGGTGGGGTCATGTGAGGCGAATGGAGGAGGATAGGTTACCTAGGAGAATAATGGACTCTGCTATGGAGGGTAAGAGAAGTAGAGGTAGACCAAGACGACGATGGTTAGACTCGGTTTCTAACGATTTAAAGATAAGAGGTATAGAACTAAATGAGGCCACAACACTAGTTGCAAATCGAGGATTGTGGCGACGTTTAGTAAATTCACAGAGGCTTGCAGACTGGACGCTGAAAGGCATAACAGTCTATAAAGATAATGTATGTATGTATGTATGTATGTTGAAGCAAAGCCTGACAGCCACAATCGTGCTAGTTGAACTTTGATGCAAGTATAAATTAATATCATTGTATTTAAAACTAACTAATGCTCATAAAATCAATAATTGTAATGTCTACAAATGATACATTCCAAACATAGCCCAATAATGTCATATTTTAAAAAATATAAAGCAATTACCTTGAGAGCACATGGTCAGTTTTTAACACCATTGCTTCCTGGAGACAGGTAGACAAATGAAAAACAGTTGAATGATGTAGCACGGAACCCGCACAATTGTTGTAGCCCGGTTCAAAGAACAGAAGTAACTTAGTTTAGCAGTTAGAAAAATAAAACTGAACTCGCACAACCGTGAATTATAATATAATAGTTCTTTAAATTTTGGGCTAAACAAAAGAAAGTGTTATATTGTTTTTGTTCTTTGATATTAGTAAATAAGTTGTACTTCAATAATCACTGATGAAAGATATTGTTTTTGTTCTTTGATATTAGTAAATAAGTTGTACTTCAATAATCACTGATGAAAGGAATGTATTATGTTCCTGATATTTGAATAAATTATTTTCAATTATAAAAATGTATTGACTAGGTGGACCAAGCATATACTATTTTAAATAGTTTTTAACAGCATTTAGCATATGTTGAGTTTTGGAACAATACATTGGATTTTCCTTGCCAAGGATGATTTTAGTTGCATAATGTTTTTGTGCATGCCTAGTATGACATAACAAAACTCAAGGAATAGGAAGTCTTAGATTCTCAAGTTGTCATCCTCCTCCCGAGGTTGACGAATGAGGTTGTCTGCTTGTCACCTGGCATGTTTTCTGGGTCCATGACCCTCTTGAAGTTCTTCATTGTTTTTCCACTCTTCCCCATAGTATAACATCAGCAGTTTTTTCACATCATTCATCTTTTCTTTTTTGACGGCTATTTCGACAGGTAACTTATTTTTCTCAAAAGTTACTGCTGTTTGCTTTTTAGTTATCCGTTTGCAATTAGTTAAGTCACTCCTATAATTTTAATAATTTATTAAGGTGTGCTCGTAAGAGCATTACTTAACCTAGTAAAAACATTTACAAATGTGCAATTTTTTATATTCTCAGTTCATAACTAGACTATTCCCTACTATAGTCGCTAATTGATTTCACCCTTTTCGGACATTCCATTATATGATATAGATTGTGCTTTAGATCACAGAGGGAACAAATGCACATATTGTTTGGTTTATGAAAGATAGTATTCCTGAAAATACAGTGGTGAAAGCCATGTATGGCTAGCCTGGTAACAACATGCCTTTGTTCTTGACCTTCTTTACTCGAGTTTCTGTCACATATAGCACTTGTACTGTAGAACTCCTCTTGTATCTCTTCTCTCTTCACCTCTCTCAGTCAGTGAAGCTTCTGGCTTGATCTAGTAGCTGGCAGAGAGTATTTTAATCATATGTCTTCCTATAATTTTGCTCTCCACAAAGAAGAGTAGAGGATTCTCCTCTCCTAAATACGAATCTCTTGCAGGATTGAATTCCAAAATGCCATGACTCTGGTGCTTTAAATGAAGATTGGATGCTACCTTTCCAGTCATACACTGGACAATCATCACTTAACGTGTTAACTGTGCCAAACTGCATGGTTTTACAATATTGTCTCGCACTTTAATTTCCTTTCCAATTCTTCTGAAGGCCTGCTCTGGAGGTATGATGGAGTGGCCTGAAATGGGAGATACCATTCCCACTTCTTTAACTTGTGTGGGGGGGAGTCATTCTGCAGCCAATAGGAAGCCATTTTAATCATGATATTATTTTGACCCCCGTAGTTGTTAGAAACCATAAACTTCCAGAACACCTGTAAGATCAAGATGATTAGGTCTGTCATAAACACAGGAAGCTGTTACGTTACATCCTTTAGGACAAGAAGATTCCAGTCACTGGTATATAAAAGGGTTCTGTTTAGTTTGACACTCATGCGATATTCCTACACACAAATTGTAAACTTATACATATACACTAGTCTGGAAAAATATTTGGCTTAATCTGGATTTTTTTTTTTTTTCTGTCAAAACTTAGTATCAGTTCATTATTTTGTTGGTTATTCAGAATGAAGGTAATCAGTGTGAACATTGTTAAGTACTGCAAGTATCAAAAGTGCACGAGAAGACTGCGTAGAAGTAATGTACCATGAGTGTCGAGTTTTGCAACACATTTTGGAAGTTTCTTATAGAAAATATTGGATTTAGGAAAGAAGTACAGATGTCGGATTATAGAAATAACTTAACAAAATCGATGTCGAGTTTTGAAAATAAAGCCAAACATTAATATTGACTAGTAACGACAAATATTGTGTTCTGGAACATCTTATGCCGTTCATTTCACATGTTTCTCCAAAAGAAATTAGAAATCAGCAACTTTTTTTTTTGTAAAAAACCCATCAGATATCGACTTTTGGAACTAGGTGCCTCATATATTTAGATCATATGTGGAGCTCTCGAGGAAACCATATACCTTAAGTCATGCAGCAAGATTTTACAGGACAAGAAAATACCATAATGTAGTGAGTAGTATCATCCCGTGGGGGTTTTCTCACCTGTTCCCCTATCGGGTGCGTCCCAGGTGGCGGATAGGGGGGCCCTTCGGACATGTCTGGAGGGTCTGAGGGAAATAAAATACGCCCTTATGGACCAAACATAGGTATTGCCAGAAAACGTTTTGAGGCATTGTGGTTGTTACTAGCCCAAGTCAAGACTTGGAAGTGGAGGCCTCGCCCACACATGCTAGAGAGGCACCCATGGTTCCTTCACATGGGTGATACGGTGGTGGTTGAGGTGAAGGCTCACTGCGGGGTGCTGCAACCAACACATTACTTCGCTCTGCATAACCTGAATGAGCCGCTGGTTGAGAAAGGGGTGATCCCAACCTAGGGGGAAAGTCATGGTTGTGAACTCAGTCATGATAATGCCAAGTGGAGACCACATGAGTAGGCCTACTGAAGGGGGAACAAACCTGGTTAGGTTCGGGCCAGGGGCGGACCGCTGGCTGGACGCCTGAGGGGCGTGGTCTCTGCTACGGAGAGCGTGAGTTGCGGAAGGACAATGTCTGCTGTATGCCTCACCACGGATGGTGAGAACGACAATCAGGACCCTAAAAGGGGCAAAAACCCTATGATTGATTGAAATATGGATGCTTATAAAGAACCAATTTCAAAAATTTTGACATCAAGGGAAGCCAAGGAAGCTCCAGTAGAGCAGATCCGGGAGCAAGCCCAAGATGAAAATATGGAGACAGAAGTCCCAGTTGGACAGGCTGTTGCCAACTTGAAACAAGAAATGGCAACAGAAGCTCCAGTAGAGCAGACTGCTGTCAGAGTCAATCAGCACGATACCAAACTTCTAACACAAGAGTGGAGAGTGTTGAATGCCACTTCAATCGATAAGACAGGAAGGACAGTTGTTTTAGCCCTTGGTGAAAGAGACTTTGAAGAGCTAGAAAAGAGAAGCCTTAAGGCTAAATTCGGACTTGGGCAGATCAAGTTTCAAGTCATCAGGGGAAAAACGAAACCCAATGTTGATAAAGATGGAGCTGAAGGTCCTTCAGGCCAATCTTCAGCATAAAAAAGCAGCTGTGGCCAATTTCGCCAGGAAGTTCAAGTCCGAGGCTATTGACGTGGCCCTTATTCAAGAGCCACTGTTAGTCAAGGGCAGAGTAGCAGGACTGGCGTAATCTGGAGGTAAGCTGATGTACAATACAACATTGGAAATACCCAGAACATGTCTTCTTGTGAACAGGAAATTAAAATGTCTAATGTTGCAGGAACACTGTTCACGGGACTTAACCGTGGCCAAGATTAAACTTGGAAATTGGGAGGGACCCAGAGAAATAACCATAAGCTCTGCATACCTCCCATATGACTCAACTAATATTCTGCCATCAGAAGAAGTTGAGAACCTAATTTGCAACGCAAAGGGGAAAGGTGAACACCTAGTCCTTGGAGCAGATGCAGATTCACACCACACCACACGGCATGGGGCAGCACGAACTGCAATGCAAGAGGTGAGTCTTTACTAGAGTGTATTACTGGAAATGAGTTGACAATACTAAACCTAGGAAACAAGCCTACATTTATAAATAAAAATTGTAGGGAGGTAATAGACATCACACTAAGCACTACACATATTGCAAAATTTATTAAAGACTGGAACGTGCTGGAGGAACCATCATTGGCAGACCACCAGCACATCCACTTTACAATAGATTCGAGACTATGTTGGATTGTGATGTACCCAAAAAGAACTAACTGGGAAGATACAGAGAAGTTGTAGGGAAGGCTGTACAAAAAAATTCCAAGTAACATGAGAGGACAGAAAGAATTGGATGGGGCAGTGGAACTATTAGAAGAGGCCATTATAGACTCATTCCATGAAAACTGTCCTCTCAAAGAAAAGAAAAACACCAAAAAAGTAAGGTGGTGGAACAGCAAACTAGCCAAAATGAAAAAAGAGGTAGTGCTAGGAATAGTGCTAACAGAATAATAAAACATAACCATGTAAAATGGGCAATCGATACGTTTCATCCTATAAAGGCTCCAGGGCCAGATGAGATACTACCGATACTCCTACAGGAAGGACGGGAGATACTCATCAATGCCCTGACGGACCTTTTCAGAGGTAGTCTAGCTTTAGGGTATGTGCCGAAATCATGGTCTGAAGCTAAAGCAGTATTCATGCCTAAGCCTGGAAGGACCGGGCGAGTTGGCCGTGCGCGTAGAGGCGTGCGGCTGTGAGCTTGCATCCAGGAGATAGTAGGTTCGAATCCCACTATCGGCAGCCCTGAAAATGGTTTTCCGTGGTTTCCCATTTTCACACCAGGCAAATGCTGGGGCTGTACCTTAATTAAGGCCACGGCCGCTTCCTTCCAACTCCTAGGCCTTCCCTATCCCATCGTCGCCATAAGACCTATCTGTGTCGGTGCAACGTAAAGCCCCCAGCAAAAAAAAAAAAAAAAAAAAAGCCTGGAAGGGCAAATTATGCCCAAGCCAAAGCATACAGACCATTATATTTAATCTCCTTCATGCTGAAAGCAATGGAGAAAATTCTGGATAAATATATCAGAAGAACGGTGCAACTGAACTCAACATTACATGAAAATCAGTTTGCATGTAGACCTGGCAGATCCACTGAAGTAGCACTCCACCAGTTGGTTTGTAAACTAGAGGAAAGTCTAAAATATAAAGAAATTGCACTGGCGGCATTTCTAGATATAGAAGGAACCTTCAGCAATACAACCTATGACTCTATAATCAAAGCATTGGAAAAGAGCAAGGTGAGTAAAACCATCGTCAAATGGATTAAATCCATGTTAGACGGAAGAAAAATAAAAGCAACCCTGTTTGAAGAATCGCTGATGGTTAGGGCCACCCGAGGCTGTGCTCAGGGAGGAGTTCTTTCTCCTCTGCTGTGGAACCTCGTGGTGAACAGAATCATAGCTATGCTCAACGAACATGCATGTAAAAGTGCTGTTGGGATGACATGTGGCCTAAGACTATCAGTGGTAATGTGGATATAAACAATGATCATTAGATCGTTGATGGCCTATCCTGCAATCATCTGGTGGCAGAAAATAGCCAAGGAAAAGTCAGTAGAAGAATGGATAGCCTACAGAGAATGACATGCATAGCCATAACTGGGGCTATGAGAACTACGCCGACAGAAGCCTTGAATACTTTACTAGACCTCCCATCACTATGCACTTTCATGAAAGGACAGGCTAGAATGAGTTCATATAGATTGGTACAATCAGAGTGCTGGAATGCACAAAGACCCAATCTAGGACACTGTAAAATTAACAGAGTAATAACAGAGGAAGTTCTACACATGCCGTCTGACCATATGATTCCAACGTACAACTTTGAAAAACCGTTTGAGACCCAGATAATAAAAAAAGAAGGCTGGGATATCAACAGATGGAATACTGAAAAAGCAGATATAGTGTGGTGTGGTGGACTGATGGCTCAAAGACTGGGAATAGCACAGGAGGAGGGATCAATGGGGGAAGACCTGAGAGGTCAATCCAGATGAGCCTGGGCAAACACATTACAGTCTTTCAAGGGGAAGTGATACCTATCACAACCTGTCTTGAAGAAAATCTGAAAATGAACTATAGGAATAAGAACATTTTCATTTTTACGGACAGCCAAGCGGCCATTAAGGCACTAGAAGCAGTCCGGATAATATCCAGAATTGTCTGGTATTCCCATTCACTTCTCCTGAAGCTCTCAAAGTACAACATTGTCAAAATAATATGGGTACCAGGGCATGCAGGTATAGAAGGAAATGAAAAGGCAGATAAACTGGCCAGGAAAGGGGCAAAAACATTTTGTAGGCCCAGAACCTGTACCGGTATGCGAGATTTCCTATGGACAAGCCCGACACTACATAGGAAAATGGGTACAAAAGAAACAAATGGAGAACTGGAAAAATACTCCAGGATGCAGGCTTGCAAAGGAACTGATAAAAGGACCAAACAAGAAGCATACTAAAGAGCCGTTGAAATTCAGCAGAGAAAATATAAGATGGGTAGTAGGACTGTTGTTTCTATCATAGTGTAAGAAACATGTTATGGGTCAAAGATGTGCCAACGGAAGCAAAGGATACTATGTACAAGATGTATTATGTACCCATAACAACTTACAGAGCAGAAACTTGGACAGTGACAAAGAAGGATGAGAGTCGAATACAGGCAGCTGAAATGAAGTTCTTGAGGAGTATGATACAGAAGAGTAGAAGAGACAAAATAAGGAATGAGAAAATCCGGGAAGAAATTGGAGTGGAAAAAATGAATGATAGAATAGAGAAGAGCCGACTAAGATGGTTTGGGCACATAAAGCGAATGAGCGACGAAAGAATGCCAAAAAAGGTGATGGAAATGCAAATCCAAGGAAGGAGAGGCCGTGGACGACCACGATTGAGATGGAAGGATACCATCCAATGCAGCATTATAGAAATAAACCTGGACTGGGACACAGTGTTGGAGGAGGAGTGGTGGAAAGACCGAAGAAAGTGGAGAGGAACCATATTTGCCCCTATCCGGCTACAGCTGGATAAAGGGAAATGATGATGATGATGATGATGACGACGACGATGATGATGATGATGATGATGATGATGATGATGATGATGAGTAGGACTGTTGACAGAACACTACCATCTAAAAAAACATGTACATATAATTGGAGTAATAAGAGACAATATATGTAGGAAATGCAATGAAGCAGAGGAATCAGATCAACACACACTTTTCAAATGTGAGGTGCTGGGTAGAATCAGACTCTAAACTCTAGGGCTACCAGGTGAAGAGAAGCATACTAAAGAACTGTTGAAACTCAGCAGAGAAAATATAAGATGGGTAGTAGGACTGTTGACAGGACACTGCCATCTAAAAAAACACCTACACAGAATTGGAGTAATAAGAGACAATATATGTAGGAAATGCAATGAAGCTGAGGAATCAGCTCAACACACACTTTTCGAATGTGAGGAGCTGGGTAGAATCAGACTCTCCACTCTGGGACTACCAGGTGAAGAGAGAGAGAGAGAGAGAGAATCCAAGAATACCCAATAAGAACAACCTCCTGCTTTGTGAAGGGAGCAGGTATATCTAGTTGGGAATGAAGGAAAAACCTGGTAGCAAAAGATCTTAGAGGTTGGCGCTAATTAGGAACTAATATTTAGAGGCCCAATGAAGAAAAGGAGAAGAAGAAGAATAGTAATATCATTGTTTATTTCAGTTAATCTGGACTTCCCTTAATCCGGTCAGCTTATCCCCCGCAATTAGTCTGGATTGACAAGTTTCTACTGTATAATTATCTAAGGGTCTACCGGTATTTTTTAAGGTTTTCCACTAGCCCCGTTGGAAGTTCTGGTCTGCAGCTTCATATCTGACGCAGACTAATATGGCCGTCTGACGAGAAGTCATGTGGATGTGGAGTAAGAAGTGTGAGGTGTAAGCATGGCTCCCGGACATGTGTCTTTCTCAAGTCTCAAGGCCTGACTATAAACATCTGTTCCGTCTGCGGTGACTCTTGCGAACTGAGGTGCTTCTGTGAAGTTTTAAAGTGGTAGTGCAATTGTGCTTTACTCACACATTTAATGTATGTACTGCATAATTAACAGCATAATAATGAGCAAGCATAGGTTTCTTCAGTCATGACTAGGGCCTGGTTTCATATGCACTAAATCCTCCAAAAATATGCATACACAACTGATGAGCCCAATTTAGCACACTGGGGCAAAACGCTGGCAACCAGGAATGAGTTAGCTGGAAAATTTATAATGTCCAATAACGGACCATTTTTATTGGTGTTATAAATTTACTCATTTGGGACAAATATTTCAGGTTCCCTTTGGGAATCAGCATCTATATCACCTGATGGCCAGACAGGCATCAATTTTTTGTAATGAGAAAAATTCTCTCACAGTGGCTCCAAATAGCCTATGCAGTGGATTGTATATACTGTATATATGTAATTATACATCATTGTATATATCACCACTGGAAGAATGTACCAGTTGAAAATCGTAATTTGTAAATTAAACGTTGTAAAATGATGATATAATTGTAAAAGACCCAAATTAGTAATAAAGCACACAGCCAGAGAAAAATTTCCCCCACCTCCTTCTCCATGACAAATCACTCTAGTCCATCCTCCTACTCCATTAAACTCACAACCCCGCCGAATCTCCTGGCCATAGAGAAGGCGTTACCTTCACGGCCTTCACGGTATGCACTAGCCATGCATCTTGGTGGGTGTGCTATTTACCAACTGATGAGCTCAACTTAGCACACTGGGGCAAAACGCTGGCAACCAGGAATGAGTTAGCTGGAAAATTTATAATGTCCGATAACGGACCATTTATATTGGTATTATACCTACAAGCTTGATTTCTCGTCAAACGCATATAATATAATCAAGTACATATACATTTCAAATATTCTGTTAATGATGGAATTACCTCCTAAGGAGGTTTTTTGTTGTATTCTTGTCCATTTCAGCTTCTAAAAATTATTTATGCATTATTTTATTTTTAAAATTCATTCATTGAATATAAAGTTTATGTTTATTTTTGTGTACGTTTAATTTGTTAAGAGAGGTTGGTTGCTAAGTTGTACTTCTTAAAATAACCATCACCATCACCACCACCTAACAACCACTAGTTTATCTTAATACTCTGGTATTAAGATGAATCTGTTGTTAGAATCTTGATTTGCTAAGATTAAGATGCAGACCCATCGTTTGTAGTTGTCTATACTGTTACCATAAATGAAAGATTAATTTTATTATTACTTTTCCCACACAGGAAACGACTGTACAAAAGTCTCTTTGAATATGATACTCCACTTTTTACTTTTGGACCCTGCCGGTATGAGTTCGTCCCACCAGAAGAATGCCAGGATACCAACCCTTGGAGGGAAAGTTTTCGTCAGTTGTACCATGGTGCCCACGTACGTCCAGGATATGAAGACAGGGTTGCAGCCGGGCGCAGCGTTCTGTACTTTGATACCATCCTCACAGCTGTGTTGTCTTATGAGATCAAGGCAAGAGCTGTTAAGTTCGCTCAGATCCCTGTGTTTATACATGCTGGTGTGCACATGATCACTTCTTTACCTCTGAGTGGAGAAACAGCCCTAATTGGTGCTGGCCCAGGGAATGTGGCTGAGACTGTTTCATTGGAATGTGCCACCTCATCCAGTATCATGTTTGTCGAGAGCAACAAGCATGCCTACATGGGTCACCTGAGTATCAATTTCTCTCCTGCAAATGAGACTGCCAGGCTGTTAGGGAGATACCTGTTCAAGTTGGACAGCACTTGTGAACCTCTACTGGATCACCTTATCATTGTTAATTGCACAGCTGGTAAGTTTTAAGTTTATATTTGCTCCAGAAAATACAGGGGAACTTGACTTTGGTGTCCATGTGTGGTTGTACTATTTTCTCTTTTATCATGTAAGGATGTAAGAAATTTTAATCTTCTTTTTCTTCAGTGTTTGTCCCTCCTGCTGGCAGGGTCTGCTACCTAGATTCGTTGTCTCCATTTAGTTCTGTCCAGGACAAAGTCAGGCTGGAGATTGATGTTCTTCAGTTCTTTGTGAAGGGTATCGACCCATCGCTGTTTTGGTATCCTACCGGCGACTTCTAACATGTAACCTGTCTTCGCGATGTCGGCGCCTGTCCTTAGTACATGTCCAAACCATCGTAAATAACTCGCACGTATTTTTTCTTGAATCAGTACATCAAATCTCTCCCTGATGGATTCATTGGAGATGCAATCCAGATACGTGACGCCAGCTGTCCACCGCAGCATCTTAGTCTCCATGATGCCCAGTCGACACTCTTTCTCAGTCATAGTCGGCCAATATTCACAACCATACAGTGCAACAGGTCGGATGATAGTACAGTAGATATTTGATTTGAGATAATCTTTCATCCTCTGGTCACAAGTGACGATGGTTGCTGTTCTCCATTTCATCCAGCCACCCGAGTATTGGTGGGAAAACCATACCAATTTGAGGTAGGAGGAAATGCCTGCTCCCAACCCTGAACACCTAGGGAGATTCTGGCAGCAGCTCTAAAATGCTTGGCGACAGGCTATACGACAAGCCGGCCGTAAAAACTCTCAATGACAATCTCATGGAAGGATGCAAGAAATTTAATTTATTATTATTATTATTATTATTATTATTATTATTATTATTATTATTATTATTATTATTATTATTATTATTATTATTATTATTATTATTATTATTCACACTGTGCATAAGGGAAGCCTTGTATTAATTGCCAGTACAAAATTTTACAAGTACTTACATACGGTGCCTGTAACTTAACACATTAGTTATAATAGCATGATGACTAATGCACTCTGCATAAGTGTTAGTCCTTGATAAACTTTCTAATCGAAGAGATCCTTGTGAAACACTTCTGAATATGGTATCTTTCACATACTTGGTCACATAGCCTATACACAAAGTTTATGTTTGGTTCATGAAATACTTCGTTCCTGCACTTATTGAAAGGAAAGCCATGAACAGCCAATCTTGTGACTATATGTCTCAGTTGGTAGCCCATTTCCATCCATTTCCAATGTTCACAGCCTCTGTCGAGTAGAAGTCGTCCCAAACATCCCTGTTTTTTTTCTCTTAGCTTATGCATTAGTTTATTGTATGCTGCACCTCCTGGTAAAGTAAGATTGTATCTCAGGTCCTCAGTCATGAAAGTTTCCCTCGCAAGCTCATAAAAAGGTCAAGCTCTTGTCATCTGTGATACACTCAGGACTCGCTTTAAATATCTAGATTTTATCTTTTCCACATCTTCTAATTGCTTCACACTCAGAAATTCTCAGATTTTAGAATGCAGCATCCTTATTTTCAACTGAGTGATAGTGAATCATTTACACTCCTTGTAGACGTTGCCAGTGCTCAACTTAATAAATTAACTGACTGGAATGTGTGGAAGAGAGTAAATCATAAGTAGTTATCAACCGTGATTAATCAATATCTAGTGGAATGAGAACACAGGGTTATACTAAATAAATTTAATAAATAGAAGGTAAAATTTAAACAAATTAAAACCCTAAGATTACACTTTGTAAATGAATAATTTCTCAATAAAAACTTTTTTTCTATCGAATTAATTCTTCTTCTGATTGAGTGAGGTGACTGTGAGGTTTTAGGGCATGCATCTGTACATTTGCATTCGGGAGATTGTGAGTTCGAACTCCACTGTTGGCAGCCCTGAAGATGGTTTTGCATGGTTTCCCATTTTCACACTAAGCATATTGTTGGGGTTCTACCTTAATTAAGGCCACAGCTGCTTCCTACCCACTCCTAGCCCTTACCTATCCCATCTTCACCATAAGACCTCTACCTGTTTTGGTGTGACATAAACCAGATTGTAATTCTTCTTCTTCCTAGTGTTATTACCGCTCTGTGGCGGGGTCCACTTGCTGGCACATCCGTCTCCATTTGGCCCGATTCAAGGCATCCTCATGGGTGATGCCCACATACGAGGTGTGTTCAAAAAAAGACCGAACTGTGGCTAGAAAAACTTTATTATGTAGCTTACATCATTTCACAGACTGTCCCCTTCAAAATAGTCCCCTGCACTATCAACAGCATGTTGCCAACGTTTCTTCCACTTTTGGAATGCTTCCTGGAATGCACTTTCTTTGATGGCGCGAAGTTGCCTCGTCGCATTCTCCTTGATCTCTTCAAGTCTTGGAAACGATGTCCTTTCAAGGTGGTTTTCAATTTGGGGAATAAGAAAAAGTCTGCTGGAGCCAAGTCGGGAGAATAGGGCAGATGGGGCACAACAGGAATTTGGTGTTTTGCCAGATAACTGCGGACCGAGAGAGAGGCATGTGCTGGCGCATTGTCATGGTGCAACATCCAGGATTTGTTTTCCCACAGTTCAGGCCTCTTCCTGCGCACAGCATCTCTCAAATGCGATAAAACATTCTGGTACAGTTCTTTGTTCACTGTCTGGCCTCGGGGTACAAACTCGTGATGGACAATGCCTTTCCAATCAAAAAACACAATCAGCATCACCTTGATGTTTGAACGACTCATTCGTGCTTTTTTTGGTCGAGGAGAACCTTTCCCCACCCACTGTGATGATTGCCTTTTGGTTTCGACATACTAGCTTCAACATTTCAAATGTTTCCACAAACATTTTCCCAACTTTGAAGCGGAACTTCACGCACACGCGTTGTTCCTCAAGCTGTTTCATTATAGAATTCGACGAACATGTGACACACCCAATCACTTCAGGGGCTCTAACTCAACTGATAATGCAGGCAATGGAATGCGGAAAGCAACGGTCTGTTGTCAGAAGTTGCCGCTAGGCGCCGCCACAGTCACAACTCAATAAAAACTTTTTTCTATCGAATTAATTCTTCTTCTGATTGAGTGAGGTGACTGTGAGGTTTTAGGGCATGCATCTGTACATTTGCATTCGGGAGATTGTGAGTTCAAACTCCACTGTTGGCAGCCCTGAAGATGGTTTTGCATGGTTTCCCATTTTCACACTAAGCATATTGCGGTTTGCGCGCAATTTACAAAGTTCGGTCTTTTTTTGAATACACTTCGTACTCCATGTCTTCCCTGATGCGATCCATCCACCCCTTCTTGGGTCTACTACACGGTCTCCGTCCACCAAGGTCAAGGCGTATGGCTGTCATTGACACTGAGTCGTCATTGCTGCGTAGCACATGTCCATACCACCTAAGCCTGGCTTCCCGCAGTTCCACCCCAATTGTAGCAGCTCCCATCCTTCATCGAACGTCATTGTTCGTGGCACGATCAAATCACAAATTGGGTTAGTCCAAGACAACACCAGAGCATTTCCATCACCTGCATAACCTGCTCATACTTTGCTTTCGCTGGCCAACATTGTGACCCATACAGGGCAACTTGGTGCACTACAGTTCTGCAGACCTTTGACTTAAGACATAGAGGTATCCGTCAATCACACAGGATCCCAGTCACTTAGTGCTACTTCAACCAAGTGGTGTTTACATGTACACGAGCATCCAGAACACTGTCACCGTCACTGCATATAAGGCAGCCGAGATTCCTGAAATGTTCCATTTTCTTCAAATCTTCTCCACCAATGCTGATGATTCCATAGGTTTGACATCCACGTTCTATATATGCTGTCTTCTTGGTATTCAGGCGAAGTCCGAATTGGTTGAGCTGATCATTCCATTGCCGTGTTTGACCTTCAAGGTTCTCACGTTGTGTGTTTGCCAAGAAGACGTCGTTGGCATAGAGGAGTGTCCATGGATGAGGTGACTGGACGAAGGATGGGAATTGCGCCAGTTGGGGTGGAACTGCGGGAAGCGAGGCTCAGGTGGTATGGACACGTGCTACGCAACAATAACGACTCAGTGGCAATGACAGCCATACGCCTTGACCTTGGTGGACAGAGACCATGTAGTAGGCCCAAGAAGGGGTGAATGGATTGCATCAGGGAAGACATGGAGTATATGGGCATCACCCATGAGGATGCCTTGAATCGGGCCAAATGGAGACAGATGTGCCAGCAAGTGGACGCCGCCACAGTGCGGGAATATTAATAGGATAGCAATCCTTCCAAGATGGTCTCAACACATTTAGTGAGATCAAGATGACACTTCAATAAATTATGCAAATAATTTTCCACTATAATAATCAGCGCAAAGAATCAATAGGAAGATAACTCATTTTAGAATTAATTATTTCTGTATAAGTAAAATAATAATTTTATCTGTACACTTCACATTTCTGCTTCATATTATGGTTTTTCCCAGATATTTTTTTTTTGCTAGGGGCTTTACGTCGCACGAACACAGATAGGTCTTATGGCGACGATGGAATAGGATAGGCCTAGTAGTTGGAAGGAAGCAGCCGTGGCCTTAATTAAGGTACAGCCCTAGCATTTGCCTGGTGTGAAAATGGGAAACCACGGAAAAACATCTTCAGGGCTGCCGATAGTGGGATTCGAACCTACTATCTCCTGGATGCAAGCTCACAGCCTTGCGCCTCTACGCGCATGGCCAACTCGCCCGGTTTTTCCCAGATTAGATACACAAAAGTCCTAAAGTAGTTTCTGTTCAATCTTTCCCATCTCTTTGTTTGTCTGTTTGTTTGTTTGTTTGTTTGTTTGTTTGTTTGTTTGTTTGTTTGTTTGTTTGTTTGTTTGTTTGTTTGTTTGTTTGTTTGTTTGTTTGTTTGTTTGTTTGTTTGTTTGTTTGTGACATGTTGGGGAAAAGGGTTTAAGAAAATTTCTCAAAACTCAGTTTTTAAGTTTGGGGATTACGAGGGTGTGCATTAGACTATATATTATTTGATTAGTGTACAGTGGCATAGCAATATTAAGGGGATCAAAACAGAAAATGTCAAAACTGTACATGATAAAATGCTACCGTTATTCCTAGATATCTGAAAGAAGGCACTATTTCTAAGGTGGATTTCTCACAAGTAAAACTGTCTTGTTTGCAGATTTTTCCCTTCTTGTCTGAGCTTTGTAACCTTCATTTCTTCGACTTATTAATCTTCTAGGATTTCTTGTTTGCCCATTTGAAAGTTTTTTGTAAATCTACCGGGCACCTGGAGTGCATGAAAAGCTTGATATTTTCATTGTACGATATCCTCTGTCATTAGGTTAAATAATGGAGGACTAGTGGGGGTCCCCCTGGAGGAATTACCAATTTGCTTTATGTTGCACCGACTAGTGGGGTTTTATGGCGACGATGGGATAGGAAAGGGCTAGGAGTGGGAAGGAAGCGGTTGTGGCCTTAATTAAGGTACAGTCCCAGCATTTGCCTGGTGTAAAAATGGGACACCATAGAAAACCTTGTAAAGGGCTACCGACAGTGGGGTTTGAACCCACTATCTCCCGAATGCAAGCTGCGCGCTCCTAACCTTACAGCTAACTTGCTCGGTCCCCCTGGAGAATTCCTCTTGTTTATTTGACCGGTAGTGTTACTGACGTACCATCATTCAGTTTCTTTTGACATCAGTTAGATGTAATCATAGTCATGATTACTAGTATGCTGCACCAAGAACCTTACTCCCTAAGCTATAATTTTGCTGAATAAAAATGAGGGCGAAGAGCAAGGAGATGTATATACTTTAAATATAGATTCACTTCCTTTTTATTTCAGAAGAGAACAGTACACTGATGCTCTTGTGTGATACTGTCGAGTTGACTTCTGCTTGGCCAATAGTCAAACACTGTGTAGTCCGAAACTTTGAGAACATGGGCCATACTCTCATAGACTCTTCATTGAACGAGGATGAAAGATATCAACTGACAACTTTCGGGTTCAAGCCAGACCTCCCTTCTATAGCTCATATGGTCCGCTCATGTGGGAACACTGAAGATCTAATGCTGTCGGTAAGTGTCATTCGTAATTCTTAGCATTAGCTCATTAGCAAACCTTGGATATTCAAATTTATTCTGTTGCTATCTTGTTACTCTTTAAATATCACTTTTCTTTTACATTTTGTGTATGAACGTATAACATACTTAATTTTACCGAACCTGAAAAGATCTAATTCATGGTTTAGGACCTAAAGAGATATATTTTGCTTGTTAGAACCTCAAAAAGACCTAATTTGTTCTATTTAACCTATACATCTGTGTATTATTTACTGAGGAGTGGATACAATGATTAACTCAGTGGCTTCGATCCTCACTTCCGTCTTAAACCCCCGGCCAAAACCAAAATGACCAGCGGTTTGGGTCACGTAGCTATCAGCTTGCAGTCATGCCCAAGATCTTTGGCAATACGTCTTGAAGGGACATATCATTACAGGCTATGAATCTCATGTTAAATCCTTGTTGACGGTTAGACTTCTTACAAAATTATACAAAACTACTTTAATCCTCCTAGTAAATACTATATATATTATGTCCAATTAAGGTGAAACTTCACAGATAAAATGAATTCATTTTACATGTCTTACTGAGGATGACCCAATGCCGGGTCGAAACATGTCTATTTATATGTGAAGTTTCGTCTTAATTGGATGTAAAATATATAATATTGACCAGGAGGATTAAAATAGTTTTGTATATTGACAAATAACTAGTCCATTATTGAAATATTTTGGATCTAAAGATCACCTGTTCCACAAGTTCCCTTCAGTCAAACACATTTGTCACCATCTTAAACACATTCATTATGTGAACATCTGTTGAAGGCTAAGTCATAGGTCATACTTTATTTTATCTCCAGACGCAAATACAGTGGTTCGTAGACCCAGTTTTTAAACATTTTTAAGTGTATATGTGTATGTGTGTTTTTAACATAGGACTGTTTAATCTTAGATTATTTGTTTATTGCAAAAATAGTTATGCTAAACTTGACATAAACTTAACACATGGACTTTAAAGTCAACAAATTCTAATAGTTAATACTGAGTAGAGCACATTTTTATTTTGTAAATTTATAATATAGTCCATAGTTTTTAAAGTGTTCATTTTAAGCATACAGGTTATATTCCTACTGCTGTATATAAATTGTCAATTTTATATAATGGCTGAGGATGACTCCTAAAGGGTCAGGTCCCATGATGTGTGTAAATATAACTTACATCAAATATTAATTTGTATTGAATCGGTGGACTTCCTTTAATTCTTATAATTATTGTGAATATTTGTCAATATGGTTCATAATGAAATTCATATCTTACAAAGAAATCAGATTGGCGAGAGAATCCTGAATTTTGTGGAGGCCAATGATTTGTGTATTACCAATATATTTTTCAAGTAGTGACCTTCTCATCTGTGAACCTGCTACACTGAACAAGCCACATAGATTTTATTCTTGTCTGATGCCATGATCAGCCCTGTATTTCACTGAGAATACTACCATCTTGTAGTTAGATGTTGGATCACCAACCACCCACTGCTTAAAACTGTGGATCGGCAACAGATCTGTGTGACTGTCTAATAGTTCACAATTACTGTCATGACAATATGGTTCATTGTCAAGAAGTAAAATAAATAAATAGGATGAAGCCTAGGGAATCGCCTACAGGCAGTGTGTATCGGCAGGACCCAGTTGACTCGAGTAGTGGGTGAGGGTTACTGGCATTACTTGAGCGGTGCTGGTTGAACACAAGAGTTCAGGACACACAGTTTGCCTCCCTCAATGTAGACACCATGACAGAAAAAGCATGCAAACTAGCTGAAGCATTGTACAAGATACCAGGTGGAATGGTGCAAAAACATTTGACATTGGGGAAGACTAGAAGATCATATATAATGGCAGCCCCAGAACAGAACAGAACAGGAAAAACACAGAGGCACTCAGTACAGTGCAACACTTAGCGTATGAGAGCCAGCAGCACTGGCTATTTAGGCTTTGGTGTTACCAAGCTGTGCATAGTGATAGACAAAGCACGGAGGTAGAGCTCTTCTGTGCTAGCTTAACGGAAAAGTCTCCCATAAGGGCTAGGCGAGAACTGACTTGCGGTCGCTATTTGGTAACATAGAGCAGTCTTAAATTTAATTGGCTGGTGGCGAGACACTCTCTTGTACAGATTAGAAAGCTATTGGTCTTGCATAACTATGGACAGAAGGGCAGAAGGGAGTTATTCGAAGTTTGCATTTCCTGTGGGGTTTCACTTGGAATTGGCAATCTCTCAAACAGGAAATGTCAAATTTCTCCATTAATATTGGCGTATGGAAAAACTATACATATGGTAATCAAAGTTGTGCAAAATATAGTTTCTGTTCTTTTATGTTTGATACTTCTTTACTGGATAATCTATATATTAAAAGAGTTTACTAAAAACAGCTTTTTCTGCATCGGTGCAACTAGCAGTAAAAACAGCTTTGGCAAATCCGTCCATCCATTCTACTGGACTGATTTGCTTCATTTTTTGTATTATCTCTGGAATTACCTGCCAGTGAATCATGTCTCTAATTTCAGCCGACTTTGAGTAATCATAAAATCAAATCATTAAATAATCACTCAATAATTGCAGGCGAAAGCTTACCCTAAGCAGGTTGCTAAGCAACTAACACTTTATTTAAAAAATCTTCTGGGCTATTCTGCCGTGGTCCACTCCTCTCATTCCTTCCAGATGTTTTAGGGATTGCTTATATCACTCTATGTACAGTCATCAGTAAAAGAAACACTATTTTGGATGAGTTCTTAAAACTGGGTTCAAAATCAGCAAAGCGCAGTCGTCAGCAAGAAGGAAGGTACGTAGATTTGGAGAAAGCACTTTTCAAATGGTCCAGCAAAAGCGGGCTGCAGCTCTACCAATTAGTGGCGACATGCTGAAGGCAAAGGCGATAGATTTAACTAAAATGATGAGTATCATTGCTGATTTCAAGGCTTCATCAGGATGGTTGCAAGGATTTAAGGATCGTCGTGGAATCACAGGGAGAACAATTTGCGGTGACTGAAAAGCTGTGGACGACGACATGGTGCAACACTGGAAAGAAGAGGTTCTACCGGATATCGTAACCGATTATCAGCCTCGAAACATCTACAACTGTGATGAAACCGACCTATTCTATAATATCCTTCCTAATAATACATTAGCTGAAAAAGGTGACTCATGCCATGGATGGAAGAAAGTAAAATTTGTGTAAAAGTACTTCTCGCCACCAATGCAGATGGATCTGACAAACTTCCTCCACTTGAGATAGGAAAATTGAGGTGTTTTAAGGGTGCAAAAACAAAACCTGCAGAATATGAATCCAACAGAAATTCTTGGGTGACTATGCTTCTAATGGAACAGTGGTTGAAAAACTGGACATTAAAATGAAAAAGAAACAGAAGATCCTTCTTCTTATGGATCAATGTGCAGCACATCCACCTCAGATCGTTCTGGAGAATGTCCGAGTGGAATTTTTCCCTCCTAACTGTACCAGTGTTCTACAACCGCTTGATTTGGGCATCATTGTAAATTTCATAGTGCGTTATAGAAAAATGCTGGTTCAACATTTAATAACATTGAGTGATGCAGGAAATGAACTTCTCTACATTAATTTGCTACAAGCCATGGACATTATTTCGGCTGCCTGGAAGCAGGTGTCATCCTCCACAATCAGCAACTGTTTCCGCAAAGCTGGTGTCTTACTAGAAGACGCTGCCTCGAATGATGATTATGGGGACGACATTTTGTCTGGCAATGAGCTAACGTTACCGGAGGATGCAGAATTCGATACTTTTGTGCGTTTCGATGATAATCTGGCTGTATGTGGAGAAGTACCGGATGAAGAGAGTATTGCTGATGTATGCCAACAACGTGGTGGTGATGGACCAGCTACAAGTGATAGTGACAGTGATGGAGATGGAGGTAACGACTTGAATCTTGAAACACCTGAACTGAGTGAAGTGTTAAGTGCAATCGATGTGTGTAGGCGTTACATCAGTGCAAAAAGTTGTAGTGAAAATGCTTTGAATTCACTACTAAGTTACTCTTAATGCAAGAAAAGTGAAACAAGCCAAACTCTGATTTCTTTAGGGCTGGACCAAGTTCAAGATAACATTTTCTGTCTTAATGTATTTATCATTTGCAGGGATTTACACATGTAGGTCTATTCTATTGGTTTTTCAGTAAATATGCGATGTATTCTGTAAGTCTGATTTTTAAGTACTTCTGAATTACAAGTAGTTTTTTCTCTTCCCCTTGATATACGTATAAGTCAGGTTCTACTGTATTCCCTGCTAGATTCTCTAACCTTTCCCAGCTTCCGAATATATTCAACAGATGGCAGAACGTTCCTAATAACTGACATGCTGCTACAAGGAAAAGGTGTATGTACAAACAGACCCCATCATGACATACACCTTAGATATTGTCTGGGGACACCTGCTGAAGGATAAAGGGTGAAGGCCATGTATCTTTAAAAAGTTCTCTGCCTGGCAAAAGCGCTCCTTCGAGACTAACCTATGCACTCACAAGACAACCATTCTATATAGAAGAACTGGGATTAAAAATACCATTTGCCTTCTGTGAGGGAATATATGGATAGATTTTTACCAAACAGACTACATGATGATGTCAGAATGGGTGAATTTTGACAGAACTGCGGCATACCATAACAAGCTTCTTATTAAATGTTCAAGAAAACCATTGAAAAGGGCATGCAAAACAATATGACTACGACAGGAATGTCAAGACGAGTTATCTGACCTATCTATAATGAATGCTGCGGAGCAGCACAGGTCCTCTAATTCATGATTATTACATTTTTCATAAACGTCCAGATCTCCAAAAATATTAACATATATAACGAAAATGATAAACTCCTATTTCCTATCTTTTACATGGTATCTAAATCACATATAGATTATAATGGAGATATTAATTCATTTAGATATTTCTGCTAATGCATCAAAATGAGCATCACTGACATGGAAATATTCCTCAGTCGTCATCTATTTTTTAGTAAAAAATTAGTTTTCCAGTAGAGAACCATAATGTGTTACACCATTTGAAAATACCAGTTAATCAAAATTGCTTGGCCAATGCCAGCGACTTGGTTTTAATGGCAGATGATGTCAAAAGCCTGCAGTCTAATACAAGTATCTTGGAACATGAAAAGAGGTGCAATGAGTACGATATGAAAATTAGCCTTTCCAAGACTAAATTGATGTCATTGGGTAAGAAATATTAAGAGAATTGAATGTCAGGTTGGGAATTCAAAACTGGAACAGGTAGATAATTTTGAACAGTATTCTGTAAGAAGGAAGTCGGCTCTTTGACAAAACTATCTTTTCACTGGTCTGTTTCCAGATCAACTTTGCTTTATGGGAGTGAAAGCTGGGTGGACTCTGGATAGCTTATTCATAAGTTAAAAGTAACAGGTATAAAAGCGAGGATGATTGCTAGTACAAACAGGTGGAAACAGTAGCAGGAGGCTACTCGGAATGAAGAGATAAAGGCTAAGTTAGGAATGAACTCAATGGGTGAAGCTCTGTGCATAAAACGGCTTCGGTGGTGGGGTCATCTGAGGCAAATGGAGGAGGATAGGTTACCTAAAAGAATAATGTACTCTGTTATGGAGGATAAGAGAAGTAGAGGGAGACTAAGAGTACGATGGCTAGACTCAGTTTCCTGTGACTCTAAGATAATAGGTGTAGAATGAAACGAGGCCACAGAGATAGTTACAAATAGAGGATTGTGATGGCAGTTAGTAAATTCACAGAGGCTTGCAGACTGAATGCTGAAAGGCATAACAGTCTGTAATGAAGAGGTATATTTGTATGTTTAACAATTTGCATTACATTGCACCGACACAGATAGGTCTTATGGCGACGATGGAATAGGAAAGGGTAGGAGTGGAAAGGAAGCGACTGTGGCCTTAATTAAGATACAGCCCTAGAATTTGCCTGGTGTGAAGGTGGAAAACCATGGAAAACCATTTTGAGGGCTGCCAACAGTGGGGAACAAGTGCTTTTATGCCAACAGAGTGGTATTTAATTATCTCCTGCTGACGTGGGAGTTGTTCAATAACCACTCATTGATGGTTTGTACAGCTACTGTTTCATAAATTCTCATTCTTTCACAGGTCATCAGATGTCCCTGGGTAAAATGCAACCTTCGATTCAAGAACAGTCTGAATCCCTGTTCAGAAATTCCTCGCTACTTGCTTCAGATGCAGAGAGCAGAAAGCACTTCGTGAGGGCAGTTTCTCATCACGACTTTTCCTTTTGCGAACCCCCTTGCCTGCAAGTTTTCCTACAGGTATCGTAAACAGCTGACGGTCGTGATCACACTTATCATCCTCATCGTCCCTCTCACCTTGTTCTGCCTCATGCATGTAACAAAGTAAAGTGCTGCTCACTCACTCTGATGAATTACAGTATGTCTACAGAGTGGAAGAGGAGTGACCCTCAAAGACATTTCTTTTTTTATATAAATGCCAATAGAATCTGCTCCATGATTAATTATGCACTTTATAGCTGAAAACAAGTTTTTTAAAATTCTTTTAAAAATCCTCTTACAAGTTATTAATTCTAGTTCAGAGTGAACCTTTTTGGGTGAAAATAGGTTTTTGGAAAAGGAGATCAGAATATTTCTTCCTATTAGATGCCATATTGAAGCAGTAGATGAGAATGTGATAACAGTTTGAATCTCTCGTCTCAAAAGTAGAATTTATTAGGAAATGAAAGATAAAACCTAGTGTATTTAACTCTTTTAGGACCGCGCATGTTTACGAAAACTGATTCTGAAGATACCAGCTGTTAAACAGGTGGTATAATGAAAAAGATCTATGTGCATTTTAAATTCTCCTGTCATCAATCCGTACCATAGGTTGGAATTAAGATATTAATATTATCTTTATCAGAGAAAAGTATCCTTTTTCTGCTGGGAAAAAAAAAAAAAAAAAAGAGGTAGTCTGAATAAGAAGACTATTTCAAATCACATGTTAGGTTTATTCCATTAGTGATGTATCACCACCTGCTCTGTTTAGCTTGTGCAGCCATTGATGATATAACATCAGTTGATATTTTGCACAAAGGTGAAAATTGATCATATGTCATCAATTGGTCCTATAAGAGTTAATACTTCTGAATAATCTGATGTTGAGGGTCACTTCAAAGTTGAATAGTTAAGAAAGACTAGTCTGTAGTCACATATCCTCCACTCTGTATTTCATACTTATTACATGAAATGCTGATGAAGTATATTCTTATGAAATATGTTGTACATAGTATAAACTTTCTCAGAGCTAGACTCATAATAATATGATTCTACAGCAGAAAGATGTATACCCGGTACAAGAAGATATTATGGATAAGTTTGTTATGGATATTAAACAGGGTTTATCTACTACAGGGCAATTCTTATGCTGGCCGCTGAGTTTCATGCACACTGGTTGTCAGAGCTGGTCTCTCTGTTGTCAATATATGAGTCAAATTATCTGCCAACTATTTGTAAGAATAGACTGTGGAACACTACAAAACATTCCTTCCGACCAACAATCCGTGCATGCAAAACTCAGAAGATGAAATGAGATTTGCCTTGTTCATCATTGACGTTTCACTGCAGGTTTGTGGTCATTGATACTGCATGCACATATGAATTGATTTATTCACTAGTGTCTATTTAACCTAGAGTAAATATGTTCCTTGTAGTGTGTATCGCAGATCTCATACTGAAATGTTTTCACTCATCTCTCATATTATTTCAGGAAGTAAGAACGATATAGGGCATAATTTTAGGAATAGATTTCTCATATGTAGGGAAGAAAAATGGGTCATATCAACAAGTGCCTGGAAATGCTTAATATCGATTTAACAGGCTGCCTGTAATGATCTAGGTGTCTAATATGTGTTCATTTAGAGGCTCGAATTAAGAAGGACAAGCCCACATACATGGAATTTGTAGATTAGGAAAAGGCGTTCACTAATGATGATTGGACCAAGCTATTTGAGATTCTGAAGGTGATTGAGATCAGATACCAACAACAAAGAATTATCTACAACTTATACAAAAGTCATTCTGCAGTGATAAGAATTGAAGGCTTTGAAAAAGAAGCAGCAACCCAGAAAGGAATGAGTCAAGGCTGCAGTTTGTTCCCCCCCCCCCCCTCTCCTTTTCATTGTTTGTATAGAACAGGCAGTAAAGGAAATCAAGGAGGAATTTGGAAAGGGAATCACAATCTAAGGAGAGGAAATCAAAAACCTGAGATTTGCCAATGATATTTTATCTGAGACTGCAGAAGCTCTGGACAGATTGCTGAATGGTATGGACAGAGTCGTTGGGAAGGAGTACAAGATAAAAATAAATAAGTGCAAAACTAAAGTAATGGAGTGCAGTCGAACAAAGTCACGTGATGCAGGAAATATTAGATTAGGAAATGAAGTCTTAAAGGAAGTAGATGAATATTGTTACTTGGGTAGTAAAATAACTGCCGATGGCAGAGGTAGCGAGGACATAAAATGCAGACTAGCAAAAGCAAGGAAGACCTTTCATAAGAAAAGAAATTTACTCACTTCGAACATTGATATAGGAATTAGAAAGATGTTTTAGAAGGCTTTTGTCTGGAGCATGACATTGTATGGAAGTGAAACCTGGACGATGACTAGCTCGAAAGTGGATAGAAGCTTTGGGAATGTGGTGTTACAGAAAAATGCTGTAGGTAAGATGGATAGATTGAGTCATGCATGAAGAGATACTGAATTGAATTGGTGAGAGCAGATCGATTTGGTGAAATTTGACAAGAAGAAGAGATAGAATGATAGGACACACCATAAGACACCCAGGACTTGTTCAGTTGGTTTTTGGGGGAAGTGTAGGGGGGTAAGAACAGTAGGGGTAGACCAAGGTATGAATGTGCCAAGCAGATTAGAGCAGATAATAATTTTGTGTGGCTGTTTCTATCCGGGTGCAGCCCTTGTAAGGCAGACCCTTCGATGAGGGTGGGCGGCATCTGCCATGTGTAGGTAACTGTGTGTTATTATGAGGGAGGATAGTGTTATGTGTTGTGTGTGAGTTGCAAGGATGTTGGGTACAGCACAAACACCCAGTCCCCGAGCCGAGGTTAAAATCTCCAACCCGGCCGGGAAACAAACCCGGGGCCGTCTGGACCAAAGGCCAGCATGCTAAGCTTGAGCCATGGAATCGGACATTAGAGCAGATGTAGGATGCAGTAGTTACATAGAAATTAAAATAGCACAGGATAGAGTGGCATGGAGAGCTACTCAAATCAGTCTGTGGACTGATGACTCAAACAACAATAGGTGGAATTGAATCAGAGTGTAGCTATCTTTGCTGAATGAACGACACTGCATGAGCCCTTTGGGAGTGAATTATGGAGCGTGTCAGACAATATGAACTACGTGAGGAATGATGGAATATGTGGGGAACTTGATAAGGTGACAAACCGAGTCTTGTATTTACAAAAAGGGTGAACCTTTTGACCATTCAATTTTAACAAAGCGTATCATCATTTCAGAAAATAATCGTATTTGAATACACTAAGATCATACTTGAAAGTCAGATTACTCAGTATTAAAGCATGTCTGAGCCCATTTATAACCTATTTTTCTTCCCTATATCCGAGGAATCTTTTCTTGTAATTTTACCCTGTATTTTTCTTACACCCTCTATAATGATAAGTACATAAAATTCTTATTGATAAAAGTAGTTAGATTATCAGAGATGTGTGCCAGATTTAGTCAATTGTATTGCGGTGTATACATGAACAATCCGTACTGTCAAATCGTCTGCGCACCCTAGTGTTAGGAGGGGAAATTTTAAATAAAATAAAAATATATATTCCTACATAAAATATAAATTAGTTTTAAAACTTGTTAAATATCACATTAACTTGTATTAACTTGTGAAAATCTTAACAACAAATGTTCCACTTGTACAATAGCATAATCGTCTTATTAGTAGGACTACATTAAACTATATTGGTGATACATGTTTCGTCCCTCTTTCAGGTCATCTTCAGTCACACATAAAATCATTGAAAATATGGTAAGGTCACAATAAAATCAGTGGATGAAAGGTCTATGAATCTTGTGATGCAGCGTATTGGCGTCTTGTCAATCTTGAGTCATAAAATAAACATGAATACGATGTGAATCACAAAGTTCAGTTAGCTACAACACTTGATGTGAATTGGACGGCATGGGACAGGCGAGGAGGTCCATATTGTCAACGATGTTACCCAAGATCAACTTGTGTCATTCAACTTAAGTCCACCTTTCTTCAACTTGTTGCAAGAAGCTAATTTAATATGACATTAATCTTGCGCTGATCATGTATATGATCTCATGTGCAATATGTTCACAATGTTGGGATAACTACATGTTTAATTTATTTTTCATAGCCACTCATGTTGTATTACATTTGAGCAATTCCCTGCTTGCAACGATATTTTAACCCGTGCAATAACTGGACTTTGTGATTCACATCGTATTCATGTTTATCTAATGACTCAAGATTGACAAGACACCAACACAACACGTCACATAATTCATAGACCTTTTATCCACTGATTTTATTGTGTCTTTACCATATTTTCAATCATTTTATGTGTGACGAAAGAGGGACGAAACATGTATCACCAATATAGTTTAATGTAGTCTTACTAATAAGACGATTATTGTATTGTAAAGGTGGAACGTTTGTTGTTAAGATTTTCACAAGTTAATATTTTTTGACAATACAGGCTCAAATATGAAATTTATCATGTGCAATACCTTTCAGTGTCAACTCAGTTAATGAACTTTAAAGCTTTTCAGTCTGTTGAACACTAATTATAACACATAGAACATACCTGTAAAATAAACACTATTAAACAAACATGTTTTCTTCTTGAAAGAACAACATCAGATTCTATCAAATCATAATTTATTTTTATTTTTTAATTGATGAAAATTGTTTAGAAATGTAGAAACATTTATGTCAAAATTTTGCCTGGTGTGAAAATAGGAAACCATGGAAAAAGGGCTGCAGACGGTGGGATTCAAACCTGAAAAAAAATATTATTGTTAAGCCAAAGATTGTAATGACGTTTGAACATGCACAGTAGAAAGGGAGCTTTTATGGTTTATTTCCACCAATGCTGTTATTCTTATAATCTTTTTCCATGTACATAAAAATAGTTTACTTCTTGGGCAAGCTCCGTTATTACATTCTGTTAAGCTTAGAATGTTAATGCATTGTCCCTATTTTTGATAAAGTTTGAAAGAACTATCTGTCTGTTCCTCCTCTAACTGTTTGTCCTCATCTGCTGAGGATATCTCCCTTATCTTCAACTGAAGGGGAACAACACGTTTAAATCATGTATCAACTATGTCAGAAATATTTGTACAATGATGTTTGAACTGTCATAGTTGTAAAATTAGGGTAAGTTTAGTGTTGTTGTCATGCAAAGGAAATGAATGTTGCCTCTTTGTCTAGATCTGAGATTTTTGAGCATAGCATTGCTTCATTTGTAAACATATATGTGACCACAAGCCTGTTTTTTTATGTTCTTTTTTAAAACTAGGTTATTAATGATACAGTCTAGCTCCTTGGCTGAATGGTCAGTGTAATGACCTTTGGTTCTGAGGGCTCTGTGTTCATTTCTCGGCCAGGTCAGAAGTATTAACTTTGGTTAATTCCTCTGGCTCACAAGGGCTGGGTGTTTGTGTTCCTCATATACACACAATGACCTTTGGTTCTGAGGGCTCTGTGTTCATTTCTCGACCAGGTCAGAAGTATTAACTTTGGTTAATTCCTCTGGCTCACAAGGGCTGGGTGTTTGTGTTCCTCATATACACACAGAAGCGTGCTATAGTGAATACATAACTTCACATAGAGCTGGTGTCAGGAAAGGCATCCAGCCATAAAAATGGGCTAAATCCATACTTGGAAAAGGCAGGAAGAAGAAGGAGAATAATAATAATAATAATAATAATAATAATAATAATAATAATAATAATAATAATAATAATAATAATAATAATAATAATAATCTACAATTATATTGCAGATTATAGAGTGAATATTATTTTATTTCATATGTTGTGTGCTGTATAAAATTATAGTTGTTTATGCAACTGCCACAGAATGTGATCTTTCATGTTACAAGTGAGATAAATTTTGAAATGAGTAATGTGAAATTTTTCACTTTAGTGGCTGTTTTGTACAATATTTTATTTCATACTATGGTGAATTCACTTATTTAAAATTAAATGAATTTAATTGTAAATAATGTTGATCTGTCACAATGTTAATCATCCATGTTTGACCAATGCACTGACATTTTTTTGTTTTTTGTTCGTGTCGTGCTATGGAAGATGTAAGATGTGTATACATGGTGTTATATTGTAATAAAATATAATAATTAATGTTATTTAAATCAGTAAACAGTCCACCATACTACCAGAGTTGTAAACACTGTCCTCTGGTCCTGGATTATTGAAGGTAATACGAACTTTATGATATCCTGTGATATATGTATTTGTCTGTTGGAAATGGATTAACCCATATACATTAGTCTGTATTTTGATGATGGGAGATTACTTGAGCTGGAAATGCAGAAACGCCATTTTTTGTGTAGATACGTAGTGTGTTTTTTAAGTAAGGGCCGTTTGAAAATAACTACACAATGAAAGACGATTTTCAGACACCACATTTATTAAATAAATTTTGTAAATTCTCCATACTTTACTCTGTTTTTCAACATAGCTGCCAAGTTTGTTAAACACTTGTCATACCTTACAACTAAGTTTTGAATATCCTCTTCATAGAAACTTGCTGCCTGCTCTGATAGCCAAGAGTTGATCTTGTGCTGGGACACCGTCTCTTTGACCTTCACCTTTACAGGTGAATGTGTGTGTCTCCATTCCATGCTCTGTTGCTTTGATTCGGGCGTGATATGCGAGATCCAAGTTTTGTCTCCCATTATGATCTGACTCAACATTCATCACCTTCTTTGTGATAACGAGTCAAAAACATCATCAAACACTGAAATCTTTTGTTTTTGTGGTCCTGTGTTAGGAGTTTAGGGACTCAACAGGAGCACAGTTTTCTTTTAAGTTTAGGTTTTCAGAAACAATTTTGTAAAACACTGACCTAGGCACATCAGGAAAGGCGTTTGAGAGAGCTGTTATTATGAAGCATCTTTCCACACAAATCTTCGCTTCAACTGAAACCACCAAATCGTTTGTGATCAGAGATGGGCGACCTTTGTCATGGCCATCTCTGAAGTCTCGTACTTACTTATACACTTTGCCTTCACTCATAGCATTAGCACCGTACACTTTGTAAATCTGTCGGTGAATGTCTGCAGCAGACAGGTTACTTGCCGACAAAAACCGTATCACTGATCGAACCTCACACGGGGTGGGCGAGTCTATAATCTTAAACATTTGAGCAAGCACACAACAGAACCGTACAGGTTAGCAACAGAGCTGCAACTGAACACTGTTGTTCCCGAGGCATGCCGGCACACAACGCACGTGCTCGTTGCGACGCGCATGCAAATTACTGTACTAGCGTCTGCAGCAAAATGGCCCTGCTTAAAAAAACACGCCTCGTAGATGTGGATCTCAGTGCTGCAGTCGGGCAGAGAAACAATTCAATGAGCTTAAGTTTGCTGCTCCTTGATTCATGATCTTTCTAAATATCAATGTTTACGTTATTGTGAAGCAAGACTTCAATCTATCAGAGACAGTTTGTAATAAAACACTGCAGAGAGTAATCACAGTATGGTAAAGTGTCATTTTCTGTACACTTTTGAGTACAGGAAGAAGGCAATTACACCATAGTATGAAATGAAATAATTACTTTGAACCTGTCTTAACTGTTAAAACTTCCATTTTCTGTGTAATTACTATTATGTTCTTTGTGTGGATTAGGCTGTGTTGTCATTGTATGCACTTCATGGACAGGTTGCCAACATTTTAAATACATACAAGTATTATCTATTAAAGTGACCGATGTCACCTACGTCCTCTCGCGGCTTTCCTCACCAATTTGTAATAAGAAAGGTTTTCACCAGGTATCCAGCGACTGTGCTTGTGAAATCTGCAGCTCACATTGTTCGCTATACCACCTGTTCGACTGCACACAAAGAACACTTCCTCCTTCTCATTATGCTAAAGGTGAAACCTTGTATTGGCAGTGAATTTTTCTATTTTTAAAATCGTATATACACATTGTGTTTAATATTAAATATTATTCAAGTGACCATTATGCCCTATTCCATTTGAGGTAATCAGTCTCCCCAAAGAATACTGTACTTAATATATTTAAAACGTCAGCAACCTATACATAAGGTGCATGAAAGAACAACATAGTGCAACACAGACAAAGGACATAATTGTGCTTTGATCATAATTCATGTATTACATTTGTGAACAGATGGGAATGATATATAACAATACTTTATTGTACCAGGCATTACAACAGAAAGAGACCTTTTTATTTTGACCAAATGAGTCATGGTTTCAACTTATGGAGGAAACATTTTTTGAAAAGAATTAATTTTGAAGCATTAGATTCATTCATAAGTTTGTAGAGATTTTTCTATGCAAAATGATTTATTATAGACTAATATAAACTTAAGTATGTAAATTATGACTGGACTTTATATATTTTAAAAGAGTCCAGTACATTAACGAAAATATTTTAATTTGCATCTCATTTCTGTATTTCCTGTAACATTGATTCCAGGAAGGAAGTTGACCTTCTTACAATGATTTTAAAAGAAAGAAAGAAAGAAAGAAAGAAAGAAAGAAAGAAAGAAAGAAAGCAATAAAGAAAGAGAGAAAGTATAATCTGCCATTGTTACTCACTTAATTACACAGTGCTTTTTGATAAGTACTGGTGGATAAAACACTCAGATGAAAGAAAGAACATATTAAATAAGAATCTTTCAGACTAGAGAACAAAACTATGATTCTTTTGCATTTAAGATATAATATACATTTGAGTAAATTATTGGTCAAATATTTTAGAAGGGATTTGCTTCTGGCATTTGCAAACCTGACTGGAAAAATAATCGTTAGTTATCACTGAGGTAAATATAGAAAAGTGTTTGCAAATTATATCTTCCTGACAGAGCTTTATAAGAAAGATTCTGATGAAAATGTAGCTTAATAAAGCCATTTCATCAATGTTCCTGTGTATAATTAATATGACTTTACCATGAAATAATACAAGATTATAATTATACTCTGTACTTCCTGAACTTCCTGAATTGTCTGCTATATACTATTTACTAATTGTAGGGTTAAAAAGTGACAAAGAGATTAATAGTCATTTAGTGGAACTGCCGTATAATGAACACTGATGGAGAGAGTGAAAATATCTGCTAGTAAGAAATAACTGCTATTCAGTAAAAGTTTACTGTGTTACTAGAAGTACAGTAATTTTGCACAACGAAATATTACAACCCAATGTTTTAAAATGACAATGATATCTATACATTGTACCATACAATACCTTTTATGAATACAAAAGTTTTGATTTTTTCTAACTGTAACAAACTCGTTTTCAACACTGAACTTGCATTTTCCACACTTTCTAAATGTACTGTAAGTCTTCACAACAATTTTCCTTTTTTGTACTTGAAGGGTGTGGATGGTTTGAAATAACCCTGTTTCTCTTTTTTCATACACATTGATGATTTAAACTTTTTATTTTAATGTTAATTATTTGTGTTTCTGGCCTATTTTAACATATTTTACAAGCTACTGTACAGCAGGCACTTTGTTAAACAAAGAGCTGCAGCATTTGGATAACCTCATAAAACAATAGGTTTGTTGCAACAAATAGCAGTTTCGAAGTAGTTCAGAATTTTCTTAATAAGCATGTGCCACTCATAACAGTTCCAGAACTGATTCTTGGTAGTGTTTTGATGGAACTTGTAAATAATAGTTCTGAACTTTAAAGGCTTAGGCAACTTATTTTGGGGTTGTATTTTTAACTCATTGAATGCAAGATTAAATTTTAATCAACATGCTAAAAACCCTATTGCATTATTTTATGTTGTTCAGGAGATATAAGCGGAAATTGGCCACAGTGCTTGAGCGAATGATGTCACTGTTGATGAGCCGCTTCCTGCGTGCTATTAGTAGGTGTAACAGAATCAGAATCAGACAGTGCAATTACTAGTTTGGCATATTTAACTACCGGTACTGTAAACGATGCCTAAGTGAAAACATGGTTTACTGTGTTGTGTATGGTTGCAATGTTGCTAGCACTTAAAAACCATTAAAGGAAGAAGGTGTAGGTTTTCACAGATTCCCCAATTGAGAGAAATCTCCAGAGAGATATTGTAATTAGCTATAAAAAAATTAGTCATGCTAACTTCTCACCAACCTGACATATTTTTTGTCTGCTCTACATATTTCACAGACCAGGAACAATCAGTAAAAGATTCTGTGCCCGTACTAAAGATGAGGGGAATGAAATCTGTTCCTTTTGCAAAGTGTGTATCTATGTACACTGACTGACAGAGCAAATGCAACACCAAGAAGGAGTGGTTCGAAAGGGATGAAAGTTGGGGAAAAAACAGAGACGGCACAGACGAATAATTGATGTTTATTTCAAACCGATATGCAGGTTACACAATGCGCACGGCATCGACTCAGTAGGATGTAGGACCACCGCGAGCGGCGATGCACGCAGAAACACGTCGAGGTACAGAGTCAATAAGAGTGCGGATGGTGTCCTGAGGGATGGTTCTCCATTCTCTGTCAACCATTTGCCACAGTTGGTCGTCCGTACGAGGCTGGGGCAGAGTTTGCAAACGGCGTCCAATGAGATCCCACACGTGTTCGATTGGTGAGAGATCCGGAGAGTACGCTGGCCACGGAAGCATCTGTACACTTCATAGAGCCTGTTGGGAGATGCGAGCAGTGTGTGGGCGGGCATTATCCTGCTGAAACAGAGCATTGGGCAGCCCCTGAAGGTACGGGAGTGCCACCGGCCGCAGCACATGCTGCACGTAGCGGTGGGCATTTAACGTGCCTTGAATACGCACTAGAGGTGACGTGGAATCATACTCAATAGCGCCCCAAACCATGATGCCGCGTTGTCTAGCGGTAGGGCGCTCCACAGTTACTGCCGGATTTGACCTTTCTCCACGCCGACGCCACACTCGTCTGCGGTGACTATCACTGACAGAACAGAAGCGTGACTCATCGGAGAACACGACGTTCTGCCATTCCCTCATCCAAGTCGCTCTAGCCCGGCACCATGCCAGGCATGCATGTCTATGCTGTGGAGTCAATGGTAGTCTTCTGAGCGGACGCCGGGAGTGCAGGCCTCCTTCAACCAATCGACGGGAAATTGTTCTGGTCGATATTGGAACAGCCAGGGTGTCTTGCACATGCTGAAGAATGGCGGTTGACGTGGCGTGCGGGGCTGCCACCGCTTGGCGGCGGATGCGCCGATCCTCGCGTGCTGACGTCACTCGGGCTGCGCCTGGACCCCTCGCACGTGCCACATGTCCCTGCGCCAACCATCTTCGCCACAGGCGCTGCACCGTGGACACATCCCTATGGGTATCGGCTGTGATTTGACGAAGCGACCAACCTGCCCTTCTCAGCCCGATCACCATACCCCTCGTAAAGTCGTCTGTCTGCTGGAAATGCCTCCGTTGACGGCGGCCTGGCATTCTTAGCTATACACGTGTCCTGTGGCACACGACAACACGTTCTACAATGACTGTCGGCTGAGAAATCACGGTACGAAGTGGGCCATTCGCCAACGCTGTGTCCCATTTATCGTTCGCTACGTGCGCAGCACAGCGGCGCATTTCACATCATGAGCATACCTCAGTGACGTCAGTCTACCCTGCAATTGGCATAAAGTTCTGACCACTCCTTCTTGGTGTTGCATTTGCTCTGTCAGTCAGTGTATATTATGAAATAATTTGAAAGATTCTAAATATCCTTTTAAATTTGTTAATAATCAGAGTATTCCAGTTCTTGCCCCTCAGCAGTCTGGAATCCTACATATGTACTTCCTTGAATATACTGTATTGTTCTTGGATTGCCTTCACTACACAGGTTGGTATAACTCTTCTCACTTCATAAAGGAGTCCATGAATTGACTCAGTACACAAACTGGTGAAAGGCTACAGACCGCCTGTTAGAATTAGTTTTCCTTGCCAGTCTTTCCCTCACTTAGGGGATATTCATTTTATCCATATGAAGACAACGTTGGGTATTTAACACAACATTGAAAAAGTCCTCGCGCCAAACAATACACGGCACAATGTCGTGCATTTTATTTATTGTTTCATTGTCTTTACAGCAGAAACTTTCAGCAGCGGTGGGTATCACTTCACAATGTTCACACTTACACCAGTCGGTGTTTCCCTGTATTTCCAAAATAACACATGCCGGTGGTTCGTTTTCTAGTCCAGATATTGTGCACTTTGGTTCAAATTGATAAGGCTTCACTTTTCTGGACATGATTATTCATTCCAATCAATGTGCTAAGTTCCGATTTTGGCATCCCACTCTTCTTCATGAAATCTAACTAAATTAATTAAAAAACAAAGAATCAATTTTCACGCATTTACTAGGCCTTTAACATCGTCATCTGGGGCTGGGCTGATGACCTTCGATGTTGGGCCCCTTTAAACAACAAGCAACAGCATCTGGGGCCCTTTTAAACAACAATGATCATCTATGAATTACGTTGCAACTTAATGACGAATGGTCAACAATCTCATTATTCAAATATGAAGTAAGTAATCAAGCTGCTTATTGGCGGGAAGTCCAGACCGAACACTGCTAGAATTGTCCAAAGTTGTTCTGAATTTAATTGGAACCGTCAGAAACTTGCAGTTGAGAGCCTGTTCTGAATTTCTGTTGGATCTATGCTACTGCTCATATGTTGGCAGTTCTAGAACAGTTCTTGCGCTTGTTGGACCTCTCCCTCACTGGTAGATGCTTTTGTTTTTGTTTTTCAGCTTTCTTTTTTATCTTTTTTTTTTTTTTGCCCCCCATCTTCATTTGAAGAAACTAGTTTTCAAACAAGCATTACTAATATAGCAACTTGTCTTTTACATGAAAATCGCTGTTGGGTATCGTAAAAGTAAATTAAAACTCAGCCCATAGATCGGCCAGTTGAGATCTGGTTTACCATCTGGTAGAGTAAAATAGAACGTTGAGAGTTATTGTTGGTGTTGTTACTTGTTACAACCAACAATCAATATCATTCCAGGCAAAAATCAGGCACTACACAACTATAATTAAATCAGAGATATTATATGGATCAGAATGTTTAACATTGAACTGAAGTGCTGAGAAAGAGGAACTGAAAAATAAAGAAAGAAAGGAAAATACTTAGGAAAATTTTGGGACCCCAAAAGAATAAAGATATTTTATTGCAGTGTTAAAACATCAGATATCACTAACATCTTTTATTTCATCTCTTTCTAGCTGACAGTTTATTTGACTGCATATGATTTGTAGCAGTTAAGATGTCATCTTTATAGCCCTCCTCAGTCAAAATTTCAGACTACACCGTTGGAACAAACCCAGTAAATATGTCCGATTGCCACCAAATCATGACAGGTACTCTGTGACAATAAAAATTATATCCATTATAGTATTACTTGTTACCTGTGAATTCCTAGAATTGTTTTTTCTTTCACACTGTCTTATATTTCGATATTTTTTTTTTTTTTTTTTTTTTTTTTTACAATTGGCATTACGTCGCACCAACACAGATAGGTCTTATAGCGACGATGGGATAGGAAATGGCTAGGAGTGGGACAAAAAGAGCCATGGCCTTAATTAAGATACGGCCCCAGCATTTTCCTGGTGTGAAATGGGAAATCATGGAAAACCATCTTTAGGGCTGCCAACAGTGGGGTTCGAACCCACTGCCTCCCAAATGCAAGCTCATAGCTGCGTGCTCCTAATTGCATGGCCAACTCGCCCGCTATATTTAGAATTTTTTTATTAATGCTGTGTTATAATCTTTGGAGTCTTGCATACATTACTGAGGATGTCAGTTTCTTAGAAGAAACTGTAGCATTTAAAATTATGTATGTAGGGAAATTTTTAAAATTATCTGTTATTTATAGGTGTTCACTATTCAGAGGTGTTTGTTATGAGAAGTTCCACTGTAGTATAATATCTATATATGTTCTGTAATTCTGTATTGCACATATTTGAAAAATATATCTGCATGAAATATTGTTGTGACTAAATTCAGAATGACATTGTTAATATTTATACATGTATAATTTATGTATAGTTATTGTATAACTGTTGAATATGTAAACTATGATGAGGTATATTTTGACAAATACTTGCTCACTTGCCAGTTTATTAGGAACAGTATTCTGCATTTTCATTTATAAACCATTTGATCAAGATCAGGGATAGGTACAGCAGTGAGAGCTTGTATAAAGTTTATAATTGGCATTTTACAGTAGGTTTGGATAGTTGGCATCTTGGTGATTACAAAACAGGAGCTTTGGTATATTGATAAGGGGACTGAGGCTGCCTTAAACTATCAAAAACTCAAATTATACAGAACAAGGGGTGTATAATGTGCTATTCTACAGGTAATGGCCATTGATATGCTGATTATTATTTGTTTTTTGTTAATTAATTAATTAATTAATTAATTAATTTCTCTCTATTTATTTATTTATTTATTTATTTATTTACTAGCTGTTGTACTCTTCATTGATAGGACAATCACTTTGCACGTGCATAATTATATTTTTGGTGACCCCTCAAGTTGTTCGTGATATTCTGAGACACGTAGGTGGACAATGTGTCTGTCAGTGGCTTGTTGTGACGTACCTGCTTCCTGGCTCCCTGTGGCCCATCGCAGTTTCATCTTTTTCGTATTATTGCTGCTCTTGATTTGACCTCTTCCTTCCTGTACGCAAAGGTAGACTTTAGACTATAGACAGATGTTATATGAAATTAATTTCATTTTATTGGTCCATATTGATGATTGACTACTTTCAACATGGTGGGCAGGTGATATGTTATACTATTATTATTGTTTATTATACATCAGGACTAGTTTAAATCTTTCCTTTACTTAAGCGTGTATGTATGTTATACATTCCCCAAACGATGCATCTAGGCTGAAGATGACCTAAAGGAAAGGTCGAAACTAGTGCTGATTAATAATAATAATAATAATAATAATTTTTTACGAGGGATTGTGGAAAATCTTCAAAAGACACTTGTGAAGGGTCCGCACTCCACAAGTGTGTGGGATTCTTACCCACTAAAAATCACACACCCTTTTCCCACGATGTGTGTCATCACCCCAGAACCGCTCTCGCATTACTTCAGGGTGATATCGTGCTTTGTCTTTCAGACATCTTCTTTCTTCATTTCTTCTTTACGAACGTTCGTATGCTTCCAAATCCTTCTTCTTCTGACGAAGGACGTTCTCCACGTACACTGCCATGCGATCCCAGGATTCCTGGTTTCGCAGCATCACCGAAATAATATTATCTGTTGTCAATTCTCCTAGTTCAGTTTCCAAACATCTTCTCTGAATCGTCCAATGGCCGCATACAAAAAAATGTTATAAAATTTCAATTTATTCCTCTCAGGACATTAACAGTAATATCAGACAGGTAAACACTAACTGATAATTTTATTGTCATTATCACAAATAAGACATCATGTGGGTGCAGGGTAAGAGGTGCAAGGGGTAAGCATACCTGCTGTGCATGCTCCTCTCTCAAGTTTCAAGGCCTCACAATAAACATCTGTTCCGTCCGCAAAGACCTTTGCGAACTGAGGTGCTATCGTGAAGCTTCAAAGTGGTAGAGCAGTTGTGCCTTAGTTACGTATTTACTGTAAGTACTACATAATGCACAGTTTGATCATGAATATACATTGATTCAGAGAACTCTCATTGTCTGTCACGACTGATGTTTGTAGCTAAGAGCGTAGTATCAGTTACTTATGCCGAACCTACAAGCTGCCGCGCCACGACTTCTTGTCACGCGCAGATAGTAACAAGTGCAATTATGCTGACAATAATTAAGATTTATAATTTAAATAAATAGTTTTACAATACTTAATTTTTTTTACATTAAAAAAAATAATTTTCCTTACATCGCACTGACACAGATAGGTCTTAATGGCGACGATGGGATAGGAAAGGGTTATGAGTGGGAAGGAAGCAGCCATGGCCTTAATTAAGGTACATCCCCAGCATTTGCCTGGTGTGAAAATGGGAAGCCACGGAAAACAATCTTCAGGGCTGCCGACAGTGGGTTTCGAACCCACTATCTCCCAGATGCAAGCTCACAGCTGCGCAGCCTAATCGTACGGCCAACTCGCCCGGTAGATTTTAATTTGGAGCAGCCTATGACTCAAACATGTATTAATATTATGTAACTAGTACATATCGAAGTTATGTTAACTGGGCTGTCTGTAAAAACAGCAGGGCAGCGGGTCCATTAAATAGGTCCTAGGGAGAACATGAAACATTAAAAATAAGGATAGCACAACGTGTGAAAAATGTTGAGAGCTGGACATATAGTTCCATATGATTGTCTCAGGGGAGACCACGATGAGGACAATCGAGATACCAATGCAGGCCCGCAGACTGTATTCACATGTGATTGTGCTTGATAGTCTGGTGAGGGGCTCCGCAATCACACTCTGAATTAGTTACCTTCCTCAACTTAAATAGTAAGTCCTTGCATTTGCTGTGCTTTATTCTAATCCAGTTCAAGGCTGCCCATGTTCGACGAGAAAGATTGAAACCTTCAACAATCTGTCCGTGGCAGATGATGTTCCTCTTGAGTTTCTCACCATTGTTTCCAAATTGTAATGCTGCTGAAGTTGTTTTAAATCAAACTGTGAGCCTCTCATAAGGGTAGATGGCAAGATTTTAATATGTTATTGATTGATTATTGAATGTCTTGATGGACTTGGTGCTGAGGCTGCCTTTTTGAATACATAGACAAAGGCTCTTGATGAGTTTGTGCTACTGTAGGTGTCATTCACTCAGGTGCATGGTCTAGGAGTAGTGTGCCTACCTATCACCTGGAGACCCCAGTTTCAACTCTAGCCAGATCAGTGAATTTTACCTGGATCTCTGGGCAGATTTTGATTTCCACTCAGCCTTTGTGATTACAGTTGAGGAGCTATGACAGTGAGATAGTGGCCCATCTTGAAAGCCAAAAGTGGCCAGGAGGAGTCGTCGTCACACCGACTATGCATCACCTCGTAATCTGCAGGCCTTCGAACTGAGCTGCGATCACTTGGTAGGTCAAGGACGATCAGGGCTCTAGTGCCATGTTGTTTGCTTTATTTGTTTGTAGGTGCTATTCACTGTCCTGGTTGACACTTTTAGTGTCCCATACTCCTCAACATTTTGAACTTTGGAGATGTTTCAGATATCAGATTCAGACTTGGATATTAAAAACCACATTATGTCAGTAACATTGTGTGACTTTATTTTTGGTTAGGATGGTGAAGACACATCAAGTCTTATGGTCAATCCTTCACTATCTTATTTTAAGTTTTTAATTTTAGTTATGTATGGTAAATTTTTAGTTTATTTTCTGAATTCAATGAATTTTAATGTTAATGTTTTTTAATCATTTATATTGATAGCAAATTATTGGTATCTGACACTGATCTAAATAATTACACTGTGGACATTTTCAAAAGAGGGTCACAGTACTTTTTCCCACAAATCTTTCTTTGCTACTGACCAGTACCACTGCACTCATTGAAGACTTCCACACAAATACAACCTTTCTCTGCTGCCAACCCTA
Source organism: Anabrus simplex (assembly GCF_040414725.1). Lineage (NCBI taxonomy): Eukaryota > Metazoa > Arthropoda > Insecta > Orthoptera > Tettigoniidae > Anabrus > Anabrus simplex. The sequence goes on along the minus strand of NC_090275.1, from coordinate 73,280,413 downwards.
CAAAACACAGGATGCAAGCCAGGGGCCCATTTGAATCAAAATTCCTGGTCTCAAATATTACATTTCAATACAATTATTTATTATTTTTCTTCTTAAAATATAAATAATAGGGCAAACAAGGTCATAAATTATTATTTAATTTTATTGTATGCAACCATGGAGATTTGGCTGGTGCATGCAGATATAAGGGTTTGTGAGCACATCTTTACTGCTACACTGCTACGAACTCTGCCCACGTGAAAGCCTCTTCCCACACCCTCCCTCTCCCCAAAACCATCCACCAGCACGCTTCCGCCTTAAATCTCAATCCCATCACCAATAAGGAAGACTGTTCAGCGCACAGTTCACCAATCTTTCAGGTTGAAGATAAGACACGGACTCTCGAGCTTCCGTCTAAGATATATGTAGCAATTTTCATGTCACTTATTTTAATATGTACAATGGTGGTAAAAATCATCATCATCATCATCATCACCATATGCAGTTTCCAGCTGTTGGCCAGGTCTTCTTGGAACATAAGCCTCTCCAACTCCTCTTGTCTTTCCACCACTTCTCCCTCTTCACTCTTGCCCAGTCTTCTCCTCTTCTCTGTACACACTCTTCCACTCTTGTTATCCACCTGTGTCTTGGTCGTTTTCCTGTTATCTCCATTTCATGCATCCTCCTGGATATTCTTTCCTCTATTTCTCTTCATGTGTCCATACCATCTAAGTCTAGATGCATCGCAATTGGGAAATATCCCAGAGGCAATGGTCACTTATAGTAGCGTAATAATAAAGTTAAAACATAATTACCCAACAACAACAGCAAGCAATTCCATGGAAAGAAAATATTACAATAAATACTACCAGTTTAACATTCTAAATCCAGCATCATTGTATACAAATTCACACACAAATTAAGTATTTCCAGTGCTTAACACTATGGCTTACAGTACTATAGGTTGAGCTTACTACTAGCTTAACATTACAAGTGATAATAAAGCAAAGTTAAAACATACGAGTAATTACCCTACAACAACAACAAGAGTACAACAAGCAATTCTTTTACTATATCTCTAACTGTCTCTTTTCTCACCTTACCCGTTCTTGTCACTCCTATCCTGCTTCTCAGAAATTTCATTTCACTTGCCTCCAATTGCTGTATGGTCGAAAATGAACACTGTAAATAACTTCTTTTTTTTTTTTTTTTTTTTTTTTTTAATATCGTGGGAGAAGACACATGGTCACCCTAGATGAGAGATTGTAATGTGTTCCTAATAAAATGGCCAGTGACAGTAATAAATAATATGTAAGGATGTTATAAGCTAGCTCAATTTAAAAAATAGTATGATCCATAATTTATATCCAGCCCTTAGAGGCTGCACTTAAATTATGCACCAAGATATTAAATACCAGCTCAATTTAAGAAATAGCATAACCTTTATTTATATTCAGACTTGATAGAAGAAAATAGTTGACAACTCTTCTTTAATTCAGTCTTTTAATGTGGCTAAATATTTTTAATAAGTATTACAATTTTGTCTACAAAATTAAATGACTGGTTTTCTTATCATATAATATATATAAATATATATATTCTTGTAACATATACAGTATTATATTCTTGTAGTTTCTATTGTTGATAGAGGTATTACTGAATTCTTTGAAAGTAAATAAGAAGGGAATATTGTGAGAGATAGATATACAGTACTGTCTGTATGGTTGTAAATCGTTTTACTATACTGATGTGCAATTGAATTTCCCCTATCAGTCTTCGTGCCTTGTAATGAGCGGTGAGCACGGGTATAGCGGCTTCTGTACCTCATTGCAAGGAAGTGGTTCTGGATGGTATGGTTGCCCTCACTTTATAGTTATCGAGCACTGGATCTGCGAGTGGTTCGCTGCGCTGTAGCCTGTCTACCAGGTGTATGCATAAGTTTTTGCCAATTTTTGTGGTAAAGAAAACAAGGGAAATTCATTTTTTGTGTATTCAAAATACTAGCCATTGGCTTCTACACACTTCACTCACCTTTCAGGTAACTTATGAATACCATGCCAGAAAAACTGCTCGTCTTTTGCGGCAAAGCATTCATCGAGCCATTTTCCAACTTCCTTGAAATTGCTGAAGTGCTGCTCTGCGAGCGTGTATCCCATTGATGCAAAGAGGTGATAGTCAGATGGCACCAGGTCGGGGCAGTATGGCGGGTGTGGAAGGATGTCCCACGCAAGCGATTTCAAAGTGTCTTTCACTGGTTTTGCTGTGTGAAACGGTGCATTGTCGTGTAAGAAAATTGCTTTATCATGTCTTCTGGCCCATTCTGGTCATCTTTCGATCAATGTATGATTTAATCATTTGTTGGAGATAGCGTTGTGCATTAATGGTTTCACTGGGCTTCAAGAGGCTTCACACTTTTGTGGTCTACCAGAGCGCGCACTGTCTTTCATATTGAAATCACCACATTTAAATTGTGAAACCATGTCTCACATGTTCTAATCAATGGAACGTGTTCACCATATGTTTCTATCAGCAAACGATGACTTTCCACAGCCTTTTTTCTTTTGATTAAATAAGAAAAGCAATGAGTGCCATGGATGTTCTTTTTAGGCACAAACGTCGACATGATCACTGAACGATACAACACAGATGCTAGTGTTTGGTGGACTCAACTTGTGTGTGTCGGTAGATTAATGTTAGACAAACAAACTGACGTATGTGTCAAATTCATTTGCTGCGTACAGTTCGTTAGCACTATCTCTTACTGAAACCGGAAAAGACTTATGCATACACCTGGTAGCCATTCTTACCTTCCAGGCTAACCAACTGTGATTCCTGTTATCAACACAATGTACACTGTGGCACTTTACCCTGGCGTCAGTGGTTTCACTCAGTTCCACGTACTCACGGTATACTCTTGACATGGTGGCCTGTGGAAAGCGTAGTGCCTGCTGATTTCGGAGTTGGAATGGCCCCTATACCTGGCACTAAAAATCTAGCCTCATTCAAATGAGCTGAGATCTCGTGTTTTACTGATCCTGTGCTCAGTTTTTACTAGCAAGGCCAGTGCGAGGTCCAACGGCATTGCAACACATGACATGCCGTACTGTTATTTTTCCCGGGCTGACCACGGTACCATTTCACCAAAATGGCAGCTTCCTCTAAATCAATTGCTCATCAGTGTATTTTTGTATTTGGGTATTTTTGTTGTTTGTTTTTAGAAGTTTTAAATCTAATGTCATGTTTGTTAATTGAAAATATTTTTGTGAATGCCTGTAAGGTAGATTGGGATGGAGAGGCAAGACACTTTAAGTAAGGATTTGTTGGCATCAGTCATCAAATAATAACATTTTTGATGTTCAGCCAGAAGAATTGTGTATGATCAAGGTCACATATAACTAAAACCTTGCTTTTCAGAAATCTCTCTGAATTTCTTAAAGTATGGATATGAGTTCTCATTATTTCAAATAGGAGCAGTGACCATGTTTGGTGTGTCCTGAAGTATTAAACTGACCATGTTTATTGAGGCTCAAAGTGAGAGACGTGGTGAAACAGACAATTTTTAGGAGGGGCAGAGAGGGACAGTTAAATTTTGATGGCTTTAAAAATTAAAACATTCAATTTCAGCACAAACATTTTCCATTAGTTATATAATTAATACAGTGTCTTGCTCCAGTTCTGTATGGTCAGTGCAATGGCCTTTGTTTCGTAGGGCCCTGGCTTCAATATGCAGACAGGCCAAGGATTTTAAGTACGGATAGCTAATTCGAGGACTGGATGATTGTGATTTTCTTAATACACATCCACACACAGTACATCACACTACTACCAATTCAGAAACACATAATAGAGAATACATCCCTCTGCATAGAATTGGCACCAGGATGGGTGTCCGGCTGTAAAACTGAGCTTAATACACATTATTGCTGACCCAGATGATTGGGAAAAGGTTAGGAAAGAAAGATAGAAATAAAGAAAGAAAGAAAGAAAGAAAGAAATATAATGAATACTGTACTGCAATCTGATGCTTAATCTCTGTACTTGTACAAATGACTAGATACAATTTGCTTTAACACTAGATACAATTTGCTTTAACAATTGTGGAGATGCTTGTAGAACTGAAAACAATTACTTGAAAAATTCATATGTGGCAGTAACAAAGGTATAAGAGTATCAACTGTTAAATGGGATTTTTCAGGTGTTGAGAGTTTGTTCATTTGGAAGAAAAATCCTTTCCGGGAAGAGTAAAAATTAACTGGGCTTCTATTGAGTGTCAGTTGTGTCTAATACTGTGTTCAATGACTGAAGGAAGATTTCCATCCAATGTTTGTTTGCTGGAACAACCAGGTCATTCTGAAAAGCTATTTTTATTTTTACAATTTGCTTTACGTTGCACCGGCACAGATAGGTCTTATGGCAATGATGTGATAGGAAAGCACTAGGAGTGGGAAGGAAGCAATTGTGGCCTTAATTAAGGTATAACCCCAGCATTTTCCTGGTGCAAAAATGGGCAACCATGGAAAACCATCTTCAGGGCTGCCGATAGTGGGGTTCAAACCCACTATGTCCCAAATTCAAGCTGATAGCTGTGTGACTCAAACCACGCAACCACTTGCTCAGCTAATTTTTCTGCTGTAACATATTTATTAATGTAAGAAAATGATCAAACAATTCTGTGCTATTCTTAATATCAGAAATCCCTGACTTGCTATAAAATCACAACTTTTTTCCACATCAGACCATTTTGGTGCATTTTTCAGTGGAGCTTTGTGGAGTTGAAAACAAGATCTCAGTTACTATGAGAAAACAAGTAAATTTTGCCAAAACAGGACATTTAACCTCTTAGCCATTGAGGTGAAAAGAACATTTGAGTAGATGTATTTGCTGGTAACCCAATTATGTTTTTGACACTGCTTCTAATCATGAGATCTATACCTCAGAAAGCACAAATATAATTTTAGAAAGAGGTGCTATTTGTAACAGGAAGGTCAGCATTGGAAAGAAGTACTGTATTGATTGATAATTGATAGTTTCTGGTTGGGCTTCAATAAGGGGATACTGTTCATTTTCCAAGATTGTCTTTAAAAGAAGTTAGTACATCTCTATCAAATAATATTTCATCAGATATGATACAGCCCAGATATTTAATTTTCCCTCCAGCACACTACACTATCAACCACCATCGAAACGTGCAACATATAGGGTTATTGTCAGGAAGGGCATGCAGCTATAAACTAATCTTTATCCACATTAGTGCCAACACCATATAGCTGGGAAAAGGTCAGGAAAAGAAGAGGAAGAAGAGAAGATTTAATACAAAATGTTGTCAGCTTATCTCATTTCTGAGTAATTATCTTCTTCCAATAAATTAGTTTCTGTCTGTGGATGTACTTTCGATGATTGAACAGACCAGTCCTAGCATGGAACAAGGGTCCACACAGATTGCACACAATTGTAGGATGAGGGCATGGTTGCGCTGCATGTAGTTTTCGTGCTTGTCTCCTGGCCTCTTCACATCTGCGTTATTCCCCTTCAAACAGCTTGATAGTAGCAGGGATTCCGGCGCCAAACTGAACGGTCTTGAGCAAGCATGTCATGGGTTTGTGAATTGTAAAAGGCGATGAAAACAAGTTGTGATGGGAGCCTAAAATGTAGTAGTAGGCTAAGGAAGAGAAAATAATAGATGAACATGGACTGGGAGGTTATTTAAAAGGCAATGCTGAGGCAAATTTGCTGAGCTGTTATATCTTCAACTCATCCCACAGCAAGAAAAAAAAGTCCTCCAGGCATTCATTATTATTTTATTCACTAAAACTAAAGATATATTACATGTTGATGTGTTTGTTGTTGATATTTTGTATTATGATATATAATTAATGTATGTTATAATAGATTTTTGTGAAATGTTTTTACATTTATAATAGCTTTATATATAATGTCAATTTCTGGAGACTTGCTTCCTTTGTAATGCTTGACAGTGCTGTGATTTGTAGAGAAACTATGAAGCATGGATGCCCACAGTTTACTCACAGTGGATGCAGTTGCACCTTATTTTCCTTCTAGATTCCTCCATTCTACTTTACTTTACAGTATTTCTAAACTTTTTGAGAGATAGAGATGGACATATAATAATATACTAATGGACTAATAATATACAACAAGCAATATGTAATGTAAACGCTGACCTTGAGCAAATTAATAGCTATGCAATTAAAAACAACCTTAAATTAAACCCCCATAAAACGCAAGCCATTATCATCGGTACATCAAAGAATCATCACATTTTAAAACAAAATTGCATTCCTCCCGTAACTTTAAATAATACTGTTATACCTTATTGTGAATCAGTTTCTAACCTTGGTGTTATTATAACGGAAACTCTAAACTGGTCAGCGCAAGTTAAGAATATCTGCAAAAAGGTTTATTGTGGCTTGCACCCCTTAAAACATTTCAGAAATGTATTCCCTCGATCACTAAAAATTCAACTTGTTCGGTCATTATCATTTCCCATTTTTGACTACTGTGATGTAATTCTTATGGATATAACAAAAGAATTAAGCTTGAAACTACAACGCACTCAAAATGCTTGTCTTAGATATGCTATGGATTTACGGTATGACGCTTGAGTTTCTCCCTACTATAAACAATTATCTTGGTTACGACTAGACGACAGGCGTAAACTACATGCAAATACTCTTGTGTACCAGGTACTTTCGGAAGACATCCCTGCTTATCTCTCCAGCAATTTTCGTCACCTTGGTTCTTTACATCTCCATGATACTCGCTCAGTGTCCCTCCTAAAAATACCTGTCCACCGAACAACCACATACCATCGATCATTTACTATCACCGCTTCGGGATGGTGGAATGCTCTTCCCAAAGACATCAGGGATGCTGCATCAAAAAGTATATTTAAAACCTCTTACCAGCAGTTCCTCGTTAAGTGCTTCCAGCAAGGTACAGTACCTGTATGAGTGGAGCGAGTGATTGCGTGTGAAAATGATATGAGATTATTGCACAATAAATTAAATATTGGTTTAATATGATAATTTAAATTAAATTAAAAACATCCATATTGTATTTACGAAGTAGAAGTAGTCTAAAAATAGCTAGTAGTAAGTACAGTATTTAACTTAGATCTAGTCTTGCAAGGATACAATTAGTTAAATTTCATTTAGTATTTTTATTAAGCTTACTAGTATTTTTACATTCGTATTTCTTTCGTTGTGTATTGATTTTTTTTTTCCCCCTCAAACCTGTATAATGTAAGCAGTTACTTTTTCTTTCATTTTTCTTTGCATGTATATATTCATATTTTTGTCTTAAAAATTAGTGTTATTTGTAGTCTTTGTATTTTAAGTTAATCAATGTCATTGTATGGAATAATAACAATATGTGTGTGGTTAAGTGTAAGAAAGGGCCAAGAGCCCTAACTTCGCCACAGAAAATAAAGGCTTTATCTATCTATCTATCTATCTATCTATCTATCTATCTATCTATCTATACACACAGGTGCACACGCAAAACTTCACTGATGATAAAAGCACAAGTATATCGTCATTAAGTAACCTATTACTTTTACCATATCAAAATACGAGGGAAATTGGCTAACATTTGTAACCAAGATCTGATATGAACTGATGCATTTTTCCAAGCTTTTCAGAAATAAGTCTGCATTTTCACATCTCAGACTGATATTTCATTTCTGACCAAAGAAAATATACCTGCTTCATTCAAAATAGTGTTAGTCTGCAGCATGGTTGTGCTGCATAGAGTTTTCATGCTTGTCTCCTGGCCTCTTCAGATCTGCGTTATTTCCCTTCAAACAGATTGACAGTAGCAGGGATGGTCCGACGCCAAACTGAATGATCTTGAGTAAGCATGTTGCAGGTTTGTGAATTGTAAATTGCACCAATTGAAGGGCTTATTTCCAAAGTGACTCATCTCCAAGCAATACAATTTTTCAGGACACAGATTTTTTAATAAATGGATTTCCTAATAAAATAGAGACTTCATGTTTTCTGTGTATGAGGCCTATTTTTTTAATTAAGGGCCATTTGCTAATAAAATAAGAACTATGGGATATTACTGACTAATTACATTTTTATGCTTCTTTTCATACCTTAAGCTACTTTTCCACATAATTTTATATTTATTGAAACTTTTGCCATAGCATGGGACAAGTTTTTGTAGACCCTCGCCGTAGAAATCTGCCACCTGCGAGGTAAGCCTCTTCCGAATTGTTGTTTTATTTCGTCGTCGGTGTGAAAATGCTTGCTACCGAGGAACTTGTTTAGACATGGAAAGAGGTGGAAGATTAAGGCTGTAGGGAGGGTTATCCAAATGCTGCCAGCCAAAAGACTGGGTGAGTGTTTGCGTTTGATTCAGAAATGATGTTCCTCTCGTATGGCAGACTACTATGGTGAGGGTCTACAGAAACGTGTACCACCCAACGGCAAATGTTTCAATAAGCATAGAATTACGTGGAAACTTAGCTGAAGGTATGAAAAGAGGCATAAATAGGAAATTATCCAAAAAATATATTCTGTTTCATATTTTATTGACAAATGGCCCTTGATTAAAAAATAGCCCTCGTATCAACATCACTTCAAACAAAATTTGCGCCGTGTGGTTAGGAGCGCTCAGCTGTGAGCTCGCATCCGGAAGATAGTGGGTTCGAACTCCACTGTCGGCAGCCCTGAAGATGGTTTTTTGTGGTTTCCCATTTTCACACAAGGCAAATGCTGGGGCTGTACCTTACTTAAGGCCACGGCCGCTTCCTTCCCATTCCTAGGCCTTTCCTGTCCCATTGTCGCCATAAGACCTATCTGTGTCAGTGCGACGTAAAGCAAATAGCAAAAAAAAAAAAAATTGCTTGTCACAGTAGCTAAGATCCTAATGCAAAGAATATGATCAAAATGCGGGGGATTTTGATTTACGTCACTTTGGAACTAAAGAGCAGAACGGTGTAGGCTAGGTTACTTTGCAGGTTCTTAAACTTTAAAATATAATGATATATTTAATCAAATGCTATATTTATTCACAATTTAAGAATTTCAAATTGCATAAATATGAATAGAAAATGCCAACAATGCAAAACAACATAAATTAATTTAGCAAAACCTAACATATGACTGGAAACAAATATAAAGATGATTGTATCAAGTTATATCTTATATGTTTGAACACACAAATTTTTGCGTGAATGTTTGGAAGGACCTGTTGGTCTTTACAGTTCACATGTTCAACTTGCAAAATAACATTTTAAAAAATCTTTATTATATTCAAATTGAAGGGCATAATGTTTTTCTTTGTGAGTTTCAGTATTCAGCAGTTGAAGTAAAAGAATACATGGCAGGATGTCCTTCATGGACACCCATTTTATCGAGGAGGCTCTTTGACTTGGTCTTCTTTCAATAAATTGCCCAATAGTCCTTATTCCACTTCAAGAAACTACTATTTCCTACGTCTTTTCAATAGGGTGTGTTTGCACACAGCAAAACCACAAGAAAAAGAGCAGGGTCCCACCACAACTGGCAAGCGTTGACGTGGTATGTGCACGCCAGGCTGTTGGTCATGAGGAATTGCAGCACTTTGGAAATAAAAACAGTGAGGAGTTGTGTCAATTTGGAAATAAATAAAACTTTTGGAAATAAGCTCTTTCCCTTCTGAGAACTTAATTATTGATATAAAAGCTAAAGGCAAACATCTATAGCAAGTAGGGGTACATATCTTCCTTAGTGTTGTCACTGCATTATGCTTCAAAGGAGGCTTCCAATGGTGCCTCAACAGCGCATTAGCTGCCTGCCAGCAGCAATCCAACTGTTGAGCCCAATGCTGTAGCTTGAATTATATAACCAAATCATTTGCATTGTATTTGTTTCCAAATTGAATTAGGTTGGCAGTGTTCACTATCACTATCAGCCAAAATCATTAAACGATGTGGCCTCGTTAAGTCATACATCCAGATTGGCTTGTAACAGTCTTCTCCACATGGTACAGTTCTGTGCGGTTCTCTGCCAGGTGATATCAGTAATCTTCCTGATATCTCTGTCCCATCTGTCTGGCGGTCTTCCTCTAGGCCTCCGATGTACTTTCGGACTCCATTCTAACATTAGCTTCGTCCATCTTTCATCATTGTGTCATGCAACGTGGCCAATAGGCTGTGTTAGATGAGGAAAAATCATCATGAACTCTAAATTGAATTTCCTTGTATATTCCCCATCCATGTAGACATTTCAAGATTTTGAGTTTTAATCCCAAGTTTAATACAAGTCTTAATACAGTTCTGTTTGGAATGTTCTGTTTTCTAAAATGACTTCCAAATATTCTTTTGTTATGATAATCGTACTGTATCTCTGTTCCTGATTCAGTCTTTTTTGGTTTTATGCTGTAAATTGGTTGATTTCTTTTCAATATTTTCTGGTAACATTTTCCATTGAAAGTCTGCAGTGTCATCTGTGCTACTGGGTTTGGATTTTGAATGTTTTTTGATTGTGTGGTTCTGTATTGTAATACTGTACGCCATTGCAAATTGGTTTTGACCTTCTTAATTAGCATCTTGATTTATCAAAAAGTTTCCTTGTTCAGCATTTCAGAAACCATAGCTTCAAAACATTATATTAATTTAAATTTGACACAATGAAAACTGTCTAAAAACACTTCCTTATAAACGTTCTTCATAAACTATGAAAATTTTTTTTATGAACAATTCCAGAATGAATACCATATAATCCTGAATACCACTCGCCACCGAATAAGACCCGCACCCTAAATTTGAGACTGCAAAATATGGAAAAAAATAAAAATCAAATAACTAACATACCGATTTAATTTTCTTCAAATAAACCACAAATATAAATTCAAACAGCATACAATTAATAAAAACATCACAAAAATCGTAAATAAAATCGGTCCAATACTCAGATCATTCACAATTCACCGTCGTCATCTGAAGTTTCACCATAGGAATTTTCGTCGCTGGCATCTTTCCACAAATAGTTGTCCTCACTACCGTCCACTGAATTTGAAATTCCACATTTCTTAAAGCTTTTGGACACTAGATCATTGGGAATGCGCGCCCATGCGGTCTTGATCCAGCTGCATATTAGTCCCACTTCAGGCCTCTTCACTCGACCGGTTGGTGTTAACGCGTGATCACCATCAGACATCCATTCGGTGTACAACTGTTTCATTGCAGTTTTGAAAGGCCAGTTCACGCACACATCCAACGGCTGTAGAATAGAAGTGAGTCCTCCGGGAATTATCGCAAGATGGGTTTTTTCCTTTCCTCATCATATCTTTTACGGCCTCAGTTGTATGTCCTCGGTAAGTGTCCAACATAAGCATGTTTCGTTTTTGTAACAAAGCTCCTGGGTGATGTTGCCAAATGCACTTCACCCAGTCCTCAACTAACGAACTGTCCATCCATCCAGACTTATGTGTTCTAACAATAACACCGGATGGCAAGTTTCCTTTCAGAAGTGTTTTCATTTTCAGAACCACGTATGGAGGGAATTTGGTTCCATCCGCTAATACGCACAATACCGTGCGTTGTTGCTTTTCTTTACCACCTGTTCTGATGGTTACACTTCTAGAACCCTCCGTATCCACTGTATTTCCCAACAGCATTTCAAAATAGACAGGTGTCTGGTCAGCATTCCCAATTTGCAACAGCAAATAAGAATTTTGCTTCGTCAAATGAATAATGTGACGCTGAAAGGCCGTTAGTTTTTCTTCATACGCCCGAGGGAGACATTGTGAAATAGACATACGTCTCCAAATGCACAATCCCTTTCTCTGAGAAAAGTTTTGGATCCATCCGCAGCTTGCAGTAAAACCCTGTGTTTTGAGTTCTTTTGAGATCTTTAGTGCTTTCAGTTGACACATTTCACTAGAAACACCATATTCTAACTCACGTTTTTCTATCACATATTTGTGGAGTCGTTCTTCAATTCCCGGAAACACTGACTCCACCCACGGAGCGCTCTGCAGTCGCCGTTACTTTTTAGAAGTTTTTCCTTCTAATTCCGCCAGTCATGAATACATGATTCATCTATATCGTACTTTCTGCCAACGGCACGATTTCCGTATATTTCAGCTTCACTTACAACTTTAAGTTTCTCACGCACAGTAAATGATCGCAGACACTGTTTTGAATCCATCGCATACTATGAAGACAGCACTTTCACGGGACAGATATGGAACTTGAATGTGAGCCAGGTAGACTTCCGTAACCAACAGTCTCGACTCTCGCAAAGTACGATATCCCGCGAGATCAGTTATTCGTGCACCCAGCATGCCAGCAACACTTGTGAAACAAATTATGATCGAGCATCCGCAGCAGCGGCTTTCATATTTACCGCATATTTATCCATATTCTTTGATTTACCGTATTTCATTACCTTGCATTTCGCGTTTACATTCCAATGTAACCGTATTGCGAAAATATTGATCTTGTTTACTAGAACACAACTAAAACACAATAAGACCTGAATGCCCATTTACATGTGGCATATTGAGTACTGTAACCATATTCAAATCTATTTCAGTACTCCATGTAAATGTAGTAAATATTTACGAGAATGAACGGCTTGAATACGACCCACATCCAAGATTTAGAACCAATATTTGGGGGGAAAAGTGCGGGTGGTATTCGAGATTATACGGTAGTTTCATTCATAAAAGTATTGCCCTCTCTGTGGACCAGATACCAAGATTGCGGTTTCATCCCGGCAGAGGTAGTTGGATTTTTGAATGGCGGAAAAAAAAAGACCATGTAAAAGATCTCTGGTAACATATTTGGTGTTTACCCAACAAAATAAATTTAAACTCAGCCATAGATTCCCAACAGAGATCCATCTTACTCTGCCATTTGGTGGAGTAAAACGGAATATAGAAATCAACGTGCAGGAAGGCTAGATGGCATCAGATTAAAATGTTTGCTCACAGTAACTGAGGCAATAAGATTTTATTCTTTTTTTTCACAAATTTGTGCCCAACTAAGGAGCATGATTGAGCTTATTTAGCAGATGGATTTGCTTTCTTCTCTTCCCAGAATCTCTTCGTGGGGCCGATGACCTTCGATGTTAGGCCCCTTAAAACAACAAGCAGCAACAGAATCTCTTCACCCTCTCGCTGTGATATATATATATATTTTTTCATTCTTCCATCCATGCAGTGTTGGTTCTCATCTTGGTTTTTAAGCAAAATGATGTTTGTTCACCAACGTTCTAAAGTTAGGCCTGTCCTATATAATTTCACCTGCTGTGCTAATTTGTTGAAAGTATTTTTCAGTTATGATTGTCCAATCATACTTGACTTTTAGTGAGTTGGCATAATTAAATATCTTTTTAGTAAGCCTTTCATTGTCCATTCTTTGAATATGGACATAAAATTTCAATCGTCTTTTTCTAGTAGTGTCTGAGATTTTCTCAGAATCTTGGAATAACTCAGGGAGACCTCCTTTTTATCCACACTCCTTCCATGCATACTAGGCCAAAGATTTTCCTAAGAATTTTCCTTTCTTGTATTTGTAAATTTTAAATTAATGATCTGCCTCCAGTGATCAAGGTTTCTGATGCGTATAATGCTTCAGGCTTAATTACCATCTTATAGTGTTTTAATTTAGCCTTTCGAGATTTTGATTTTTTTGTTGTACCTATTCTGTGTGATTTGTACTCTGAAACTGCACTGGTTTTCATCCAGCTTACACTCAACCTTTGATCATACTAACCTTTCTAGAATGCCAGTGAATAATTTGCCTGGTATACTTGATCAGCTAAATACAGTACCTCGATCGTTGTTGCAGTATTTCCTGTTCCCTTGTTTATTGATAGATAGATGTAATTACTGCTTTCATTCAATCAGAAGCTACTTTACTCACATTCCATGTTAATCTTAGTACTCCGTGAAGCCATTTCATTCCTTCCTTCCCCCTGTATTTCATCATTTCAGGACTAATTTCATGTATTTTATAACAGTGTAGTTTATTCACCATCCTTTCCATCCTCGAGAGAGATTTCATTGTCATCATTGTTTCTCATCCCCATGAACTTGGTTGTTCATGGCTTCAACAGAAATATTTCCTTTGACGTTGAGTTTTTCAAAATATTCCTTCTGTCTCTTGAGTGATTCCCTCGGACCTACTATGAGTTCACCTGATTTACCAAAAACACATTTCCTTTTTCTTCCCCCTTTTTAAGATTCGTTATTACTCTCCAGAAGGGTTACCCTGCTGCTTTTTCAAGGGTTTCCAGCTTGTTACCAAAATTTTTCCATGACTTCATCTTGGATTTTCCTATGACTTCATCTTGGATTTTACAGTGATTTGTCCCTCTGTTTCTTTCATCTATGTACAATTCTCTGTCTGTGTTAGTTCTTGTTTGGAGCCACTTTTGATGTGCCTTCTTTTTACCTTTACAAACTGAGCTGACTTCTTCATTCCACCAGGATGTTTGCTTCTTCCCATCTTTACACACAGTTGTTCCTAGATATTCCCTTGCTATTTGTACCTGGCACTATCACTGTATGCCACCCATTCACTTTATATATGCTGAATATATGCTACCGGGCGAGTTGGCCGTGCAGTTAGAGTCGTGCAGCTGTGAGCTTGCATCCGGGAGATAGTGGGTTCGAATCCCACTGTCGGCAGCCCTGAAGATGGTTTTCCGTGGTTTCCCATGGTTTCCCATGTTCACACCAGGCAAGTGCTGAGGCTGTACCGTACCTTAATTAAGGCCACGACCACTTCCTTTCCACTCCTAGGCCTTCCCTATACCATCGTCGCCATAAGACCTATCTGTGTCGGTGCAACATAAAGCAATAGCAAAAAAAAAAAGTTTTTAATAATATATGCTGACTATCTATTCTTTGGAATTTTTTACCAATCATACCTGTGTAATTCTGTTTAATTTCCTCATCGTGGAGATTCTCTATCCTAAGCCATGTGATAGTTCACTGCAGACCAAATAGCGGTCTGTTTCATCAATAAACAATCAAAATACCCTCACATCCCTAAAAAATTTCTTAAATTCAAAGTCGGTTATGATATATGTGTACGCTTGAAGAATGTATCCATAACGGCTAATCCCATACTAATACAGAATTCCGGTAAATGCTTCTTATTCTTAATAGCTTCCATATCATCCCCATGTTTACATATCACCTTATGTCCTTCAGTTCTGTTTCCAGTTCTCGCATTAAAGTCACCCATTATTCCTATCCCATACTTGCTGTTGATCCTGACTACAAACCTTGTCAACCTCATCCTTGTCTGCACCCTCACGTCGTGAATACACTAAGACAATTCTCATCTAATTCCTCCAACTGCTAAATCTACCCACATCATTCGCTCATTTACGTGTCTAACAGAAACTATGTTGTGTGAGTAGTCCTGAGGAACAGTCTAACCCACAAAATGCCATTCCCCTTTTTAACGTCTGTTAAGAACACTTCATAGTCTCTTATGTTGGCCAGGTTGTGCTTGTTGTAATTTAAATGTTCTGCCTTCT
This sequence comes from Anabrus simplex, assembly GCF_040414725.1. Taxonomy (NCBI): domain Eukaryota; kingdom Metazoa; phylum Arthropoda; class Insecta; order Orthoptera; family Tettigoniidae; genus Anabrus; species Anabrus simplex. The sequence goes on along the minus strand of NC_090275.1, from coordinate 73,264,925 downwards.
ATTGATGTACTCTCATTGGAATTCCAGTCTGGCTCCATGGCTAAGTGGTTAGCGCGCTGACCTTTGGTCACAGGGATCCCGGGTTCGATTGCCAGCAGGGTCAGGAATTTTAACCATAATTGGTTAATTCTCCTGGCACGGGGACTGGGTGTATGTGCTGCCTTTATTCTCATTTCATCCTCATCACGACGTGCAGGTCGCCTACGGGCGTCAAATCAAAAGACCTGCACTTGGCCTCTCTGGAGGCCACACATTTCATTTCATTGGAATTCCAGGTTATAATTTCACCAAGATTATTTACAATCTTAAATTGTTTGGTATTGTTTAGTAGAATAGCTGGTGCTTCAACTTTTAAGTTTGGCATTATTATTATTATTTCTTTTTTTTTTTAAATGTAATTTGTAATCCAACTTTTGTCACTATTTTTTCAAGTTCTTCTATTTAATTGCTTAGCATTCACAGATGATCTTGCAGTACTTGCAAATAAAAATGGAAATGGTGTGTGACCTCCGAAAAGGCCTGATGCAAGACTTTCGAGCGTTAGCTCGAAGGTTAGCTTCTTCTAAATCATTAGCAAGTAGTGCAGCTCCATGGCTAAATGATTAGCGTGTTGGTCTTTGGTCCAGGGTTCGATTCCCGGCCGGGCCAGGGATTTTAACATTCATTATTTAATTCCTATGGCTCGGGGGCTGTGTGTGTGTGTGTGTGTGTGTGTGCGCGCGCGCGTACGTGCGTGTATGTGTGTGTGTGTGCCGTCTTAATCATTAGAATTCTTCACAGGTAGGGGCCCAACTTCATAGACACGCAGGTCGCCCATACGGCGTCAGCTCGAAAGACTTGCACCAGGCCTCTTCGGAGGCCACACACCATTTCTTTATTTTTATTTGCAAGTAGTGCAAGATCATCTGCAAATGCCAAGCAATTAAGTTTAATATTTTTGCCAATATTGATATTTGGTTGACATGTTTTATTCCATTCTCACATGACTTTCTCCAAAGCACAATTAAATAGTAATGGTGAGAGTCCATCCCTCTGTCGAAGTCCAGTTTTAATTTAATGTTTTAATGTAATAATGAAAAATTTTGGGCAGTGAACCTGGCAGGTACTTTTCTCAACAATAACCTTAACGTTGGTTGAGTAACTGGTAACACCGAGTCAAATGCACAATTCCAAAGGTTTAGTTGTAGAAATTGATGTAATTCGTTTGTGTAATGCGGACCGTTGATGTTACTATTGTACTGTACTTATTTTTAATGAAGTTATACTTGAAAATGAGGATTCAGAAAGTAAGGTTGAAGCAAATAACGTCACATCAGGATACAGAAATCATAATCACATCATGGATTAAAATCACTGACATCACATCAGGAAATCAGTTTGCACTGTGAACAGTCGTGAGATTTTTATGCTTCATTTTAGAATGGATAAATATGACATTTGAGATGCAGTACAGGCTCACTACCGGTACATGAAAATGTAAAACGAACTTCTCCTAATGCTTGCATAGGGATTTAACATTGGGGGTTTGAATTTTTTCTGAAGTTTTCTCTCCTCAAAGCTTGTGGTCGACTAAAACTGTTCCCATGATCTACAGGTAGATTGTGATAGAAATGTTATAGGCCCTTGGTTTAGAAGTTAAAGAAGGGGAAAATGCTGTCACTGTGGTTGTTGGCAGCAGCAACCCATCTGAAACTAAATTTCCTGTGAAAAACATTGTGACCCATTTATGCTATATTTATACCTTGCTGTCAAAATATCTGCACAGTGTGCTGGAGGGACTTAAAGAAAAGCTGCCCTTTTACCTTATAGTGAGATGTTCTGTTGATGCTTGCATAAAAAGAACTGTCTGTGTATAAGACTTCGTAGGACCTTGAGTCATTTTGTAGTATCTTTAGTGTCTGATATCTAGCTAAACTACATGGACATTTGTATTGTTATGGAAATTAATGTAATTGGTTGGTGTACTGTGTACTGTTAATATTACTAATGTACTTTTAAATCCTCCAGCATCTGCATTCGTTTATTCTCAAGGTCTGGCTGTAGGATCTGATAAAATGTTGTCCAAAGTGTTCTTGGTTAGTTATCAAGGTAAAACATTAAAGACTAAGTGACTGATGTACTAACAAGAGATTCTAAATTATTGTTGTGTTCAGTGAAATAAATATATAAAAATGATTCATATTTTGAAACTTTAATTTATTTGGAACTGTCCCCAACAATTATCAGTCACCACTGATCTACATTTAGGGCTGTCGCCTAAGTGGCAGATAACCTATCAGTTATCTACTCTTTTCTTAAATGATTTCAAAGTAGTTAGAAATTTATTGAACATCTCCCTTGGTAAATTATTATAATCCCTAATTCCTCTTCCTATAAATGAATATTAGCCCAATCTGCCCTCTTGAATTTTAAATTTATCTTCATATACAGGGTGTTTCAAAAATAATATACGTATTACAAAGTATTATTTTGTCCAAACTATCGATCACATCGCCTTGGCTTGGCTATTGGAGAAATGAATACATAGTCTAGTTTATATTAATAGCCGCTAGGTGTCAGTTGTCTTCTGGTTTGCTTGGTAACTGTCATATGTTTAAAAGGCTACTCTGCAGCAGAAGTAATTTTGTGTTCTCAAGTTTGCGAAGTGCAATTCCGTGATTACAGTGTAAAGACGTTTCAGGTTGAGGTACCAAATTGATCCTCCGAATTGGTGGAACATTCGCAGATGGTATCGACACTTTGTATTCAAATTCAAAGATACCCGTCTCTCCTAATCTTGAAAAACCATAGATTAGGGAGAGGGTATTGTTTATTGTAATCATTTCATAATTTGTGATACATGCAGTATACAAAATTAGAAGGAGTAACCTGAAATTACTATTGAAGTTGTGTTAATACACGGTACATTCAATGAATATTAATATAAACACAGATGATTAGAAATTGAACAGAGAAAGAATAGCCTAAACTGAATGTTGGAGTTGTGTTGATAGATGGAACTTTGAAAGAAAAACTGAAACATCTATGAATATTAATATAAAACGCAAACTAAACATCGAAAAATCTCAATATTGTCTTTTCAGGCTATTGAGAAAAAATTAAAATTAATATTGTGTTTTCAGATTATAAACAAAACCTCAAAGAATCTCAATATTGCCTTTTCAGACTATTGAGAAAACAGGAAAAAATTAAAATTAGTATTGTCTTTTCAGACTATCGGCAATACAGCAGACTAATACTACGACAAAGTAGTTCCATACTTTACCTTAAGTCTACGTACCTAATGGCTCTAGACTTCAACAGAGTTATATTGTCCAGGTTACCTTAGGCAAAATTCAATTCCTGGCTGACATGTATCACATCCTTTCCTTCCCTCTGTTTCATGCTCCACATTCCCCTAATAATGTTAAATAATTTTGTGATTCTCCCTGGGTGCATCCATTCTCTGTTCAATAACTTTACAATTGTATACAGCTGATTTTCATTCTCAATTTTCCTTACATCCTCCTCATCTATAAATTTCTCTCGTTTTGCTTTACCTTTGAACAATCTTTTATAAGGTGTGCCTATCCCGATTCTTCAGAACATAGTAAACATTTATTTTCATCTCTGTTTTGTCTGTAGCTTTATTTTTATGTATCCTCATTAATCACCATATTATACCCCTCATTCCCTTTTTTTGTTATAATCTCTACATTTATCCTCATTCTCCCACTTACATTACAAAATTCTTCTAATGACCTCTTTACTTCTACATTGTGCAACAATATGTTGCTTTTCAATATCCCTAACTATTAGGACTATTTTTTTTTTACATATTCTCATCTTCTCTATACAGTCTCTTTTCCAGTAATATCCCATTCCTATCGTTTCCAAAATGTTCCGTACGCCATCCACCCAGTATCCTTGGTTCTGATGTTTCCTTTGGTGTTGATATGCTATCTGTTATACTTCGCCACCTTCTCGCAGCTTCAGTCTCAGCCAATACTTTATTATCTTTTTAATAATATCCGCTTGCAGACTTACATCATTGCACATCATTCTCACTCCACAGTTAGCTGTACAACTGGGTAGTCCCATAATTATTTTACCAAATCTAGTCATAATTGTATCAAGTGAATCAACCCTCCCTTTAACTCCCCAGATTTCTGTTCCGTACAACACTCTAGATTTAACTAATGCATTAAAAACATTTTTATACATTCTGTGATCTGTGTTAGGCATCTTTTTCTCCAGTATGTTAATGGCTGACAGTGCACTCATACCTTTTAGTTTAGCTCTTTTTATTTGCTCTGCCCATTTTCCATTTCCACTTAATATCAGACCCAAATATTCTACTTTCTTGACAACTTCTAATCTCATCTCGCCCATCCACCATTTTTCATTCTTTGACAATTTATATCCTTTTATACACACCATTACCTTGGTTTTCTGTGCATTAATTTTTAAATTCCACTCTTTACAGTAATTTACCACTACATTTATACTACCCTGCATACTATTGGGTGTCAAAGTGAGCAGAAGGATGTCATCAGCACAGATGAGACCCGGAATATCCTGGTTCTCAAGACTTGGGCAAACCTCTGCCTCAAAACCTTTTGATTGAAAGATCATTTATAAACAATAAGAAGAGTACAGGTGACAACCTGTTTCAGTCCTACTTTAGAGAATATTTCCCTAAATACTTCTCCCTCCTTAGTTTTAATTGAGCACTTCACTTCTGAATATACGTTCTCAACCGCTCTTATCATCTTCTGGGACACCTCTATTCTGCTTCCAAAATTCATTAATGATGCCTGAAATCACTCCTGATTTGCCTTTCTTGGCTTTCCCTAAGACCTCTCTTACTTCTTCTATTGATATTTCCTTACCTAATGCAGGCACAGTACACCCCAGTCCTACCAATATACTGTTTTCATCTATTCTCGGTCTCCACCCATCTTCATCCCCTAATAATTTCTTACAGTGCTCCACCCAGGTAGCCTGACTTATTTCAGCCTGCCGAGGAAACATCCGCATTCCGCAAATCCTCTTAATTGTACTCCATACTTTTCTACTATCATTCTGTTTTGCATTGCTATTCGATTCAACAACTCTCTGCTCCTGCCATTCAGACTTAGTTGTATACAGTATATCTTTATACTCATTTCTCAAGTTACAAAATTCAATCCTATGATTTTTTCCCCCGTGCTTTCTATATGCCTTCAATGCTTTCAGTACCTCATACTTTTTATGCCTGCATTCGTCATTGTACCAACCCTTTCCTATTATGTTCTTCCCCTCCTTTATCCTCATCTTCTCCCCTGCCATCTTTACAGTGTTTTCTATTATTTTTACTGCTGCACTCGTTAGGTTATTATCAATCATTGAGTCTATTCCATCTTTCACTATCTGGCCTATTTCTCCCTCATAATAATTCATAAACTCCTTCTTTAGCTCCTCTTTCCACCTGTATTTAGTAACTAACGTTTCTTGAATTTGATCGTCTTGCTTGCTAATGCCCTACCCTCTCTATCATTTACTCTGACAATAATTGGTAGGTGATGTGACTAACCCCATTCTTTAACCTTCATGCTTTTAATCCCAGGCAACGCATTCCTAGAGCATAGTGCCAAATCTATAATACTACCCCTTGTCTCCGTTATGTATGTCAGGTTCACTAATTCGTCACCATACCACCATCCATTCAAAATATACAGTTCTACCGTACCACACAGCTCTAACAACTTTTCTCCATTTTTATTACAACCCTTATTCTGGCTCACTCTCTTTTGTACATAAACTTCTTCTGCCTCTTTGTCGTACACAGGCTTCTGATCTGCAACCCTTGCATTGAAATCCCCCATTATTAGAATACCTGTATCCTCAAAAATGTTTTGAATTCTATTAATTTCTAGTGCCAACTCATCAACTCATCAAAGAAATCCTTTTTCGCAAATGGAGAGGCTTCAGGAGGGTTGTAGACAAAACCGATACATAAATCTCGCTCACACTCATCATACATCTTTATTTTAACCCAAATCATCTCCTCCATTTCTGATTCAATTTGGTTTATTCTAGCTTGCAAATCCTTCCTAACCATAACCATTATCCCACCCGGGTTTCTGCCCCTGCCGGTTCGTCTTTCTTTTGCCTTATAGTAAAACATGAGCTCTTCTATTTCTACATTACTTTTCAGTGGAATCCAGGTTTCCACACACGCGACGATATGCAAGCTTTGTAATAACTCTTTAAAAGATTCATCCTGTAACTTATTTCTAAGGCCTTCAATATTGATGCACCCTACTGTTATCTCTAGTTATTTCTTCCTCCCCTGCCCCTCACTCTGGCTGCTCTTCTTAGACCTCGTAATCCTAGTAACACCCAGTTCGTCAGAGTTCTCATCTAGTGTATTAACACATGCCCTATCGAGGCCACCTTTGTTTAAATTACCTTTTCTGTGCCAGAAGTCCTTCAGACTCACACGTCTGCATTTCGGTGTTGCGTCTCTCACGGAGTCAGCACTCAGTTGCCGCTGTAGGTCACCAGGACTGCCCTCACTATTAGTTGTCTTTGCGTCGGCTTCTTCCTTATCGCTTCACTTGTTGGTCGCCGCTCGCTGCTCTGCATTCTGCTGATCTCAGCTGCCTCATATGTTCATCTTTCTTATCGGCCACTGTACTCTCTGTACTGTACATATTCTTTAACTGCTCCACCCCCAATGCTCTAGTCCACTTGCCATCACCTACCACTAATTTGTTACCCCTTATGTAGGCAATTAATCCTGCATGACTAGCTTTTCCTAGGTGAAACTGTAGCATTTTCTGGTTCCTAAAGGCTTCTTTCTCCGGCTCCTGTTTGATCCATAATTTTTCACCTTTCAATCGGCTTGTATTATACAAACTGTGGCGTGTGGTAAGTCAATGTGGGGTGCCAATAAATATTTTATTCATACCAGTGGCAAAAGGAACGGAAACCTTAGCATAGAAAATGAGATGGTCGACCCACAACAACAAAGATCGTCAAAAGATAATCATTGGGACACCACAACGCTCAAGGTAAACCAAAGTTATTTCACTGGTGGTGACTTGTCGGACCACGGAAAGACTTGCGGTCAATGCCTCGTTGGGTGAAACCTAGTATATCAGATTTTATCATTCACCAATCAGCAGAGCCAGTGGATGCCACGGCGGGCTACCCGAGAGGGGTGTCCGTGGTAAGTACAATTTTTTTTTTTTTTTAAGAAGAAAGAAAAAGGGAAAGGTAAAGAATGAGAGAGAACGCACAACTGACCAAATGTAAGAAAAGGAGAATGGTTTTAAAACAAGTTGTATTTTAAACTCCAAATGACAAGAATAAGCAGGGTACAACAAGCAAAGAAGGGGAATTACAAACTTTTGATAAGGGCTCAGCCCGTTTGACAACCAAGACACAATCAAGAATAATAATTATTAAGATTTCTTGGGAACTATTATTATGACTTTCAAGAAAAGCCCAAGAGCAAGGTTCGACAGGGAAAACTAGAATCAACACCTATATAAGTACACAAACACTTTAATTAAGAAACAAAGCCACTAAATCTTTATATAAACAATGATTTAAGGCCACCCTTACAATCTCGATTTTGCACCCAAAGGAGGGCAGGAAAGTTATAACGCATCAGAGGACAAGAATTTTTAGAACTCAATATCCGAAAGGAAGAAAAGGAAAGAAAAAGAAAGCGGAGTAAGGAGGGAAGAAGAGAAAAAAAAGGAAGAGGGGGGGGGGATCCTTCCAGGCTGCTTAGACGCTATCACGTTGGCAATGTAAACGACCACTCGGGTCAGTGAAAAGTTCAAGGTGTGGCAACACTACTCTCACTTGTCCAAGGACAGTTGATTCTGGCGTATGAGGTTGATAAAGGTTCCAGTCTGAAGGACTTAGTTAGAATTGAAACCACGAAACCCCTAAATAATTCCACATTCAAAGTTCAAATCTTGATATTGAGCGCGAAAGATATAAAAGATTGTAACTTTTGCTCACCCAGTCTGTTGATACATCAATGCAGCAATTCACAAATAAAAGTAAGTAAAACGTCGCAACGGACCAGCCGTTGGCGAACAGTTCCGCTCTCTCCACTCGAGTTGTTTTCCAACTGAATGTCTGACTGCCGAGAGTAAGGAATAGCTTGCTTATATAGGTGGTGAACATATTCGAGAAGTTACTCGATGAAAAATACGTAGGTGTGACGTCACAACGAGGAAGCAGCAGCAGTGTCAGATAGCAGGCCAGTTAGTGAACAGCTGGGCGAGCAAGCAGAAGAATGCGGCAGAAGGTAAGACGTAGTAGAGCGGTCGTAACAAAACTATTCTTCACTAGTAGGGTTAATACAAACCTCACTTTCACTGGTTTCTTGCCTTTTTCCTTCCCCATTCTCTGTATCTCGTCTATTTCGGCTTCCCTGCAGCTGATCTTCAACCTCTCGTTTATTAGCTCCAGCACTTTGGATACCAGATCTTCTTTAGTGTCCTCGGGTAACCCATATATAAAAATATTTTTCTTTCGGATTTCCTGCTGGTGCATTTTCTCCTGCCACCTCAATTCTTTTATCTCTTCCTTCATTCTTCTCACCTTATCCCTCAAACTTGATATTTCTTTATTATTTTGGACCACCAGTTCTGTCACCTTGCCTATCTCCCCTTTCATTATTTCTCGTAGTTCACTGGCTTGCTCTCATAGAAACTCTCTCATTTGTTCAGCTTGACCCTTGATTTTGGTGAGGAATTAGTCTCTCAATGGAAAACCAGGTGTGGCAGAAGATCCATCTTTTCCCATCCAACCGCATTTGCAGGGTCAGGTTCAGGGTTCATCTCAACCCCTCCAATGACCAACAACACTGCCATCACTGATGCAGCCATCAAAATTGAAATCAGACTCGCCTGCTGTCCGGCTCTGTAACCCATGTTGCGCCTCGTGGGCCTGCCTCTACCGTGCCAACGACCTATCGTCGCCCGGTACAATTCAACCAAAATCAACTTTCTTCTTTACACATCTCACGGAATAATGGACAGGAAATAAGTAAAATAATTAAAAGCATATCGAAATAATAACAATAATACTGATTAATTAAACCTGTTAGATCCTTTATTTTACTGTTAAAAAGGAACAAAAGTATATCAATTTACAAAAGTTTAAAAATCGCCACCCTCTTAAGACCGATCTGTTGATTCACTCAGTCCTGCGTTGTTCTGACTCTCCAAGGTCTCTGCAATCCTCGCCACCTGACCGCTGACACTACAGTCCCGTCTTCTCTCTTCCTTCCCCCACTGATGACAACCTGCTCTCGATTTCTGCAACTCATTTCCTGTAGTCAGATCTGTTTATCATTCGACTTCCATACAGCATGATTCACATGTATTTTCAAGAACAGTGGTGAAATTAGGCTAATAAGGCGATAAACATATATGTCCATTGGGTTTAGATCTAAAACATGTGAGCTTAAACTTGAAAACAAATTTCTTTCATATGAATGAGGTGTGGCTTCATTAGGCATGTTCCCTTTCATGACTGAGTTTTAGCCATTACATGTATTCTCTCAAAAATACATCTCAGTATGTTTTCACATATGAACAACTTATTTCATAGAAACATAGATACTTCCCCCATTCTTCAAAGAAACCAATGGATAAGGACTTTTTTGTACAACTGCTTCCTTACAAGTATATCACATTTTAGAGAATTGACTAACTTCTTTACCACAAATCCTAAGAAATATTCAATAAGATCTTGTGATAATAAACCTAACACCTATAGATTTATGCAAGCTTACCAATCCTTCCACTCTAATTTTAACAGTAATTTTGGCTTCCTTACAACATATCATAGAATAGAAGAGACCAAGACCACTATTATTTAATTACTAATATAACCAAAACAAAAACTCAACCCGTAACCAAGGGTTGCAGTAATATTATTATTATTATTATTATTATTATTATTATTATTATTATTATTATTATTATTATTATTATCATCATCATTACATCCACTTATGAAGACTCGGCTTGTGCCGGAAACATAATGGGCTGACTCGGCCTAAGCAAAGAGATATCTACAAATATTTACAACATATTATTATTGCTATTATTAGTACTATTATTATTGTTACGGGGTTGCCCGTGGAGCAGAAAGAGGTTAAAGAAGGTGCCGGGGTGAATGGGTCTAACTACAATGTCAAGAATTGAATTTAAAACTTGAACTGAAGGTTTTATTTTCAAAAATTTCAAACTTAGCAATTTTTTTCATGAAAATATTCCAGGTACAAGTAGCAATCATTAAACAAGAAGGGAAAAATCCAAGATTAGTGGTTTTAACAGATCATGGGCTTCAAGCCCTCGCTTTACTTTTCCTGAGCTCCTAGCTCAAATTTACAAAAGACCACAAATTTTTACAAGGACAGAAATCTCCTAATTCAAAGAGCACTTGCTCCAAAAATTACAACATCTAGCCTTCAAGAGGCATACAGTACTCTTACTTTGAAAAAGAGCTAACAGGCTCTCAGTTTTCCAAGCCTACTCAAGGTAACATTGCATGAAAATCTGATAATCTCTGGCCTTACAAGGCACTATTTACAAATAGAAATCTTATGACACAGAGGTATCTAGTACCTAACCTACAGGGCCTTAGTGAAAAAGAACAGGTTAAATAAACGGCCCGAGTACAATTTGAATGGAGGCGAAGACTCGGCTCCAAAAATTTTAAACCTATAGGACGCTTGACCGACGAAACAGAGGCTATACTCAAACTACTGAGGCAGGACGCACTTTGATACATCGCAGAAACAAAATGTTCAAAAACGTGGCAACTCAAACCAAGATGAAGGGGGGCTCGAGAGGGTACTTCACTCTCTATCCCCGATTTGCAGTTAAAGATTTTATGAAATTTTTACGTTAACGGAAAGAAGATTTGCATTTTAGAAAAGCTGGTTATATAGTTAAATATTCGGAACTTTCCCTCGGTTTAAACTGCGGAGGTAGCAAGAAAGGATAAAGTTATGTGGCTATTACCTTGTAGATGTTCTAGCTGCCGACGAAGAGGCCGCCCGTCTCCTGCTTAACACATACACTCAGAAAGATGACGATCAATTGGCCAAGAGACGTGCAAAACCGCAGTTTATAAACCCTCAAGGAAGGTTCGAGATCTATTACGAATAAACCAGCCACACCCTCACAATTTTATTGGTTAATTTTAAAGTACACTCAAAATCGAAGAAGAAGACTGCGATAGGTTGAAAATTAATTACAGAAATTTGGGATTGGCTAGATTTAAACCTGGCGGAAATAAAAGGAGATATTGCCAACCCAAAAATAAATGGACATCAAACAGAAAAACTTATGGATACAAAATTTCTTTGAATTATAACTTCTTATACTTCGCACCAGGGTGCATGATCATAGTTTTAGTAGTGTCATCTGTGGAAGAATGTCCAAACTGCATGATGAATGGCAAACAAAACGAGGAGAAATTCACCCAGTTTTGGCAACTGCACAACAACAAAATTACATCATATTTCTGTGGTGACATCTTCTGAGTAAAGTTCTAAGTAGGTATAATTTCAGTTTCACTGTTTTGCCAATAGAGGAGTTCTTTTAGGCGCTAATTTTGAATGCGAGGCGTAGGGATGTACCTCCCGGTACAATTATACTTATTGTTTCCGTTTCTGTGGTGCAGTAGTCAACCGAAACCATCATCAGGGCAAACCCATAACCCTTTGGAAGATGGGCATTAACCTTACGCACGTAGAGGTGTGTCCACTAGGTAAGAAGGTTGGTAGCGTATTCGCTCCTGAAGGGAGTTAAAGCGAACAAAAGAGAGGGACAAAAGACAGTAAGGTTAAAACAAACAATTACAACACATCGCAGCAACCAGCAAATAGGAGAAAAACACTTACCTCAGGAAGCGGTAAAATTAACTTAAGGCCGAAGTCGAAATTAATAAAAAATGAAAAAGTGGCAGTGTTTAATCGATCAAAAGTAATGAACACCAACCGACTTTAGATACTCAAAAAACTTTGTCAGACCGGTAAGCTTCAAGACGGATAAAGACAATTACGTTTGAATAGCTTAAATTAATTGGGATAATTGAAAAATTGTTTGAAATTAGATAAGACGAATAACATGTTGACCTCCATACATGTTTTAAAAATCCCACAGAGAACCACGAAAATCTGAAGAATGAAAACAAAATTGTATTCGATCACCTCTTTAAAATTAGTTAAATTAAACTTAATTAAACTTTACTACAAGTTTTATCAGATGCTGACAACTTCCCTTCAAACGCGGAAATTCGTTTAGTTAAGACCCATTTGCTACCAAGGGGCCGTCCCAAGGTTGGTAACTACTTATAAGACAAGCTTAACACGCTCGCAGAAAAATGGAAATTCAAAGTTAAATTGGTGGCGGAAATGAATTAAAAGAATTACGTCATGGACAGACTCCACAAGAAACGATAAACGTCCACCGAATACAAAGCAAATCAAGACGTATCAGTTCAAACCTTTTTTCAATCATTAACAACAATCAATTCAACATGTTGCTAGAGCAACAAAAAACAACGCAAAGCGTCCGTCCCAAGCAAGAAAGAACAGGACCCGGCACCATAGTTAAATATGGGCCAAAATACACAGAACAGGAAAGAAAACATAAGACTCAGAGCAGAAACACTCATGAAATCAAAAACAGGTAAAGTGTAAGTGAGATAAGGGCAAAACCTTGGAAAAGCCTCCTTGGTTTACAAGAAAATGTTACATTTCTGGCCTATATTTTTTTATTAAATGTAAAATTAAAGTTTGAAAACCTGTCCACCGTGCATTTTCCACGCGCCAACTAACAATTTGGTTAGTAGAACGCATCACTAAGTAACACATGTGCAGTCACAACGCCAACTCAGAAATCGATATTATTATTATTATTATTATTATTATTATTATTATTATTATTATTATTATTATTATTATTATTATTGTTACGGAGTTTTCCGTGGTAGGTAGAGGTGAAAGAAGGTGCGGGTGTGAATAGGTCTCCAGCTACGAAAGCAAAATTAATTTAAAATTTAACAAGGTTATATTTTCTTTTCAAAAACAAAGAAATAACAAGCATGGCAGGTACAAAGTAGCAAATCAAAAAGGGTAGTTACAATATTTACAGGAATTGGGCTTCGCGCCCTGATTTTACACTGGTTGGGCAATCAGCTCAGTTTTACCCCAAACACGAGTTTTAACAGAGGGGCAGAAAACCCCATTCATACCTAGGAGCCCTTGCTCCAAATTACACAGAAAAGCCTCCACGAGGCATACAACACTCAATTTTCAAAAGAGCCACTCGCTCTCAAAATTTAAGCCTCTCCCAGGCCACACCAAACTCCACCTTCAAGTTGTCCTCACTGGACATAGACACAGGGGTAAAATACCCAACCTACTGAGGTCTATTAAATAAAAATGGGCAATTACATGACCTCTAAAATAACAATTTGAGAGGAGGCGATCTTGCACTCCTAATACACTTGTTTTTAAAAACCTAATCTGGCTCTAGACCACTAATGCAAGGGCTAATCCCATACTACCGAGGTGACTTTAGAAAAGAGCAATTTGTTTTACATTAACGAAGAATAGGTTGAGAAAATAAGTTCACCTCAAGACAATGTGAGTGGGAGCTCGAGAGGGTTAGCACTCTCTATCCCAATATGCAGCTTAAAAGAGAATAGAAGAAAAGATCGTTACATTTTAGGAAAAGGTTACATGGAGGAACGCTTCGCACCCGCCCCGAGAGTTAAACTGCTGAGCTAGCAAAGAAAGAATTTATTAATCGGCCATTACCTTATTGATGACCGCTGCCGAGGAAAGAGGCGCTTCCCGCCTCCTGCTATGTACTTTATACACTGAAAGATGGAACAGAAGTGGCCCGGAGACCCTAAAATCAGCAGTTTAAATACTCTCGCAGAAGGTTCTAGGCGTTAGGGGAATGAAAACACCCTCCCGCGATGATTTTATTGGTAGATCAATAAACCCCCTACACAATACTAAGAAGAAACACATAATTGGTGGAAAATTAATTCAAGAAATTCGGGATAGGCTAGATTTAAAACAAGGGGAAAGAAGGGGTTAATATTGCCAACTTAACCAAAGACTGAAAAAAATTTAGCAAAGAACAAACATTTGAAATAAAAATTTCTCCAACAAAATAGTTCTTTGACTCCGCACTAGGTTGCACTATTGTTGATCTTCAGTAGTGTCCTCTAGAAGAGAAAGTTCACACTTCTTACTTCAAGCGAAACAAAACCACATCAAAAATGACACAGTTCAAAAACTCAAAATTTTCCACGTGGTGACATCTTCTGAGAAAGTAGAGAATTAATAGCGTAGATAAAGTTCAGACTTCCTCCAGCAGAGGAGTTTCAACTGGCGCACATTTTAAATTAGCGGAGTGGAGGTGTACCGCCCGGTACAATTATTATTATTATTATTATTATTATTATTATTATTATTATTATTATTATTATTATTATTATTATTATTATTATTATTATTATTATTATTATTATTATTATTATTATTAATCATATTATTTTTATTATACCACTTGACATGGTTGAAGTACTTTAGGCACACACATCGCATTTTTTCGTCACTTAATATCAGACCAGTACTCCAAGGTACATGCGTTTTCCAAACATAAATATGTTTATGTCTAAACCTGCAATTGTTGTTGTTGTTGTTGTTACCACCAGGCGAATCAGCTCAGAAGCTTACGGTCCACACGAAGAAATGCAGATGGAGCAAATTAAGAAAATCTAATGGTATTTTGAAACACAATAACAGCAGAGGCCAATATCACAACTTAGTGGTTAACAATACCCGTGGAAGGTGAAATTCACCCAGGATCTATCATCTAGACCTTGGCCATTGCGTAGGAAACTTTCACACGTCTACTCTCCATGGCTTCTCGGCTCGAAGAGGTGCGTCAGCACCCCAGGCAGAATGGCTTTGCCAGGCAGCTCGCAACGCGTGCGCCTATGGACAGAGGCAGTTACGGTTAACTCAAGGGCTAGGCGCTAGAGCGCTGCTCCGTACACGCACCATAGTAGAATTCACTCTAGGTGAACGCGAATATGACAGAGAATGCGCTTTACATAAATAAATCAGAGTTTGTTGGCAAGGAGCCGGTTGATACGAATTTCGGTGGTAATAATACCAGTCCGAAAAGGTTTGTCAGGTAGGTCATATTCACTTAAATACTGTCACAGTCCTTCCTCCCTGATGCGCAATATATTCACATGCATATTTCCATAACAGTGCGGTGGTCCATAAACAAACTAATTTTTGGTGAAGTAGTCCAATGAGCAATGAGCACCGGGATAAAATTTGTCCCTTTCAAAGTTCCACATGGCCAAATTTGTAGTACCAATTATAATTCCACGTTATGTTCCTTTTCAATATAGTAGAGTGGATGCGATCAAATTTAGTTAGATAACCAGTCACATTATTCGACCACTCAAGAAGGCGCAGCTGTAAAATTTCACATTAAGTCAAGAGAGTTTTACCAGAGTTTTCTGAATCACAAATTGCACACGATATACTTTCAACCAAAGTGTCACAGAGTAGTGTAGATTTAAACACCACACCAAGTTCATTTGTGGGGTTCAAAAATCCTTCATAGGTTTCAAAGATTCCAATGCAAGACCAAATTAATGTATTTTTCTTTGCTAGTTCATGCATCCGTATTATTTCTTAAAAGCACGGTGTTAACATACCCCTGAGCGAATCAACACAAATTTACATTTACTCTCATTTCAAGATGTAGATACCACTACTAATATTTAAGGCTAATAAAGTTTTACAAATAACCTTGGGTTTTCAAGAACGTGCATCATCTCGTGTCATTAATTAGCCTAACGCAGGCTAACCAAACTTACAATTTAGCCCAAGGGGAGAACAAGAAGTAGCAAGGAGGGCACGTTTAAAGGAACAGGAATATAGAATTAAGTTGGTGAGTACGTATATGGTTGCAAGGATCAGCCGATCTACATATTTACCTTACTTACCATTAGCTAACTGTACACAAACTGAGGCTCAGAGCATACCACAGGAACGGTCACACCCGGAAGGAAAAGCAAATACATTTAAAAGGGTACACAAAGTTGCACCGAGACAGAGACAATGCAACAACAATCAAGAAGCAAAATAAAGGGACCACAACAAATACACTTGATTAATCCACAACATTACATACAGGGTACATGGAAACTAGTCACCTAGAACATATTAGGGCATATGATACATACTTACACAAGAGAACCAGAATAGATAGCACAAATTGTAAGTAAAACAACAGAAGAAGATGCAATAGAAATGATTCAATGATGAGAAATCACAATACTAATAGCCTCACAATTAAAGGCACGAGAATATACAAGTGTAATAGCGCTGAGGGAACGTACGGTATCACAAATTTTCAAAAAGGACAACTAGAAAAGTACAAGGCAAGACAACAAGACTAGCTAGCATTACACAGAGTAATTGGAATAATATAAGCTGGACTAGAAACATCGAATTACATGTATGTATTCGTAAGTAATGCGCACATAACTACCGAGTGGTGAACTCGTCAATTTGCCCAAGATCAGAAATTAACAGTAAACAAACATACTCACTAGGATAGGATCACCAACTTATGCATATAGTTACGCACCAATTCGATAGAAGGAAGCAAGGAGATTCAATTTATACTTACTAATAGACCAAAAGAATACAAACCGGAACGACACGGAAACTTGAAAATAACTCATGGTTAAAGAGTAGCACAAATTCGAGCAATCGTAGAGTTGACGGACACGTTAGGAGACTCCGATTGTTTATAAAATGTAGGGTTCGCGATCAGTAGGTCATCCATGACAGCAGAAGGAATAACGCACAGATAGAAGGAAACTAACTTATGAACCATTCACCAAACACTATGGGAAACAGGATAGACATGGTCAAAAAAGGATCGCAGGAGAATAGGCCAATAAGGTATAGACGGTAGATAATGAAACCGCTCGAAAGGAAACGCTTGACAGAACAATGAGGAAGGAAAGGAAACAACCGAAAGATCCCATAATTCTCCAGCTGTGTTGCTGTGGTACCAACGGGGAGATCCTTAATCGCATACTCACCTAGAAAAACCACTGAAGGCTAGGATGACTAATACACAGTATCAATCGATACAAGGGATCCACTAAGGACAATGCCATAGGCTGGCGGGGTACTTAAGATGAACCTAAGATTACAAGATATTAAATGATGACGTCGGGCCAAAGACCAAGCAGGAAAGCATAAGTTGAAGAAACCAGAGCCGACTAAGAATCGATAAATATTTCCAAGGAAGGTAATTAAATCAGAGATGTAGACCAAACTAACTAATGGCCAAATCTACTTCAACGCAGAGGTAAATTAAGGGACAATTCACATCCCTACCAAAGTGTCATGCGAACCAAACACCAGACGAAATAATGCCAGCCAGATACACGAGCCAATCCATAAGAGGTTAAATGATACCCATCCTCAACACGTGCTTAGCAGCCATCACACAATCTCAAAGCAATACTAAATAGAAATTACCCCGCAGAAAGAAAGCATAAACCGAGGACAGGTACCATACCAGCTATGTTCAAGGGAGTTGCACCCCTCAGGTAAAGAATCCCACTTTGCAGAGCCAATCAGCACTAACAGCAATTAGTAGAAAAGGTAAAACACACTTCATCACTAAAAATCCACAACTCAGAGGATGAAAACCAACCACTAAGATATTACCAGTTTGCAAGACAGGAGACTCAACCACAATGCTCGCAATAGTGCACCAGCCAAACGCCTTTAGGTAATGAACGGAGAGAAAGAATTACTACACAACTTCAACTCGAATAGGTTAGGATAATAAATGCCACACTAAAATATTTACAAGAAAAATAGGTTAGCGATGGGTCACGCATAGAATAAAATACCAGAAACAGTTGACCAAAATAACAGAAAAGTAGAGAGTTAGATCACTTAGTCATAGATGAATACAAGACATCAGTATTCAGAAAACGAAACACCTTTAAGACGTACAGTCGATGCACTAGGCAAGCAGGCTACGATCTCCGACACCGACCAACCATACCTCATCATAACCAGTAATCGCACACTACAAAAATGACACAGAGTGCAACTCAAATCATTGATTGAAATAAAAAAATAAGTTAATTTATTAATTTGTCCACCTAATCAATACAATAAATCTTGTCTTTGTTGGATTACATTGACATGTTAATTAAAATGTTACATGTTTCGCCTTACATATAGGCATCATCAACCATGGGTTTAGCCTTGAAATAAAATCAGGCACCTGATTTACATATAAATAAAACTAATTTATAAAAAGCCTTTAAGAGAATTTAAAGAAAATTGACATATGGTAAAAGACTAGTCCAACGTTGGTTTTAAAGACTAAGCTATGAGTGAGAAGTTTACAATTGGGGAAAGCATTTAAAATAGTAACATTAAAGGACTATTAATATGAGAAAAGTGAATAAACCAACAGTTTGTTAATGTGGTAAACTTGCTGTAAAGTGATGTTGACCAACTAGCAGTTAGAAATAGACAATAATGAAAATGACGATCGGAATCGTATTTTTGAAACATAATGTTGAATAAAATAAAGTTGAGAGATGGTCAAGTGACCTGTGATATTTTCTGAAAAGTTTGGAATAAATTTTCTGAAAAACGTTCACCATACAAATGAAGCGGGCGACTTTTCTTAACATCCCAAGGTGGTGGGAAATCCCTGGTGGCCTGAGTTCTGGAATGATCAGTTGAAACACCTTCACATTAAGCTACATGCCCTAGGAAGGACATGCTAGGTCTAGAGTATGATACTTTGGATAACTTCAGCGTAAGTCCGGCCTTCTTTGCCGTTGCAAGACTTCCCTAACGTGGTCCATACGTTCCTCAAGGGTATTGGAAAAGTTATTAAATCGTCCAAATAGTTGAATACAGATTTTAATTTTTATGTCCGAGAGGATGGAATTTAACAGTCTATTTAACACTGCGGCACAGCACGAAAAGACAAAGATCAGTCTCAACAACTCATACAGGTTCCAATCAGTTATGAAAGCAGTAAGGGGAATAGATTTCTTAGACAGGGTTACTTGGTACTACGCTTGGTTCAAGTCTAACACAGTGAAAAATTTTGCTCCCGAAAAACAAGTGTGCAGGTCCGGCAAGGGGGATAGATTGAAGCACAATTTTGCGGTTCAGGACACGATAATCTACAACAGCTCTAAAGCCGCCAGAGGGAAGCATATGGTGAAGTAGAGTGTCTGATTACACCATCCCTCTACATTTGTTCGATAATCTTTTTCAATGCAAGCATTCGAGGAGGGGAAAGACTGTAAGGGGGGTGATCGAAAAGGCTGATGGTCCGACAACTCAATGTCGTACTCCAGATGGTCAGTCAAGCCTAATTTTCCAGGGAAAGCATCCGGAAACTCCTTACACAGGGCGCGGAATTGACTAGCTTCAGCATCCCTTAAATGGTTTAGGTCAAGGCGATCAATGTCGCTAGGATCATCAGACTGAGGGTAACCCACAGAGGGACCTTCAATGACACGTTAATTAAGTCAAATGTTAGACTAGGTGAAAAAATGAAAAAAGAAATTTCGAGTTTGTAAATCCTAGACAAGTCCAGCACTAGACAGAAAACTGCTGCTTATATCCCGTACGACTCAAGGCTGCTTGCCACGTCACGGAGGGGAAATGTGCATATATCTCTTGAATGCCGCGATGGATTTTATTGAAATTATCATATGTTTACATTTAGAACATGAGCTACACTATGATGTATGTCTCATTTCCGTAACTTAATCGGTTTAGGAGTTAGGCATTTACTTTCTAGTACATTCGATAGAGAGGCGTGCAACGTGTAGTAGTGACGTCACCCGCAGATTCCTTGCTCTTGACCTGTCCACTTCGCCACGAGGAACTTCGTATTGCGTTCGCACAAGATGTCGGGCATACGAACAGATATTATTGCCGTCCCTTTTCCATATGTTCCGGCAATTATAAAACAATGTGCAGGGCTAGAACAGTTCCTGGTACAGTATACATATTTGAAAAGTGTTTTTTGCTATTTACTTTTCCGTCACACCGACAAAGATAGGTCTTATGGCGATGATGGGACAGGAAAGGCTTAGGAACGGAAAGGAAGCGGCCGTGGCCTTAATCAAGGTACAGCCCCAGCATTTGTCTGGTGTGAAAATGGGAACCATGGAATACCATCTACAGGGTTGCCGACAGTTGGGTTCGAATCCACTATCTCTCGGATGCAATCTCACAGCTGCGTGACCCTAACCGCACAGCCAACTCGCCCGGTAAAAGGTGTTTCGAAGTGTTTGTGAAAATGTATAGTCAGTTTATACACACGTAAACGCTAGTCTTTGTAATTTGTCTCCAGTTCAAAGTCACCATTTGAATCTCAGATCACAGCCCTGCCTAACTTAGCTTTAACACTTTTTTGTCAAAGGTTTTCTGTGTGTAAAGTAATATGACACAGGAATCCTGTAATGTGTGCAAATACCTTTAAACAGAATACAGAGCAATTATTAGAAAGCTTGTCTTCAATACCGACGGGATCTCTCTCTGCAGTACATATGCAATTCCAAGAAGCTTATCGAAATACCTGTCATCGACCAGTCTTGATTTTATTGCCATCTTATCTATTATGAGAGAAGCAACCTTTTCGTTATGGTGCTCTAGTTTTTTTCTGCAGTCAGACGTACTCATGTCAAACAAATAGTTCATATCTCTCCTCTAATCTGAGTCCTTAAAATGGCTACTGTAAACAGTGAAATGCACACTAGGTTTACACAGAGATCCCAGTGTACTGTATTTCCATGACGAGCAATTGCCAAATGTCATTTAGCCATCCTCTTGAGGTCTTTGATTTACAGTAAGGAATACTACAGTAAGTACACATTGGTGTTCGTATTATGTAAAACATGGCCATTAATTTCAGTCAATAAATTATAGCACATGAAAGCTCATAAAGTACAAAAATACGTCTTGACATTCTCTAGAATGTTTGAATGAATACTTCACCGACGCAATTTTATGACTAAGAAGATCGCACCTGGCGGTAAAACGATGCTTTTCAGGAGCCCGAGCGGAAACCTGTTTCACGACCAGCGGGACCTTGTATTTCCCAGCCTTGTATAATAACGTAAGCAACGGGTAATATATTTCGTTTTGCTATTTCCTGTGTATTAAAATTTTGTATGTACACTCTTTGGTAACACGGTGGCACGGTGGGTACAGTCACTTTCTAATATATGGGAGGCCTAAAATTCACCGCCATCTAGCACCACGCGTGACGTCACGCAAAGCCGAACATAGCCGACTCCGCTCCGACCTCAAACAGTATCTTACTCCAGCACCCGATAAAGGCCAGTGATTCCGCGCGCAATGGGACTCGCATTAATGTCATAATTTAAGAAAATACTGAAATATACACTTTCCCTGTAGTACGCATGATGACATGAGACCATCCCCAGTAGTAATAATCATTGAAAATTGTTGAAAATAACTTGAAGTATATTTTAAAATTCGAAGTTCTATTTCTTTTCAGAAATATAAATACAAAGTGCACAATAAACTACATATCATTTTTTCAGGAACATAATGCTGAACTTCAGCGGGATAGGAATATACCATAAATAATTTTATTCAGAACTGTTCTGTTAGATTTGTGTCTTCAGACAGAATCCTTGGTAAAGTCTCTGTAAATAAAGAATATATATTCACTGTTACAAAAGTATTTTCATGACAGCAAACGATATGTTTAAAATGCGGTGTAACTTCATTATTAAAGTAAAACGAAGATTCGGTTAGTTACCAGTTCTCAATAAATAATAAAATTGCACAAAGGAAATATACACAGTTTTTATTCGTGAATAGCTAGTTATCTCCCTAGAAATTATGTCTTTTAGTTAATCTCCGTTTCAAACCAAACCTCGTAATTATCTCTATTTCTGTTTGTATCTCCATGACAGGGAGAAGGTGGTAGTAAGTATTGCTTTAGGAGAAAATACAACTGGGCAACCATCAACGCATATCCCTGATCACAGGAAGAGGTCCGACACTTTGACAAATGAAGGCATTGGCCAAAGAAAGACAAGGGTCACAAAGGGTCAGAAAATGAAAGACTCCGTACCATTCGTAGTTCTAATACCGCCGGGATCGGAAATGAACAACAGTTGACCAAATAGACTGGACAGGACTGATGAAAGTTTGGAGCCTGGCACTACTAAGTGGAAGCAATGCCAGGGCTCAGCTGAGGGCCTCGTGGTCGCCAATTCAAGCTTTCAAGCTGAAATCCCCTGATACCCCTTTTCGCCTCTTACCGCAAGCAGGGGATACCGTGGATATTATATTCTACAGACTCCGCAACCTCAGAGGGCCCCATGAAAGCCGTTATATATTACCAACAATAAGCCTATATAGTATTTCAGTGAAACTTTAATATTAAAGATTTCTAAATGGCATACTAATTCTGAATTTGGCCGATGACCTAGCTGTTAGGCCCCTTTAAACAACAAACAAACAAACAAACAAACAAACAAACAATCAAACAATTCTGAATTTTTAAAAATAATGTGCACAGCTATAACAGATGAAATAGGAAAGCAATAGTGCCATGGAATTTTCGTATTCTTCTTCCGTTTTCCCACATTCTTGTGAAATCGGGTGCCAACTGTGCAGCACTGTTGGAGCCTGCTTTACGACCGGATGCCATTCTTAACGCCAAATATACGTGGAGGGATGTATTCAATAGTACAAGTACCGAGTTAGTTGGCCATGCGGTTAGGGTCGCGCAGCTGATAGCTTGCATGCGACAGATTATGTTTTGAATCCCACCGTCGGCAGCCCTGAAAATGCGTTAATGCGACGTTAAACCACTAGCAAGAAAAGAAAATATCCAGTCCCCGAGTTAAATTAACTAGACGCAGTTAAAAAGCGACCCGGCCGGGAATCGAACCTATGACGCTCTGAAATGGAGGTCTTCACGCTGGCCATAAGCTACGGAGCTAATAGCAGCGTAGAGTAATATGTGATTTAAATAAACATTTGTATTTGTTATAGCTATGCACATTATTTTTAAAAATTCAGAATTAGTATCTAATCTAGAAATCTTTAGAAGTTTCACTGAAGTACTGTGTAGGCTTGTTGTACGTAATATATAGCGGCTTTCATGGAGCCCTCTGAGGTTTGTTTACAACTTGCTTTACGCCACACCGACATAGATAGGTCTTATGGCGACGATGGGAAGGAAGCCACTGTGGCCTTAATTAAGGTACAGCCCCAGCATTTGCCTGGTGTGAAAATGGGATACCGCGGAAAACCATCTTCAGGGCTGCCGACAGTGAGGGTTCGAACCCACTATTTTCCGGATGCAAGCTCACAGCTCCGCGCCCCTAACCGCACGGCCAACTCGCCCGATACCCTCTGAGGTTGCGGGGTCTGTAGAATATATCCACGGTATCCCCTGCTTGTCGTAAGAGGCGACTAAAACGGGTCCCTGGGGCTTTCAATTTGGGAGCGTGGGTTGGTCTGGTCTTTAGCTGAGTCCTGGCATCGCTTCCACTTAGTTGTGCCAGGCTCCACGCTTTCTTCAGTCCTATCCAACCTATCTTGGTCAACTCTTGTTCATTTCCGACTCAGGCGGTGTTAGATCTGCGAATGGAGTCTTTCATTTTCACGCCCTATGTGACCCTTGTCTTTCTTTGTGCGATTCATTCATTTGTCCAAGTGTCGGACCTTTTTCTGTGATCAGTTTGTTAAGCGTTGGTGGTTGCCCAGTTGTGTTTTCTCTTAAAACAATAATGACCACCACCTTCTCACTGTCATGGAAATATAAACAGAAACATATATAATTACGAAGTTTGGGTTGAAACGGAGATTAATTAAATACATAATTCCTAGATAGATAACTGGCTATTCATGAATAAAATTGTGTATAATATTATCTTTGTATAGTTGTATTACTTATTGAGAACTGGTATCTAAACGAATCTCCGTTTTACTTCAATCATAAAGATACACCGAATATTAAACGTATCGTTTGCTGTCATGAAAATATTTTTTTGTAACGGTGAATATTCTTTATTTTCAGGGAATTTTCCAAGGATTCTGACTGAAGGTACAAAACTAAAAGAACAGTCCAGAATAAAATTATTTTATGATATATTCTTATCTCGCTGAAGTTCAGCATTATGTTCCTGACAAAGTGATATTTAATTTATTGTGTACTTTGTATTTATATGTCTGAAAAGATATAGAACTTCGAATTTTAAAATATACTTCATTTTACTTTTAATAGTTACAACTGGGGATGATCTCATGTTATCATTAGTACTACAGTGAAAGTGTATATTTAAGTATTTTGTTGAAATTATTATATTTATGCGAGTGCCAATGAAATTATTACATTAATGAGTCCCAGTGCGCGCGAAGCCGCTGGCCCCTGTCAGGTGCTACAGTAAGAGACTGTTCCGGGTCGGAGCGGAGTCGGCTATGTTCAGCTTTGCGTGACGTCACGCGTGGTGTTAGATGGCGGTGAATCTTAGGCCTCCCCTAATATATACAGTCGCGAATTTCTGATGATGTTTTTCATCTGAGGGAACTACAGCGCTACAAGCGACGAGGTAGAGGAAACGCTGTACAGGGAGCTGCCCGCTACACTACTCTCTGTGGCTATCGCTTGAAGCCATCGGCCACGCCCCCCATGGTTACCAAAACATGGCAATTCTTACGTTGTGGATATATACAAATTAAGACATTTTCTCGGGAGTAGGAAAACTTCGAATCGCTCAGTTAAGTAGAATCGTTTCAAAATAACACGGCGATTAACTGTAACATTTTTTTTGGCAAACAGACCTATTAATGCATTTTTACTAAGCTCTAAGGAAGCGTTTCTCATGACCCGCAGCCTTAAATGTACCCTCTCGCTAGTTGAATATCGGTACTATAAACCCAGTATATTAAAAACAGTGGATGCAAATCTTCACCAGATATCAGTAAAGATAAGGAGTAGGCTATTAACAATGGCATTTCGCAGTCTGAATTCTTTAGGGGAATGCGCAATAAATCACCAAAATGGGCTCAGCAACATTGCTTACTACATATTCTGGAGTGGTGGTGGTGTTTATTGTTTTAATAGGAAGTAAAATTATCAAGTAAACCATTCTCTGACACAAGTGGAAACAACGCAGGACTCAACTAAGGGCCTCTTGGACACCAACCCACACTCCAAAGTTAAGAGACCTTTAGGCCCTTAATCGCCTTTTACGACACGCGGTGGTGATTATTGTTTTAAGAGGGAATACAACTATTAACACTAATCAGAGAGAAATGAAGATATCGGCCAAAGAAAGACAAGGGACCTGAAGGCCGAGAAAATGAAAGACTCCCTAGCCCTCGAATCCTCTTATAGCCTCGGGGTTGGAAAAGAACAAGAGTTGACCATCGGAGGTCGTACATGCTAGATTAAAATTAGCCTGGCAAAAGTAAGTGGAAGAAATGACAGGATTCACCTAAGGGCCCCGTGGTTGCCAACCCATGCTCCCAAACTGAGAGCTCCTGGGCCTCTTCCAGTCGCCTCTTACGAAAAGCACGCGATACCGTGGGTTTCGTCCTACTACCCCACCTCCCCAGGGACTTTTACGACAGGCAGGAGATACCGTGGGCCTTATTCTACCGTACAGGAAGTACAACTGGGCAATCATCCTCTATTAACACTATAGGAAGAAAAATGGAAGGGATCCCATACTTCAAAAACTAAGGTATGGGCCAAAGGAAGACAAGGGCCACGAAAGGCGTGAAAATGAAATAATCCCTAGGCCTGGAGTGCTTTAATTCTGTCGGTAAGAAGGCAACGCTTCAAAACTAGTAGGTACTGCATTCACTTTCAAAAAACTTTCTTCATTGACCGATCAAATAATTCCGGTTTGAAATGTGCTGAACATATTCTGGTGTAAGGGGAAGGTATCCAATTTTCTCTTCTAATGGCCTTAATCCACTCTGCTCTCCTTTCTTCATGAACAGGAAACCTCAGGAAAAATTGGAAAAGATTACGACAACAAAGTTCGAATTGAAGGACATACGTAAACAACTACACTTCAGAAGATGCTTTCCATGCTGCTACATCACGTTCGGAGCTGGCTATGTGGACCGCCAACCTCCACTAGGAGAAGGCGCCTTAAGAAGAAGAAACAACAAGTCTAACCTAAAAATTCTTACAAAAAGTGGACCGTGAATCTGAGACTCCGAAATACAACGGAGGTTGTATAATGAACATATTAAAAGCCATACTTAGAATCTTACCTGTGAAATGTTATTGCAGGAATATTTTTGGATTTCCGATTCTTGCAACCGTATGCACAACACGACATTGTAAGAGCTATAACATCAACTAAATATTGGTATCTCTTTTACATTTTTGCGTGTCGTACAGTTTTTGCATCTGAAAATTCCCGCAATTACAATTTGCGTACACCGTATTCACTTCAATGACGTGTGACAAATTTGACTCTCAAGAAAGTGCATGCTTTCTCGCGCCTATTTTACGACCACGCCCCCTATGAAGACCACTGTCATTGGGCTTCACTCTCAGAGCTCCGAGGTATCTCCCTGTATTCTTTTTTTTTTTTGCTAGTTGCTTTACGTCGCACCGACACAGATATGTCTTATGGCGACGATGGGACAGGGAAGGGCTAGGAGTGGGAAGGAAGCGTCCGTGGCCTTAATTAAGGTACAGCTCCAGCATTTTCCTGGTGTGAAAATGGGAAACCACGGAAAACCATTTTCAGGGCTGCCGACAGTGGAGTTTGAACCTACTATCTCCCGAATATTGGATACTGGCCGCACGTAAGCGACTTCAGCTATCGAGCTCGGTCCTGTATTCTTTACTCCCTGGTTCGCATAGATACGTACTACCACTGCATTCTAAAATAGTCACAACTTCTGAACCATTCATGCATATAATGTACTGACATGGTTATTGCAATTCTTATAAAATGCTGGAGGAGGTCAAACAATTTATTTCGATGAGGAGCTCGAGGATAATATACGGTAGAGCTATTTATTTATTCTTAAGGAGTTATTTTTTTACCGCTGATTATAACATAAAATCGCTTCTAGAGGGCAACCGGTTGGAAATAGGTATATACAATCCCGGACTTTTTTTGTAGAGGGTTTTGTGCTCTACAATTCGTACGCTTACACTTGGGGGTCTATCGTTGATGGTTCACGCAGCGTAAGCCAAGAAAGCAAGTGACCGTTCGACCGACCGACTTTTTGTCTCTTTCTTCGTATTTTCTGTATATCGGATCACGGATACTTTATTATTTCTCGAGCTTCAAAATATAAGTTATTAGCACATAATACTGTTAATGTTATCGGTTTTACGTCCCACTAAGTACGTATTTGGGTACCTTCACCACTGGACTGAAACAGGATCGAACCTGCCAAGTTGGGCTAAAAAGGCCGGCGCTCTACCATCTGAGTCGCCACACAGCCCGGTACATGACAATAATTGTAGAAAATATAATTTTCATTCAGTCATTTATATATGACACCTTTTTACCGTAGGAATTGTAACAATGGAGATATTCAAGTGTTTATTACAAAGTGTATCAACAGCCAAGCATTGCTGACTAGGAAGTATTGTTATGCCATCATAGTAGCAAAACTAACTGGCTATGATGGTTGTTGTCGTGGCTGTCTTTATAATAAACATAATAATAATAGTAATAATGTTATTTGTGTTAACGTCTGACTGACAGCATTTACGATTTTCTGAGACTCTAGGCGCCGTAATTTTGTCCCATGGAAGTTCTTTTACGTGCCGACAATTTATAGCACCACACGCGTTTCCATAATATGTTGACTGCATTTTAATCAGTACAACGGTTCAATTTGAATATTGACAACACAAACACTGTTCAAGTAGTGAACCACTATAATTATTGTTATGTGCTAATAGCCGGGCTGAGTAGCAACTGAGATGGTAGAGCCAGTTCCTCCTGCTGGTAGAGCCCAAATTGGCAGGTTCGATCCTGTCTCAGTCCGGTGGTGAAGGTGCTCAAATACGTAGTTAGTGGGACGTGAAGCCAATGACATTAACATTATTATGTGATAATAACTTATATTTCTGAATATATTTCGAAACTCGTGAAATAATACCGTATCCCAGATCCTATACACAGTAAATACAGTACGTAGAGACAAAAATATCGGTCGGTCGGTCACTTGCTTTCTTCGCTTACGCTGCCTGAACCGTCAACGATAGGCCCCAAGTGTAAGCGTACGAACTGTAGAAAATAGAAACCTCTACAAAAAAAGTCTGCGATTGTATATACCTATTTCCAAGCGGTTGCCCTCTAGAAGCGATTTTGTGTTATAGTCCGCGGTATAAACTATAACTCCTTAAAATTAAATAAATATTTCGATATTTTCCTCGAACTCGTCATCGAAATAAATTATATGACCTCCTCCAGTATATTATCATGATTACAATAACCTTGTCAGGACATTATTTGAATGAATGGTTCATAAGTTATGGCCATTTTAGACTGTAGTGGCAATACGTTTCCTGTTGTCTGCTAACAAGTTGCCTCTACCTCGCCGCTAGTGTCGCGCCAGCTGTCAAATGGATGAACTTTCTTCTTATTAGAGATTTGCGACTGTATTATTAGACTGTGATACAGTTTCAGTTATTCACGTTTATTTCACAGATTAGTCTTTTTTTCTTACCTACATAGCATACTCGGCCGTATTATTTCCTACCTAATTACGACCTCAGACATGTGACGACTCGTTTTGCAATACATGTTTTTCACCACATAGCCTATTATGCCGGAAAGTAGGTTTCCATTTGCTAGGACAAGAATGTGTGTGCAAGCGCTGTGGTGGATAATGTGAGATATCATGCGATGTTTTTGCAAGCAAAGGACCGTATCACTGACTATGTTCTGTGCTAGAGCAAATAGCTTAATATGATAATAGTGGAAACTCCAGCGAGAAACTGGCGACACCGCTTCTGCGTGCCATCTAGCGGTTCGAGAGGCTAACTACTCTTGCTACTGCTGTCAGCTGTGTACGCCAGAAGTGAATTATTTGTACTTCAGATAGTTTTGTGCTTGTTATGTATCACGATTTTGGAAATGGCAGGAAAAGGAGTTATTTGTGCTGTGCATGGGTGTTTTCATTACAGAAGACAAAGTGATTGCAAGCCGTTTTACAGATTTCCTAACAACAAAGTGCTGTGAGTATAGGCCTACCTGTTAATGTTTACGTGCCGGTATTTTTTTCTATTTATGAGAACATACTTTCTTTAAAATATTGTTATGATTAAACCTATGAATTTAATCGATTTTTAGGTGTACTCAGTGGGTGAAGAGCAGAAGGACAGATTTAGATGAAAGGTATGAGGGTATGTTTAGCCACCAGGGTCCTCAGCCATTCTGTAGCTTCTGGAATGCTAGTTCATGTGTCATTCAATTCTTTGCAATCAAGTGCTGCAAACACTGCAGAGTTTATAGAAATGTGTGATATTTTGTCTGATATTTTTAATTCTTGAATTCTCAGTAGCCCCAAAGAGTACAAGAGACCCTTAAACAATGACTCAGGGCATATGAAAAAGCTGGATGAAATTTGTGATTGTCTAAAACAACTCAAAGTTTTGAATAACCGCAAAGGCAACCCTCTCTGTATTCAGGGTTGGATAGACAATATTTCTGCACTGAAACTATTGTGGTCTGAATTATATAGTGATTATGGTTTTCATTATTTGCTAACAAGGAGGCTCACACAGAACTGCATTGAAAGCATTTTTTCCATCATCAGAGCAAGAGGAGGTAACAATGTAACTCCAGATGCAACAAAATTTCGCAGTGCCATAAGGAGTGTTATGATAAATCAATTGATCTGTGCTTCTGATGACAGCAATTGTGAATCTGATGTTGCAGACTTTCTACTAACTCATAATCGATGCTAATGTCACTCGACAGTGTGAGTTAAGTGATCAGGTAACTGATTATGACTATGATATAATACAGGAAAAATGCAGACAATTATGTCATGGGCTGGGCATGTAGCAAATTTCTCCATGCTGAGTGTAGGGATGTATTGTCATCATTATGATAATGATAGCCGCCTCTGTGGTGTAGTGGTTAGCGTGATTAGCTGCCACCCCCGGAGGTCCGGGTTCGATTCCCGGCTCTGCCACGAAATTTGAAAAGTGGTACGAGGGCTGGAACGGGGTCCACTCAGCCTCGGGAGGTCAACTGAGTAGAGGTGGGTTCGATTCCCACCTCAGCCATCCTCGAAGTGGTTTTCCATGGTTTCCCACTTCACCTCCAGGCGAATGCCGGGATGGTACCTAACTAAGGCCACGACCGCTTCCTTCCCTCATCCTTGCCTATCCCTTCCAATCTTCCCATCCCCCTACAAGGCCCCTGTTCACCATAGCAGGTGAGGCCGCCTGGGCGAGGTACTGGTCATACCCCCAGTTGTATCCCCCGACCACGAGTCTAAAGCTCCAGGACACTGCCCTTGAGTCCGAGGGAAAAACCGAACCTGGAGGGTAAACAGGTGATGATGATGATGATAGCATGGGAAAAGAAATGAAAAAGTATGTCTAAAATTATGTTTTTAGTTAGATGCTAAAATATCAAGAACATTTGAAGATAGTTTCTTTTTAGTTTTTGTTAGAAAGCAAAGATGGGATTAGAAGAAAATTAAATGACAGGTTTTTGTCATTGAATGAATGTAGTGTAGGCTTATGTAACAGCTGTGTAAAATTACTGACTGACAAGTATTTCAAAGTCCTTATAAAGGCACATGTGAATATAACCTATGATTCAACAGTGAAAAATATTGCCTGTAAAAATACCAAGTTTAAAAAGATATTGCATGTGTGATTTGCTCTTGAAGACTGTAGGCCCTAGTCATAACATGACGATCTAATGTTTTAATTTGATAATACATTTGTTTTATTCTTATCCCTGGTTCATTCAGATCAATATCCACCTTTTTCCTTCCCTATATTATGTTACAAGAACGACGCAAACGTCTTAAAATCAGTATTTCGTTGGGTTGGAAGTCGAAATGTGTAGTGTTTGAATGGCGCGTTATGTTAGTGTTCCCTGCGAGCCGCTAGATGGCAGCACTACGTGCTGTCGCCGCTGCTCTGCGTGCTAAGTGAGGAGAGTTTCCACTATTATCATACTAAGCTATTTGGCTAGAGTCAACTAAGCATATTGTCTGCACCATTTATGCACATTGTGCGCATTTTCTCTAATTATTATTTCCTGTTTCTTAAAATGTGTATATGTACACTCTTTGGTAACATGTAATGTATCATGGTAGTACCACGGAAGCATTCAGAATATCAATCATGGTGGACTTGGTGAGTAATGGGCATTGATATATGTGTTTTTTGTTAGATTATTTTCAGAGCGAAGCTTTAGGGAATCTGTTTCATTTTAGGGGTTTTTCTTCTCCAACATCCGATGTGAGTTTCTGTCCGTTCCATGGATTGTCAGCTGTAGTTTGCGTCGGTGTTTCGAGCACGTTATGTATTTATGTAAGGGTAGACTGCAAGTAAATTTAGTGAATACTGGTACGGAATATCTTTGCCCTTAAATCAGAGGAATATGGGAATATATAACTACAGTTTGGTGTTATTGTCGTGGAGAAAATCTGTGAGAATTTCATTTTTAAGGTTCCCGGTGTGTTATCTTTTATAGTGGCATCCAATTCTTGAGAGATGATCCGTATACCCCTCTTTCTGACATCTGACTGTGCTCGGCTGCTACACTGTTCTGCTTGTCACCAGAACCAAAGCATTAATGATCAACGGTAATAAATTACCGGGTAATGTACTTACACACGCATATGAATCCTAACCCTTCATGTTTTGCTTTGCTGAACTTATGTGCATGGGCCAGTAATTCATCATTTTGTAGGATTTTGCTATACTTCATTCTCTTGATTAGTTTGTAACATTTAACAATCATTCGGTCTAATGCTCTTCATGGACTTCATTCCAAGGAATTCCTTTACTTTCAACCAAAATCTGTTAGACATGGAAATGAAAGAAAAACTGTGTTTTTCTCAGTTGCACCGTTTAAAGAATTCAAGAAGGGTCTTCGTTTTGGTCCTCCTTGTAAGTGCTTATTCTGCAGATTTTAAAAGGATAAAACTTTTGGTAGATGGGTGTCATTGAGGTTCTGTGCTATTCTGTTGAAGTGCTAGACTGTCTGCACAATGTTCAAAGTGCTGTACGTATTGTAAATAAAGCCTAACGTTCATTGCTTCACCTTGCTCAGCATGTATACTGAAATTGGACCAATGAGATGCTTTGCTATTGAAGCCAACAAGGTGGTGGTGGTGGTGGTGGTGGTTCTTTTAAGGGGAAGTACAACTATGCAACTATCCTCTATATAACACTAATCAGAGTAAAAGTGGAAGGGATCCATCTTGTCGAAAAATGATATTGGCCAATGAAAGACTAGGGTCACGAAGGGCGTGAAAATGAAAGATTCCCTCCTCCATATGTAATGCTGCTGGGGTCGGAAGAGAACAAGCGTTGACCAAGGGAGGTCGGATAGGATAGATGAAAGTGAGGAGCCTGGCACAAGTAAGCGTAAGCAATGCCAGGACTCGGCTTAGGGCCCCATGGTTGCCAACCCATGCTCTGAAGTTGAAACCTGGGGCCCCTTTTAGTCACCTGTTATGAAAG
Organism: Anabrus simplex; assembly: GCF_040414725.1. Lineage (NCBI taxonomy): Eukaryota > Metazoa > Arthropoda > Insecta > Orthoptera > Tettigoniidae > Anabrus > Anabrus simplex. The sequence goes on along the minus strand of NC_090275.1, from coordinate 73,232,100 downwards.
GCAGGGATACTGTGGGTGTTATTCTACTGCCCCCGCCCACAGAGGGATTGAAGCCAACAACAAATCTCCGGAAAAAAAAAAAAATTCTGGTATATTGCCATCATTGCATGGGTTGGAAAGTACAACACGTATGTAGAATAAGTTGACATTTACCATCTCCATAAAGACTCTCTAAAATGTTGACTTGGATGTAAGAGGTATCATGAAATTGGAGAATAAATTAAATCCCAATATTCAAGTGAGACACATTTCCTTTTCTGATTATCCTAGGAATGATTCTCAAATATTTGTCCTTACTCATTCTAAGGAACTCATGGTTGCTGAGTAGCTTAGGCAGTAGTGTGTTGGCGTTCTGAGGTCAAGTTGTGCGGTTTGATCCTGGCTCAGTCCGGTGATATATGAAGGTACTGAAGTATGCCAACCTCATGTTGATAGATTTACTGGCATGCAAAAGTAATCCCCCGACGAAATTCGGCACCTTAGCATTTTTGAAAACCGTTTCATATGGCAGTTATATTTCCAATATACCACAAAGTAGATATTATGAAATCACTGTAGACAGAATGAGATTCCCATGTGCACTGGGTGTAGTGCCGTTTGTTGACTCAAAAACGGATGCCGAGACATATCAGGATCTGTTTCCTGGTAAAAGTATCACAAATTAACAAGGGAATTATAAGGTCCACCTATTCAATACTGAAGAAAATTATGTGATAGATTCCACAAGTCTGTTAAATCTTCACATTTCATTTAGTCATATGGGACCGGTTTCGACAGAAATTGTATGTCATCTTCAGCCAAGAAAAGAAAATAAAGACATTAGAAATACATTAAAATTTACATCTCTAGTAAAATTATTCCAATCATAGAAAAACGTATTGATGCCTTCGAAATGTTCCTGTATCGCAGTCTCTTGCGGATATCCTGGGTAATGAAAATCTCAAATGCCGAGGTCCTTCGTCAGATGAAAAAGCAAAAAGAACTACTGCTCACCATAAAACAGAGGAAAAATCAATATCTAGGACATATCGTGAGAGGTATCAGTTATTAAAGCTTATTATCAGAGGGAAGATACAGGGGAAGAGATCTGTTGGGAGAAGAAATTTATGGCTGAAAGACCTTCGAAGATGGCACTGCTGTACTTCAGAAATGGCATTCCATTCTGCGCTGTCAAGATCAGAGCTAGTTACGTGGATCGCCAACCTCCTCTCGGAGACAGCGTCTTAAGAAGAAGTAAAATTATACCAATAATTTACAAAATTATTCCTATTAGGGCTAAAATGTTTATACAAACGTGAATTGGTAATCGTGTATGTTTTATATGATGAGGTGTACCCCATAATAATTATAATTGAGAGATATGCTAAAAAATCTTTGTACAATACGCTTTGTAGTAAAATGTATACAGTTGTCAATTTTTCAGTACTAAATAAGTGTAATATTTTTTTTGTTTACACACAGTTTAATACATTATATAAAATAGATATTGTAATTAAGTTTCATGAGGCTAAAAAACAGGTATTCAATTATAAGTCATTCCACAAAAGTATATACAATGATGGTGTTAGAACATTCTATTTGGCATACAGCTTTGTACTTAACAGAAATAATGATTAAAATATAGTAATTGCCAATTTAAACAAAGTAGGCAGGTTGAGTTTATAGGTCACTGGTGTCTTGGCATTAAAAACAAAGTACTCAAATAGAGTTTTTATATCAGCTTGCTTCACTTTCATGTCCATGATTGTCATAATAAATTATGATATGAGGTTGATTAATATAAAATGACCAAGGCTCTTGTTAAAGCAGTGTGTCAAAAAAGGATCTTACATGAAAAATCTGTGGTTACATAGGTGGGTCTAGAATGGTCTCGAACCAAGACGGAACCTCAGGTGCCAAGCTGATAGAAGTTAAAGAGGAACTGGCAGACTAAACTGACCGGACCTAAGATCCTTTGTCTTTTAGTGTGCTGAGAAATTCCCAATGATGTGTCTGTGCTCTTGTTCTCTGCCAATTTGTGCATTGAAATCTCCAAGGAGGATCTTGACATGGTATCGAGAGATCTCGGTGAGTGCCCGTTCAAGTTTTGACCAGAACTTTTCAACATTGTTCGTGTCAGGGTCAGTGTTAACTGGGCCATATGCATTCACAAGTTGTAGGCTTTGTTGGCGCATTTAACTTTGAGTTGGGAGGGGTGTTTCGAGAGTGATGTGAAATCTATCACAGAATTCTTGATACTGTTGTGTACTAGAAATGCGATTCCCAAGATACGTAAATTACTTTTTCTAAGCTTGGTTGGAGGTTTTCCTTTGTAGATGCGATATCCACCAGAGTCGGTGATCTTAGTCGCAAAATTGTGTTCCTTGTACTGAAAGTATGCGGATTCTGAATTTGTTGCAGGTTCTTCTTATTACACTTAAGAAAATGGAAATTGCAACACCATGAAGGCATTGGTCATTTGTGTTAATTTTCAAGATATGGAACGATGCCATGTAGGTGTGAAAACGATCAAAGTTTCAGACCCATTGGATTGTTGCTACAGGTCTCTGCCCGCGTGATTGGTCACGGAGGGCTCAACTCCAGTATACGGACTCTGGTGTAGCGTAGTTGACTTGCAGTCTGTGCAGCGAAGTGTTCCCTGTCAAACATGCCGCGACGACAACTGTCGCCGTTTGAGAGGGCTCGGATAATTGGGCCGTGTGAGGCTGGATTATCACTAAGGACTGTCGCTGCACGTATTGGCCGACAGGCATCTACGGTACGTGTATGGCAGCAGTGGTCAAATGAAGGTACCTACACTTATAGACCTGGCACAGGCCCAGCGCGACAGACAACTGTGAGAGAGGATCGCCGCATCATTCGATGGCCCGGATGGAACCCCATGCAACAGCAGCGCAAATTCGAGCAGCTGTGGCACTCCACGTTACACAACAAACAGTTGGTAATCGCCTGCATGCAGCTGGCTAACGAGCCCGTGTCCCTGCAGAAGGTGTTCCTTTGACCCCACAACAGCGACGTGTAAGGCTGGCCTGGTGTCGGAGAAAGATCAATATGGGTCGAAGAATGGCATACGGTCGTCTTTAGTGATGAATCGCGCTTCTGTCTTTCCCGCAGTGATCGCCGGAATCGTGTGCGCCGACATGCCGGGGAGAGGGGCCGCCCAGATCTTATTGTCGAGAGCCACACAGGGCCAACACCAAGCATTATGGTCTGGGGAGCTATTGGCTTTAATGTGAAATCATAATTAGTGCTTGTTGAGGTTGAGGGCACTATGACTGCTCGACAGTACGTTGATAGGGTACTCAATCCAGTGGTTGTCCCTATGATGGCGAACATTGCTAATGGGATGTTTCAGCAGGACAATGCTCGGGTTCATACTGCACGCATCTCCAGAGAAGCTCTCCACGACATCACAACCTTAGAATGGCCCGCCAGATCCCCGGACCTCAGTCCTATTGAGCATGTGTGGCACATGATGGGTCGACAACTGGCCAACCGTCCTCAGCCACCCACAACTCTGGAACAGCTGACCTGCGCAGTGCAGCAAGCATGGGCCACATTTCCTCAGGAAGCGATCCAGGGCCTTATTGACTCCATAACTCGACGAATTCATCAATGTATTGCAGCTCGTGGTGGGCACATGCTGTATTGATTGTTGTCCAAACTTGCGGTCAGAGGGACCTGAAAGTATATTCATCGAATCACAACCAACCTCGTCCTGCATGTTCAATTGCAGCAATGTAGCACCACTCCTTCTGAGTGTTGCAATTTCCATTTTCTTCAGTGTATTATCATCATCATCTCGGGTGTGACATTAAATATTTGCATGAATCCTCTTATTTGTTGTGTTGGTTTTTGGTTATTGTAAATGGGCAATTGTCTAATTGGAATTACAATTATTGACATTGATAAATATTTGTTCTTGTTGGGAATACCAATATTAATTATGCATTACATAGGCTTTTTTTTTTTTTTTTTTTTTTTTTTCCCTTTGAATATCCGGTTGAATTCTTTAATGTGCAGTACTTGACTTTGCTGTGAGGAGGCCTTTGTTCAGTAACAAGACTTGGCAACACCGAACATCTTGCTTTCTTAAAAATCAAGCCCATTGTAGTTTCGCGCAGACAATAGAAAGACGTAGAATACTGTGCAGATGTCCTTGGTACATCAAGGTTCCAAAGTTCACGTAAGTCAACACACATGCAACTGTTTCCTGTTTGATGTGGAACAAATGAAAGATTATATACAAGTGGAAAACATAACCTTACCTACAGTACCGGTATAATATATGAGCTATATACGAAGGTGGTTTAAAAAGTCCGAGAGATGGCGGCACTGGCATGTATCGAGGTCATGTTTAGTTAGTACCATCTCTTGAATGAACGCACTCCAAGTTTCAGCCATATTGGTGTATTTCTTTGTGTTTGGCATTCGTGTGAATCAAGGAAGTCGAATGATTTTTTAAGAAATGGATGAAAAAGAATTTTGTGTGGTGATTTATGAAAGGCAAAACGCCTCAGGAGACTAAAGTGAAGCTTGATAACCATTGTGGTGATTCTGCATCTTCGATTAGAACAGTTTATAAGTGGTTTCAAAAGTTTCGGACTGGCCATATGGACACAAGTAACGCTGAACATTCTGGACGGCTTGTGGAGGTTATGAATCCAGAAATCATTGATCAAATCCATGATATGGTGATGGATGACAGAAGAGTTAAGGTGCGTGAGATTCCTAGTGCTGTGGGCATCTCGACTGAACGGGTACATAATATTTTGCATAAACATTTGGACATGAGAAAGCTATCCGCAAGATGGGTGCCGCGATTGCTCACGCTTGACCAAAAACGGAATCGTGTGAAGTGTTGCTAGAATGATTTGCAGCTGTTCCAGAAGAATCCGGAGGAGTTTAAGCGTCGTTTTGTCACTGTTGATGAAACATGGATACATTAGTATGCTCCTGAGACCAAACAACATTCTAAACAATGGGTTACCAAGGGCATACCTGCCAAGTTTTCCGGTTTTTCCATAAAATGTATGGATTTTGAGTGTGTTTTGCGGTTGTACGGATGAACAACGTTATTGTACGGATTTTCAATATCAGCACTTTTTTTCGCTTTCTGCGTCAAAATCTGATTTGTTTGACTTTCGATAGTAGCTGAAATTCGACCGGTAAATGTACGGTATCGATAATCACATTATCGATTATCGTCGTGATTTTGTCGCCTGTTCGACCTCAACTGCTGAACTACTACTTCATTCTCTGAGATATTCCCAAACAAGTAGCAGGCTGTGTTTTAGAAGGAAGTAAATCAGTGAAAAGTAGCAGGCTGTGAATTTATATATAACGTTTTAGTAACTGCGTAGTGTTGTTTGTGTGTGGCGTGTGGGTGTGAGATTATGAGTAACATTGGCGGTTGTTCTGAAACTGGTGAAATTGTGTAGCGAATTTGTAAAAGATTTAGTATTTCTAGTGGTGTTCATAATGAGTTCAACTAAGAAACAATATTATCAATCTTTTAGGGAGGCATATTCTACTGAATTTCCTTGTTTTATACGATCACGAAAAGGCGAAACATTCGCATTCTGTACCATGTGCTCGTTTCTCACGGAGGTAGAACAGAATTAGTAAATCACATTAAGTCTATTAAACACGTCTCTAATACAAAATTTAAGGATAGCAGTCAGAAAATTAATTCGCTTTTTACATCTTCTGGAGCTGACCTTGATATAGTAAGAGCGGAATGCTTATTCACTTCATTTTTAATTGAACATAATGTCCCTTTAGCTGCTGCCGATCATGCTGATGCTCTGTTCAGGAAAATGTTTCCAGGTTCAGAAATTGCAAAAAAAAATATGGCTGTGGTCGTATGAAAACCACGTACATTTTAAAGGAAATGGCTACAGATTCAAGAAGTGAACTTGTTGGTTATATGCAACGTGAACCATTTTCTTTAGCTACAGATGGGAGTAATGAAAGTAATGCGAAGCTTTACCCTATTGTCGTCACCTGTTTTGTGGGAAAGCAGAAAAAGATAGTTAGCTCAGTGTTGTCTGTCCCAGCCTTGGTGGGTGATTCAACGGGACATAATATTGGTAATTTGATAATTTCACAATTAGAGAGTTACAAAATACCAATTCAAAATTGTGTAGTGTTCTGTTCCGACAATGCTCCAGTCATGATTGGAAAAAAGAATGGAGTTGCTGCTGTTTTAAGGGAAGCACAGTCATCTGTCTTTGTACTCGGTTGCTCATGCCATTTGATTAACTTGGCTGCTGAGAAAGGTGCAAGCAGTTTGCCTGTTAAAGTTGATGAATTATTAGTCGACATTTTTTATTATTTAGGAAAGAGTTGTAAGAGGAAGGAACGCCTTAAGAAATTCCAAGAGCTTCACAACAAGGAAACTAAGAAGATACTGAAACATGTTTGCAAAAGATGGCTATCGGTAGGAAGGTGTCTGCGGAGGCTGTTGGAGCAATGGGCTCCACTACTGGGTTTCTTTAAAGATGAGGTGCTTGTCAATGCTCAGTGTGCATCAACTACTAGGTTAACATCATTTACGATCCCAAAAGCCGAGCCTGGTAGTTCCAAAGATCATGAAAAGAGGAAAGCTACTGTGTCATCAGAATTGGTCGCTCCCAAAAGATTTGCACGTGTCTCAAAATTTGACACTCCTGTGCTAAAGAATAAGAACATTATTCAAAATCGTGAAGAAAATTTTTTTATGGTTCTGTCATCAGGCTTAAATAAGGCATGCTGTGCCTTCCTGTATGCTGTCATTCCTTTATTTGAGAATCTTAAATCTACACTTTAGAGTGCTTCCCCTCACATTCATAAACTACTAGAATTAATGACGAACCTGTTAAAGCAGCTGCTTTCCAGATTTGTTAAACCAAAAGTGATCAAAAGTTCTCTTTTATTAAAAGTTCCATACCATTCTACTGAGAATCAGAGAGACAATGATAAGCTAGTCATTGGCGTTGAGACAATGAACTTGGTGAAGAAACTTAATGATAGAGATAAATCAGCATTCTTTTCATCTGCCTGGAGTTACTTCTGCACAGCATGCGATTATATTTTTAACAAGTTCCCTCTCAGTGATGAAGTACTGGAACATGCAAAGGTTGCAGATGTTTCGAAAATTGAAGATGCCCAGTTTTCTTCTGTACAGTTCTGTATAGAAAGATTTCCATCATTGCTGCCGAGAAAGGACAGTGAGTTGTTTGAGGATGTAATGAATGTGCTTCAGAACCAATTTGTAGCTCTTCAGATTGATGACTGTGCTACTGTTGAGAGTGAGAATCTGACAGATGACACCAAATGGGCTCGCTTGATGAACAATCATGGAGCTGATGGTGTTCCTAAATATGATAGGATATCCAGGCTAATGCTTTTTGTTCTGACTCTACCGCACAGCAATGCTGAGTGTGAACATGTGTTCAGCTTGATGAAAAAGAACCAGAATCAGTTTAGGTCCTCAATGTCAAATGAAATTCTGGATTCTATTTCTCTTTTGAAAACCAGAAGTACTGGTCCATGTTACTCGAGTAGTTTTTCTCCAGAATTTCTGAAGAAAGCAAAGAAAGCCACTCATCTCCATCTGTCCTCTCCAACCTGTGATGGATAATAGCCTGCATACTGTGAACTTGACAGAATTTTGTAAATAAGTGTACATGTTTATTTTAATTTTGACTGTGACATTCATATTGTGACCCACAAGTTAAATTGCAGAAAAACACTGTTTTGTGTACTTTGTGAACTGTTCCCAGTGTTAAGTGAAAACAAATGAGCACTCGTCAAGATGTAACTTTGTGTAAGTATTTAATTTCAGAGGTGATCATAACTTGTATTCTACTTGTATTAGTATTGTTTGTAATCTCCCCGCTTGCCGTCCTTTTTCACTATTTCTCAAGACTTTGCGACGAATGCGCGCGTTGTTAAAATTTTTCCATTTTAGAATCTTCTGGATTTCTCTTTTTGAAAGTTGGTGTGTGTGTGTGTGTGTGTGTGTGTGTGTGTGTGCGTGCGTGCGTGCGTGCGTGCGTGTGTGTGTGTGAGAGAGAGAAACAAGTTGGAATCCTATTTCCATTAATTTTGCAACCACAACTGCTGAGGTGTGTGCTGGTGCGTTGTATGATGGAAAAGAACTTTTTTGTGGGCCAGTCGCGGGCGTTTTTCTTGCAGCTCGGTTTTCAAACGGTCCAATAACGATGAATAATATGCACCTGTAATAGTTTTACCCTTTTCCAGATAGTCTATGAGGATTATCCCTTGCGAATCCCAAAAGACAGTCACCATAAACTTTCCGGCTGAAGGAACGGTCTTCGCCTTTTTTGATGCAGGGACAAAGATTTTATTCAAACGAGGAGGTGATTGCAAACACTAATGGATATTTTGCAGACTTGGACAAATCCTATTATTTGGAGGGGATCAACAAACTAGAACATCGTTGGACGAAGTGTATAAGCCTAAAAGGATACTATGTCGAAAAATTAAAATGGTTTACCCCAAACATGTAAGTAGTTTTTATTTTTGCACAGACTTTTCAAACGCCCCTCGTACACATGATTAAATCTAAATACATAACCTTGCCTATAACATTCAAAAATAACTTGCATCAAGTGAAGCAGTCAGGGATGAACACAGTAAAAATAAGCAATGTATGTGACAAGAAATAATAATGTTCAAAGTGTGCCATATATGGACAGAATAAACTAGGCCTTTGATTTGAAAGACGTGGCATATATGAAACAAAGGCATATGAGTGAATTTGTTTATAATGTACTAGAAATTGACACAATGAATCGATTGAATTGTTCTTATATTTCTATATATTATTTTTACAATTTATGAAGTGGTATTGTAATATAAGAAATTCTCTAAACAATTAAGTTTAACTGTTAGGAATACCGGTATCCATTATCACCACCAAATAATTCATGTTTACCGCAGAGAGGTGCTTAAAGACCCATCGGGTTCATCGGGCCTCACTTGTTCGACTGTTGCACAAAAAGGGCTTGCCCAGAAGAGGGCTAATATTGCCTGATCATCGCCTTCTTCACTTGGTTGACTGCATTGTCGGATTGTAGATTGACTGTTTTTTAATCCTTATTTACTGTACCCTGCTATCTGTTTTGGTCATTCATGTGGTTTTATAAATCATATCCTTTTTGGTTTCCAATTACTAATCAGAATTGATTTAATGATCGTGAAATATATATAATGTTGTTCTTGCTGCGTTTCTTAGTTATTTTATTTCTTTTTTTTTCTTTTTTCAGAGTACCTTAAGTTCGTGCTAAACCATAGAGTTGGAAGAAGGCAACTACAGATAGCAAACATCCAGATTGGAGATCAAAACAATAAGGGAAACATGGAGCAAGGAGACACAAAGGTAACTGCTGAAGAAGTTTCAGGACTGCAAACCTGTACAGAGGTAGCTACTAAAGAAATTTCTGAACAACAGACTTGTACAGAGGTGGCCACTGAAGAAGTTTCAGGACAACAAATATGTACAGAGGTAGACACTGAAGAAGTTTCAGGACAACAAACATGTACAGAGGTTGCCACTGAAGTTGTTTCTGGACAAGAGACCTGTAGTGAAACCTGCAAATTGGCAGACAGTGATAGATGTGGTGATATAATGAAGATGCCAGGAAAGGATGGAAATAATATTGCATCCTATAGCAGTGAGGGATGTGGAAATAATACTATGTCCACTAGCAATGAGGGATATGGAAATAATATTGTGACTACTAGCAATGAGGGATGTGGAAATGATATTGTATCCACTAGCAATGAGGAACGTAGAGTTGCGGGCGAAGGTGATCCACCAAGTGACTTCTTTGACGATTTTTTTCGAGAGGAATTCTTAGAGGGTTTGGATATTGTAGATTCTTGGATAGATGAAGGGAATGATGATGGTAATGAAAATAAAACAGAGAAGAGTAATAAAGAGACCAGATCACGAAGTGATAGAAATTCAGATGAAAGGAAAGACAGAGGTAGGGATGATAGAAGAATCAGGAGTTGGACAGACACAAGGAGGAGAACTTATGACAGACGAGACAGGGTTACAGATGATAGGAAGGATAGGACGGAAGGTGATAGCCGCAACAGTAGGCGAGGCAGTCAGACAGATAGAAGTGTTCCAGAGGTCAGTAGTCTAGATAAAAAGGACGACGGTCGTTCCCGACGGGGAAGAAGTTCTGATAGAAGGGATGCCAGTCGTAATCAAAGGGCAAGAAGTCCACGTAGGGAGAGAAGTTTAGAGAATAGCGATCCTAAGCGTACTCGTGGAGAAAGGGTACAAGAGAAAAGAGAGGATAATCGTGTTCATAGGGAAGGAAGTCTTGAAAGAAAGGATGATAATCATGTTCGGAAGGAAAGAAGTAATGAGAAAAGAGATGATAATCGTGTTCACAGGGAAAAAAGTCTTGAGAAAAGGGATGAAAGTCGTAGGGAAAGGCTTCTTAATAGTAGAAGATACGCTCGTTACCGTAAAACTCCTGAAAAAAGAGACAATCGTGTTCATAGGGAAAGAAGTCAAGAAAAGGAAGATGATAGTCGTAGAAATACGAGGGTCCTTCATAGAGAGAAAAGCTTAGAGAGAAAACCAATTAAAGGAAGATCTTATGACAGAGGAAACAAGGATAAAAGTTCAGAGAAGGTCTCAGGGTCTGTGAGAGAAGGGGAGGAAGAAAGGAGAAAAGAATCTGATAGGGGTGAAAGAATAGACCAAGCGAAGAAATTGGAAGACAGGCAGGGAGAGCATGGAAACAGAAAGGATGACAGTGTAGGTGGCAGCAAAGATAAACCAGTTGAAAGTAATTCTGTGCAACAAGTGACTGCAGAAAAATTGAAAATGGAAGTATCAGTAGTTAGTTATCCTCATCCTAACCTGTATAAAAAACTACGAGAAGAGAACAAGTCAGAGGAAAATATTGATCACGAAGGTAATTTTTTTAAACAGTTGCCTCCCATAGCTCCCAATGAACCGGTGCCCCCTGGTACTGAAGATGAGTATATAGTACCTGAAACCACTCCAAAAGACAAATCAGACGTAACTACTGAAAATGATAAAATAATCTCAGGTGACACCAAACAAGAAAAAACGGAAGCAGTAGAAAGTAAAGTCTCTTCTTCAGATCATACAAAAGAAGGAAAGGCTAAGAATATTGATAAGAGATCTGTATCTCCCAAACGTAAGAAACGATCAAGGTCAACTAGTACTGAAAGAGCCAGAAAATTGCGGGAGGAAAAGCAGTTAAAAATAAATCGCTATTTCAATATGAGGTTTCGACAGCAGAGAGCTATTCGAGAACAGAACCAGACACAGGAAAGGACATCTGAGATTAATGAAAAGAGTCGTCGCAGTAGAGATAGAACCTCCAGATTTTCGGGCCCCACCACCAGAGAAAGATCAAGAGAACGGTTGGGGAAGAATGAGAGATCAGTAGACAGGCGGTTACCGGAAAGACAAAAAGACCGCTTTGGAAACAGAGAAAAACCATTTGAGGGAGATTTAAAACTTCACAGTACATCTGCAGAGGAGCAAAAGAGTACACCAAGACCTCTTTCTCCAGCGATATACGAGCGTTTCTCCTCTCCCAGCTTATCGTTGGAACTGTCTCCTGTATCATCAGCAAGGGAAAGGTCACTATCCCGTTCTCCGAGCCGTGAGAGGTACAAGAGAGCCAGGCGGCACAGATCACGCCGTCATTCTCTTTCACCGATTAGTTTGTCTGATTCTTCTCTGTCCCTGACTTCAGAATCAGAATATGAACGAAAGAAGAGGAATTATAACAGATCAAGGCAACAACGTAAACCCCCTTTTCTGAAAGAATTAGCAGAGTTATTAGCTGCAGATTCTGCTAAAAGAAGTTCTTATCCAACACCTCCACCAGGATATGTTGATGGACCACAGAACACTCCACATCTTGAGGTGAGTAGAAGTTTAGGCCTGAACAGTTAATGAGAGTCAAAATTTGTTCTGGAGAGAGTAAGGTAGAAATATAAAATCGCACATGTCTTTCAGAACAGATTTGCCAGATGTCTATTTACTTGACTGAATTCCGGTTTTCCCTAATTGAATATAGGTCAACTGCATGGTTAGGCAGCTGTGAGCTTGGATCCGGGAGATTGTAGGTTCGAACCACACTGTATGCATCCCTGAAGATGGTTTTCTGTGGTTTTCCATTTTCACACCAGGCAAAATGCTGGGTCTGTACCTTAATTTAAGGCTAGGACCATTTCCTTCCCACTCCTAGTCCTTTCCTATTGCGTTGTTTCCATAAGACACATCTGTGTCTGTGCGACATAAAGCAGATTGAAAAAAAAAAAAAAAACGAACACAGGTCATTAACAAAGCCTCACCATCTCATCCTGTTGATAATCAGCCTCTTTACTTCACTCCATGTCTTTCCCTCTTCCAGTGTATGAGCATGGACAGATCTTTGGCACAAGTGCGTGGGTCTTCCTTTTCCCCTGGAGTTCCAATCCAAGACTCTTGACAGCTTCTTTTCCCTTGCATTTTTGCCGGTTGATTTGTATGTACATCTTGATTTGCCCCGTCCTCCAGAGTTCCTGGTTGGAAATCACTTCTGGCCAGTAGATGTTCAAAACCAATCGTCTGCAGTTCAAAGGTGATCACTTTCGTTACTTTCTCTGTCTCTGACCCATACAGCTTCTAAAGATGCAGAGTTTGGTTCTGCTGCTCATCTACCCTAGATAGAGTTGCACAAAAGTGCTGTTTGCAATGTGAATGTGTTGTGAGTCACCCTGTGTAACAACTACACTGCTTATGCAGATGAAACTATCCACATCTTTGATTTCTTAATAGTGGTCTGATTTGGTGGTATTTATCGTTAGTGCTTTCGTCTTCAAGTAAATCCAGAATCCTACCTTCTTTGCCTGTTCTATCAAGCCTTCCAGCTTTGCTTGCACTTCGCTGTGTACGTCAGAAAGAAGACTCAAGTCATCAGCAAAGTCAAGGTCTTCCAACCCGCTTAATAAATCCAATTTAATGTCATTTCACATTACTAGTCACTCTTCGCATTACAATATCAATCACAATCAATCAAGAACATGGTAGTAAAATGTATTAGCTTGCTGATCTCTTGAATGCATAGATATTGGCTTGGACACAGCCCTCATGAATGACTCTACACATGTAATCACAGTATGTTTCTCATATGAGTTTGATGATTTGTGCTGGCACACCATAATGCTTCATTTCCTTCCGCGTGGCTTCTGTGCTTACTCAAGGTCAATGAAAACTGCATATAGAAGTACTGACAATTCAACACTAGATTATTCAGAAGGTGTTCATTGGTCAGTGCACAATTCTGAAAAATTAGGGTGAAAGTCTGCTTGTTCTTTTTGAAGTCTCAAGTTGATATATTCTTTAATTTTATTCTTTTCAGCATCACCCTGGTGAAGACTTTGATTTGGATGGAAAGCAGCATGATGATACCCCTCCAGTTGTTGCATTTTGGCATACTCCCTTTTTGTGTGTGTTGGGGGGGGGTGTGCAATTTCACCAGGAGACCACATCTCGAATTTTTAGGCATCTTTCCATCATCCTTCACAAATAGAGGATGCAACATTTTGACAGTGGTGTCCATGTCGATCTTCATCACTTCCGGTGTAATTATGACAACTTCTGACCCCTTGCCAAACTTTTTCAATGCCTGTTTGATTTCTACTACTGTTGGAGTGCTGGTTTTAATCCTGTCATCAGGCTCAACCTCTTTTATCATCCACTCCATCTTGCTGAACATCCAGGGAGCAATTTAAAATGACAGCAAAATGCTGCCTGCCATCGCTTCAGTTGGTCCTCTTTGTTAGGAGGGTGCAGTCTTGGCCCTTCATTGGGTTGTTTCTCTGCATCTGCTCTGCTGACAGAACTCTGGTGTTGGTGTAGAGTTCCTTAATCCATTCGCATCTTGTTTAAATTCCGTAGCAGTTCACTGAGAAAACACATTTAAATCTTGCACTACGGCACACACTGTGAAGATGTGGGCCACGGTGAAGTCGGCACCACAAAAACACACCGAGGGGTGTTACCCCTTTAGGAGTTAAAAGTGTGTAGATCTTCAATGCGATATCCCCTGCCTACACAAAACTACGGCCTCTCGGGAGGTCACGTGGTCTCGCTGTAGACTTGCCCACTGTCGTCATTTTATCACTTTCCATGTCATCAGCACTATTATACACATCACTCAAACTAAGACCTTCAGGGTCTATTTCATCGTCACAAACATCACTGTCTTCATAATCACTCTCGAAAACACATTAGCTTTTGTATTCCATCTTCGTCAACAACACATCTGCTTGATGCCATGATTGCAACTGACATGAGCAAAATATGAACAAAGATTCTTTTATATTTTGTTCCGGAATTGTGTGATAACCTGGAGCGCGGGAAATAACCGAAGCCACATGTCAAAACTTTAGCTCAGAATGCATACAAGTAGCATCTGTGAGTTAGTAACTGAACTACGTGTATTGATATACAACAGCACATTGCCGCAAGCTGAGCTCGTCATTGGATTCATATGCCACAAATAACTTTTGCGAGCTAGGGTCGTCATGTGAAGCAATTGGGTTAAGGTTCTCCTTGGTGGCTTCTTCTTCTATCCTATTCATTTCCTCTTATCCCTCACCACACTTCCCAATCCTTCTCAACATGTTTCCTTCCTTTCTTGCTTGCGTCCTATTTTAATTCTTACTGAGCAAGTGGCCGCGCGGTTAGAGGCTTGCAGTTGTGAGTTTTCATTCGGGAGATAGTGGGTTCGAACCTCACTGTCGGCAGCCCTGAAGATGATTTCCCATGGTTTCCCCATTTTCACACCAAGCAAATGCTGGGGTTGTACCTTATTTAAGGCCATGACCACTTTCTTCCCACTCCTAGCCCTTTCCTATCCCATCATCGTCATAAGACCTATTTGTGTCGGTGCAACATAAAGCAACTTGTAAAACTTTCATTTATTGCCTTCTTTACCTCAGGTGTAAGATGCAACAGTTATGTAGAAATGAAAAGGTTAGCCCTGGATTGGGTGCCATGGAGAGCTGCATCAAACCAGTCTATGGGCTGATGACTTAGACAACATCAACAACCACCTCAGTTCGCTGTCCAGTCTTTATTCCTCATATCCTTGAAGCCCTAGATGATTTCAATCACTTCAGTATGGACACATCTAATCTTTGCCCATTAATCTCTACTGTTCCATTTTTTACATCGGAGTGTTTCATACCTGTTCTGAAGTTCTGTCCTGAAAACTTCCTGAACATTTTCGTCATCTTGGAGCTTGCTAACCATGAACCTACTACACTGGCGTAGCAGGGAAGAGGTGATACTCCCAGGTGGCGGATAGGGGGGCCTAACACGCTTGCTGGCGGACTCGAGGGAAATAAAATACCTCTCGCGGACCAGACCCACTACCCCCTGCGGGTGGGGGACGCACATGTAGCATACACCAGCGGTATCCCTTGCCTGTCGTAAGAGGCGACTAACAGCGGCCCAAGGGGCTCTCAACTTGGGAGTGCGGATTGGCGACCACAGGGCCCTTAGCCGAGTCTTAGCATTGCTTCAACTTACTTGTGCCAGGCTCCTCACTTTCATCTATCCTGTCCGACCTCCCTTGGTCAACTCTTGTTCTTTTCTGACCCCAACGGTATTAGAGCATTCGAGGCCTAGGGAGTCTTTCATTTTCACGCCCTTTGTGGCCCTTGCCTTTCTTCGTCCGATACTTCATTTTTCGAAGTGACGGATCCCTTCTTCTTTTTTCTCTCTCTACCCCCTGTGGGTGGGGGGCGCGGACGAAAATACACCCACGGTATCCCCTGCCTGTCGTGAGAGGTGACTAAAAGGGGCAACCAAGGGGATGATTGAATTAGAACCATGAAACTACTTTTGATTCGTACCATCACGCGGGGAACACCATAGGTTGCCTGTACTTGCAAGTAGTACCACTATATTAGGTACGAAATAGGTTTGTGATTAGTAGCAGCCAAGAGCCTGGCCTGGGGTTTTCCAGTACCCGTGCATCGTATCCATGTGAGCAACATCGCGGGTCTGGGCATTGCCTGTGAGTTGTACCATTATATGAGCGACACCGTGGGTCTGCGTTGCCTGTGATTAGTACCCACTATGTGAGGAACACCACGGGAATACCGGCACCCGTAACTAGTACACCTAGGTGAGGAACGTCATCGGTTTGCGTTGGCTATGAGTGGCGCCATTGTGTGTGAAACACCATAGGTCTGAGTTACCTGTACGACGTACAATACTTGTGAGTAGTACCATCATGTGTGGACCACCGTGAGTCTTTGCTACTTTTGGTTAGTACCCCAACATGACAAATACCGTGGTTCTACTTTACTAGCGATAAGTACCATTCTGAGGGGCCTTAGACCTGGATTTTGGACCCCTTTAGACATCAAGCATCCTCGATTCAGGGTTGTGCTTTATAAGTGGTCTCTTGGTCAGTAATACTCTTATTTATGATCTTTTTTTGAGTTGCATCCACTGTTCTTTTTTTGTTTTTTTGGTTTCATGTCTATCCATTCATTCTTCATGACATTTTTTATTTTGGTCAGTAGATGATTTTGAACTTTTTGGTGACATTTCATTTCATACCGTTAGGTGCCCTTGACCTCGATGTTAGGCCCTTTTAAACAACAAGCATCATCATCAGCGGAGCTTGCTAGTTTGTTCTGACCTCTTTTCCTAAGCCGGGATATTCATTCTAAAGTTAATCATAACAAGATGATGATCGTTGCTAATATCTGCACCTCTCTTGTTTGTCACATCCAGCATTAGGTACTTACATCTCCATCCATTAGGTATTTGATCTGTTTGATTCTCTATCGTACGATTTGGTGTTACCTATGTCTCTTTGACAATTTTTGTTTGGAAATGTGGTACACCCCCACAAGCAAGTCGTGGCTATCACAGAAGTCCACGTAATTGCCCATTCTATTTGTTTTTTCCTATTCCTTGTCTATCCATAACATGCTGCAAGTCTTTTATTGTCCTGACCCACATTTATATTAAAGTCTCCTCCAACTGTGATGTCCTTCATCTTCTCTTTCTTGACGGTATTGGTTCTCTCCACATACTGTATTTACTTGCATATTGGCCATTCTTTATTCGTAGGTCGGGTCATAAGTCATGGCAACTATTTTTTTTCCTGCGAACAGGCGACAACTCAAAAAATCTAAGATATGCATTTGGAAACGTACAGTATGTACTTGCATATGATGTCACTAGATGGTGTATGTAAACAACGGTGTGGGTCTAAGCATGCCTCCAAGTTCAGAGAGAGTGAGTGTGTGTATGTCTGTGTGTGTGCGTGCGTGTCTCTCTCACACACACACACACACACACAAAATGGAAGTCAACCAGCAGGAGCAACGATCGTATATTAAAATAGCAGTTCTCCGCGACAGAAATGCACACCAATGCCATGCAGAGCTGCGGGATGCATTAGGTGTGCATGCCATGCTCTATAGAACAGTGGCGAGGTGGGTGAAGGCATTCAACCTGGGTATAGTATCAACTGCCAATTTGCCTCGCCCAGGCCATCCAGTGTCCATGGACAAAGATGTACGGATAATGGTGATCGATCATTGTTTACGTGAGGACAGGCGCTGGACTCTTGGGTGATTATTTCGAATGTCTGTAACTAGTGGAGACCTGTCCTTTGTTCATAGTCTTGTGTATTTGCTGTCTATACCATAATAAAACAATCTTTACTAATGGCCTTACCAAGCTCGATAGCTGCAGTCGCTTAAGTGTGGCCAGTATCCAGTATTTGGGAGATAGTGGGTTCGAACCCCACTGTCGGCAGCCCTGAAGATGGTTTTCCATGATTTCCCATTTTCACACCAGGCAAATGCTAGGGCTGCTAGGGACAGCCACAGACGCTTCCTTCCCACTCCTAGCCCTTTCCTGTTCCATCGTCGCCATAAGACATATCTGTGTCGGTGCGACGTAAAGCAGCTTGCAACAAAAAAAACTAATGGCCTGTGTTCTGTCACTTTCCTACGAGAATCTCCTGAAGTCAGAATTTGTCTCCATGAACTACGCATAATTACATGCCCTATATTTCCAAATGCATATCTCATATTTTCCGTGTTGTCTCCTGTTTGCGAGAAAAAAATCAATGAATATTCAAGATAAACTTAAATATTGTAATTAAGTGGTCCGCCTATTCAATACAATATATAATTTATTATATCTAGTACATGTTTCGTCCCCTAAGGGACATCATCAGCTGATAATAAATTAACATTAATATATCAGAAATAAATATTATTAAAATTGGAAAGACACATTAAAATTTTTTGACATTTAAAATAAGATCTTCGAAATTTTGTTTAAAATTGCAAGTCATAAGACAGATAAAACAGTTAAATTGTCCATATTTCTCTTGTTGATGTTCTTGGGAAATACCAGTTTTGCTTATAAAATCTTAAAATATCATTTGTTGTAAATAGCACACTTGATGTGTATCTCTTGGTAGAAGATTTGTTGAAACTTAATAAGCATTCCTGAGACGATATAAATAAAATTTAAATGCTTCAGAATTTTAAGTCAGATCGGGGCCGTGATGGTAAAGTTCTGTGTGGTAATGGATAAAATTTTTATTCCTTATTATTGGCCCCGATGTGCGGAGGACTCGCTTCTACCGAGGTAAGTGTGCATGAGCAATGATTTCAATGCAACTTTACCGAAGGCCATAATGGAATTTAATGGTCTATCCTTACGTATGAAGACGACAGTCTGGGAGCAGACAGTGATGGTGTTGCTTTTTAAATCAAAGCTGTGGAAATGTTAATTGTAATTTTATAACATGCAGCCCGTTGTGTTCAGTCCAATTACTTGAAACAAGTTAACCATGTGCCTTTAAAACGATGTTTATTAATTTATTGATGTCTTTCAATTTTTAATTGTGTGCTTAATTGAACCTTTATCATCATCATTTCCCTTTATCCAGCTGTAGCCGGGTAGGGGCAAATATGGTTCCTCTCCACTTTCTTCGGTCTTTCCACCACTCCTCCTCCAACACTGTGTCCCAGTCCAGGTTTTTTTCTATAATGCTACATTGGATTGTATCCTTCCATCTCAATCGTGGTCGTCCACGGCCTCTCCTTCCTTGGATTTGCATTTCCATCACCGTTTTTGGCATTCTTTCGTCGCTCATTCACTTCGTGCCCAAACCATCTTAGTCGGCTCTTCTCTATTCTATCATTCATTTTTTCCACTCCAATTTCTTCCCGGATTTTCTCATTCCTTATTTTGTCTCTTCTACTCTTCTGTATCATACTCCTCAAGAACTTCATTTCGCCTGCTTGTATTCGGCTCTCATCCTTCTTTGTCATTGTCCAAGTTTCTGCTCCGTAAGTTATGGGTACATAATACATCTTGTACATAGTATCCTTTGCTTCCGTTGGCACATCTTTGTCCCATAACATGTTTATTACACTATGATAGAAACAACTTCCAGCTTGAATCCTTTTACTAATCTCAGCATCCAGTCGAGCATTCTCCATTAATTCACTCCCCAGGTATTTAAACGTTTCCACTACTTCCAGGGGCTTGTCTGCAAGTCTAATCTGACCTTTCCCTTCTTTCTCCCCTCTAGTCATAACGTCCGGCTCCATGGCTAAATGGTTAGCGTGCTGGCCTTTGGTCACAGGGGTCCCGGGTTCGATTCCCAGCAGGGTCGGGAATTTTAACCTTAATTGGTTAATTTCGCTGGCACGGGGGCTGGGTGTATGTGTCGTCTTCATCATCATTTCATCCTCATCACGACGCGCAGGTCGCCTACGGGAGTCAAATCAAAAGACCTGCACCTGGCGAGCCGAACTTGTCCTAGGACACTCCCGGCACTAAAAGCCATACGCCATTTCACTTTTTCTAGTCATAACAAGAGTTTTACTCTTGTCTACACTTATTTTCAATCCACATTCTTCGATCTTCGCATTCACCACATTCAACCGTTCTTGAACCTTCCTGTCATCTTCTCCCCAAATGACAATATCATCTGCAAATAACATCATGTTCGTTTCTCTTCCTCCATATGCTGCTTTTGCGGTTCTCATGATGTCATCCATTACTATTGTAAACAGGATTGGTGATAGAACACTTCCCTGTCTCAGCCCACTAGTTATTTTGAACCAACTTGTCCTGCCAACTTGTGTTTGCACACAACTACAACATTCATTATACAATGCCATGATCATTTTTATTAATTCCTGTCCAATTCCTTTTTGCACCAGACTGTCCCAAACTTTCGTCCTGGGGACACTGTCATATGCCTTTTCAATGTCAATGAATGTCATCACCATATTATTCCCGTACTCCCAATGCTTTTCCATTAGTTGTCTCATAATGAAAATGGGCTCTATTGTTGACCTTCCACTTCTGAAACCAAACTGATTTTCCTGTATCTGGTTCTCAACTCTCAACCTTATTCTACTTTCCAGTATCCTTTCCATTATCTTAGCAACATGGGATATTACTGAAAATACTCTCTACATCTATTTCTTACTAGCTGATGTACCCGTGCTTCGCTACGGGGTTCTCAGAAAGACTGACTTTGTGGTTTTCCTAACTGAAGTCAACATAGGTCATCACAAAAATGTCAGTAGGAATGTAGCGATTAAAAGCAATGTTATAAAGTACTCGATCAAATGAAAAACGACATATTTTCTCACTCTTAACTAACAGTACTACGGTGCCAATCTAACAGTACAATGTCCCAGAGCTGCAATGACCAGGCCACAGACAGCTGTGAACACTTCTCTGCTATTATTCCATTAAATATGCACACTTCTCATTCCAATCAGTGCCTCAGAGTAGGGATTGAATAACTCGAATGCCATGATGAACCAGTGTGTTTACGTATCTTTAGTATCGGAAAAGTTATGAAACAGGGGAATGGCATGCTAAAGAAGAAAGTTACCTAACTCCCCAGGTATTTCCCGCCAGTATTTAGGCAGACTGTTCCACTTGTACAACTGGGCAAGTTGGCTGTGTGGTTAGGAGCACGCAGCTGTGAGCTTGCATCCAGGAGATAGTGGATTCGAACCCCATTATCGTCAGCCCTGAAGATGTTATTCCGTAGATTCCCATTTTCACACCAGGCATATGCTGGGGCTGTACCTTAATTAAGGCCAGGGCCACTTCCTTCACACTCATAGCCCTTTCCTATCCCATCATCACCATAAGACCTAACTGTGACGGTGCGACGTAAGACAAATGTAAAAAAAATACTCGGTACGCAGCAGTAGTCCTATCTATCGGAAATGAAATGGCGTATGGCTTTTAGTGCCGGGAATGTCCGAGGACATGTTCGGCTCGCCAGGTGCAGGTCTTTTGACTTGACGCCCGTAAGCGACCTGCGCGTCGTGATGAGGATGAAATGATGATGAAGACGACACATACACCCAGCCCCCGTGCCAGAAAAATTAACCAATAATGGTTAAAATTTCCGACCCTGCCGGGAATCGAACCCGGGACCCCTATGGCCAAAGGTTAGCACGCTAACCATTTAGCCATGGAGCCGGACAATATCTATCGGAGATGAGTGGAAACAGAAGACAAAGTACATCACAACAAACAATGGTCCATGTATATTGTTGATCAATTTTGTGAGCTTTCTACATAGTAGTTCTTCACATTTAGTTTCCTTTAGACTCTGTGATATTAGGGCGTCTTTAAAATTATTTATAGCGTAGACTCTATTTCTTTATTCTCCGACTTTACATACCGATTTTCATTAAATCCTGTTTACCCATTTTCTCGTGATTCTGCGCTGATAAGGACTTAGTAACAAAAATCCAAATTCATGAATGTCTCTGATCATAGCCGGTATGGTAACAATGTATAAGACATAAATAATCGGAAATATAATACTACATATCTTACGTAGTATTTATCGATACGACCATTAATAAATTATTTGGGAATTAAATTTTAGGCCTGCCCCTAAACTACCATTTCGTTCAGTGTGAATAAAATTATTTATGGCCTAGATTATAGCAACTTATTCCTCGACTACGAATACCGATTTTCATTGAGAAACGACCATTCATAACATAAATATTTGAGAATTCCATTGTAGGCCTTCCCCTAAACTATAATTTTTCTCAGCTTGAATACAATTAGTTATGGCCTAGAGTGTAGTGACTTATTCCTCAACTTCCCCTACTGATTTTCGTTGAGATAGACCATTAATAACAAATATTTGAGAATCAAATTTTAGACCTTCCCTAAACTAGAATTTCACTCAGCGTGAGTAAAATTATTTATAGCTTAGGTTATAGTGACTTATTTCCCGACTTTGTATACCTATTTTCATTAAGATATGACCACTAATAACATAAATATTTGCGAATGAAATTTTAGACCTTCCCCTAAACTACCATTTCAGTCAGCGTGAATAAGATTATTTATGGCCTAGATTGTAGGGACATATTACCCGACTTTGTATACCAATTTTCATTAAATTCTCTTCAGCCGTTTTCTCGCGATGCCTGTACGTACAGACAGAAATTACGGAAAAGTAAAAAGTGCATTTCCTTGTTACCGTGGGCACGGCTGATACAGAAATACCATCCTTTTGAAATTCTGAGGAATGTACAGACAAATTTCTTATTTTATATATATAGATTTCTTCTGGCTTTGTTAAAATTATGCCACCTTCATCCTTCACAAATCTGGTGTTTACTTGATCTCTCTTTTTGTTTCTTAAGATACCATACAGTAATTTCTTGCTGCCCTGCGTATCATCTCTCAATTTCTGTGTGAATAAGGCCCAGCTTTTCCTCTTTTCTTCCTCCACTACTTTCTTGGCCAAATTCTTTGCCTCCACATATTTTCTTCTACTTTCTTCAGTCTTAGATGTTTTCCATGCTTTCCATGCCATTTTCTTTTCCTTCACTTTAATCTTTACCCTATCATTCCACCAGTGTGTTTCTTTGTCTTTCACATTTCCTGATGTTCTACCACACACCTTTCCTTTACAACCAACATTTATATAGAGGCTTAATTCATTTGATATTTCTCAATAGTTTTAGGAATTCCTGTTTATTATGATGAAAAGTTACGTAAATAATTATACTAAATGTTAATTCTAATGCTCTTCCTTTTCGCAGTAAAGTACTTATTTACTTTATTAACAGTTTATATAAGGTGTTATAAAGCAACAAATTTAATGCTGCAGGCCGTGTAAATTTAAATTTAAGAATTTCATTTTTTTAAAGTCCATATTGAACAGAGAATAATAGATAAGTAAAATTAAAAATCCACCTTTTCAATACTAATATTAAACTAAATAAGTTACATTTACTTTGAACTAGTTTTGACGCTGGTGAGCATCATCTTCAGCCAAATATGAGAACAAGCAATCGTAAATAAACATATTATTAAATCAGTGCACATATAAACACCCTTAACCCATTGAGTCCTGCATATTTGTTGGATTGAAACTGCATTGGCGCTGGGATTATTTTGGAGGAAATATAGTGTAGCTTCATATCATGAGAAATTTCTTAGTTACAAGACCATTAAAGATTTAAATATACATGAACACAAAAGGCTTCCATACCACAAACTGCGGAACAAGGAATACTGTAAAACACTTAATTTTATTAGCATCACGGGACCGTAGGCCTACTCAGTCCGCCTGCTGAGCTGTAACCCAGTTTTCTCTTTGCATTTTCTCTTCGATTTCCACATCTATTTGTTATTCAGGAGCATTGCTCACACTAGTACTAATATTACTACTAATTTCACTGAAAAAAATTACATTCCTAATCATCATTACTTCCTAAAAGGGGTTATATATCTGTACATATCAGTTGTATACTGGCAGCCATCTTGTTTACGAGCGAATCTCAAAGGTAGAGATAGCCCACTTCAAACTAATATTACCAAGCACACTATCGATATATATTACCAAAGAGCATATAACATTGCAAAGAAAGAGTCCATACACAAATCACAAATGCAACTCACTCTGCCATCTCTTGAGGAAAAGTAGAATTACGTAGTAAAATGAGACAACGGAACAGTTCCGTGGTCCGGCGTTTGGTCCACCGAGACGAAGCACGGAACGGTTCCGTGGCTCGGGCCCAATGAGTTAATATGGCATTTATGATGCCCCTAAAAATATCTGGAGAAAACTTCAAATAATCACAATTTCAAAATCTTGAAGAAGTCCTGATTAGAACGACACCTAACACAACATAATTCTTTTCACTCAAGTTAGAACTGTAAGATTCGCAAATAAATAAAAAGTCTTGTCATAAATGAAATGTTATACAAAGGTCAAACCACATATAGAGTTTCTCTGTAAATATGACAGTCCCAATTAGAACGACACCTAACATAGTTATTTAACTCAAGATGGAATCTTGAAAGTCTTGAGTCCTACTTAGAGTAGGAAGATTCTCAATTTAAATAAAAGGTCTTGTCACACTTGATCGGAAGTACAAAGGATGAAACTTGTATAAAGTTCCTTTATAAACATTAAAATTATTCTTGAAAAATAAACTGTGAACAGTCGCCTGTTTTAAATGTTGTAAATTGTTTCTATGGCAACTGTATTACAGCTGTGGATAGTTTCCTTTAATTTGAATATAAAAAGGTGGAAGTTGTAATATTAATAAGAACTTCAAGGGAATTCAGTTCAGTGCAGGGTCAAAGGATTAAAAAGAAGAATAAAGAAAAGTAAATAATCCAGAAAGAAACAAGGGGAAGGAAAAGTTGAAAATAAAATAAAGGAAATTGTCAGGTTGAAAAGTAAAGAGATGAAGGTAGAGGGACAAGAGGAGGTGAAACAGGTAAGAGATAGAAGGGAACTATGGAGG
Organism: Anabrus simplex; assembly: GCF_040414725.1. Taxonomy (NCBI): domain Eukaryota; kingdom Metazoa; phylum Arthropoda; class Insecta; order Orthoptera; family Tettigoniidae; genus Anabrus; species Anabrus simplex. The sequence goes on along the minus strand of NC_090275.1, from coordinate 73,207,221 downwards.
TTATAGCGAAGGAAATGCGTAACGTAAGAAAGTGTTATGCATAATACGAAAGATGGAGCTGCAGTTAGGAGTTTTGTTATTAGTAAGAAGTAAAATAAGAAAATCAAACAAAATTTTTGGTTTTTCGGAGATGTCATTTAAATTTAGGCTCTCATTGAAATATTGGTCCAAGTGAATGTAACAATTTTCCATAGCATCAAGCAAGGGACCTTGATCAAATTCAGTAATGGTATGACTAGGATTCTTCGTATGTTGGCCTACTGCAGGGAACCTGTTATATTTTATTGCATTAATGTGTTCTGCGTTTATTTTAATATTAGTATTGAAAAGGTGGATTTTTAATTTTAGTTATCTATTATTGGCCATGTAAACAAGCGACGAAAAAGGTATAAAAGTTTCTGTGGACAAAAAGTGCGTGGCTCAGTTTGTTTTAACTTAGTATGCAAAGCCAATACTGCACACCATTTCAATCTGCTATATCATTCGTTTAAAATTTCAAATGGATTCATACGAAGCTGATAGTAAACTGCGTTGCGTGTTTGCGGCATTCTTGCAAGCAGGCGACCGGGAAGTTCCTCGCTGCCACAACATGCTGCCCACAGGATTCATTTTCTTCGTCACACTCACTTGTAAAGCATTTATTTTAGAATAGTAATTGGTGTTCACACTGAGGTGATATTTAATAATCCCGCTTACTTACAAGGAACTTTGTAAACTGTATCACGAGAAGAAAGAGGACACCTGCCCAGTTACACGTACGCCGCCAATAGGTACGAGAGTCGGTGAAGAAACCCAGAGCTCAGAAAGAACTTCAGGGCTTATCAACAGTTTCTTCCTGTTGTACAAGTCCAACAACACAACCATAAACATCAATGCAGAGCAGAGTACACCAACGTCTGTTTATAAATGGAAACAAAATGGAGAAAGCTGTAAAGCGTTAAAAAAAAAAGCTTTACCAGTGAGTCCACGGAAGAAACGGGAAGTTGTTTCTGCGATGAGTGTAAAATTTTGTGTAAGTTCATCTACCACCGGCAAGCGCAGGAAGTCTTGACTTCCAAATCATTAGGTTCTTAAATTTCTCAATCCGGACGATATCAGTTGGCCATCCCCTCGGGCAAGAGATTTTATCTCCGTAAAGGACAGTTCTGGACAAAAGTTTTTAAAAAATTCATGTGCATCATAATGCAAGACGCATACGAAGTTTTTATAAACAAGAATACCCACATCACGCAATCAGTCCGTCTTCTTTTTGTGGACTTCGACTAAAGTACCTTTCTGTGCACTGCTAGGAACACATGATATTCATTATGTGGAGCCATTCAAAAAAGTGGTTCAGGCAAGAAAATATTCTGAAACTACTATCTCAACTCTCTACATCCTCGCTACAAGTTCGAAGCAGATGACAAAAATCCACCCCGTGATACGGCTTTTTTGAAGTGGGTGACTTCGTACTTGGAAAATACAGCGGAAAGAAACGTTCAAAATATGTTTGCACCATAACTGAAAGTAATGGTGATATTTATTCGTAACCAATTTTCGCAAGTGCAACAATGAAACTGAACTGTTTTGTGAACCACCGACGAAAGACGAGTGCTTTTTAAATGCAAGTGAAATTGAAAGAAAATTACCGGTGACTCATTTTATTCGTGGGAAATGTTATTTTGATGAGTCTATACCAGAAGCAGAATGAACAAAAATTGTTTTTTCATTTTATTTTTTTCTGACCAAGCTTTCATTCAAACTGTAGGCTACTTAAGCGTTGAATGTTTAGTTTTTTTAAATATTTTATTTCATTTTACATTCACTGTTATTAGTGTTAAATAAATGTGTGACAATTCATAAAAACACTTTATTAAATAGGCCATATCTCAGTACCAGTATCTGTATTATATACCTTATAATAATAATAATAATAATAATAATATTAGGAGGAATGAAGCTTGTAGTTTTATGTGACCGATAATCTCAGTATCATAAGCCATGGGACCTCATTTTTTACGCGAAATCCGAACCACCGGCCGTACCTTAATTGGGACTCGAACCCAGACCGTCTTGATGGCTCCACGCAGCTTAACCGCTGTGTCATCACACCCCTTCTTTTATTATTACTTACTGTGATATTAAATATACATTTTATCATACAGTAATCGTATTTGATGCAGAGTTTAAGATTTATTAGCCCCTCATGCCATGTCGCCATAGCACTGATTGACGTATGTCATCCTGTGACGCTGTCAAGTATACACGTGACTATCGCCTTAAACTACATTAAGCAGACATTACGCAACTTACACATTTTTTTTATTTCATAAAATGTACGTTTGACCTTGTTGTTAACAATATCTTGACATTACCAATAAAAGTTACCACAATTTGCAGAATTTAGAAAAACGTAAAGGTATGTAAAAATAAGAGTCTGTTCCATGTAAACACCGATCGCTACGTTTAAAATGTTTTAAAATCGCATACATCAGGTTTACTACAATTAAATTTGTGTAGGTTGTTAAGTATCATCTAAACGTATTATTCATAAATCTCAATTTGTTTAGATTGTAAGTTTCATATATATGTTTTAAAAATTGTACAAATGTAAACACGTGATGCCCGGAATTAGCCAGAAGCAGTCAGTAACACAGTAATGCATACTGTATGAAATTAAATGTTTCCCCTGTTGTTGAACTTATCTCACAAAATATTTTACCAGATACACTCAAAAGCTTTTAACTTATTTACAAACTAGCTGATGTACCCGTGCTTCGCTACGGAATTCTACATTGTATGCGGAATTCTAGTGTACACGTTGTGAGCAAGATTGTATTAAATTGCATGGTAGACACTCACTCTCCACCTCCCTTTTTGCATCCTCAGAAGTCTGTCTTAGTGGTTTTCCCAACTGAATTGAACATGCATTACAATGTCAGTAGGAATGGCACGATTAAAAGCAATGCTTTCATATGAAATACTCAATCAAATGAAACACCACACATTTTCTCAAATTTAACAAACGGGAATACACTGCCAATCTAACAGTCCAAAGTTCCAGAGCTGGAATGACCGAGCCGCAGACAGCCATGATTCGTGAAAACACTTTGTCTTTTTTCGGTAGGGAGAGGGTCAAATAGTGGAGACTCCCAGGGCAAAAACTATACCCTTTTACCAATCTGTTTCCTAGGAGGACCCGATGAGTCCAAAAATATCAATTCACTACACTGGCGGCAGAAAAATGTATTTAACTTGGAGGCAAATTTTTCCTCCAAGCCAGAGGAGAAACCCCCTCTTCACTGATAATTTGGAATAAAATGAATGTATAATTTAATAAAAGTGAAGAGGAAGAAGCTTTTCTGAAGAGAGGGCTCTTTTCAGGGTTGAATTTTGAGTTAGTTAGTGTATTGTGGTGCTATAATTTGGAATAGGCCTAAATTGTTACTCTGGACCAGGCCATACTAGTACTAAGTCAGCCACTGCCTTAAGTATGCACACTGCTCTTTCGAAACAGCACGTCAGTGGAAGGATCGAATAACTGGAATACTATGAAGAACCAGTTTCTTACGTACCAGCTGTATCAGAAGATGTATGAACCAGAGGAACGGCATGCTAACGAGGGAAGTTTCCTAACTCTTCGGCTATTTCCCGCCAATATTCAGTCAGGCTGTTATACTTGGTACGCAGCAGTAATCCCATCTATCGGAGTTAAGGGGCAGCCTAAGAGACAAATAACATCAAAACAAACAATGGTCAATGTGTAAGGTTATTGTTGATCAATGTTATGCGCTTTCGATATTGTAGGCCTTCACATTTAGTTTTCTTCCGACTCTGAAATGCCACTCATAGTCGGTACGGTAAAGCTGAATAAAACATAAATGATCGGAAATTGTGTTCTCTGTAAATTTTATTATGTAGTACTTTTCGATAGGACCAAAAACATAGGTATTTAAAAATTAAATTTTAGGCGCCTTCCCCTTAACTACAATTTCATCCAGGGTGAATAAAATTGTTTATAGCTTAGACTGCAGTTTCTTATTCCCCAACTCTATATACTGATTTTCATTAAATTCTGTTAACCCGTTTTCTCGTGGCTGGGCGTCGATATGGACTTAGCAACAAAAATACAAATTCATGAATGTCTGTGTTATTGCCGGTACAGTAAAAATGTATAAGACATAAACGGTTGAAAATTTAATTTATAACTTTGGTTATGTAATATTTATTGATACTACCAATAAAAATATAAATATTTGAGAATTAAATTTTAGGCCTTCCCTTAAACTACCATTTCATTCGGCGTGAATAAAATTATTTATAGCCAGTATTGTAGTGGCTCATTCTCAGACTTTTTATACCAGTTTTCAATGAGATAAGACCACTAATGACGTAAATATTTAAGAATTAAATTTTAGGCCTTCCCCTAAACTACCATTTCTATCACCGTGAATAGAATTATTTGTGGCTTAGATTGCAGCGACTTATTCCCCGACTTTGCATACTGATTTTCATTAAATTCTCTTTGGCCGTTTTCTAGTGATCTGTGTACATACATACATACAGAAATTACGCAAAAGTAAAAAGTGCATTTCCTTGTTACTGTGGATATGACCGATATAGAAATACCATTCTTTTCAAATTCTGAGCTAAGATCTTAGCTGGAGTACGGGTGCTCATTCGGTTATACTAATTGGCATCGTATATTTTTATATACGTACTTGGCTTCCCGCAGCCGTGACAGGTTCTGGACCTTCGAAACGTTCCCCACTCTACTTTGGTGTTTGGCCGCAGCGCGTGACCTTGAGTGTGCCGCGTAGTCACCGGGAGCTGGCGGCTTTCTTCTTCAGATCTGTTCGTCTGCGAATTCAAGCCTTTTTGATCTTCGCAAGTTGATTGTTAATGTTGTGACTTTGTGCAGAACATAATGTGATGTCGTGTCTTTGTGCCTAACAGAGTGAAAAACTGACCTACAACATTCTTAAACATTTTACATGTTTTTTATGGCTGATGATGACCTAGACTAAGGTCGAAACCGGTCCCATTCAAATAGAAATGTGATTGCTACGTTTCTTTCTTTTGAGTATTGAATAGGTTGAACCTCCTCTCCAGTTATTTAATTTTTAACATATATAGATGTACAAAAAAGAAAGGAAGATGGAAAATGTACACAGAGGCTATTTATTGGATCAAATTCCATTCGTAATTTACCAAAACTGTAGACTTTTCACTTACAGAAAGCTGGATTGTTTTACATTATAAACATATCATTAAAAAAACACTGCTTATGAACATTTAGTTGGCATCACAAGCGGAGTGGCTAGTTTTATTTCATTTCAGGGATACCAGTTGGGAATGTGATGTCCTTTGATAATGTTTTGCATTTAAATATAACGTTCATAGGTAGTTTACAGCCGTCAGCAGTAATAGCTAACATCACCCTAAACGTAACTTTTCATTGCTGGTATTTTTAATCAGAACACTTGTTGTTCCCTTTTCAGGAACAGTAGTGTTCCCTGGTATGTCAATATACACAGAGGTTTAGTCAGAGAGAAGATAGGAGTTCTGCTGTCTTACCTGATCATATGCCTGTGAAACTTTGTAAATTTATCCGAGCAGTCGTTGGGCAGATTTGGGCACAAAGAAATTTTCTACCGTAATGACAGGATATTAAGTCGCATAAACTGAGTAACCCATCCGCAACTTGCCTTGAACAAGTTTCCCGGAATACCGTGGGATCGCACTATTTCCCGTGCTTTTAGTTGTAACATTTCATGAGAAACACTGCAACCACTGTTCCGCATCTTTCAACCATTCCAGTAACATTTCCTCAACAACCGAAAACTTGTCCTGTTTTGGGCCACAAAATGCCACTTGCTGCTTTCTCTTATTTCTGAATTGTTTTGTGAACAAACACTCAAGACCCGCTGCTCTGTTATAATTTTCTTCTGCAAATTTCACTTCTTTTAGCGTGAATGAATCCGTGTAACTGTTAAATTTCCCCATGGTAGATATTTCCTAACAAGCTCCACATGGTTGAGATCAGACTGTGCATGGCAGTGGCCTTTACAGTTTGTTACTGCAGACTAGGGATAGGATTTTTATGACCAAATCATAATATGCACTGAATAAATGCTCTTATGACTTAAAATTTACCAAAATATGCACAGTAACCTTATAAATATAACCTAACAGTATTATATTTGAGGTAAAATTACAGTTGTAAAATCAATTAATAAGTCAGTTTATGACAACAAACCATTTATTTATGAAAATGCACATGAGAAGTTAAACTATGCAATTTGATATTGTAGTGTTATTTTATTAAAAAGGTCAGTACATATTTAAAGCATGCTGTGATTTTCACATGCTTCTGTATCTTCAGTTTATGAGCCCTGAGTTGCAATATACAATGAATGCCTTGTGCAAATTTTCAAATAAAATTTTTTTCTATTTTCAGCCAACAAAGCCTTGTACTTTGAAAAACTTTGTTCTACTTCAGCTGACTCCAGAGGGGCATTTTTGAAATGGACAATACAATTTGAATCTAATTCTAAATGATGACAAAAAAAATTTTCACCCAACAAAATCATTGAAACGGAACACTATGTGTGATACCCTTCGTTAGCACCTTTTCCATTTTCTTTGATTCTTCTTGTCCACTTTAACCAGAAACAACATTAAATTTATTCAGTTATTTTCACTAGTTCTGTCTGTTTCACTAGTGGCACTTCTGATTGCTCCAAAGCAGTTATAGTAGCGGGAAGAAAACCAAAATTTGATTTGATGTATGAAAGTTGACCTGAAATGCCAGAATTAGACATCAATTCCTGGGGGGCTATTCCAGTTGAAGCGACTTCACTGCTATAAAATGAATTGATGATACTTTTCACAATGTTGAAGTTCTGGCAGTAATAGTTGCAGGATTCAGTTCAGGATCCCCATCTTTCAAAATGGGAGAAGGCGGCAAGGGAATGCCTGGAGCTAGCAACTTAAATGATGTAACACGTGAAGGGGCTTTCAAGAAGACCTCTTGACACACCCAATCAATTTATCAATGTCACTGAATTGACTACGTCTTCTGCAGCTCTGTGTAAGGCATAATCTAAACAAGTCACATGCATCATTTTACTATATACTGTAATGCTTTTGGTGATTTGGCAGCTTTCACCGTATAAGGCACAGCATCCGTTACGAAGAGCAGTACATTGTCATGCTGATCGCCTTCGGTCCATATGGCAGACATAGATCTGTCAAACAGTTTACTAATGGTAGAAAAAGTGACTTTTTCTAAATGTTCACAGTTTATTAGAAAAGTTTCTCCTGGACCATCTTCTCCCAATGTCCCCATGATGACATTCACAATATATCTTCCCATTGAATCTGTAGTTTCATCAGTTGATACCCATATTTTCTTATTTGCAACCTGTTGTCTGATTTCTTGCATAGTTTTTTCATAGCTTCGGCTGATATAGTCCTTTCTTAAAGTGGAAGGATCCGGAAGAAATTTGCCAGTATGTTTTTCTAAGAATTCGCAAAATTTTGGATGATTCAACTTATTTAAGGGAATGTTGGCACAAAGAAAGGCTATACAAAGTTCTTCACAAAATGGTGAGCAAGATTGGCGAGATTGTCCTAGGAACATTTGCTGCAGTGTCTTTCCGTGGGAAGAAGGTAGGTTCTTACCATTTTCCAGGAAACAAAATGCGATGTGTAATTCTGAGAAATACAACAACTCAGTTGAACACAAGAAAGAAACTGAATGAGAAAAGGTCTTTACTACCTAAAAGAGTGGAAATATGACGAATATGACCATTTACTATCTAAAATATGTTCTGTCACATAGAAATGACCATTTATGCATAAACATGACTTAACAAAGTACTATCATTCGAATACATTTTTCATAACAAGCATTTATATGTGTTTAAGAAACTTATTAGTCTTGCCAAAAAATATATGCTCCATCATGAAATTCCTAGCCCTACTGCAGACGCACATTCTTGCAGCAAGTCCGCGGATTGGATGTGCAGCTCTTAATCGGCATGAGAATTGATGCAAATATTCGGTCGAAAAATTAGAGTTATGGCTGATGTGCCAGTAAATAATATGTTAAAACTCCTGCTTTTCTGTGGCCTCTGCTTCAGTGGGTACATTTATTTATTTATTTCGTGTCAGAGTGTTGAGAAACTTAAAAATATAAATAAGGTATTATATACAAATAAAACAGAATACATTTTATGTCACAAAACATGTTTCACACAATGTCTGCCCAGAAATGGGCAACAGAAATTCCCTCTTCAGTGGCTTGAATCAAGTCTTGAAGTGTACAACGAACAGGGCAGGACTGACAGTCATACAGGTGTTGGGTAGTTTGTTGCTCCCCACAATCGCAGAAGTCTGACTGATCTTTCAGATAACCCCATTTTTTAAGGTTATCCTTGGATTTACCTACTCCACTCCTCAAACGATTAAGTGCCTTCCAGGTTGTCCATTCCAAATGATGACCAGGGGGTGGAGATTCAGAAGGCACCATCCAATCAGAAAGATGCTCCATTTTTGCTCGCCACATATCACAACGTGCTGTTCTTGCTGGTTTATCCAGAGGCTTGGAGACATTGAGGAAACTTTTCCTGGACTTCAGTCTTCTGGGTGGAGGTCGATGTCCAAATAACGGGTGGTTGCTTGTGAGATCCACCTTCGACCTCTCTTGCCTTGCAAACACTTCTCGCCGAATGTCTGGAGGAGAAATACCAGCCAAGCAGTAGAATTTGTCAGTGGGAGTAGGTTTCAGACACCCAGTTACTATTCTACATGTTTCATTAAGGGCTGCATCCACCCGCTTCGTATGGGCTGACCTAAACCATACAGGACACGCATACTCAGCTGCAGAAAAACTCAGAGCAAGAGCTGAGGTTCTTAACAAAGTTGGATGGGCTCCCCATTTGCTTGAGCCAAGTTTACGGAGGATGTTATTTCGGGCTGAGACTTTCTGTCCAGAATTAACGCAGTGTTTCTTGTATGTTAAGGTCCGGTCTAAAGTGACACCCAGGTACCTAGGTGTAAAACAATGCTCCAGTTGCTTACCCTCCCACGTCACGCACAGCCGTCTAGTAGCTTCTCGATTTCGAAGATGAAATGCACACACCTGGGTCTTAGTCGGGTTTTGTAGTAGCCGGTTCTTCTGATAGTACACTGAAAGTTCCTGAAGTGCATTTGAGAGCTGCATTTCAGTGGTTTGAAAGTCGTCGCACTGGACAGCTAAAGCCAGGTCATCGGCATAAATGAAGCTTCTTGTATAGGAAGGCCTTGGCTGGTCATTTGTGTAGATGTTAAAGAGGATTGGCGAAAGGACACTGCCCTGAGGAAGTCCGTTCCGTTGGTCCCTCCACCTACTGCACTTTCCTTGAAACTCAACAAAGAACCGGCGATTCTGCAGGAGAGTTTCAACAATCTTCGTGAAACCATAGTCTCTGGTGAAGTTATAGAGCTTGGTGATCAAAGTTCTATGGTGCACTGTGTCGTATGCTGCCGTAAGGTCCACAAATACCACACCTGTGATTTTACGTCTTTCAAACCCATCCTCTATGTGCTGAGTTAAATTGAGCACCTGTGAAGTACAATTCCTTCCAGATCTAAAGCCCGCCTGTTCTGGAATAAGAAGGTGATCTACTTTAGATGTGAGGCGCTCAAGTAGGATCCTCTCAAATATCTTATATAGGTGACAAAGTAATGATATTTGCCTGTAGCTCTTAGGATCTAATGGATCCTTACTTGGCTTCAAAATAGCTATCACTCTAGACTTCCTCCATACCTTAGGTATCTGTTTACTCTGCAGGCAATTGTTTAGAAAATCAACAACCCACTTCCTTGCTCTGGAACCAAAATGTTTTATTTGTTCCACTCTCATATCATCCAGACCTGTAGCCTTGCCATTTTTGGATTTGTTTATGGCTTTTTCTAATTCCTCTAGGGTGATATTATTAGTGAGGTCGCTAGACTCCTTATCTATTTGGCGTTCTATTTTAACTCTATTCATATAACCCCCTATTTTTCCATTGAGCAAAAGTTGATGAGCAATGGCATCTGGGGACAAATTGACGTGTACAGGTGCTTTTGTGAAGTCATTATTAAGCCTCTTTAAAAGTCGCCAGGCTTTCTGACTACTTTTAGACATGTCCAGCTCTTCAAGGGTAGATATCCAACGATTTCGTTTATCTTCCGCTAACATTGTTGTCAACTCTAGACCTTTCTGCACAGTCTCTTCGCCAAAGGGATTCGTCTCAAATAGATCAATGTATTCAGCCATCAGAGCTGAGGAATGTTGATTGAGTCCAGGAACATAATTCATTCTACAACCTCTGGGAATTGACTGTCTGGAGCTGCATCTACAAACAGATCGTAGTCAGTCATAGAAATACCTATATCAGTTACAGCATCTTCCAGATATGCAGTAAACTTGTTCCAGTCTGCTTTCTTAAAATTATATCGCCTGCGGAAAGGTACGCTCATAGGACGTACCACAGCAAATACCTGACACATGATGGGTCTATGCTGTGTGTGTGGTATTGGGGTGCCGATGTTCTTTATACACTGCTGAGCAATTCCTTCGCTAACAAAGATTAGATCAGGGTTATAACCTCGTTGCCAACGCCTGCTGTTAGAAGAAGGAGGAAGTTTAACATCGTGTAACAGTAGCATCTGGTGGGTCTCAGCCCATTCCAGCACAGCCTCTCCATCTTCATTCTCATGTTCATATCCCCAGACGTTGCTTTGGCTGTTAAAGTCACCAATTACAATGTGGACGGCTTGATTGTCGAAATTCCTTGGTTTCTGGAAATGGAATGCAGAATTTGGTGGTTTATATATAGAGGAAACAGTGCAATGATTTAACTCAACTGTAAGGAGTTCTACGTCAGCACAGTCAGATATATCAGTGGATAGGACTGCTATACCAGGTTTGACAAATATTGCACTTCCATGCTGTTGACTTGGTCTCTCTACCACTAAACGCATGCCAGAAATTCTTGGCCTGCTCTGATTATTGTCTCGATGGGTTTCTTGTGCACAAAGGACATCACAGCCATGTTCCTTACATAAATACTGCAAGAGTTCTTCTTTTACAAGGGACATTCCTTCGATGTTTATAGACATAATCGACAACTGTGGTCCTGAAAAGGACCTTTTTAAAATCATCTTTCAACACTTCTGGAATGGAAGAATTAGCCGGTAGATATGTGCACTTTCTACCGTTTCCAGGGAGCACCGTCAGTCACAGTCTGTTTAATCAAAATTAACTGCACAATTTATTCTGTGGCTGCACACGTGGAGGTTTCTTCCGCGCTCCCCAGTGGGTACATAGCACGCTTTCATCACAGCAGTATATCTGATATCGGTTTTAAAGCGTGCCCCAGTTATCCTCGACACTGTGTGCTGCCACTCAGAGGCTTCTCGTTGCCACCTTGTACGTCATTATGCCCTCACCATTTTGGCTCACCCTGTCACCCTCAGGTCTATAATAATAATGTTGTTGGCTATATGTCCCACTAACTACCTTTTTGATTTTCGGAGATGCTGAGGTGCCGGAATTCAGTCCTGTGGGAGTTCTTTTTTACATGCCAGTAGAGGCTTACGTATTTGAGCACCTTCTAATACCACTGGACTGAGGCAGGCGAACCTCCCAAGTTGGGGTCAGAAATCCAGCACCTCAACTTTCTTGAACCACTCAGACACTCAAGTCTTCCCAAAGTACAGAAATGCAGCTCCGTCTTGAGTGACTGTCCCCATACTCACCCTGTTTCCCCTCAGTCAAGCCAACGGTGTTCAGGGCAGTATTTTCATAGAGGCATTTGCCTGCTTTCGTCTCACATCTTCCACAAGGTTCTCGTGTTCCATAACCCAATTTTTCTTGATCTCTTCAAGCTAAAAGTCGTCATCTTAGAATCAGTCTCTTTCTTCTTTGTTGTTTCTTTAATGGCTTAATTAAGATGTCCAAATTATTGGCTTACAGCACCTGAGCTTGGTGGCAGAGCTCTCGCCTAATTCTTCCTAAATGTGCTGTTTTCTGTTGGGTTTGTTTCACTTAGCCTTTGAAGATCGCTCTTTACTACAAGGCTGTGGCTTCCCTCTTCATTTAACCCCAAGGAGCTTACCTCTCAGTTTTGCCATGCCAAAAGTTCTCTTTCTCTACCATACCTGCCATTAAAGTCTTTACCATGTTCTTGGTGAGGGGCCTTTATATGGGTGTGGTCTGTCATTTAGCCCAGTCTCTCGCCCTCAACCTTGCCGGCTAGTGTGACTCTATTATTATTATTATTATTATTATTATTATTATTTATGTAAATCATCCAAGACGATTTTGTATTGATTAGGTGGTCTAATAAATAACTTAATGTTATTATTTCAATTAGAGTGACTCTGCCAGGAGTTGAAGCTCCTGCCAGCATCGCTCTTGGAATCGATGACATGCAAACCTTCCTACCACGTCAAAGTACCAGACCATGGGTGAGGTATTTAGAAAACAATTAAGATTAATCATGGATTTAACCAAAGCCTCCGTGGCTCAGGCTGCAGCACACCAGCCTCTCACTGCTGGGTTCCATGGTTCAAATCCCGGTCACTCCACTTGAGATTTGTGCTGGACAAAGCAGAGGCGGGGCAGGTTTTTCTCCGGGTACATACTCTGGTTTTCCCTTTCGTCTTTTATTTCAACAACATTCTCCAATATCATTTCATCTGTCAGGCATTAATCATTGCCCCATAGGAGTGCGACAGGCTTCGGCAGCCGGCACAATTCCTATCTTCGCCGCTAACTTCATTCATTCCATTCCTGACCCCGTCAAATGACTGGAAACAGGCTGTGGATTTTCATTCATTTTCTTTTCATGGATTAAAGCACGTGAACCTAAGAAATACCGTATTTATCTGTGTAATACACGCTCTTTATTTTTCAATTTTTATAACAAAACTTGTCCGCCTGTTGCCATATTTTGATGGATGCAGTATTTTTGTATCCGTCTCTTGGCACAGGCCAGAACAAAGTGTAGCTTCCACCGAAGTCCCTGTCTCATTCATGGATGTGACAATATGGAAGCTGCTGGGGTATGGGTGGTGCTGAGTAATGACATTTGCGGCACAACTAGTGTCTGAGTGTTATGAAAGGTGTTGCTCATAGGATCAGTCGTGCTGCAGTGGCACCTTCTGGTCCAGTGAGGAAAGCAATGGCAAACTACCTCACTCCTCTTCTTGCCTAGTATGCCTCATTTGGGCTCTGCCATTGGTTTTTGCAGTTTCCCTATAACTGCATAGCCTTTGGTGGTGCTATTTGAGGATCCAACCAGCCTCTGGGCTGATGACCTAACAGACAGACAACAAAACTTGACGGTGTCTCTTTTATGAAGGAAAAATTTGTGAATAAGAAAATCAAACAAATGTTAAACAATCGAAAGCATCAATAACAGTATAGTAAACTAACAAAAAGCAATATAAATTGCAAAAGGTCCACCTTTTCAATACAAAATGATTGTTGTTCACTTTGAATCACAATATTTTAATTGTTACTCTGGTTTCGACGTTGTTAGACGTCGTCAGCCAATCTTAGAATAGGACAAAAACAAGAAATATTCACAATATAAAATACAATACATAACCCTTTACACTTAAAAGATCACTAATTAGATAAAATAAAAGAAATTATAGTGCTTGAAGGCAAAGGCCCTCTATTTATGACGAGATGAAATCTTGACAGTCAGTGTAAAACAATGAAAATGTAAACACTTAAATGTTGATTTTTGATTAAGTCCCTGCTGCCATGCTTTAAAACTTGAGATCATGTGTGACGTTACTGGTCACGATGTCTAATTGACCTTTGTATAAAGGCTTTAGTTCAAAGCTTGAATACATGTTTTCTTTTTAAAGTTCTGCTGTGGAAAGATGGAAAAGCACAGCCGTGGGTAGCGACATGTTGAATGGAATCTTCTAGATCTATAGTGTATTGTAATTGACCAGGGGGAGATCATGTTGTCGTTAAAGATATTGTGTGACCAGAGTTTCCCAGTCCAAGGCAGGACCTAAAGCATGAAAAGAGATAAGGAACCCATTAAAAAATGAGAAGGTTTAAAGGTGGAAAAGAAGACAAAGTTGTCGTCACCTCGTTCGGCTTGCTGTAAGGCACAGAATGAAGAGGAACAAGGGCTGAGACATGCATGGATCAAGGGCAAGGTGTATGCTTCGGTAGTAAGGGGGGAGTTGAGGGAGGGGGCATGAAGGACGAAATTGTAGTAGAGTCGCGGTGGGGGGGAGGGGGTTGCGGTAGGGGAGCATACCGTGAAAAGGTGTTTCAGAAATGTGATTCAAATTTAGGTTGGAATTGAAATATTGGTCCAGATGTGTGCAGCAGTTTTCAGTGGTGTCAAGTAAAGGACCTTTACTTAACGTTTCCAGTATCTCTATGTCTTGATCTATACTAATAAATTTGTGTTTTAAATCGTGTACGTATTGGTCCACAGACATTGAAGAATACTACTTTTCTTTTTACTGAATAAGAAAAACTTAAATTAACATGAATCTGAGTTTACCGGCTGCAAAAGTGCTACCAAGAAGTCGTAAGGCCGATGTCCCCATCTGCTCTATATTTAATTATAGGCTTAGCCCTTATATAAGCTATCTCAATTTATTCAGAAATTTCTCCAGAAACACTACGAATTTTCTTCTAGTACAGCCATTAAGAACACTATAGAATTAATTGGGAAGCTAGATAGCTTTGAACTTAAACTCTACTGTTCTTTGCACTCTTTTGACATTTTCAATATGTATCCAAGTATAAAAACTAACAAACTTTTTCCCATCATTGAAAAGAACCTAAATACAAACAGCCAGTTAAGGAAACCCGAAATTCTAGATTTCATGTCCGTTTTAAAATTATTAATCAACAACAACAACAACTACTTCACCTTTGACAGTCATTTACAAACAAGAAGGCTTAGCGATGGGGTCACCAGCCTCCGGCATTTTAGCCAATATTTGTTTAGACTTTTTGGAGCATACGGCTGTTTAAAAAGATGATAAATTTGCAAACATACATTTGTGAGCGAGGTATGTTGATGATACCTTTATAATTCTCGACGACCGCATTGATGTGCCGGCCACCCTTATAAATCTTAATAGTATAGATCCTCACATTAAATTCACCCTAGAATCAGAAACCAACTGATTAATTAACTTCCTAGATTTTTCGATGGCTTTACGGCGCACCGGCACAGATAGGTCTTATGGCGACGATGGGATAGGAAAGGCCTAGGAGTTGGAAGGAAGCGGTCATGGCCTTAATTAAGGTACAGCCCCAGCATTTGCCTGGTATGAAAATGGGTAACCCATGAAAACCATCCTCAGGGCTGCTGACAGTGGGATTTGAACCCACTATCTCCCGAATACAAGCTCACAGTCGCGCGCCCTTAACTGCACGGCTAACTCGCCCAGTACTTCCCAGATTTAATGATAACCAGACTCCCCTCTTCCTTCTCATACAAGATTTATAGAAAACCTACCCACACAGTGACAACAGTAAGACAAGATTCAACACACCCTCAAACACATAAATGCGCCACCTACAACAGTTTGGTCAATCGCTCCTTCAGAATTCCTATGACCAAAGTAAATTTAAATGGAGAGTTAAACATCCTTCGCTCTGTCGCTAGATTTAATGGTTTTATTGAGGCATTTATTGAACGCATAATTTATTTTTTTTTTTTTTTTGCTAGGGGCTTTACGTCGCACCGACACAGATAGGTCTTGTGGCGACGATGGGATAGGAAAGGCCTAGGAGTTGGAAGGAAGCGGCCGTGGCCTTAATTAAGGTACAGCCCCAGCATTTGCCTGGTGTGAAAATGGGAAACCACGGAAAACCATCTTCAGGGCTGCCGATAGTGGGATTCGAACGCATAATTAAAAATTCAGACATTGTCCTAAATCATCCTTACGAAAAGACAAACCTATTCCTAGTATGTTTTCAACTTTTACTTTCAATAAAGATATATACAGCATCACTAAAATCTTTAGAAAGCATAACGTCAATATCTCCTTCCGCACCAATAACAGAAATACGGATATCTTGCATAATTCCACTTCAATAAACAAAACCAACCCTTTTTTTTAAATCAGGAGTCTACAGGTTTCGTTGTAGTGACTGTAATTGTTCATATATCGGTCGAACTGGACGGAGCATCAAAATCAGGTATGCGGAGCATGTTAACGCAATTAAGTACAACAGGTTTTCCGCAGTGGACCAACACGTACACGATTTAAAACACAAATTTATTAGTATAGATCAAACATACAGATACTGGAAACTTTAAGTAAAGGTCCTTTACTTGACACCACTGAAAATTGCTATGTACATCTGGACCAATATTTCACTTCCAACCTAAATTTGAATGACATTTCTGAAAAACCTAAGATTCTTTCTGACATTCTCATTACAGTTTTTACAAACATCATTGGACATGTTACGCCATTTTCTTTTAGCAATCCAGTCAGTCCTGTCTTCACACCTGTCATCGCTGCCGCTCCATCTGTCACAATGGCTGAACATTTACTGAAGCCTCCAACTCTGTCGACAGTTATTTTAACAGCATCATAAATGTCCCTCCCTTTTGTTGTTCCTTGAAGAGAACAGACATCAAATAGCTCCTCTTTACTACTGAAAACTTCGAAGATGGTGCGTACAAATATTAGCTGACTGACATCTGACTGATCAGTGTTTTCATCAAGGCATAGCGAGAAATATGTGCTTTCCTTAATTAGTTTAATGACCGCTTTTTTTTGTACTTGTTCTCCCATATCACTGACCCTTCTCTGTACTGTTTGATTGGAAAGTGGCACTGATTCAAATTTCTCAGCCATGTTAGCATCTCCAAAAGCCTTTGCCATTTCCATAGTGCATTTTTTAAGAAGACTGCTTTTAGTGAAGGGTTTTTTTTGCCCTTGCAAGTTCAAGCGACACTGCGTAGGAGGCGTACAGAGAAGACTGATTTTGTAAGACTACTAAACATACCTGTTTGCTGTTTTAATTTCTTTTGAAGTCTGCAACCAGTGTGTGTCGGGCTTCTTCCTTATATGCTGCATACTTTTTCTCGTGCATTGTTGAGTAATGTCGTTTAACATTGTACTCCTTCAGCCCAGACACTGTTTGCATGCAAACCAAACACTGAAGCTTCCCACTGTTGTTAGTAATTAAATAGTCACTGTCCCAGCTTTCCTTATAAATTCTGTTTTCATTCACAATTTTGCGTTTCACTGAGCTTCCGCTCGTTTTCTATCCACGTAAAATACGCAAGCACTTTACACTCAACACTAAACAAAGCCTCCAAAGTGGACAGTACGGTAACTTGTGAAACTTCACTACAGGTCAAGCAAGCGCGACTGAGTGTGTGGAGACAGGATGAATAGCCAGCAAGCCTTGCTGGGCGAGTCTATTGCTGCGTGAGTGAAGGGGATGGAGGTCAGTGGAGGGGCCCACGTCCGCTCTTGCCGCATCCTGCACTGTGAGATACGGCGCGTCACTCGTAGAACACCTGACTTCATTCTTTATCAACTTCGTTTGCTCATTTTTTTCTGTATCCTTTTCAGACAATCCACTTGCTGTTATGAATGTCTTTTATACATTTCATTAACATTAGCAATTACAGTTCAGTTTCTGTGGAGTTGGCACCGGTTTCACATGAATGTGAAGATTCTTTGTATCAAGTAGGCAGTGCATTTCTACGAAAACATTTTTAGACAGGTTGGAAATTAGAGTTGGGCAATATGATTCTTTTTCAAGAATCGATTCCAACGATTCATTCATGCATTACGAATTGATTCTTACGATTCGTTCACAATTCTTTTCCGGTTCTTTTGCGACTCGTTCAAGCCGGACGGAGAAAGATTCCAAAGACCCATAGATGCACGAGAGGTTTCTTCACTAGTCACTACTCTGTGTACATACAACATATCACCAGCAACATTAAAGTATACTGAATCTCTAATTGAAATTCATTTATTGAATTTTGTCAAGCAACGTAATTCGTAATACTGGATTTTACCAAAAATTATAAATGAGTAGGATATACAAAATAATTATAAATGAGTTGCTCACGTAGTTTTAATTTCGTGAGCTCACGGATAGTAAATTGGCCTAAAACTAAGGGAGGGTATGAATATCGTCACATGCCATAATGTTACATCATCAAAGTATATTCCAGTATTTATGCCGTCATCCAGGGAATCGAAAATGATGTAAACATTCAACATCATGTATCCGCCCGCGGTATCCACGTTGATTGGAGAATGACCGGGATACTCTCGAGAGCACATCAAGGGCCACGTGTTGATGTGTGGTTGTCTACTGTCATTACCTCGCCTGATTGTAGCCAGACTGTTGCCTGATACGACTGACGTCAACGTGCAGATGAAATGCCATGCTGATAAGGATTACGAACCAAATTAAATTCACTATCTTGGAGGAATAAACAACAAGCGAGTAACTTATCACATCTGAATATTTGACATCTCAGAAAATAAATAAATTACGGAAGGTTAGTTGATTTGAGGATATGCCCAAAAGGTACAAACGTAATAAATCCATCACAACACCACATATAAAGCAGCTGTGAGCTTGCATCCGGGAGGTACTGGGGAACCACTGAAGATGGTTTTCCGTGTTTTCCCATTTTCACACCAGGCAAATGCTGGGGCTGTACCTTAATTAAGGCCATGGCCGCTTCCTTCCTACTCCTAGGTCGTTCCTATCCCATCGTCGCTATAAGACCTCTCTGTGTCGGTGCGACGTAAAAAAAATGGGAAACTCGTTTGGAAAGCCAATATTCAAGAAAATTAAAATACACTTTACCTAATTATAATCTGATAAAGGAGAACTTACTTCAAGTCGGATTCCACCTCTCTCTCTCTCCCCCCCCCCCCTTCCCTCCTTCCTCTCCTCTTTTTCCGGGAAATAGTGGGTTCGAACCCCACTGTCGGCAACCCTAGAGATGGTTTCCCATTTTCACACCAGGCAGATGCTGGTGCTGTACTGTAATTAATGCCACGGCCACTTCCCACTCCTAGGCCTATTCCATAGTCGCCATGAGACCTATCTGTGTCGGTGCGACTTAAAGCCAATTGTAAAAAAAAAAAAATCGGGCAAGGAAGGCGGTGGTGGCGGCAAGAAACAGATATCCAAGGCTGCACCAGCTGATGTTAAAACGACTGTGTGTTGTTGGTAGTTTTGTTCCGCGTAAGGTGGTTTTCCAGAGCTGGAAATACTTTAACTGAGTTGAGACGCCGCCTTACGTCCACATAATTATCGAAGATAGTGTTGCTCAACCATAATTTATAAATTCAAGTGAAATTTCAAGCATGTATTTTGCATCATGTGTCTACTAAATCCTCCAACATAAGGTATGAATACTAATTGTTTTCATACATCATTGTTTCGATTTTACTGTTATCCTCTTCTGCCTGTTTTCTGCTGTACCCTCTAATAGGCGATTCAGCCATCTCAGTCAAGCACTCTTATGCCTGTTGCTCACGGTAAAATTTTCTGTCAAATTTATTGTTATATAATTTTATAAAATTTCTGTTGCTCACGGTCAAATTCAAGTTTTATAAAACATTTTATAAAACTTTTCGTAAAATATGACGTTCAATTCCGTAAAATTAATTTTATGAAACGAACCAATCAGCGAAGCCGACATCACGATGATACTGGCGCTACGTCGTGAGAAGATTGTGAAGCTCGATTGTAAACAAACACTTCTTTCTAAAATGGCAGGATCCGGGTGGACTAAGGAAGCTGTTAGTGTTTTGCTGGACGAAAACCAGAAATATCCTTGTTTGTACGAAATTAAAACACCACTTTACCACAACAGAAATGCAAGAAGAGGGGCAGAAAACACAATCGCCGAATTCTTATATGAATGCTGGTCTTCTAACCTAAACTATTTTTCGACTAAGGACAGCAATCCTCTACCTTCTTCTCTTCTTTTGATCCAGCCCAAGTCCAGCATTTCCTGGCATTTCTTTTCTTCCTTTTTACCACTGTACAACATATAATTGCAGCTAAAGCAGCAAGTTTTGCTTTGTTTGTTGGAGCAATACTCTCAAACACACTGTAAGTTGAACAGCTGATTCTTGATTTAAAAGTTTATCGATAGATGGCAGCATATGCACATCCTAGTTCAGGAGTGAGTGCATAGATGGCCATCCTGATGCTTCAACGGATTTTATAAAATAATTTTACCGTGAGCAACACAACTTGTTTTCACCAAATTTTTATAAAATTAATTGTACAACGAATTTTACGAAATATTTTACCGTGAGCAATAGGCTTTATGCAGTTACATTAATATTTTCTTCCTTTCTAATGCAGTAATTTGTAGCCGTAAAATTATTAGGAAATCGAACTTATTACCATCTGTATAATTAATGCTGGTGATTAAGTCATCTGGAACGATGACGAATAGTCAACTATGAAATAGTCGCTGTCCATCAATCCGGAATTCAACTTTGATTGACAGCATTACCCCCGGCCACGAAAATTCTACGAAGCGAAAATGTAAAATTTTGTTTCAACTCTTGTCATAGATACTGTAGGTGACCTATACTATAGGCCGGAAATACCTTTCATAAAACAGCATGAAGGCGAAATCATAGGTGTTATAAACATATGTCCTCACCATTACCCTCGTCTCTCACTAGCAGACTTCGGGACGGATTGGTAATGGTCGCTGCCAACTTCGCGCGGAGTTGGCTACAACCACAGACGATTCCAAATTCAACGATTCACAACAAATCATTTGAACGACGATTCATACTTACTCGTGCGACTCCAAATTCTACGATTCATTTGAATGACTAATCATCCATACTGCGAATCTATTCACACGATTCTTTATTTTGAGTCGTTCAAGTGAACAATTCATTCACAAATCGACCCAACTCTTCGAAATTATGAAACAGTTGAATGTTGCACATAATTTATGTCTGCATAACAATTCAAACGTTTTTATGTCAGCATTAAGATATGTATGACAATATGCAAATGTAAGTTAGTGAAAAATATTCCCAAATGTTTAAATATTGATTTAATATTAATTGTGGCAAGATATACATGCAGGTGAAAATTTTATCCATACGAAAATATGCGCTCTCGCAAGAATGAGGGTTTTACATTTAAAAAAATAAAATCTATTCAGATCAAGTGAATACTTAGAAACAGGAAATAATATTAAATAATGAATTAGTTCTGACTTGGGATAATTTCTTGAACGAGCTATGAAATATTTTTTGGTACATTTTTTCAAATTTCTTAAAAAAATATATACAATTTTTCCAAAGTTCTCGCAGGCCGCCTTTTGGAAACCCCTGATCTAGTAGATTCAATTCAACATGTTGCTATTCATGGCTGTGTTTTTCCACAATTAATTCATCTTTCCACAGAGGAACTTTTTTTTAAAAACGTGTATTCAAGCTTTAAACTAAAACTTTTATACAAAGGTCATCGTGACTAGTAACATCACACATGATCTCAAGTTTTAAAACATGCCAGCAAAGACTTAATGAAAAGCTTGTCATAAATAGAGGGCCTTTGTCTTCAATTAATATCTAATTAGTGATCTTTTAAGTGTAAAGGGTTATGTATTGTATTTTATATTGTGAATATTTCTTGTATATTTGCCCTATTCTAAGATCGGCTGATGATGACGTCTAACAACGTCGAAACCGGTACCGAGTAACCAAATTAAAATATTGTAATTTAAACTGAACAACATAATCATTTTGTATTGGAAAGGTGGATCTTTTGCAATTTATATTACTTTTTTTTTAAATTCTCAGTTCAATACGGACCCATGATGAAGTTTTTACTTTAAATAATATAGTAAACTAGTAAAGACTGCAAACAAGTCTTCACTTGATAAGTTGATAGGTAGCATCAGTTAGCTGTGTGACTTACGTAATGAAACATAGATGGCTAAGAAGTATTGGAAAGGAACAAACAAGTGTCAAATCAAGTTGTATAGAGAAAGGAACATGTAAAGGATCATATAATAGGATGAATACATAGAAAGAAAAGACAAGGACAATCTCCACGTCTTTGTACATTGCCATCTTCAATTAATAGGCTCGCCCCTCCTCAGTCCCCATTCTTCTACATGCGTCTTTTCTCAGGCCCCAAATAGCTTATTTCTGTTTCCCACTTCATCAGGAGAGCGGGCATCATGCTCGTTGAAGGGACTCTCGACAGATTTTCAGTCTTGACATAGGAAGAAGAAAGCCAAATATACACAAGAAAAGAGAAAAAGCACAAAATAAAGATGAGCACATGTGGTTAAATACCGTATTAGGAACATTGGACAAACACAAAAGGAGTGAAGTATCACCATGGGATAATGTAAGAATTGGAAAGGAACTAACAAGAGTCAAATCAAGATGATAGAGGGCATAGAGTATACCATAACTTACAATTGGAAATCAATTATTGATAAAACAAAGCATTAACCAACATTCAGCATTATCATCATCGATCACAAATTCACATTCATACCCAAAAGACCAATTGCAATTAGAGTTTTCGTGCATTGTTGTTTTAAACCTTGAACTTGATCATGACTTCTGGCCTTCATTTCTTATCATCGCTAATAGATACTAGAAGCACATTAAAACTACTGCATACTGTCATCCCTATTCTACACTTGCTGTGGAAATAATTTGCTAAAACTGTGTTGTGTTGTCAACACAACAAACTTGTCTTCTTTTACTGCATTCTGCAGACCAATCAATTTTAAATATTAAGACAATATTTGTTGGAAATTAAATGTGTCCATTATGCAATCGCATCCATTCTTCTTCTTTTTCTTCTACTTCTTCCTCCTCTTCATCTGGAAGTGCCATATTCTCAATGGACGTTGGCAGTCGATCTGGTCCAGGCCCTCTTACTATACCGCTTTTCACGAGTGTTTAATCCTGATGTAAACAAATAGGCGGAGCACCTTGCCTTTGCACGTGGACATAGACGTAGTTGATTGGAGAAGCAACCGTTGCACTCACTACACTGTATCCAAGCTTGAAGAAAAGTAGTAGGTCGCATTAATTTTAATTTATGACATTTAGAGAGTTTGGAAGAGTACGTAATCAAATTCAAATATATATATGTTTCTATTTATAAAATAGTGATTAAATAACGAGATATGACGGCACAAGGCGTGGTGTAATACAGGAAGTCTTCTCATAGTGAGGGAAAGTCCCAAGCGGTACAGCATGGAGATAAGGTGTTGCATCTTGCAGCAGCAATCAGTGTCAATATTCATAGTGAGAGAAATGGAACATCGCGTGTAGTGAAGCACAGAAAGGAAAAGCACTCGGAAGCGACCATAGGTAGTGCATTCTGAATGTGTTCAATAACCTAAGTGAACAAAATCCAGGTTTAGTTGTTTATCCAGAACTTCAGATTTTCGCACTGTTGTCGTATGCGATGCGCAGCCCTGTATGTCCGAACATGAGACATTGACGGGGTGGAGGTCGGTACTACACGCTCAGCGAATCACAACTCTTTCCTTGGTGGAGGTGTGGACATACCATGTTTACATCAGTATTAAACCTTCGTGAAAAGACATATAACAGCTACTCTAAGTAAGCCAACTAATGATGAATTGGACTACTGGCACAGGTTTTCCAGCTAGGAAATGCGTCATTGCCCAGGGACTCTTCTTTCATTTACTTTTCCTTGAAGTATGAGTTTTTGGAGGTGGTATTTCTCTTTACGTATAATGTGGCCAAAGTATGCTTTCTTCCTTTCTATGATGGACTTCATTACAATACTTCTAATTGAGGAGCATCGTTTCAAATCGTATTAAGTGCACAGATTATAATTTTACAGGAAGTTAAAAAAACGTTTTACTTCCTAACCAAATGAGATGTCAAAATTCTAAATGGCAAAATCTAGGTATTGAGGTTATGTTCCCGAATCAGTCATGATTCATATCATTTCCCAATACATGAAGGCGTCATTCTAATTATAAAATTTCACTTAATACGTTTTGAACCAATTCACTGAACAAAGCCTCCGTGGCTCAGATGGCAGCGCGTCGGCCTCTCACTGCTGGATACTGTGGTTCAAATCCCGGTCACTCCATGTGAGATTTGTGCTGGACAAAGTGGAGGCGGGACAGGTTTTTTCTGGGTACTCTGGTTTTCCCTGTCATCTTTCATTCCAGCAACACTCTTCATTCTCATTTCATAGCATCTACCAGTCATTAATAAATCACTTTGGGAGTGGCGACCCCATTGTAATACTAGCCTATATATGTTTCATTCATTACATTCCTGACCCGGTCTAAGACTGGAAAACAGGTTGAGGGTTTTCATTTTCACTGAACAAAATACGTTTTGATACAAACTTTTATTCACAAAATACGATTTGTAACGTTCATTTGATTCCAAAGATATTTATTGACTTTATTGTTAGCTACAGCCCATCATGTACAGTAAGTTATCATTAACACATTGGTAATGCTATATGGATGTTTACAGTCTTGCAAGTAATCCTTCTTCCTCATGCAAACATTCACAGTCGTCATCATGAGTCGGCCTACCAGTATCTGACATTGAACCGATGTTTAGTGTTGAAACATAAAATTGTAAACTGTCGAACTCCTTCCAGTTGTCTCCAAATCTGGCTTTCAGCAGGTTCTCGACATCCAGTTTTTTATTTATAAGTAACAACTCTCCAGTTTTTTAGCGTCAGGTAATGCTCTCGGTTTATCGATTACGGGAGGTTCATGTACCTGGCCCAGCCTTATGCCTCATTTCAGAAGGGTTATGAATCGCTTTGAAGGGTCATCAAACCTGTATATCGGTTCCATCTTTACTGTAACGTAGTACTGACTACTTTTCTCGCATTTGTTCAGAATCCCCGTCTTCATTTCTTTAATCCTGTCCAATTTCTTAAAATGCTTGGCCAGGATCTTGTCGTCCCTTATAACCCATTATTTTCCTAGATGTTTTACAGTCCTCGCAGACTGATAGATCTCTCGATATTCCTCGGAAGTAACGATGTCAGAGCACTTACGAAGAAAATTTTCTGCAACACTAAAAACCCTGTCTG
Organism: Anabrus simplex; assembly: GCF_040414725.1. NCBI lineage: Eukaryota > Metazoa > Arthropoda > Insecta > Orthoptera > Tettigoniidae > Anabrus > Anabrus simplex. The sequence continues at coordinate 73,182,104 of NC_090275.1, read as the reverse complement.
CGGGTAAAAAGGAATGTCCTCTGACAGGAAAGATAAGTCATGGAAATGTCAGCGGGTGCTTTGGTTTGTTGCCGGTAAACGAGAGCATGAATAACATGCATGTTCTGGTTTTGGCCTCCACATCCGTCTGCGAACAGTCTGATACAGTTGATCGATTTATCGAAATGTACCTCATCTATAAACAAAGTTACAACTGATGACACCTCATTTGGCCCTCTTCCAGCCTCAGTCTCATTCCATACATTAAATTTTGGATTCTGAATACTGATATCGCTAACACACAGTGCATAAAATGATATTTGGCGCGAATAGAACGCTTCGCCAATTGATAACTTAGGAAGTGGTTGTACCTGTTGCAAATCAAAGCAGAAGGACATTGTGTCACCAGGTCGTTCCCTGGTAAGTTTGTGAAAAGCCTGTGAGCGAATTTTATCTGCTTCCAAGTCAGGTAGTAAATGGTTCTTTTTAGCACTATCTTTTTCAGATTTAATCTGAAAGAGCATTCCAGCGCAGTAACCACAAGCATCCGTGGATGGTGTCCCAAACCCAATGTTGAACTGTGTACGGAAAATATTCTGGAAGAACCACTTTTTCACTTTCAGGTACGCGGAAACACTCTCCTACGGGTAAGTAGCCCTCCATGGTGATCAAAAGTGATAGGGCATGCAGGCAATTACACATTGTCAAGTAAGACATAAAAATAACGGTAACAGCCAACAAAAGAGCGGGATAAATGCAGGCTGGAGACATTATCCTGAACATAATACGTTTTGAACCGTTCGCCGTGGTGCACATAATACGATTTGTTCCGAATCATGTTTTTCAGCACTGAATTCCTATGGGAAAGAATACGAAATGACCCGATTTAACTCAACAGTGTTAAAGAGCATAACCTAATTGGCGGGAAACCGCATCAAAACGTATTCTGACCTCGACTGCATTTAATACGTTTTGAAACGATGCTCCTCAATTGTTTTCTCATGCACTGCAAAACATAGTTTGTTACGTGATGTATTCTGAGCATATTATGATAACACCAGAGGTCGAAGGCATTTTACCGTTTAATTATTGCGGTCATGAGTGTCAAAGCCTTTGCAGCGTAATACAAATTGGAGAAGAAATGACACTTAAAGACTCTTAATTTTGTCTCGGTTTGTGGAAACTGGTTCTGTTAAATATTACCTTGTGTAATGGTACCTCTGCAGGGAATCATATAACTTGGAAATAATGTCCTTTTAGAAAAACAATGTTTTTGATGCTTTGAGATCTGGATTGAAGATAAGGTGGAAGGCCTCAGCTATGGGGTAATTGATTTCATTCAAACTTAAGGAGGTTAATCTGCACCAAAAATTAAACAGATATGCGTCTGAAAATTTGTGCCATTGGCCCGTATTTAACGAGACAACGGGCCTTTAAATTTAATATCCTGCATACCTGTTGGCAGTTGGCGTATGATTATCTATAGCACTGCTGTTCTGCTGGTCAGGATCCCCAACTTCCACGTGGGCACCTTGGGTTAGAGTCAATAGGTTTTGTCACATGCTTGGGATGTTTTGTCTGGAAGAATCTGTAAGCTTTGCAGGTTTCAAACTATAGTTGACCGGGCGAGTTGGCTGTGCGTTAGGGGCGCGCAGCTGTGAGCTTGCATCCGGGAGATATTGGGTTCGAACCCTACTGTTGGCAGCCCTGAAGATGGTTTTCCGTGGTTTCCCAATTTCACACCAGGCAAATGCTGGGACTGTACCTTAATTAAGGCCTCGGACACTTCCTTCCCACTCCTAGGCCTTTCCTATTCCATTGTCGCCATGAGATCTATCTGTATCGGTCTGACGTAAGGCAAATTGAAAAAATTGAAAAAATCTATTGTCTAAATATATCCAAGCAAAGAACACATGGTGGGCATTCCTGGAGATTCACAGGAATGTTAGTAAAACCTAGTTTTAGATAATTGTCCTGATATTTACGCACTTTTGTTTTTGTTGAATAATTTACCTTATTGGTGAGAGCTGAAGCAGATGTGGAAGGTGAACATGCAACTAAAATCACGTCCTGTTCTTTATTCCATATTTTCATGGAAGAACAGGTACTGTACAAAACACTTTTACGAGTTCGCTTCTTACCATTATGAATTAGCCACTTGTCCATGATTATGACTATACATTTACGACTAAAAAGGGTTAACTACTTCCACTCAGAATGTGCAGAAATCAATCTGTACAGCACATTGTATTGTTCACTTACACTGGCTGAGAAAGAACAACAATCCATTCTCGTAGCATAACGAAGTATTGACTATAAAATTGTCAAGTAGCTTCGTCATTAAGCTACATTCGGTAGAAGTTGGCGCCACAGGTGATTTGTTCGGATCTGAAAGAGTGCTGGGTCAAATACAGTACGTACGACAGCATCTAATCTCTGAACTCGTGCTGTCATCATTTCTGGTCAACACCTGTGAAATTGTAAGTAAGGTAACGTGTTTCTATGGAATTATATTAGTTCTGGTTGTGGCATCATACACAACCATTAACCCGGCTCATGGGAGATATGTTCACCCTCCCTATCCTTCACTAGAGTAATTCTTGTCCTATCCTCCACATCAGTAGGCCGGTATGAAGGAGAGCTAAGTTCAGGCAGGGACCCAGTCTAACGGGGTATAACGTGGAACCCATGCCCAGGATTACAGGTGAAGAACTTAACAGCATCTTAGGCAGAGAACTTGACCTTCAGAATGGCAAAGATGTTGGATGAGACAACCCATCCTCTCTGCGGAAAATTAGAAGAGGATGCCTTGTGGAGAAGAGGGATCTTCAAAGGCTAAGGGAGTAAACCCTCAGATACGTTAGGCTTAGCAGGTCAGCAGATGAGTAAATTTGTACTTGCTTTAAACTATATTACAAGCCTCGGGTGGAAGTTTAAAAATGGAAATGGAATTGACAAGTCTCTGACGACTGCACAATATGATTGTATTACTGATGTTCGTGCAAAGGTTCGATCAGATAACAAAACCCGATTTGGAACAATAAATATTTTAATAATGGATGGGAAGGAAAATGAATTGGTTGATCTAATGGAAAGACGAAAACTCGGCATCCTGGGATTAAGTGAAGTAAAATGGAAAGTGAAAGGAATAAAAAAACTAAGAAAGGGGTACACCTTGTACTGGATGGGTAACAGTAAAGAGAAAAGAAATGGAGTGGGATTTCTAGTGAATCAGAATGATGAACCAGTTGCTAAAGTTGAGTATGTAAATGAAAGAATTATAATAATGCGCATACATGTAAAGAAGGAACTATTGAAGATAGTACAGGTCTATGCTCCACAGACAGGATGTAGCATAGAAGAAGAATAAGATTTCCTCAATGAACTGGGAACACATATTGTTGGAGATGGGATCATGTTAATGGGAGATCTGAATGCTCATGTGGGAACTGATAGAATGGTATAGAGAATGTTCTGGGCCCACATGGGTATGGCAATAGAAATGTTGATGGAGAGAAACTTTTGGACTTTTGTATCAGAAATAACCTGATAATAAAGAACACATAGTTTATGAAGAGGAATGGCCATAAGATTAGCCGATATAGTTGGGACGGCAGTATGGAACACTATCAATTTTATAACGGACTGAGAATGGGGAAGATGCATCATGAATACAAAGATAATCCCCAGTGAAAGTATGGAAGTTTATCATAGATTATTAATTGTAGAATTAAAACAAGTAAAAATGCCTAAAATTGTACTGAAGAAGAAACCAAAGATCAGGATTTGGGAATTGGAGGAGGAGGAGGATAAAAGAATGGCATTCCAAGATTTGGATAAAAAGGAAGTTGCTTAACACGGAAATGCGAAGTGGAGAAGAAGAGTGGAACAATTTAAGACGCGCTTGTGGAAGCAGCAATTGAGATATGCGGGAAAACAAAAGGAAAGGAGACATGGTGATGGACAGATAAAATTTAAAAAGATAGGAACAAGGTGAAGAAAGAAATGGATAAGGAAAAGCAAAAAACATATCAGAGGGATGAGAATAAGAGAAAGGTTACATGTGGAATACAAAAGATTGAAACTACAAGTAAAGAGGAGTATCAGGGAAGAAAAGGGAGAAATTTTGGGGAGAGTTTACCAACAAAATTGAGCAAGATAGTCTAGGAAATCAGAAACTATTATACAGAGTAACAAAATCAAAAAGATAAATCAAGAAACAATCAAGGCATTGGAGAGAGAAGACGGATCCATAGTACATGACGAAAAGGGTCTTCAGAAGGTGATGGCAATGTATTTTGAAAAACTTTATAATGAGGATGACTGCTCGGAGGAAGGAGATAAGAAAATGGAAATAATAGAGAAAAAGAAGAGAACTTAAAGGGCAGTGAAAGCAATTCCTCTACTTCTTCATCTCTTTACCATTCCAGTTGGTCTCACTCAGCCCCAGGATTGCTATTTATCTTCTTTCCATGAGGTTCACTAGTTTTTCACACTTCACTCTAAGGCTGGGGATATTGATGGTCCCATTTTGTGTTATGTCTTCTCTGAAATTGGTGCATGATCGCACGACTCTGCCTATCATCAAGCTATAAGCCAATGCTATTATTTTAATTGAAAGTGAATTTACAAAACTCTGACCGATATGCTAGGCGTAACAGTTGAGGGTTTTTTTTCTTTTGGGGTTAACTCCCTTAGCTCTTAGCAGTCCTCGGTCACACCTGGAAGGCAGCGGCTTTCTGATGAATTTAGGGGGTATTTTCTTCACAAAGGCTTCAACAATCTTCTAAGACAGAACTCTTCTGCTTGTTGCTGTTGATTCTCTCTTAGATTGTCTGGTAGTGTATTGGCTGCCCAACCCTTGGCTAGCAGTTGCAGGTAGTACAGTCTGCTGTCACATTGCAGGATGTTTCTGACCTAACATGACCTATTTGGTAATTATTTTATTTATGCTTTTTTAACAACTACATTTCTGCTTCTCATCCTTTTTTAACTTTGTGATAAATGTTTGTATTTTTGTCATAAGAAGTAGTATATTTTTTTTTCTATTTTTTGTTTTATGTCACATCGACACAGATAGGTCTTATGGTGATGATGGTATAGGACAGGGCTAAGATTAGGAAGGAAGCAACTATGGCCTTCATTACGGAACGGCCTGTTTGCATGGTGTGAAAATGAGAAACCTTGGAAAACCACCTTCAGGGCTGCCAACAGTGGGGTTCAAATCCACTATCATCTGAATGCAAGCTAATTGTACATGACTCAAGTGCATAGTGAACTTGCCCAGTAGAAGTATTTTAAATATTTTAGCTCTCTTAGGCATGGTTCGTCAACATTTACTAATACTTAAGAAAGTTATTGAATCGATATAACATTCGTATTAACAAAAACTATGTTTCTTCAACAAATGTTACCATTGCCAATTTGTTAAGCTACATTCTCCCTTGTTATATGTCTGACATTTGCTAACTGTACTAAAATTACTTCCGTGAATTGCGCTTTGGTCTTTTAAACATTACTGATATAAGAAGGGTTTCTATAAAGATACTGGTTACCGAAAACTGTTGTCGGTAAGATAGTTGACAAAATTTGTGTGTGGTTAGAATATCCCACGAAACAGAAACTTATCTCCTCCTTTCATGCTGGAGGTACTGATAGTGTTATGATTTTATGCTGCTGTTTCTTTTCATGTAATAGTGGGAGGCAGTGTGGGAATTTCAAACACTTCAGTTAGTAGAATTGTTGGCAGGGTTTCTACAGTGATAGCAGCCATGAGTAGAAAGTCTCTAATATTTCCTTCAATAGAAAAATATCAGCAGTATCCAAGACTTCCATGAAATATGGCTCCTGGTGTTTTTGGTGCAGTAGATTGTACACTGAAAAGAATCCAGTCACCTGGACGCAATAGAGCTGAAATATACTCCAATTGGAAGGGATACTTTTCCAATAAATTCTCTAGTGATTAATGACTGTAAGGCCAAAAACATGTTGGAGTTGTTCATCTCATTGTGCAAATCGTCATGCACCTCGCACCTTGCCTCAGCACAATATACTGAAGCATTTCTCCTCGCCACTCATCCCGCCACGTAATACATTGAGTAAAAATATTTAGTCAGCGAGCTGCTTTCAAAGAACACTAAAAGGGACTGTACAACTGTAATCCTGACATGCTTACAGACTCTGACTGTGATAGTTATTTATCTGCAGATAATGCAGTAGAGTTTTTACTTTCTAGTACAGGAAGAAAATATAGCATACATCCAGCCACTGAGGAACAAACCAAACAGGGAGAATTCTGTACATTGTATCAGGAGCTTAAAATGTGCCCACACAGATTTTAAGAATATTTAAGCATGTCTCAGTCGATGTTTAATTATATATTGAAGCTAGTAGAACTTGCAATCCATCAAGTGCACACTAACATACTGTACATAAGCAACCAGTCATTGATGAAGTATTGATGGTGACTCTCACGTAATTGATAATAATTATCTATAATTTATGTACATATAACTTACTACAAATAAAATCTGTCAACAACAATTCCACGAACCTACTACGCTGGTGTAGCAGGGAGAGAGGTGATACTCCCACATGGCGTGTCCCAGGTGGCGGATAGGGGGGTCCTAACCGGCTTGCCGGCGGACTTGAGGGAAATAAAATACCTCTCGCGGACCAAACACACTACCCCCGGTGGGTGGGGGACGCAGATGAAGAATACACCCACGGTATCCCCTGCCTGTTGTTAGAGGCGACTAACAGGGGCCCAAGGGGCTCTCAACTTGGGAGTGTGGATTGGCGACCAGAGGGCCCTTAGCCGAGTCCTGGTATTGCTTCCACTTACTTGTGCCAGACTCCTACCTTTCGTCTATCCTGTCAGACCTCCCTTGGTCAACTCTTGTTCTTTTCTGACCCCGGCGGTATTAGAGCATTCGACGCCTAGGGAGTCTCATTTTCTCGCCCTTCGTGGCCCTTGCCTTTCTTCATCCGTTACTTCATCTTCTGAAGTGATGGATCCCTTCTTCTTTTCTCTCTCTCTTTACCCCCTGTGGGTGGGGGACGCAGACGAATAATACACCCACGGTATCCCCTGCCTGTCGTGAGAGGCGAGTAAAAGGGGCAACTAAGGGATGATTGAATTAGAACCACGAAACTACTTTTGATTCGTACCATCACGCGGGGAACACCATAGGTTGCCTGTACTTGCGAGTAGTACCACTATATTAGGTACGAAATAGGTTTGTGATTAGTAACAGCCAAGAGCCTGGCCTGGGGTTTTCCAGTACCCCTGCGTTGTACCCATGTGAACGACACCGCGGGTCTGGGCGTTGCCTGTGAGTTGTACCACTATACGAGCGACACCGTGGGTCTACGTTGCCTGTGATTAGTACCGACTATGTGAGGAACACCACGGGATAGTGTGGTTAGTACACCTAGGTGAGGAACCTCATCGGTGTGCGTTGGCTATGAGTGGCACCATTGTGTGAGAAACACCATAGGTTTGCGTTACCTATACGAAGTACAATACTTGTGAGTCGTACCATCTTGTGTGGAACACCGTGAGTCTTCGCTACTTTTGATTAGTACCCCAACATGACAAATACCATGGGTCTACTTTACTCGCGACATGTACCATTCTGTGGGGCCTTAGGCGTAGATTTTGCGCCCTGTAGACATCAAGCATCGTTGTGCTTTATAAGTGGTCCCTTGGTCAGTAATACTATTATTTATGATCCTTTTTTTGAGTCTGATCCACTGTTTTTTGTTTGTTTGTTTTTTTGTTGGGTTCATGTTCATCCATTCATTCTTCATGACATTTTTTATTTTATTTTGGTCAGTGGATGAATTTGAACATTTTGTTATTTAATTTCATACGATTTGGGTCCGATGACCTCGGTTAGGCCCCTTTAACAACAAGAATCATCATCATCAACACCAGTTTTCCACTCCATGCTCCCAGCAATACTTCCCAATCATACCGGATAAGAAATACAAATTCTTCAATTATGTTATCCAAAAAGTATAAACACTTAGTTTGTAAATGAAACACACTGCAACTGTTAATACTAATAATAATATGTTTAAAAAGAACTTGGTTAATCAGAAAATACAAACTATGACAAAATTAACTGATAGTCTTTATTAATTTCATTTTTATTAATGGTCATTAAGTTTCGGTACTGTTTATTTGCCTATGATGTACCCTGAAGTGGTGCTGGGGGTAGCTGGAGTATTGTTGTATACATTTGCTAAGGCAAATGGCATATAAAACCACCCACTGGCAAGAAATTCAAGGAGATTGCAGAATCATTTTTTTTTTAAGTGGCTTTACATCTTGCCAACTACTTTTATGATTTTCAGATATGCCGAGGTACTAGAATAAGTCCCTCAGGAGTTCTTTTACATGCCAGTAAATCTGCTAACATGAGGCTAACTTATTTGAGCACTTTCAAATACCAGTAGACTGAGCCAGAATCGAACCTACCAAGTTGGGGTCAGAAGCCCTTCGCTTCAACCGTCCGAGCCACTCAGCCTGGCGGAATCATTTTGTAAGTTTTTCAAACTCTCTAGGTGCAACTTATGAAAGACATGCTCAATTTAAGTGTCTATGTCAGTCAGGAACAATTTATTTGAATTATACCGGTATACAATACATTTCAGTTTTCTGCAGGCTGTTAGTGACTTTAAATTCATTATTATTGAAATAGCATATTCAAAACAGAGTGATGGTGGATCTTCCTGGTGCTCAGTAATTTACAAATTAATGGAAAAGCTCGCACTAAATATCCCTGCTTAAGAATTTCTCCCGAGTTTGAATATGTGAATTTGTTGAAACTATATGCTCCCAAACATCTAGATGAAAAGGAGAGCTATTTAATAAGAAACTGTCGGTGGCCCAAAAAGTGGTGGACTGCAACTTCAGAATTCTATCCGTGAAATGAGAAAGCAACAGAAATGTCCTGAAACTGCAGAAGCTATTGTTAAAGCTCCATAATACAGTAAATGACATTGCATAGATCCCATTCTCCAGAGTGATGTCCGAGTCAGAATGTTTCAGTTCATTAATTTGTTATTTCCTGTTAAGTAAACATTACAGTAATCGGGTGCAATTTTTATGAAGTTCTAAATATGCAGTACTTTCTCAGGCATTTACAAGTTTGTGTCCGGCGTTATCACCAAGACCAAATTCATAATCACAGGTAATACATTTCATATTAATCCGTATTGAAGAGCAATATAGTGTAAAACAAAAGCTGTAATGATTGTAATGATTAATTATTCTGTTATTTTGAAAAAGCTTGATGTATCTTGAAGAAATTATAGGGTGTAGTAGGTTATATCGTTACAGCTGATAATTAAATTATATTATGTTTAATTTACATTTTTACTCAGTTTCTTATTTCATTTGTCCTTAATTTCGTGCAAGAGTAAACAACAAAATAAATGCAAGCCAATATAGAGAATGTTTCATCATTGTTACCCGTGGCACTACAGTTTTCTACAACCTCTTTTCAACATTTATCTTGAACGCATCTATTATGGTTCGAATTGCGATGCTAATTCCATTTAGCAGTTTTGCAGATATTATCGCTTATTAATCGCCTCTTATCCATGAGTACCGTGTTACGACACAGCTTGACCATAGTATGACAGCAATGCACTATCGCATAGAGGGGACGGTGACCTTTTGACAACTAATCACTACGCAAGTACCAGGTACCTTCATCCTGAAAAATATCAAACTAATTTGATTCCTGGTGAAGGGTGAGGTGTGCGGCTCTAACATGTTTTGACTCATTTGGTTTGTTCCCTCATTGGGGCGAGATGCTTGGCGAGATGAACAACTCCAACATGTTTTTGGCCTAACCTCCAAATCGGGGATGTAGTTGTTGGTTGGCCAGGTTCAGAGAGCGGACAATATTTAATAACTCTCATATCAGAGCACAGTTGGAAGTAGGTACAAGTTACAAAGGGACCCTGATAGGTATCCTTTAACCCCACCTTGACATCCTGAAACAAGACCTCAAAACTTAGAACAGCATGGAAGGATTAAAGTGGTCTAGAAAAGATGGTTTCCTGTTCTTAGCTTGTGATTGCGAATGAAATGTCAAAAACCTTTTTCTTGTTGACTTCACCTGCCATGTTTTATTGCTGTGTTCAAATAAAATCACATTATAACATGGTGAAAAACTCCATGGTTCTGCCACTGTCTTCTAGATTTCCATTGTTTGTATCTCATGAGAGTTAACACTGTGCTAGCTAACATTTCTCAAAGTTTGGAGAAACCCAAGAATCTTAACAGGTTTGGTTTTTAATTCATTGTTAACAAATAACTGGTTAATATTTATTTAATAACTGTTGATGAAACCGGTTTTATTGTTGCACTAGCTGATGTACCCGTGCTTCGCTACGGGATTCTCAGAAAGACTGACTTGGTGGTTTTCCTAACTGAATTCAACATAGGTCATTACAAAAACGTCAATAGGAATTTAGCAATTAAAAGCAATGTTATCATATAAAATACTCGGTCAAACGAAAAACCGCACACTTTCTCACTTTCAACGAACAGTACTACGGTGCCGATCTAACAGTCCAAAGTTCCAGAGCTGGAACAACCAGGTTGCAGACTGCGATGAACACTCCTCTGTTATTATTCCATTAAAAATGCACACTACTCATTCCAATCAGTGCCTCAGAGTAGGGATTGAATAGCTCGAATGCTATGATGCTATTTAATTTTTTTTTTTTTTGCTTTACGTCGCACTGACACAGATATGTCTTATGGCGACGATGGGTTAGGAAAGGCCTAGGAAGTGGAAGGAAGCGGCCGTGGCCTTAATTAAGGTACAGTCCCGGCATTTGCCTGGTGTGAAAATGGGAAACCACGGAAAACCATTTTCAGGGCTGCCGACAGTGGGGCTCGAACCCACTATCTCCTGATTACTGGATACTGGTGAATGCTATAATGAACCAGTGTGTTACGTTCCTGCAGTATCAGAAAATGTATGAATCAGAGGAATGGCATGCTAAAGAAGAAAGTTTCCCAACTCCCCAGCTATTTCCCGCTGTTATACTCAATACGCAGTAGTAATCCCATCCATCGGAGTTGAGCGGCACCATAAGAAACGAAGAACATCACAACAAACAAAGGTCAATGTAAAGTAATTGTTGATCAGTGCTAAGCGCTTTGGATATTGTAGCCCTTCTGAAATACCACTCTTATCATAGTCGGTACAGTAAAACTGAAAGAAACATAAATGATCAGAAATTGTATTGTCTATAACTTTTGTTATGTAGTACCATACTTTTTTATAGCACCAATAACATAGGTACCGGTATTTAAAATTAAATTTTAGGCGCCTTCCCCGAAACTACCATTTCATCTCGGGGAAAATAAAATTATTTTCTGCCTAGACTGTAGTTTCTTATCCCCGACTCAATATAGCGGTTTTCATTAAATTCTGTTAACCCATTTTCTCGTGGCTCGGCGTTGATATGGACTTAGCAACAAAAATACAAATTCATTAATATCTGTGTTATCAGAGCCGGTACGGTAAAAATGTATAAGACATAAATGACCGGAAATCGAATTCTATATAACTTTAGTTATATAGTATTTATCGATAGGACCGCTAATAATATATTCGTTTAAGGCCTTCCCCTAAACTACCACTTCACTCAGCGTGAATAAAATGATTTATAGCCTAGATTGTAGCGGCTCATCCCCCGACTTTACATACCGATTTTCATTAAATTCTCTTCAACCATTTTCTCATGATGCGTGTACATACATACAGACAGACAGAAATTACGGAAAAGTAAAAAGTACATTTTCTTGTTAGTATGGACATGACCGATACAGAAATACCATTCTTTTCAAATTCTGAGCAATGTACAGACAAAACTCTTATTTTATATATATAGATGTGTAGATGCTACTGCATATGTCATTGTATAACATAAGAAATGATGGGAAGAACTGCCTTTCTATCTTTTTAAGATATAAGCTTGTTTATTTTACTGTTGTCTTCAACACAGAATACTTTTCAGATGGTGCCGCCTGATGTGGTTTACCAACCTGCTCCGGTGGATCATCTCATGCCTGGGTACCCTCAACCCATGTTCCAGCCTGGTGGAATTGTTCCAGCTGAAGAGTACCCACCAGAAGAGTACCCACCAGAAGCTTACCCGCAACACCTTCCACCCAATGTGATGCAACCTTACATGCCACATATGCCTCCTCAGCATGAAGGGCCACCACCTACAGATTTTGTTTTCTCCCTCCCCCATCCCCATCCTGGTGTACCACATGATGTACCCATGTCTGGTCCTCTACCTGCTGGGGACCCTAATATGTTTCAATTTCAGGGTGGCCATATTCCTCCAGAAATGAACCATCCCAATATTCATCCTGCTCATCCCTATCCACCTGAGGCCTACCATGGAGGAGACCCTTTCTCTGTCCCCCAGAATTCTCATATTTTTGTTGAGAACCCACAGGCCCCCTCTTTTGCTCCACCTCCACCTATGATATCAGATGGCATGGTAAGTACCTTACAGTAAGTTAATAGATATTTTTTAAGCCCTGCGGCTACCCATTGTTTTAATGCTTGCTGCATTTACATACTTAATTAGGGAGGTAAATCTTAAGAATCATGCACAAACTGGTTTAGACTAGCCATCGAATGTAATGTGATGGTTGTATTTGGCTCAACATTTCATAGCGGACCAGTCTTGCCCCTGTGTATACCGTGTATTGCTTAACCCTTTGACCTACCATTTTTTTTGGAAAAAATTGTACCCCTACACTATTTATTTTTCAGATATATATACACCGAATATATACACCGGTGTTACAAAATATAAACTTTTTGCTTTCCACCATGCATTTATGGTTTGGAGAAGTCCTCTTTTGTATGGAACACTGGGGAAAAGAAAAAGTATCCACATGCAAGGCAACCTGTCAGTTGAGGTACTGTAATGAGATTGCATTGCAGAGTCGCAATGCTGCACGCACTGCATTGCTTGGATGGCACTGATTTATTCTGAGTTGGAGCAATTATTAATGGGAAGTAGCCAATATATCGACGCTGAGGCATCAGGGGAATATTACCAGGGTGAGGGGAATTTGATAAGAATGCACGATATTTATAGACATAAGCGTTGGTTTCTTTTGGTATATGATCCCAGAATTACCTACCTACAGTTTTGTTGGAGTATCTCCTAACGTTCCCTTTATCACAGAGTGAAATTCACAAACTGGCTTACATGTGTCATCAGTGGGTTTCTTCTTCTTTTATGACTGCATAGGATCACTTTAGTCAGTCCATCGTTCAGGTCTCCTTGAAGGGATTGTTCGGGCTTTGCGGTCCTCCTAGTACTTCTTCAGACGCTCTGATCTTCGTGCCTTTTCCTTGGTTGAAAATGTGCATGTTGTTGGTTTGTTTCGTTTAAGGGTAAAGCGGAGGTTTGTATCCTTGAGTTTTGTATTCAATTTTATCTTATTTGTGGTGTCTTCTGTTGTAAGGCCTATTTCCTTTAGATCCTCTCTTACTTCTCTGGTCCATTTACATCCTATTGTGGTATTTTTTGAGACGAGACTGTGTTGTACGGCTGATGATCACCCCTAGATGGGTCGAAACTAGTACCGTGTAATTTATAATTTTGTGAATATATTTTAGTATTGAAAAGGTGGAAACGTTTACGTTGTTATTATTATTACTTATATATTGTTTCAGAAGTCTCGAATCCTGCATCCTCATGATATCTCCAAAGAATCCCAGTCTCCTCTTACGCATAGTATTTGTAATGGGTTCTAGCTCTTTGTACACGACTTTGTTAGGTATTATCCTCCACTGTCCATCTTTCTGGTATTTTTTTGTTGATGCAGGTTCTTCCAATCCTCCTTTCAATTTTCTGATGTCTGTCAGTCTTTGATTGTTTATTCAGGTGAAAAAGTGTTTCTGCTGCATATGTAGCTTCCAGTTTTATAACTGTGTTGTAGTGTTTTATTTTTGCATTTATAGATAAACATTTCTTTTTGTAGATATCCCATGTTAATTTTTATGCTTTAGCTAATCTATTTGTTCTTATTTGGATTGAGATTTTTTCATTTAGGTTATGTGTTATTATTTTTCCAAGATATTTAAATTGAGTTACTATTTTGATTTTATTACTATTATATTTCTTTTAGTTGTGTTGGTTTTTGGGGCATTAATTTCTGTTTTTTCAAATGATATTTTGAGGCCAATTTTACTTGCAAAGTTTTGAAGTTCTGATATCTTTGTTTTTGCTTCTTTTATGTCCACTGCTAGTAATGCTAAATCGTCGGCGAAGCCCAGGCAATTTGTTTTGATTTTTTGGCCAATCTTTATTTTTGGGGGACATTTCTTAAACCATTCCCTCATTACCATTTCTAGAGCACAATTAAATAATAGTGGTGAGAGCCCATCTCCCTGCCGTAGTCCAGTTTTAATTTCAAATGACTCTGATGTTTCATCCTTAAACTTCACTTTTGATTTGGTGTTAGTCAATTTTATCATATTTATTAATTTGGGGTGTAGTCCAAGGTGTCTTAAAATTTTAAACAGAGATTCCCTATGGATGCAGTCATAAGCTTTCTTGAAATCTACAAATGTTATCACCATATCTCTGTTTCTTCTCTTGTTAACCTGGCACACTAGCAAAGTCAACAGTAACTTAGAAGACAAAATACTGTGTAGTCGACATACTTTGTCCTTGTGGCAGCCTCCGCATGGGGGAAGTTGTAATAATAATAAATAATCCATTATCAATTTAAGACTCAAGATCTGATCAGGACAGCTCCTCTAGGGTCTGAAACCTCCTTGATATTCTCCTAGTTCTTTCTTAAGTTGTAAACTTATCCTATTAAGGATGATTATTGAAAATATTTTGTATGTTATGTCTAGGGGTGAGATACTCGGTTTTGTCTCCTCTTTTTTGTGCAGTGGGTGAATGAGGGCTGTTGTTCAGTGTTCTGGCAATTCTTCTTTAATCCAGATAGAGGCAAGTTTGATGACGGAGGGCAACTTTTGCTGATCTTCCTGCATATTTCCAGATTTCCGCAAAGGTGTGATCTCCTGGCGCTTTATAGTTTTTAATTTATTCAGTGCTTGGTAGACTTCCTTTATTGTGGTGGGGATTGATGTTTTCTGGTGGTGTTTTTATTGGGGTGTTGGTGTCCAAATGAAGAAGGTTCCTCACAATTTAGAAGCTTGTTGAAATATTTAGCCAGAATTTCTGCATTGTCTTTGTTATGAGCCAGCTTACCATTTTCATCCTTCATCAGTAGGGTCGGGGGTTCATATTTTTGGAGCTGTTTTCTGAAGGTTTTGTAGTAGTCCCTTGATTGAGTTTTATTGAATTCTTCTTCAATTGCAGTGTGTCCTTATGATGCTGTCTTTTTATTCTTCTTAGGACTTGGGTAGTTTCCTTCCTTTGTTTTACTAGATTTTGATAGGATATTTCTGATTTTTAGGACTGATGTAATAGCCATGCCTGATGTCTTTTCTCCACTGTTTCATCACATTCACTGTTCCACCATTGGTGTTTTTTACGTGGTTTAATTGGAGCCAGGTCTTATGCAATTTGTTTAAGGTTGTGTACTAAGTCTTCAAGTTTATCTGTGATTTTTATTTTTTCAGTTGCTTTTGGGTAATTTTCATTGTTGATTGTTGATTTAGTTTTAGGGGCTTGCTTTTGTAGTCTCCTCTCGGGAGTGAGCTTATGTTTTATTTTAACTACCTAGTGATCTGAACCTGTGTCTATTCCTGGGAGGACTTTGACGTTATAGATTTCTTAGTGGTGGTATTTGTCCATGCAGATGTGATCCAGTTGCCATTCTCCTTTAGTGTAGTTCGGGTGTTTCCTTTTTTTTGAGTTTTCCAGGTTTTCTCTTAAAACATGTATATTTTGAGATTAAATTATGGTTTCTACACAGGTCAACAAGTGTGTCTCCAGTTTTATTTGTTTTCTTATGTGCTGGCCATTTTCTGATGTCACAGTTTTTTTTTCTTTCTCTGCCTAGTTGAGCGTTGAAGTCTCCTATTAATAATTTTACATAGTGTTTGGGGATGTTATCTATGGTCTGGTCCAGTAGGTTCCAAAATTCTTCTTTTTCCTCATGGTCTGTTGAGGAATTGTTTTCATCATTAGTGGGAGCATGGGCATTTATTATAGTACAGATTTTATTAGATGCCTTTAAGGTGAGCGTTGAGTCGTGGAGATTGTAATTAGAATTCTTGAACTGAGTTTATAATTTTAAGGCTGACCAAAAATCCTTTTCCAAATTGTGGGACATTCATCATCACTCTCTTCCTGGGTATACCTTTATAAAGTCTGTACACTTGAGATTCCAAGGCATCCTGGCCAGTGTTTCTAATTTCTTGTAATCCCATGATAAGAATTTTGTGTTGATCCATTATGTCGGTGATCACTTTTATTTTACCAGTTTGCATGAGTGAGTTTATATTGTGTGTAGAGAAGTAGGTTATCTGCTTTGGTTTGATTCTTGACTTTGTCTCGTTCGTGTGTGTGGTACTGGGGTATTTCCGTGTCTCCAACTTCACGGTATCTTTTAAGTGGCAGCTCACCGTATCCGAATGCTGCCTTCTCTGAACACTTGGTTCAACTGGTGAAGTATTTCTTAAAAGACCTTCAATGATTGACTGCCAAGGTGTCACCTGTGTGGGACTAAGTCCGGAATTACAACTCTGGATGTGATCCAGTGAGGTGATAATGAGGCCGGTCCTCTGGAGTACAGGCGCCTTGTGCAGCCGCCCCTAACCTGGAGAACAGACACTGCGTAATGGATTCCAGTGGCATTTCCTCCACTGTGGGGACCATCACCCCACCTAAAGGAGCTCATTCGCCTGAAGCTGTTGCCCCCTTTAGGGAGTCAGGTTGTTTCCCGCCACCCAACACTCGGCGTTGGCAGTTTTACAGCTGGGTGCCAGACCAGCAAACCCTCCTCCTTTCACATTCCAGACTTGGGACTGGACAATGGCGGAGTTATCAGTGCGCTTATTATTTAAAAGTTCCCAAATCCAGTCATTACTGACGTTCCTACATGTTGATGTTGTTACGCCTTCTATAAAACTTGAATTATCCCTTGACTTAATCCACCTTTTCCATACAATATATCACGTAAATATTATTACATAGTGTAAGTCTTCATCAATATCACTTGACACACAGTTATGTGTTTTTTTACTTTTCTAATTCCAGGAGCGGGTTACCATTTGTGATATTAAAAATGAAGTTCAGGTTCCTGAAATCTGTTAGTTAGATTTTGAAAATTATAGAACAAACTGCGCTGGCATGGCAACCATAAATGTGCCTATAGGTAGTCCATGCGCGCGAACGGAAATGTCCGTCAAAATATGTTTGCATCTTCCATTCGTTGGACTGAACATTCTGTCAAAGTATGGCAATGAGGTAAAGAAACAATACCACGTACCTAACACAATGTCGGTCTAATATCGCGCAACTAACATGGACAAATACACAATTATGTTCTCTTTTTATTGGACACACAAGTTGTGCTACTTCATTACAAGAGACCGTTTCTAAAACTTCTGGACTGGTTTTACAATGTAATGTTTGGTTGGTTTTTTTTCTCCTTGTGGTATAAAAATTTACATTTTGACCTTATTGGTACTAGTTCTTAACACACTGAGGTCCAAGCCCATATTTTTTTGTTTGTCCCAAGAATCCAAGCAACTTAAGCGATTTTCAAAAACTTCCTGCTTTTTACCTACAAGTTCAACCCCTCATCCACATTGTGGGAGCAATGGTATGAAGTAGTGATGGGATAATCGAATACAAAATATTCGCTTATTTGATTTTCATTTTATTCGATTATTTTTCCATTGCATTTTTTTATTATTATTCATTCAAATGAATGAAGCAATCGAATAGTAAAGTTTTTTCTATTCGATTATTTTTTATTATTTATTTGAAACTCAATTTGAATTAATGAAGCAAACAAATAGTGAATATTTTTTCCATTCAATTATTTTTCTATTCATCCGAAAGTTAATTTGAATTACTGGTGGTGAATTTTTTCATTTGATTATTTTTTTATTACTCATTCAAAACTCCATTCGAATGAATCAGGCAATTGAATAGTGAATGCTTTCAAATTAATCAAATGAAATGTGATTATTTTTATTCGCTCCAACCGATGAGTGATTCTCCTGAAACAGTTGAATGAAACATATGAATGAACAGTTTCTTACGAATAATTGAATTAACAATTTGTCCCTTTGTCAAGAAAATGATTGGTAAATTAATTGACTGATTGAGAGAGCATGTTAGCCCAGTGGCGTAATCGCTGCCTCCCCACAAAGCCAGACTGGGTTTGATTGCCGGTCATTGCATATTGTTGTTATTCAAATTCCAATTAAAATAGAATGACTCATGGCTTGTAGTCGCAAGATTGAAAGCATCGTAATACTGAAAACTAGGCTTTTTGACTCATTGAAACAGAATCTTTAATCACATTCCTCCTAGTTTTGGAATAGGTCAAGTTGAATTTGAACTTAAAAACAGCTCATACTGCAGAATATCATTTCAAAATTATATTATCTTGTCATTACAGCAACACATTACAAAATGGTATGTTATGTTAAAAATTAAAAGAATTTAAAGTATGTTTTTACTTTTTTCAATATGTACCTTGTGTTTCTGAAACATAAATTGCTTTATAAAATATACATGAAATTTTAAACAAACAGGAATCAAAGATGTTGTTATACCAATTCACGGAAACAGTAAAATAATTCCACATAACAATTTCACATGAAATTATAAGAAAACCTGTTGAAAATAAACTCTATAAACTTATACACGCACTTGAAACTTAATGAAGCGTAACACAAATTTTAAAACTGTCATGCTGAGTGGCTCAGATGGTTGAGGCGCTGGCCTTCTTACCCCAACTTGGCAGGTTTGATCCTAGCTCAGTCTGGTGGTATTTGAAGGTGCTCAAATACGCCAGCCTGGTATCGGTGGATTTACTGGCACATAAAACAATTCCCGCAGGACTAAATTCCAGCACCTCGGCGTCCCTAAAAACCGTAAAAGTAGTTAGTGGGACGTAAAGCAAATAACATTATTATTATTATTATTATTATTATTATTATTATTATTTAAATTTTAAAACTGCCTTTATCTGGGACAAACACATCTGTATGAAAATGGTAGATGGTATTAATGAGAAAATAAAAATGACCAAAGAGCTACAAATGCTGGCCTATCCAAAACAATAAAACAAGGCACACACTTCTGTAAAAAAAATCATAAAATATTTAAAAATACACTTTAAGAACTTGTAAATACGTATAAACCAAAAACATTTGAATTTCATTCAACCATACCAAAGCTAGGAAACCAATTATTGCACCCAAAAAATATAAATTTAACATATATTTATTGTATTGTATAACACAAAAAAGGAACTAACTTCAGTACCACAACGTTAGCTTCACATACACCGTAACTCCACAATAACATTCATGGGGACTTCGGAACTATACACGCACTAGAAACTTAATTAAACCTCGAACAAAATGAAACTAACAGTATGTTCCTAATTTTCTAATCGGAGTATTAACACACATACTTTAAAAAATAACTACGGGAAATATTTACGACGCCCGTACTTTATTCAGTGGAGAGCATGGGTTTGACGCCAGGGCATTTATGATCCATGCTTAGGAAATGTCAGAGAGAGGTTAGTACAGTAAGTTATTCTAGTTTTGAACTTTTGTTTATTCAAATGAAACGAGCAGATCATATCACCTTGTCATAGATGAACAGCTGAATTTAGAGTCCAGGTTGGGAAATGAGGGCGTCAGCGTCGAGGATGTCCCGTGATGATGAGCTCCTTCCCTTCACCATTTAACACCTCTCTGCACAATGGAACCACGTAATCTCTTGGTGGTCGACGGTTCTGGTAGAGGCTCGAACCAAGAGTCTGATGACAGCTGAAGTGCAGCGTGGAGTGTATAGTTAATGATTGAATTCCACTTAAGTCCCAAGAAGGGAGTAAAGAAGCTTGTAAGACCGAACAGAATTTCAATAAAATCTGAACGGCACTTCCTTACAGCACTTCACCGGAGATAATTGCATAACACTGTTCATGCGAGTTAAGAGTTCCACTGTTCGTAAACTTTAGCATACATAAATAAGGTTCAAGTGATGCTTTTATTGAAGAGATTAAAGTAGTTTTACAATCTACAACGAAAGGTAAATTAATATAATTCAAACGTGAAATTATAACTGTCCGATTCATTCGTCGGAAAAATAGAAATTAATGGAGTAATGTGCAAAACACAGTTCGCAACCTTCCTTATCACTGAGGTTAATGCAATGAATTCAACATTTTTTTCTTCTTTAAACACAGTCTAATTAAGATCGATATAATGTCATCGAGTAATAGTTTATAGAACACTTGGAAGTATGACAAGGGTCGTAATGAATGAAGTACACTCCCATTAACTTACTACAGCACTGTTCGTAAAATGAGAATGATTGCTAAGACAAGATCGAATCTAAGAAACTAAAGTCCTTTCTCGATACACTGTCTTTCGAAATTTCTTAAAGTCTTTCAAAGTACAATCTCGTAAAATTAACACAGTTCTTTCATGGAGTATAGTCATTCGAAATCACCACAGTTCTTTCAGTGAGAATAGTCATTCAAAATGAACACAGTCCAAAAGAGCACATTTCCTATGGAAATAAAGTTTTCACTGAGCACAGTCATGAAGTTAAGGCATAGTCTACACAAGAGGCGAAGTTCCAACACTGAGGCACAATCAATTCGTGTATGATAGGGCACAGTTTTTCAGAAAATAAAGCACAGTTTTGTAAATGCACATTCGGAGTGTTACTCAAATGGAATAATTAGAATGCACAGTCTTTCAAAAAAGGATTAAGTTCTCACGAGTCACTTCACGAATATTTGTTCGTAGAATGAGTGTTACTTTTATGAGATAAAGCCTGTCAGACTCGTGTCAACGTTAAATGTTAGTCAGTCACTATAAATGACTTGTAATATTTTAAACACCTCTTCTCACACTTGAAATTCAGAGTTCGAGGTTCGCACCTCGGACTTGGAAAATTTACTGAGTATTCGTACTTTACGCGTAGAATATCGGCATTTTGCCGGGCAGAGTAACGACATAGAATCAAAGATGGTTATGAATTTCATGTTTTTGGTCCGTATTGAACAATATATAAACAATAATGCAGCCAACCTAAACTCAATCCTAAATTTAATCAAAGGTACTTTTCCAAGACAATTACACTTTCTCCCGCACCCTTCAGCCCCACCTTAAGCCCTCTTCCTAAGCCATATTTCATTTCAATACAAGAACTTACTGATTTCCATGATTATAATTTTTACAACACCCCATTTATACTTTATTCTTTGTTAAAAACCTCTTATTATGTATATTCCTTGTATTATTAACTATTACCATAACATCTCATTCACTTGTTATTCTTTAAAATAATATTGTCTTAGGATTTCGCCACAAATGATCTTTGCTCCAATACGGCTGATGATGACCCCTAGATGGGTCGAAACTAGTACCGTATAATTTTGTAAATTTGTGAATATATTGTATTGAAAAGGTGGAAACATTGAAGTTATTATTATTATTACTTATAGAATCAAAGTCCCACAGCTGGTCCGCGCACGAGACGGCTGTGACGACACCAATATACTGATTTACTACCGACCTCATGGCCCTCTTTTATATGTGGAGGTCAGGCTACAGACTTCAAAATTCATATAACTCTAACTTCTAATTACTCGGCTATCTTGGCGCCAATCTTCTTGAAATTTGGTACATCACCATATTTAATACTGGACTACATGATGGTGTAGTTAGAAATTTGATAACATGTTTCATTCAAGAGATAGTGACATAGAACATATAGAAGGTTCTATTGTGATGTTATTTTTCCTTTGCAAGCTCAGGGCAGCGAGCAGACACACGACTCGCCGTTGTATCCACTGCCTCTGCATACAGCGGTAGTTTTAAATCACCTAGATGTGTGTTAGCTTGCATTGTCTCAGATATACTTTGGGCAGATAATGTCGGCACGGCATTCCCGTTTCACTATAAAGGTAAAAAAAAAGAAAAACACCACACGCATGTAATAGAAACTTACGAAAACTATTGAAACTCACTACTTCTTAAAATTCTCAAGGAACATTTGATTTTTTTTTTTGCTAGTTGCTTTACGTCGCACCGACACAGATAGGTCTTATGGCGACGATGGGACAGGAAAGGGCTAGGAGTAGGAAGGAAGCGGCCGTGGCCTTAATTAAGGTGCAGCCCCAGCATTTGCCTGGTGTGAAAATGGCAAACCACGGAAAACCATTTTCAGGGCTGCTGACAGTGGGGTTCGAACCTACTATCTCCCGAATACTGGATACTGGCCGCACTTAAGCGACTGCAGCTATTGAGCTCGGTACATTTGAAAATGGGGCCCTACCTAAGATGAAGTCTAAGGCCGAAGATGGCAAAAATACCCAGTCTCTGAGCCATAGTAATTAACTAATGAAAGTTAAAATCCCCAACCCGACCGGGAATCGAACCCAAGACCTCTTGGACCAATGGCCAGCATGCTAACCATTTGTCCATGGACCTGAACTACAAAAGATTAAAGTACGTACATTGCCAGCTGCTAGTTAAAAGAAATTGTCCATTGGTAGTAGTAGGGCTTAGTTCCATTGTGCCAGAAGATGGCATTTACTTAAATAACGAACTTTATTTTACAGATTTTATTAAGACAGTTAATTCACTCGTTTAGTTAAGTTTGGAAAAATAAGTGTATTTCTGTTTTTTGTAAGAGTTCATCTATTTGCTTATCTCAATCGATTATCCATCCGATACACTTAATGGGGCCCTACCTAAGATGAAGTCTAAGGCTGAAGATGGCAAAAATACCCAGTCTCTGAGCCATAGTAATTAACTAATGAAAGTTAAAATCCCCAACCCGATCTGATTATTCTATGTGATACAACTGAATGATATTTGAAACTCATTCGATAATTTTTATTCAATTATTTAACTAATCGGCTGGAGGTTATTTGATTATGAAATGTATTGGATTATCCCATCACTGATATGAAGTAGGGGATTGCATGTAGGGGCGAAGTACAGTGGTGGCTATACCGAGATGAAAGGGAAGGCAGAGTAGATGATGATGTGACAAACTGAAGATCCAGGCAGGATCATCTTTGTTAAGGATATCTTGAGGCGGGAGTTCATTAGAAGATATTGGGATAGACCTTCGACAGAGCTCGATAGCTGCAGTCGCTTAAGTGCGGCCGGTATCCAGTATTCGGGAGATAGTGGGTTCAAACCCCACTGTCAGCCGCCCTGAAGATGGTTTTCCATGGTTTCCCATTTTCACACCAGGCAAATGCTGGGGCTGTACCTTAAGGCCATGGCAGCTTCCTTCCCACTCCTAGTTCTTTCCTGACCCGTTGTCGCCGTAAGACCTATCTGAGTCGGTGCGGCGTAAAGCAACTTGTAGAAAAGGTAGGCCTTTGCCCAGCAGTAGGACGCCAGTGGCTAACAATATCAACATTTACTCACAGCTCTGGGTAGTGCGAAAACATTCGGGGCACAACGTATACACGTCCAATGTTCTTCCTAAGACTTTTTTTGGGCACACTGCCCTGCCGTTTTTACAGACCGCCCGGCTAACATAACCTAGATATGTGGTAGTTACGTAATAGGAATACATATTTGAGTCATTTAATGCTCCAAATAAAAAGTAAATAGCGTAAAACTGTTTATTTAAATGATAAATCTTCATTATTGTCAGCATAATTGCATCATTTACATCGGAATTTAAATGTTCAGCTTGACTATCACATAGTGTTGTACGGGAGCGGTGTCTGGATTAGCTTGGAATCGCATGCCAGCACTCACTTGCACATGACGTCGCAAACCTAGCAATCGAGTGGTAAGCCCCGGTGTTGCATGATTATGAATGAGCAGTAGAACACTAGAAATTCAAAGTATGCTGTTATATATCTTGTTTGTGATAATAAAACTAAAATAGTTCAAATTTTCAGTTAATGTTTACCTCTCTGACATTATTGGTACTGCTCTGTGGGTCAGTGGTAGAGTGTCGGACTTCAGATCGTAAGATAGCGGGTTAAAACTCGGCAGAGGTAGTCAGATTTTTTAAGGGTGGTAGAAAGTCCATTTGACACTCCATGTCGTACGATCTCTGGTGATACATTCAGTGTTTACCCGTTACAATTCACTAAAACTTGGCAATAGATGCCCAAGAGAGATTTGGTTTATTCTGTCTGCCATCTAGTAGGCCTAGAGTAAAACGGAACATCAAAATTGACGAGCAAGCAGCTAGAAAGCGTTTAATTAAAATGCTTGCGCACCGGTACGTCAGGACATAGGATTATTTATTTAAATTGAAATGTTATCATTTTCATTGTTTACGTAGTATTCCCCATCCGGCTACTCATTCCTGCCACCCGGCAGATGAAATTTTCTGGGGAGAACACAATTTTACCACCAGGTAAGACACCTACTGTGGGATGAGCAAATACCCATGAAAACAAAAATTACATTGTAAAAGTCCTATTATACACCAATTCTTACATACTGTCTTGAAACTACAACACTGACCAATTAAGATAATTCCAAACTTCAGGCAGCTGAAATGAAATTCCTGCGCACTGTGATCCAGAAAACCAGGAAAGACAAGATTAGGAATGAGAAAATTAGAGAAGTAGTAGGAATAGATGATTCTCTCCTCTATAAGATTCAGATATCAAGACTGAAGTGGTTTGGTCACATGAAGAGGATGCCAGTAAACAGAACTGCAAGGAAGGAATTTGACAGAAAAGTAGAAGGAAGACGACCCGTGGGAAGGCCACGAAGGAAATGGATAGATTCGGTTAAGAACGATGTACTGCTGAGAGGTCATGATTGGGACACGTTGGTGGAGGAAGAATGGTACAAGGACAGGATGAGATGGAGGAGGCTTATATACCACACCTGGGAAACTTGAGATGGTTTATGATGATGATGATGATGATGATGATGATGATGATGCTAATGATGAACACTGACATCTGTCAAATAATGTGAGGTTGATCAGATTTTAGCCTATATTTCAGGTGTTCTGCCAAAAGATGTATGATGTGTTATGTACCATTTAAAAAAGGAGAAATTGTTCTTTCTCATTAGAAAAACAGCATTTGATTATCTCTACTACTTCACATTCTGTTTGACATTTAGTAAGGATCTCCGTTGTGCCTGTCTCCATCCAAACCCATTAGAAGTAATCATGTCGCATAGAAGGCAGTTGTTAGCCTGCAATGATATTTTAAAATTCTGTACAGAAGCAAGTGTGAAAATGAGTCAAGAGGTCATATTGTGAAGAATTGTTTAGCAATAGTAGTGAATTCGAGAAAAGCAACCAGGGACTGGAAAATTATGAAAGTGATGTGATGTTGCATGGCCAAAAAAAAAAAAAAAAAAAAAAAAAAAAACAACCCATGAAAATGAAGGGGAAATTTCCGTTTTCTGGATCTGACGGTATTGCTCCAGTAATACTTGAGCAACTCTATGATCCATGAAAACCCCGTATTTAGTCAGTGTGAATGTGATGTACATGTTTGGCAGTTTAGTATATCACTGACTGCTTCATAGTTTTCTACACCAAGAGGCTCTGCAAAGAAGTAGTTTAAAAAATATCCATAGGTAAGATTTATGAATCTCTCATGTTATAGATATTATAAATTGAAGAGAATCTATGAAACCAGTGAAAATTAATACTAATTGTGGGTGTACAAAGGGCTAGAAAAATGGTATGCCAATGGGTTAGTAAATGGAAATGAATGTGTGTTAAGCATGCAACATATTAAGTAGTTTTCTAGTTGCTGACCTGTAAGAACGTCAGTTATACTAAATTTAAGTCATTGGAAGGTGTACCTCTCTCCCTCCCCAAGGTCTCTGCTCCTCCCCAGATATTTCTAGCTTTATTTAATCCAGGCTTGCTGTAGAATATAATTTTACATCTGTGCATGCTTTCCTCATGTAATCTATGTGCAGTCTTTATGATTCTTCAAGTAGACTATGTAATCTTTCAACGAATAAATTCAAAAAGTCGTTTTATAACTTGTTTTATAAGAAACCAAACAAATAAGTACAAAATATAGTTATTGTTTTCCACTTTATTTTCACTAAGATACCTTCAACATGTATGAAAAATTTAAATAATATTAGTTAATTGCTTATTATACTGTATGCACAACATGATGCATAATTTATTTAGAAAGTTTCTTGTTATCCAGCATTAGCATTAAATGGTTGTTAGTGATAATCTGCACATTATAGGTTCATTCTTATCCGAGTGCTTTTAATCTGAAAACTGCGGCATTTGTTAATACCAATTTTTTTTTTAGTAGATAAACATTTAAATACTAAAAATTTCCTATTTGACAGCTTAGACATCATCTTAGTGTGTGCAATTTTAGAATACAAACCATTAATGATTTTATCATTTTACACCTGTATTCACTACCCAGCCCACTCCACAAACACAACCTGAAACAGAACAGATTTTTCTTCTTATTTTCCACCCATTACTGATCGGCAATCTTGCCAACCTGCTGTGCAAAAGCATCCACCTCCCTAGTGTAGGGGTTAGTGCCATCTTAAGAGACCCAGGTTCGATTTCCACTACTGCCAGAAATTTAAGACAGGTATAAGAGCAGATATGTTGTTAAAAAGGTAAGTGCACCTCACCTCCATTGGAGGAATACGAGGACACAAGTTTGTTTAGTGCATTGTGCATACTCAGGTTCGCCAACCATAAAAATAGATTACATATGCCTACGTAGGATATTTGAATTACATAGTCTACTTGTAGTTTATATGTAAATGTAAACTATTGAACTTTATGTGTAAACACACAACACTGATTTTGTATATTTTTTTAATGCATATTTTTTTTAACGTAGAGACCAAGTAATGTGTCTAGAAAATGAGTAAAAGTTGCTGTAAACCAACCTCTTTTGTCCAGAGATAAACAATGTTCCAGAATGTTTACTATATCTTTGTTAGTACAGTATATTATACCTTTATGAGAATTGGCTTTTTCTGTTTCAGCCAAAGAAAATGAGCCTGTCTAGTGTACTGGAAGCATCTGTTAAAGGTTAGAACTGTTTACGTTTATAAATCATTAGAGATCCCTGCTCCTGTTATATTACTACCTAGTATGTTTAAGATATTGAAAATGTTTCAAATAGTTGTCCTTAGCTGAAATTTGACATAGACCCACTGAAGTTATGATTTTGCAGTTTTTATCCAAATTAGTTTTTAAAGCCTGGCTGAGCGGCTTAGATTGTGGGGCATGAACCTTCTGAGCCCAAGTTGGCAGGTTCGATTCTGGCTTTCAGTCATGTCAGTAATATTGTGCTTTCCCAACCTCGAAATGTTATAGGTTCCTTGTTAGTCTTGATCATCCTACCTTTGTTGTCCTCTGTCTTGCCAGGTCATTTATCTAGTAGATCTAACTGGTGTTATTTATTTGCTTCTCAATGATTTCTTTTTAAAAAAAATTATGATGCGTTAGCCACCACCCCTCCTCCAGCCTACTGGACCGTGGACTATTATGTTAGGGTTAGCATATCTTAGCCAAGATGTCCCCATTTTAAAGTATCAGGAACTTGCCATTACCTTTCCTCATATAGGGATAGCACTTGCTGAAAGCAAAGGCAGAAAGACAGTCAGCTGGCATTTCTTGAGTTTTACCGGATGTACATTCTTGGCCTCCGTTAATCCCTCAAGTTCAAAATTCCAGCCGGCTTCTATTTGGGTAAGATTGCAATATACATGGCCCTATGTTATTCTGAAATCTTTGGTGTCTGAATCCTGGTGTGAAGGACATTTTTATTACACCAAAATATATTTCAACGCTCACTTGGATTTTGATTTGAAATTTTAACATTTTTAAAATCAGGTCTGAGGGCATGATTTTGTCATGTACTTTGTTGCAGCAATTACTGAACATGTAGCAGAGGTTCAGTATGTCACAATATGGTGAAAATATCATCAGATCCAATGGCGACCTGAAAGCTAACTTGGAACTAAAATACACTAACAGATGATTCCAAATACAGTAGAACCCTGATGCATCGTTCCCGAAACTGTCATTTTCCCGTATCCATTGTTCAATTTATTCGGTCCCAAAAATTTTCCATATAATCCAATGTTAAATTTCCCTGCATCTATCGTTCCTCAAACTATCATTTTAATGCATCGATCTTCAAAAAAATATTTTTCCTCGGCCACAATTTTCCCACATGGATCGATTGAAAGTAAGAAAAATATACGCAAAAGTTTTTTTGAATTTAAAGAGACAGCTGAATACTCTAGCATATAATAGCGGCAACCTGTTACGCGAGAATGTACAAGCAATTGAGTTGCTAGTCTTGAGCAAGCATCTCGTAGGCTGGAGTGCTGTGCGCAGGTTATTCACACGCAACCTCACTACTACGAGCCTCCTGGTGCCAGCGCTTCTGCTTAAGCCACTAACTGGGCCCTAGAAGTATTCTTATTTACAAGAATTAAAACAGAGGTACTGTAAAACTCAAATTTGCCACCATTTTCTGTGTTGCTGTTGGCTGGCTAGGGCTGCCAGCTTCATTAAAAATTAGAAAATCGCGCAGTTTAAAATAGTCACGGCGTGCGCCGGGTACGTTTTAATTAGTTACAGGGTTATTAATCGCATCGTACCTTGTGATGTGTATGGGATGCTAGAGGCCTGTTGTTCACTTTGTTGCCTCCTGCCCAGTTGTCTTGTTGCAAGCTGGACCTAACCAAGCCAGACCAATCATCGTTTCACTAGCCTGGCTTGAAACTAATTTCTAGGTTGGCAGGATCGCTTAGCCTGCTGTGACATCGTCCGAGCTGCTCCATGTCCATGTGGGATCTCTAACGTATCGTTCGCGAAGGGTGTACAGAATCTTTATCATATTACAGGTTATCACCGTAATATTCACGTATATCGTTAATTTGCAAAAAGAGAACTGACCTTGAAGGTTTTCCAGTTACTACGAGATGTTAGGAAAAGTGAAGTGAAATGGTGTAAAAGCCGCGCTTTTTATGTTCACAGTGTATATCATGATTGCAATGGTTTGATACCGTTATGTATAGTATGAGTATGTCCGGCTCCGTGGCTAAATGGTTAGCACGTGTTGGCCTTCAGTTTAAGAGGTCATGAGCGGGTCGGGGACTTTAATGGTTAATTCCGACAGTTCAGTGGCTGTGTGTGTGCGCCGACTTATGGATTAGGTTTCATCGTAGGTAGAGCCGCATTTTCATAAGCGCGTAGATCGCCTACCACGCAACAACTCGAAAGATCGGCACCCAGCTTCGAGGCCACACGCCGTTGTTGTTGTTGTTGTTGTTATTATTATTATTATTATTATTATTATTATTATTATTATTATTATTATTATATTTACATGACAAAAAATGCTCAAATATAGTACCCGTATTTTATTATTTTG
Source organism: Anabrus simplex (assembly GCF_040414725.1). NCBI lineage: Eukaryota > Metazoa > Arthropoda > Insecta > Orthoptera > Tettigoniidae > Anabrus > Anabrus simplex. The sequence goes on along the minus strand of NC_090275.1, from coordinate 73,152,529 downwards.
CTCTCTCCCTATTTTATGTCACCTGCATTTATCGTTTTCCTGCATCCATCGTCATTTTCACCCTCGTCCTTGAAAAACGATGCATTGAGGTTTTACTGTATTGAATGTCTGGTTAAGACCAAATTGATATTTGAAGAATCATTCAATAACTAATTTTGATAAACAGTTACAGTAAAATCCTCTTCAAGGATTTGTGTGTTAACTGTGTATTAAGCGAAAGACAACCAACTGCACGTACAGTTTTATTTATTTAGTGTATGGCTTTTAGTACCGTGAAAATTGAGGACATGTTCGGCTTACTTGGTGCAGGCCTCTATTTGATGCCCATGAACGGGTTGTGTGTATGGGTATATGATGATGATGATGATGTAGGGAGAGCATGAAACCCAGTGTTGGATAATAGCCTATTCCTGTCAAGTAACACCAAGGCTCAAGGCATAACGTCCTCATTTGATGGACAAATCGCCATCAACAGAATCATATGGTCTCATTCTACTTGAACACTGTGGATAGTTTTGGAAGCGAATCCAGGCTTTTGGCACGCAATCTAGTGATTATAAATTGTATACCACTACCTTTTCTACCCTGTCAGCAAACATTCTGATAATGAAAAGGTTTGCCAAAATGGGACTCGAACCACAGTGTCAAGGCCATAATGATTTGGCGCCTTATGGCTACTAGGTAGGCTTGTATGTACAGTGTAACAGATTGCAAAGTATCGTTGAGTTCTGGAGCTGATGAAGCCATTCAGCTAAAATCTTCTCCAACTTCTCTTGTTGCTTGCATTTTACTTTTCTCCCTTGTCTTCCTTGACGATGCAGTTGTAGTGATTGAATCACAGTTCTTTATTTTTATTGTTCTTAATGTTGGCAGTTGGATGTCTAATGAATCAGAAAATTGTTTCTGAAAAAAAAAATTCACCATGTTTTCTTCTTCTGCTCCTTATTCCGTTCATTTGGGGTCGACGTTTCTATCTAGCCATTTCCATATGTCTCTGTCCCAAACAATGCGCTGTGTTAACTGCTTCTCCTTCCTTTTTTTTTCCAGGCCCACCATTCTTCTTTCCACATAAATGCCATTCTTGCACATGCAACCATACAAAAGTAGGCATCTCTCTTGCACTTTTTTGGATATTTAACCATCGCCTTTGTTAAAATTATTGGAGTGTACGGTAATTTTCTCTCACCTCACGAATGACTCTTAAGTGTAAAATGTTTATCCTTACAAATGACGGGATGTTTCATTGAAAATAATTTGATGATTTGCATGTATAGCAACAGCACAGTTTAGACCAATAGCATCTTTAACAGATCGCAAACTGTTGCCTATGATAGGTTTGAAGATGGTCTCGATATTGTGCCTTCAGAGAATACAGAACCACCTCAATAATTTGAAATCGGTTAATTCAAAGTCTCGCCTAATTCAAAGCAGCTCTCGTTCCCGGAAACATGAGGTACGGTTTTGCATGTTATTTAAATCGTTTAATTAGAAATACAGATAATTCGTAATTTGAAGAACAATGTCGGTCCCGTCACCAAAATTCAAACTTTTAATTCGAAACTGCCTTTACGTTTTGAAAAATATAGTATTTTACAGAGTAATTGTAATTCAAAATTTCTCCGCGTCATGAAAGAACGCGTCTTCCGGAACGTGAAGGGGTGACTTTGCGTCAGTTTTCCGTTTACTTCGATTTCCATGGTGAACTGAATATTTACGTGAATAGAGACGGGATGGTCGAGAAATAGCTGCAGGTTATTGCTCCTGTGAGGCCAGATCACGAACGTGTCATCCACATAACGGAGAAAACATTTCGGTTTCAGGGTAGATGTGGCTAAGGCTTTCTGTTGGAAGTTCTCCATATACATGTTTGCTATTATTTGAGAGAGCGGCAACCCCATCACGGCCCCTTCTCTCTGTTCGTAAGACTCCCCGTTGAAGTAGAAATAAGTGGCATTTATGCATTCTTTAGCTAGTGTTGACAGGTCTTCTGGAAGTTTCTGGTCTAATAGCGGAAATACCTCTGTTAGCGGCACCTTGGTGAAAAGTTACATGACGTCAAAACTTACTAATAAGTCCGTATTTTCAATTAATTGATCCTTAAGAAGCTGGATGAAATGTCGGGAGTACTTCACGTATTTTTCAGTGTGTCCTGTATGTGGCTGAACTAGTCCAGCTAGGTAATGGTCAATATCGTGCGTCGGAGATCCTATAGCGTTCACGATAGGTCGCAGAGATGTGCCTCCTGTATGGATTTTAGAGAGGCCATACAATTTAGGAGGTATCTAATCCGAGGAGATCAGCTTCTTCTGTATTTCGGCTGGTATACTAGTTTGTGGAGTTTGTTCTTAATGTGGTTGGTAGGGTTTCTTATCTTCCTGTGTGTAGAATCGGTGAGTAATTGTTCTATTTTCTGTGTGTAGTTAGTGCATGTCATTATCACAGTAGCGTTGCCTTTATCTGCGGGTAGGATTATTGTTTCCATATCTTGACGTGTTTTGAAGGCATGAATTTCTTCTATGGTCAAATTGGATGGCGGCAGTTTTGCGATTCTCGGTAGACATGATATATCCTGTCTGATCTCTTCTGCAGATTTGTTAGGGAGGTGTCGGATTGCAAATCAACTTTGCTAATTATTTCTTCCACCGGTATCCTATTACGAGGTACTGCGTAGTCGAGTCCTTTTTTCAAGGCCGAGGTAGTAGGTTCACTGAGTGGCTTATCTGTAAGATTAACTATTACTAGGGACCTGAAAAATTAGCATCTATTTGTTTCAAAATGAGCATCTATTTTTTTCCAAAATTAGCATCTATTTACAAAGTTAAAATAATTGCATGGTATTATTAATTTTAACGATTCCAAGTTTATGAAGTGCAATTATTGTCCTTGGTTCACACACAATACAAATTCATTGTTCAAACGAAAGCATTGTCAGTACTTTGGCATTGCATTTTTTCAAATTGCACCGTCTGTAACAACTGTGTTGTAATGAGACAACACGCGCTCGCTATCTACATTGTTCGTTGCGGTCCACAACAACTCAAGACAGTATTTAGCAAATATGCTGAACTCTGTCTGAACTGCAGTTAATGCAAGCATGACATCACATTTTTCACTTTCTTTCATCTGGGTTTGAATTGCATGTTTCAGAGAACAGTAACCAGATCAGATATAGTTTCGTGAGAGATCTGTTACTCCAAACAATTTCTCAAGCTCATCTAATTTATCAGTGTTCTTCAAAATTATATTTCTTGGATACAAAGCTTGAGAAATTGACACAAAATGCTTATGGTTGGGGTCTTTAGCTTTAAATGTGGCTAGCTTGCACTGTGAAGAATGAGCAGCTTTGACAAGTTTGTCTCTACATGCAGCCTGCTGTAGAGGAGTGCGCTTAATCAAAGCATTATTAGTTGCCGCAGAAAAATTCCTCTCACAAATGAAGGTAAAACTGCGTCAAGGTTATGCAGTTTGGGGTAAAGGAGATGAGAGGTAGGATAAAGAGACCCAAGTTCAGTAAGGAGGTCAACCAATCCAGCTGAATGATCTGTGACAAAAACCATGTGGGAGTGAAGCCTATTCACTTCTCGGTCACTCAGATCAGTCAGGTACTTAATACCACAGTTGTTGATGTCTTTCATGTCAGACATCTTGAAAAATGTAACACCACCAGTAAAGTAAGCACTCAAATAGAAGACAGGTACAAGAAAAAGCTTTGCTTCCTTTGAAGCACCATACTTCGATGTTAAGAATTGTATATAATTATATTTTCGCTTTCTTGTGTTCAAAAATGCAAACTTTACCATCGCAACCATGATTTAAATCGGTCATCACTGCAACCCAACTATTGCTAACCAAGCTGATCTTGTGTGTCCAGCACTGTACATGCGTTAAATGATCCCCTATGACCACACTTAATGTTTCATAACACCGGGTCATGTACGGGGCACTGTCACTAACAAACACTTCAACTGCATCATATGAGAGCTTCTAAAACAGCAAGAGAGCAGTTTGTAGCATTTCCTGCATCAAGATAGTTTACAGAAACAACGTGCGGCTCTCTTTTCGATCCGGCTGGCACTTGGAATATGATGATAAAAATACAACGGCCCATTCTGTAGTTTCATCACAGAGTATGTTGATGTTCTTCCCCACTAGAGCCTGTGCTGTTCTTTTCTGGTGGTCAGATGCAACTTCTAGAAAGGAAGAACGACCTCAAATTATAACAAAATAATTTAAAATTACTGGATCAATTGGGTACGAGTAAGATAGTTCGATATGAAAATCGCACTCAAATTCGGTATCCAATTTTGCGCGTGGTTTTGATGTCGAAATACCTAAACCGTACCCGATCAATGAAATCGAAACTTACCCGGTAAATATACTTCACGTAGAGTTCTTACACATGGCAGCTCTTCATTTGAAAACTTAGTAATCCAGGCTCTTAGCTCTTTGCTTTCCAGCTTTTCTAGAGGTATATTTGCTTTGGCAAATACTTCAACTGTGCGTTTCGAGAAGTTATCTCTGGACATTTTTTGTCTTATCTAACTGTGTAAGCACAGAAGATTGCTTTCTTTGAGACGTACTATCAACAGGGATTGAACTTTCGTTATCGCGTCGCTTACCCACGTGTTTTACAGATTTAACATGTTTCACAATGCTATCCTTTTTTTCCCACCCAACTCGGCAATTACAATACTTGCAAAACAACTATCGCTGAATCTGTGGCATACAAACCATCCTTTGCATATTGCTGAGCCCTTTCGTGCGCAGTTTTTGTCGTGCACCCCATAACCTAAACAATTGCTCGACTTTCTACTCTTCACCAAAGAGAATATGTCTCTTAACTACTGTCAATTTTGAACAACAGGAAAACAACGCTGCGCCTATCTCGTTTTTTTCCGTAACACTCTATTTACATTTCGATAATAATGATACAGATCTTATTCCCCTTGTGCTATTGCCATTGTGAATTTCGATTAAAGTCAGCAAGCAGCAATCGATCGGCTACTTTTCTTCATCGATCGGAACGGTCGAAAGATTTATGCATCATATTTTGAGTATTTCTGACGATTTTGTCGAAATATGTCGTTTTCGCCAGTAAAATGGCACATTTTCGCAGAATTCGCACCAAAATCGCATATTTATACTAATTTCGCATTTTGGGTCACAATTCGCATTTTGTCGCACTTCTATTTATGCATAAAAATGTTTTATTCCACATTAGAATTACCGTAGGCTTAGATTCAGTACAAGATTCAAAAATTCGCATTTATCGCAAATGCGATTTTTTTCAGGTCCCTAACTATTACATTCTTCTGTAGTGAAACAGGTGGTTTTGGTTTCTGTTTTAGTAGGAGGTGGTCAAATTTCTAGTTCTGTTTCGCAGGTGCTAGTTTCAGTGTACGCTGTTATTGTGTGTTGCTAATGCTGTCTAACGTGGTCCAGTCATTGAGAGACAAAGTGCTGGCAAGTTGCAAATGGAGGTGAAATAAGTTATTGTTGAGGTGGTCTAGAGTCTGTCTGGTGTAACTGATCCATTTCCTGAGAAGTTTAATGCTGGTTCCGTGAAGAATGAGGGTCTGTCCGTCGGTTCTTGGTGTGATATTTCAGTCTCACACATGCTGGTATAATGCTGTTGTCCCTGCAGCGTTTCAAAAAGGCGAGTCGAGCCAGGTAGTTACTCATCTTCTTCTGAAGGTTGTTGAACTGCCTAGTAGCTTTGAGAACATCCTCCCCGTAAAGGTTTCGTATCTTAGAGTTGAAGCTTCCATAGTGTGTAGAATTATTTAGTTTATTTTCTGGGTTGAACCGTGTTGTATACTGCAATGTATTCAAAACATCAGCAAACTTTACAACAACACAATTCAACCCCGAAAATAAACTATTAATTTCCTCTCCCTGCCCCTCCCCACTTTTGAGAGCTCTTTAAAACTTGTGTGCACTTTAAGTCATCCTCCTCACAAACCTCCCTTGCTCGGCTGATAAGACTTAAGAACAGCATGTTTTTGGCAAGGGCATTGATGATGAGAGGATCAATGAAAATATCTACATTAGTATGGGTGGGTTTACAGAAAACCATACGACCTAAACTTCCATCAGATTTCCTAGAAACAGAACATCCAAGAATGGCAAACATCTTCCACGTTCAGTCCCCTTGGTAAACTTAATGTTTGGATGAAAGCTGTTAAAGTGATCTAAAAATCTGGTTACGGCCTAACTTTGATATCTAGAACTTCCATTACTCTAATTTCCACCTCGAAGTAATTTCAATTTCCCTGCCGTCTGTTGTATTCTTCACACGTATTTATTTCTCTATTACTCAAAAATTGATTACACTAATTTCTCCATTTCCTGAAGTAGACATTTCCTCCATAGAAGCTAAAAATATTCTTGAACTCGAATTTTGAACGTCAGCTGTGTAATACACATTTTAATGTTTGTGTGTTATTGTTCTTTAACATACTACAGTATATCTTTCCATCAGACTTCGATACATTAACATAGTGACTTATTTGTCCATCCCTGATGCTTTGACGATAGGCAGTTGGAGCTGTATGAACCCTCTTGTGGATTGTCACTATAACAGGCTTTAAGTGCACTGACTATTCTTCTATCCTACACGCAGTCAGTCGAGGGTGAAAGAAACAGAAGAAACTAACGGATTTTTCCCAGGTTGTTAACGGAATTGCGAGTAGTACCACTGTGTTAGGCACACAATAGGTTTGTGATTAGTAGCAGCAGAGACGCACAAATTGGGAATGAAACAATGCAGATGCTAATAGCATTGTGTCAGAATTGCAAAAGCTGTGTTAGAACCAGAGTGGGTCAAACTGAATGGTTCAGAATTGAGACAGGCTTAAGACGGGGAAGTGTATTGTCTTCCTTACTTTTCACTATCATCATGGATAGAATTCTACATAATATCAAGGAGAAGATAATGCTCGAGCAAGTAAATAAAGGAGATAATGAAGAGGAAGTACAGACACAAGTTGATATATGGAATGAGGAGATAAATTTTGGAAAGAAGATTAGTACTGCGAAAAGGAAAACTTTGATCATGACGAGAGGTAACAGAAAATCCAGGGGAGTAATAAAAATAGGAAATGAACCTCTTGAAGTTGTGAAAATTTTTTAATATTTGGGCAGCATGGTGTCACAAGATGGAAATTTGGATGTAGAAATTGATTTAAGAATACAGCAGTCTGCAAGTTTCTACCAATGTGTGAGAGACATTGGAACAAAGAAATGCCATTCAAGTGCAAGAAGGTCTTATACTCGTCCTATTGTAAACCTATACTGACCTATGCTTCAGCAGCCTGGACGTTGGCTATGCGGAACCAAAGTAAGATACAAGCTGCTGAAATGAGGTTCTTGAGGAGCATACAGGGAAAGACAAGGCGAGATAGAATACGAAATGAGGAAATCAGGAGAAGTGTGGGAGTGTGTAAACTTCAAGAAGAGATTAATATAGCAAAGCTAAAATGGCTTGGACTCGTGATGAGAATGCCAGGAGAGAGAATACCAAAGAGAACATTCATGGATACAGAGACTGTAAAGAGGCCTAGGGGATGGTCTAGAATGCGATGTAGGAGCTCTGTTGTGGACTGTATTGCAAATAGAGGAGCCGATAGCAATAAAGTACTAGAAGAGGAATGGCGGAAAGATCTAGTAAGGTGGAGGGCTTTGGTACACTACCCTACCCAGAGAGAATCTGGAAACGGGAATGGGTGAAGAAGAAGAAAAGAGAGTGGTTCACTGTTGGTTTACAGTACCTGGGTTTAGTACCACCGAGTGACACCGTGGGTCTGCATTGCCTGTGATATACCATGGTTCTACTTTACTAGCGATAAGTACCATTATGAGGTGCCTTTGACCTGGATTTTGGACCCCTTTAGACAACAAGCATCATTGATTCAGGACTGTGTTATGGAAGCAATCTCTAGATCTGTATATAGTATTGTTATAAGATAGTTTCTGGGAAGGTGGGGCATTGCGGGTCAGATCCACTGATTGTTTTAAGTGCATCATCATTGTTCATGATCGGTTTTTTGAATTCTAGTTAGTGGATTGATTCTGGAAATATTTTTCAGTATTGGAGTTGGATCCGCTGATAATTTTAAATTCATATTCATCCATTCATTGTAGCCTCCGTTGCTCAAGCGGCAGGGCGTTGGCCTCTCACTGCTGGGTTCCATGGTTCAAATTCCGGTTACTCCATGTGAGATTTGTGCTGGACAAAGTGGAGGCGGGACAATTTTTCTCCGGATACTCCGGTTTTCCCTGTCATCTTTCATTCCAGCAACACTCTCCAGTATCATTTCATTTCATCTGTAAGTCATTAATCATTGCCCCAGAGGAGTGCAACAGGCTTCGGCAGCCAGCACAGTTCCTATCCTCGCCACAAGATGGGGGCTCATTCATTCCATCCCTGACCCAGTCAGTGACTGGTAAACAGGTTGTAGGTTTTCATTCATTCATCCATTCATTCTTCATCATCAAGATTTGAATTCTGGTCTGTGGACGAATTTTGAACTTTCACATTGTCGTTACATTTCGTCTCGTTTCATACCATTAGGGGCCGATGACCTGATTTATTTATTTAATCCTATGGTGATTTTATACAATATATACACACAAGGCAAAATCAAACTTTAAAGTTGTCGGTGTGACATAAAGCAAAATAGCAACACTAAAAAAACTTTAAAGTCCATCCTTCTCAGCCATTCAGATAAACGAGGTGTGAGAGCGAACAAATCATCAGGAATGCCAGGGTACAAATGAAGAAGACAGCGTTGGACCAGGTGCTCAATCGTCGGTTCTTCTAGGTTACAATCACATTGGTGAACTGATCCAACCCCACTTGTACCTGAAATAATTGCAACAACCATGCCCAGTCCTTAACCTTTTGATATGGCACCACAGGTTCCTCGGTAGGTCAAAACCATTTGGTTTCTTTGTGGGATCAAGATGGTGGGCACTTGTTCCCGATGTTTTTGTTGATCACTTGCTTCCAGTTTTCAGTTAGGTCATATCCATCTGCAATGAGTTGCCCTGCAGTGACACTTGCTGGTCTTCTTGATTCTTGATTGAAGTCGCTGCTGTGATGGATGGCAGAATTCCTGGTGCAGTGGCAAAGAGGGTGATGCAAAGATTTTCTTAGCTTCCCTTAGTAGAGCTTACTTCCATCTTAAGTGAGGTGGAGGGATCATCATCATCATCATCATGCTCATCATGTAATTCTACCAGCTTGGCAGGAAGGGTGGTGTTGAACAAGCTCTTGCCAGCGTTGTCTCTCCATGTAGTTCCTTCCTCCATGATCACTCTCCAGTCCCCTCCTCTACTGTCTGTCTCTTTTCTTTTGGTCCAGCCACTTTTTCCATGGTCGTTCAACAGGTCTCCTGCTGTTGATTGTTTCATGTATGCATTTGGTGTTTAGAGTGCCTGGCATTTTCTTTACATGCCTGAACCATTTAAGCTTTGCAGACCTTGGTCTTTCTTCCAGGGGCTGCTTCACTCCCAAAGATGATCTGACATCCTTATTTCTCACATGATCTTGCCCTGTTTTCTGCATGGCATTCCTAAAAAAAAAATTAATTTCACAGAGCTGCAGTTTACTAATGTCTTTAGTCTGCAGCATGCAGGTTTCTAGGCCATTTGTGAGTATGGGAATAAGATACAATTTATACAAGGATATCTTGGTTTGTAGGGGTACTTGTCCAAAATCAATAAACATATGAGGTTATAGAATTTAGACCCATTGCCCCTCTTTAAGCCGGCCCCGTGGTGTAGGGGTAGGGTGCCTGCCTCTTACCAGGAGGCCCCGGATTCGATTCCCGGCCAGGTCAGGGATTTTAACCTGGACTTAAGGGCTAGTTCGAGGTCCACTCAGCCTATGTGATTAGAATTGAGGAGCTATCTGACAGTGGGATAGTGGCCCCGGTCTCGAAAGCCAAGAATAACAGCCGAGAGGATTCGTCGTGCTGACTACACGACACATCGTAATCTGCAGACCTTCGAGCTGTGCAGCTGTCGCTTGGTAGGCCAAGACCCCGCAAGGGCTGTAGTGCCATGGGGTTTGTTTTTTTTTGTTTGGTTTTGGCCACTCTTTAAGTATTTGCCCTGCTCCACCCGTGTTTGAGATCTCGCTCCCAAAGTACTTGAATTCTTGTACTTTTGTAATGTATTGTCCATCAAGTTGCATTTGCTAATATCTGGCAACAGATATTTACACACATAATTATTATATTAAATATGAACACTACAAATTTCTTTCAAATCACCCAATCAAAAATTTGTAATTTTTCACAGTATCGTACTTTTTTATTATTAGTTTTTATTTATATTGTGTTTTTATGAGTAGAAGTTATCAACTTGGCAAGCAACTCGGGCATGAAGAACAACATAAGTGATCTGGCACACTTTTCGGTTTATTGTGGGGCAGCGTGCAGTCTGGTGCTGCAGTGATTTTACGGAAATCTTTATTATTCACGTACAGTATTTCTGTTATCCATTCAGCATGATCTCGACTTTTTCACTTGCATGTAATAAACTTCATATTAAATTCTGGCAGGAAGGGTGAAAGTATTACATTTGCATTTTCAGCGCCATTTAAGTCGATAGTAGTAGTCCCATCTTTTCCAGAGTTGGATAAAGCCTTATTCTATTCAGATAAGTCGTCGCTTTCATCACCTGTATTGTCACTCACTTCCAGCAGCTCTAAAATTACCTGCAGTGCCATTTTGTAAATAAATGCAGAGAACATTATGTTATGAGTTGTCATAGAAATCATTAAACTGAATGAAATTCTTGTCATCAGCATTAGTGAAATGTTGGTCTGTGTATTCCTAATTGATGGTGGTTTGTACCAGATCATAGAGTTCATACAAATATCAACTACAGTCGAAACCGTTTATTGCGACATCACTTTTAACGACGTATTGGATACAATGGCGAAATCTAACAGTCCCGTCTAAATCCTATATAAACACGGTATTCTAAAAATCGCTTAGTACGACAACGCTTATTACATATCGTGTAAAACGATGTATTTTTATCACATTTTCAAAGAAATGTATAGACTACAACATCCAAGGTTGATTTTTGTTCGTTACATTTTTTGAGATTGCTGACAACAATGTAAAAATTATTTTAAAACTTTTCAGTAGATTGTAGATTTCAAATCAGTCTGTCAGTTGAATAGTCAAGGCAAGCATCGCTGTGGAAATGTTGCAAAAGAAAGAGAAAGTGTTTAATATTGAAGAAAAGTCACACATAATATGGCGAATACAAAACGGGGAAACACGTCAGTATCACGAAGGAATTGGGTGTATCTCACTCAATGATTTCTACAATTTGGAAGGGCAGAGAGAACGTCTCATTAATTTTGCCGAGACCGTGTGCGACATTATTGATCAATTTCCATTGTTTCTACTTCTTTCCTCACTTATTATTTTGCTGACATATTATTGCTGTACGTGCTGTTTTAACATCAGAAGAAAATTCCTTTCTGTCCCACTCCACAAATACTGTATTCCAAATACAGTACTTATTTCACTAGCGTGGGGTTTTTTTTTTATTCTGTTAATTAACCATGTGAGTGTGCAGCCTAAAACAATATAATATCTTGTGAGATTTTTAGGGAGAAAAACACGAGCCACTTTGTGTGACTATTGCCTACAACAACCATTGGTTGGCGGTCCCTTCGGAGTCGTTTTAACCGGTTTCGACTGTATCTTCATCATTGGAGATAAGTAAAATTTCGAGAGGGCTGCACCCAAAGAACCATACAGGAAAACATGTCAGGCAATGATAAGGGTTAATACTGCTTTAATATGTGGGTTATTTTAATTATGTTATATGATTCAGTCCTTCATCAGTAGCCCCTTACATAAAGAGAGATCCTTGTGTTATCACACAGAAGGACAAACGTGAGCTAGCTCGCTGGTCACTGACCTACATTGTTTCAGTGGTTCTCAACTCTCGGATATTAGTGTGTTGTCATAAAGAACGTAGACTTGAATACTATGCTGCAGCCTTGACAGAATTTTACTGCCCATGTTGGATCAGCAATGGCTCCTTCATCCATCTTTGGTTGCGCTGGTGATTATTGTTTTAAGGTGAAATACAACAAAGCAGCCATCTCCTCATCATCTGTCTTCTATAAATGCCTCCACTTCTCAACCAGAAGCTTCTTGCAGTGGCACACGGTAAATCCTGTCTCAGCTGAAGGAAAGGGAAGATTGAGTTGCATCAACTGCACTGCACTGCACTGCACTTCACCGCAGAAGTTTCTTGTAGAGTGCACAAGAGTGAAATTTACTCCACTGATGGAATGGGAAGATCCTGAATTGTATCAGTTATATCTAACTTCATTAATGTGTTTCAGAAACTACTGTGTAAATTTATTTTTATTTTTAATTTTTTTTTTTATGTTGCAGTATGACTTACAACAGGTAAGAATTTGTCAGTAACATGGACATGATAGTGGTAAAAGGAAGCAGAAGTGAATAAAGGTTATAGTTGTTTACTAGTCTGATAATGATTTAGTGATCTTCAGGTATTTGTTACTGATTTATTGAGAATGAATACATTGTCTTTGAACCAAATTAGATTACATATTTTGTTATGCTTTAATGTGATGTGATAAACTGTAAATCGTTTTTCTCCTTGACACTCTTGTCGAGGGTAGTCGGTAAAATAGTTTTCTACCCCAAATGTTAAGTGTTTTATGAAGTGGATCCCAACTGTTATTCTGGTTTATGCAGGCTGGAAGGTATTATTATTTTCCTTCTCTTTTCTACCTTTTGTGTACACCCTTCAGTTTTCTGAATGTTGTATGTTGAGTATTCAGCCCGAAGGCCGGTCCGAACCCCAACAGCTCCACCACCAGTTATCATAGATGCCCTAGGCGTCACTGAAGAGGTAGCCTATACTACGAAATGAAATAATTTGGCTTTCTAAAGGGAGCCCTATTGAAATATTGATCCAGAAATTGCCCACAAACTGAAAATGAGATTTGGACATTAGAAAATACTCCAAATTTTTGAGAGAGAGAGTCTTTCCCTTGCCACCTTTTTTAAAGGCCCCACAGAGATGTTTGAATCACACATGTGGTTTTGAATTTTCCAGTGTAGTACATTCTAGTTGTAATATTTGGAAAGTATCTAAGGGCAGTGAAAGGAAAGGAAGTGAGCGTGTGAACATGCTTGTTTAGACATTGAGAAATTATGAGGTGAGGCATTTAACTTAAGTAATATCAAGTCTTGAGTCAGAAATTATTAATGCAGGGCCTTCGTTTGGTAGAAATTACTCCAAAGTATTTCTCTAGAATTCAAAATGATCCCTTCACAACAGATTTAATCTGATAGTCTTCAAATTTGGCATATAGGTGCATTAATGTGGTCCAGAAATGAGGCTGTTAACTATTTTCAAAAATTTTATTTTCTCTTTGTTCATTTGACTAAAATACATATTGCAGGAAAAAAAATTCAGCCAAAACAGACCATGTTTAGGGGTTGCAACCACGTGTGGCTTCACTAGTTATGTTCAGAAAATTATGGTCTAGTTTTTGGGCTTGTCTCCATCACGTGTACAAAGTGGTTTTAGCTGACGTCTTCAAAGAAACCCTCGGTGGCTCTTCTGAACCAGATACTCCTCTCTTCAAATGTTTTAGGGTTCAATCGATATCACTCAAATGAAGTTCACATCCACCTCAAACAATCTTTTCACTGGTGGGATTTTAACTCTTTTCCTTTAAAAATCAGTCTTTGAAGGGTGGTCTTTCACACAGGTTTCACTTTATCTTTGTTTAATTATATGCCCAGTGAATTGCTAGAAAGCGATTTGAAAACAAATATTTCAGCCCCTTTTATGTTTTGCAAAGTACTGTGTTTATCATTGAGATGAAACTGCTTAAATATTAGGTTGTAAATGTAGACGTATAATTTGGGATAGTTCTATTCCTTTACATGAATGTAAATACAAGTGAATACATTTTCATTTAAAATAATTATACTGCAATAACTATTTGTTAGAAATGATTTGTTGTTGAAGAAGTGGTAATAGAAGTAATACACTGCTAAAGAAAAAATTTGGTTGTGCCTTCAGATGCTCCTGACTACATTGTATGAATGCTCATGTCGTATTTACATAACAGAGGGCTGCACCGTCAGAATATGATTTGGTATCTATGGAAACATTTCCAGGGGAGTGGTGGTGGTGTTTATTGGTTTTTTTTTTTTTTTTTTAGGAAGTACAACTAGGCAACCTCTATATAACACTAATCAGAGAAAAAATGAAAGGAATCAGACTCCTCGCAAAATATTGGCTAAAGAAAGACAAGGACCACGAATGGGATGAAAATGAGACTTCCTAGGCCTTGAGTACTGTAATACCATTGGGGTTGGAAAAGAACAAGAGTTGACCAGATGAGGTCAGATAGGATAGATGAAATTGAGGAACCTGGCACAAGTAAGTGGAAGCAATGTCGGGACTCAGATGAGGGCCCCGTGGTCGCCAACCCACACTCCCAAGAAGCCCCTGGGGCATCGTTTAGTCGCCTCTTATGACAGGCAGGGGATACCGTGGGTGTTATTCTACCACCCCCACCCACAGGGGGAATTTCCTGGAGACTGGACCCTAGGGCAGAATTGTTGTGTGCATCTACAAGCTTTCTGAAACTGCCAAGGTACAGCATAAACTCTACAGGTTTACCTACAGCTGGCTTGAGTACAAGTTGGTGACCAAAAAGTCAGAAACAGTCTTCAAGGGGGCTCATTTAAGATCCTGACGATCCGCTCAAGTACTTGCACTGGACAGATGACATTGTGGCAGGAGACTGCAGTTTGCTAGAGCTTAGCTGCACTGGTAGCCGAGACACTGGCATTCTTTGCTATTCTTGGATAAATCCTGTCTCACGTTACATTGTTCAGATGGTTGTCTGGTGGGTATCGATTTCATTCATTTTTTACCATTGCTTATGGAAATGGATCTGTTACGGTGTGCATCAAAAGTATAAGGTGGAGTTGTTGCAATACTCCTTATTAAGATGCTTAATTACCACATAACCATTTTGATGTATAACCAGGGACCACTTTGTTTATTACATTTTTTTGCAATGTAAATGAAATGGCGTATGGCATTTAGTGCCAGGAGTATCCGAGGAGATGTTCGGGTCGCCAGGTGCAGGTCTTTCGATTTGACAGCCGTAGGCGACCTGCATGTCGTGATGAAGATGAAATGATGAAGACAACACATACACCCAGCCCCCATGCCAGAGAAAGTAACCAATGATGGTTAAAATTCCCGACCCTGCCAGGAATCGAACCCGGGACCCCTGTGATCAAAGGTCAGCACGCTAACCATTTAGCCATGGAGGCGGACATTTAAAAAAAAAATTACTTTTTTTGCAATGTTATTGTGTGTTGAGTGTCCAAAAAAATTGTTCATTTCACTTCATAATTGTTGCAAAGAGAAAGTTAGTTTTCATTGGATGCTTGTTTTCATTTCATGATGTATACATACCACAGAGGTATGAACATATGAAGAAGTGACCAAATTTCTTCTTTGAGCAGTGTATAATGAATCATAATTATTTAATTGTGCTTAATGAAAATGTATCATTCAGTTCCTTGGCGGAATGACCAGTGTAATGGCTTTCGGTTTAGAGGGCCCTGAGTTGTTGTTCTGGCCAGGTTGGGGATTTTAACTGCATCTGGTTAATTTCTCTTGTTTGGGGCTGCATGTTCATGTTATTCTTAATACATATGTTCCTTTACATACAACCCATCACACTACAAACTTCCACAGAAACATGCAATAGTGAATATATCTTTCTGCATAGGACTAACATCGGGAAAGGCATGTAGTCGTAAAACCGAGCCAGATCCAAAGTGCTGACTCCAGGTAATTGGGGAAAAGGCCGGAAAGAATAACATAATGAGAATGGGTAGATCAAATATTAGAGGAAAGTGTCCAAAACAGGACCCCATTTTGTTTCTGATTAAGAAAAAATAGAAAATATTAAGAAATTGTTTTAAGAGCATGTAATATTTACTTCAAAAGGTTATGCACCGTTTACATTTTACTTTTAGAAAATATAATTAAAAATTAGTATTTTAAAAAAATTCCTAAAATCGTGCACTTGGGCAATTCAAAAAAAGTTGCCGAAATCGGACCCCTTGTAAAAAATAATCTAAATAACACTAAACAAAATTTAGAAAAATGTATTAAATCAGAGAAAACATAGCCTAATCAGTTTTCAAAGTATAATATAACTATTACAGGTTTCAGTGTAAAATATATGCATAGAATACGAGGGTTGGGGCAGAAGTCATGGCAACTATTTTTTTTTCTTGAAGATACCAGTCCAGTTGAAAAATGTGACATGTAATTTAAAGATAAAAATTTCATTGTTCCGTATTGAAATTATTAACATTAAAAATTAAATAATTGAAGTTCAACCAATTCAATACATAAAAGAAAGAAATGTAGTAATTACATTCTTATTTAAATGGGACCGGTTTCGACCTTAGTCCAGGTCATCGTCAGCCGTAAAAACGAGTAGGCGAAATCACACAATGTTTATGAATATTGGAGAAATGGGTCAGTTTCACACTGTCAGGCACAAAGTCACAACACTATTAAATAATATATGAAGATTATAAATAAACTTGAAGTCGCAGACGAATAGATTTGTAGAAGCAAACCGCCAGTTCCCGGTGATCAGCGCGGCACATTCAAGGTAATGCGCTGCGGTCTCGAACGCCAAAGTAGAGTGGAGAATGTCTTGAAGGTCCAATATTTGTCTCGGTTGCGGGAAGTTAAGTACGTATATAAAAAATATACGACGCAAATCAGTATAATTGAATGAGAACTTGTGCTCCTGCTAAGTTCTTGGAAAACAGTTGACTTCAAAAAAACATTGTTTTTGTTGTTGGACCTTCAAGACATTCTCCACTCTACTTTGGCGTTCGAGACCGCAGCGCATGACCTTGAATGTGCCGCGCTGATCACCGGGAACTGGCGGTTTGCTTCTACAAATCTATTCGTCTGCGACTTCAAGTTTATTTATAATCTTCATATATTATTTAATAGTGTTGTGACTTTGTGCCTGACAGAGTGTGAAACTGACCCATTTCTCCAATATTCATAAACATTGTGTGATTTCGCCTACTCGTTTTTACGGCTGACGATGACCTGGACTAAGGTCGAAACCGGTCCCATTTAAATAAGAATGTAATTACTACATTTCTTTCTTTTATGTATTGAATTGGTTGAACTTCAATTATTTAATTTTTAAATGTGACATGTACAGACGAAAGGACAAGGTGTTAACTACATGTGTGGACAATGAATAGCACTGAAATATCGTAACACTCTAATTTATTACGGTAGTATACAGGGCAATATGGCCTTCTCGGTGTAAAAGAATAACAACACAGTACACATAAAGTTGACATGAAAAACCTGGGCCTAAAGACCCTCAAAGTAGTCCCCTGCTACTGCCACACGACCACACGCTGCCAACAATGTGGAAGGCGCTGAATACCATCTGCCTCAGCATTTGCGCACCATGTGTGAATCGAGTCACCTGTTGGCACACAGCATTAGCAATGTCCTCTCGTGTTGCAAACCGCCTACCACGTAGTGGCTCCTTAATCTTTCGAATGAGATCAAAGTCACAAGGCGAAATGTCGGGAGAGTACAGTGGGTGCTCCAATTCTTTCCATCCCCAACGTCATAGTAGCTGCCCTATACACTCTGCTTTATGTGGTTTCACATTGTCGTGCAGGATTATTGCACTGTCCACAAGATCCGGACGTTTTTCCCGAACGTCACGTCGTACCTGTCACACCAGGAAGTCCCTGTGGTACTGTGCAGTCACTGTTCTGCCATGTAGAACAAAGAGGCAAACAATGACACCCCTGACGTCATATGCGACGATCACCATCAATTTGACTGGGGTAGGATTCTGACGGACCTTCTGCCTCCTTGGTGATCCAGCATGTCGCCACTCCGTGGACTGCCGTTTCAGTTCTGGTTTGTATGCCCTGGCCCAAAATTCATCGATAACGATTTTGGTGACAAGAATTGATCGCTGTCCTGTTGCCAGTGGCAAGGTGGTCGGAGCATATTGCATAGCGCAACCACCTTTAAACTTCCGTCAGTGCATGCGGTACCCACCGCGATGCGATTTTGCGCAGTTGCAGCTCGTTATGCAATATCCTGTGGACGGTGCGTTTCTCGATGACACTTGCCCTCTCTAACTCCAGTAGCATCCATCGTCTGTCTTCATCCAGGAGCTGCTCGATGACGGCACGTGCCACGTCGGTCCGCACAATGACAGGTCGTCCTGAACGTTGCTCATTACTGGTTGACACACGTCCTTCCTGAAACTTTCCTACCCACCATGCTACTGTACTGTATGGTAGGGCATTATTCCGAAGGGCTTCCACTAATTCACTATGACATTCCATCGCATTTCTCCCTTGGAGAACGGCTATTTTTATGTAAGCGTGCTGCTCAACATGGGTTACGTCCATCTCGCTTGACACCAACCGACTGATTTCATAGCCCTCGCTGCGCTACTACCAGCTATCACAGAGCCATCTGTTGTTCTGCATACACACTATGCCTGCAGAACTTCCACACGACACATAAGTTTGTGATCCGTTCACATATCTACAAGAAAAAAATAGTTGCCATGACTTTTGCCTCAATCCTCGTATTCAAAATAGGCACAAAAAATATATAGCATAATTAAATCGTTCAGCCACAAAAATCACAAATATACAAGTCCTTTTCAACCCCAGCACCATCCACATGGGCCCACAGCGAGCACATAACGCACATGACCCAAAGTTGTCCTTTGGAACCCTCCGAAACTGCTGTCACAAAATATGCACCAAGCATCATCTTTAGATGGTGAAATGCCCAGGAGATGCTCCAGTTCAGATGTTCGAGATGTTTTCATCTTCGGAGCTTGTTTCTTTCACATTTGTCTCAAAATTGAGTTGCCTTTTCACGAGTCCTTTCTCCTTTCTTGAAGGTTCTACTGCTGAACGACGTCCCCGGCCACGATTGCTATTACGTCCTTGAGCAGGATTCCGTGCTTGCTTTTCAGTTTCCTTGGCTTCGTTAGCTCTTTTAGCTTCTACCAATTGGGCTTTAAAAGGCATAGATGTGATAACCGTAGAACTACAGGTCTTTCATCCCCTATTACGGGTCCTCTTTTTTATTTTTGGAACGGGAGTAATGTCAAACGGGCTTATCTTAGAAGTTGTGGAACCCTGTGGATCCTCAAGTGTAGGTGATGGATGACAAAGGAACACCCTGAACTGCCTAAAAGATGGTTGGTTTGGATGAAAATCAACAATAACTTGTGGTTCGTCCACATCACATTCTTCTCTGTTCTCTGTAAAGCTGCGATTTCCTCCTGTTTGTTTCTTTTCTCGGTTTTTTGTTTGCCTCTTCAATGTATTCAGCATCTGAGAACAGCTTCTTGTTCAAGGGGTATATGCCTGTTAATTTAAATCCATTGATTGCTATTTGAGCTGTTTTGGCATCTAATACAGGCTTTGCCAAACAGTTCCATTACATCAAAAGCACTGACAGAACGATTATTGTGCCTGGGACATAAATATGGAGGGCCCTTGCCCTGGTTTAAGAGTGAAGACCTCAACGGCACCTGCGGCGGAGAAGATGGACTTCGGTACGGTGGAGATGGCGGAAGAGGCAACTCATCCTTCTGGGGGTGTACAAATGGAACCTACTGTTTTGTAGGATGAGGAAGGCATCCTCAAAGGCTAAGGCAGTAAACCCTGAAAGAAAATCCTTTTATGCGTTAGGCCTAGCAAGTCAGCAGGAGAGTATTGAGTACAATCGCTTTCAATAAGAAAAAGAAACTTGGAAAGAAGATTATAGACCGGACTGACACGTCCTCTCAGACAATTGTAAAGTACAATGATTGCAAGGCTGATGATATACAGTGTTCTGAAAGGAAACCCAAAATAAATAAGGGATTTAAATACCGAATTGGAACTATGAACATTCTATCATTAACTGGAAAGGTAGAACAACTCCTGGATATGATGAATAGAAGAAAAATATCAATATTGGGAAATTTTTTTTACGTCACACCGACACAGATGGGTCTTATGGCGACGATGGGACGGGAAAGGCCTAGGAATGGGAAGGAAGAGGCCGTGGCCTTAATTAAGGTACAGCCCCAGCATTTGCCTGGTGTGAAAATGGGAAACCACAGTAAACCATCTTCAGGGCTGTCGACAGTAGGGTTTGAACCCACTATCTCCCGGATTAAGAGAAATTTCGGCAAGACCTGGAAGGTACAATTAATGAGGAAAACTTTATTATTATTGGAGATCTAAATGTGCAAGTTGGGGTAGACAGACTGGGGTACGAGAACATCATTGGTCCACATGGATTTGGACAAAGGAACCCATAAGGAGAACAACTGTTAGATCTGTGCAGAAGAAATGATCTTATAATCAAAAATACATTCTTCTCAAAAGGAGACAGTCACCGAGTAACAAGGTTCAGTTGGGATGGCCAGTATAGAACATTGACTATGTAATCACAAATAAAGATGGTGGTAGATACATCACAGATGTAAAGATCATCCCTAGTGAAAACATGGACAGTGATCACAGATTGCTGGTAGACTTCAAACATAAGACTAACGAAATGCAGAAAATTATTATGAAAAGACCAAGGGTTAAAACTTGGAAGTTTACCAAAGTCCAAATTAAGGAAGAATACAAACTGAGGATTCAACAGAGTCTGTCGAAGAGTGAATTAACCAACATTGATGAAGAGTGGAAAGCTTTCAAAGACGCCTTTGTGGGAGAAGCCAAAAACCTATGTGGAGTTACAATTTCTATCAAAAGAAAAAAGACACCATGATGGAATGATAGAGTGGAAACAGCAGTGAAAGAAAGAAACCAAATATCGATGGCACTGGACAAGGAAAAACAAAAACAGGGACAAGAACACAATGAACAAGAAATACAGACTCCAAGGAGTATACAGGAACAAGAAACTAGCAGTAAAGAATATTGTAAGGGAAGAAAAAGAGAAATGGAATGAGTTTGCAGACACACTGGAAGAGGACAGCAGAGGAAATATGAAATTGCTATACAGAGTAGTGAAAAACAAGCAAAGGGATCAAGAGACCATAAAAGCAATAGAACATGATGGTGGAACTCTGGCCACAAGAAGAGGGAGAAATTAAACAGGAACTCAAGATCTATTTTGAAAAGTAGCTGAATGGAGATCCAGAAAACAACGAATAGAGGAGAGCCAAGTCGGGGAACCACAACTGAACCACCAATTAGATGGCTTGAGGTTGAAAATGTGCTCAAGAGCCTGAAGAAAGGAAAGGCAGTGGGCATAGATGAACTAAGTGCAGATATGCTGAAAGCGACAGGAATTCCAGGAATCCAATGGCTCTACAGACTGCTCAACAAGGTATGGGAGGAAAATACTATTCCTGAGGACTGGAAGATGGGCATCATTGTACCTCTGTTCAAAAAAGGAAACCGACGAAAATGTACTAATTATCGTGGTATTACACTACTCTCTCATGTCCTGAAAAAATAATAGAGACCAGAATCAGAGATATTGTTGAACCAATTTTGGAAGAAGAGCAGTATGGTTTCAGACCAGGAAGGTCAACTACAGACCTTATATTTGCAATTAGGATGCTAATGTAAAAATACTGGGAGAAGAACAAGCCTTTATTTCTAATATTTTTGGACATCGAGAAAGGCTACGACAGTGTACCAAGGGAAATAATTTGGCAATGCATGAGTGAACTTCAAGTGCGAGACAGCCTCATAGACAAAGTGAAAATGTTGTATAATGGGAATAGAAGTTGTATTCAAGTAGGATGTGGTTTGTCGGACTGGTTTGAAACAAAGAGAGGAGAGCAGCAGGGCAGCTCATTGTCACCGCTTCTATTTATTATTGTGATGGATGTAGTAATGAAATTACTAAAAGGAAAGAACATGGAGATATCAAAGCCTTCACATTTTCAGATGATGTTGCGATCTGGAGTGACTCGGAAGAGGAATTGGGAGAGAGAATGCAAAGCTGGAATGAGGAGTTTAAGAAATTGGTGTAAACATCAGTAAGACCAAGACAGTGGTGATGAAAGTGTGTGGGGAAGGAGCAGAACCAGTAGTCATGTTAAATGAAGCCCAACTGGACAGCGTTCCAGTTTTCAAATACTTGGGTAGCGTTCTATCAAATGACAACCTAGCAAAACATGAGGTGAACAATTGAATCAATAAGGCAACACAATTTTACCACCAGGTAAGACACCTGCTGTGGGATGAGCAAATACCTATGAAAACAAAAATGACATTGTACAAGTCTCATTATACACCAGTTCTTACATACAGTTTTCGAAACCACAACACTAACCAATAGAGATAATTCCAAACTCCAGGCAGCTAAAATGAAATTCCTATGCACTATGATCCAGAAAACCAGGAAAGACAAGATTAGGAATGAGAAAATTAGAGGAGTAGGAATAGATGATCCTCTCCTCAATAAGATTCAGATATCAAGACTGAAATGGTTTGGTCACATGAAGAGGATGCCAGTTAACAGAACTGCAAGGAAGGAAATTGACAGAAAAGTAGAAGCAGGACGATCCGTGGTAAGGCCACGAAGGAAATAGAGAGATTTAGTTAAGAACGATGTACTGCTGAGAGCAGTGGCGGCGCATGACGTTTGTCGCTGGGGGTTCAACAGAAGAAAAGTTCCCCCCTTAATATCTCCTCTCGCCCCTGTCACCTGTGCCATAAGTTAAAAGAATGGGCATAACGGTGAACATAACGTGCATGCCTAAAATCTTCCCTGATGAGAACTTGCACTCTGAATGGTGACCACTCATTACATTTGCTCCATCATAACCATGTGAAATCAACTTACCTGGATTATCCACAACTTCGCTCAAAGAAAATTTTAAACACACTGCTATTTTCTTAGCATCATGACTAGAGGGTGAGAGGAAACCTCAGGATCTTTCAACTGGCTTACCGATGGGAAGAACGGTAACAAATTGTGCTGTAGTTGATATATCGGTGGTCTCATCTGCGATAACCAAAATAAAGTGCGCTGTGCTGTTTTTCTTTTTTTTCTCACGACATATTTCAAACATGCACGAAAGCAAATCATGCTGAATGTCTTTCCAGGAGCCTTTGAAAACAGTAGTTTTGGACAGATGGTCTCTTAATGCAACGTCAATTTCAGAACTAAAATTAACGAGGCCTCGAAATAAGCCAGGATTCGATGATTCACTTGTTTCTTCATGCCCGCGCAATGCCATCTCAAACGCGCCACAGAACTTTACACAGCACATAACGATTTTTGCGTACTTGATCGTTGTTTCTTTCCACAAACTGCCTGTAAGCACAGTCAAATTACTGACGGTTATCGTGTCTTCCCAGGAGATCGAATATACCGGGCGAGTTGGCCGTGCGCGTAGAGGCGCGCGGCTGTGAGCTTGCATCCGGGAGATAGTAGGTTCGAATCCCACTATCGGCAGCCCTGAAGATGGTTGTCCGTGGTTTCCCATTTTCACACCAGGCAAATGCTGGGGCTGTACCTTAAGGCCACGGCCGCTTCCTTCCAACTCCTAGGCCTTTCCTATCTCATCGTCGCCATAAGACCTATCTGTGTCGGTGCGACGTAAAGCCCATAGCAAAAAAAAAAAAAAAAGAGATCGTATTGTAACTGGGCAAGCATTTGAGGTTTAGAACTTTTGTGTTTCTTTATTTTTTTGTGACAGATGTCCTAAATCTACCACTCTGACTTTGGTCCAAGTTCCTTCGCTTTCATCACTCATTAATCATAAAAAAAGGAAAACAAATCAACATGTTAGTAATTTCGCACCGACAGATCCACTCGATTCTTTTATATATATATATATATATATCCATTCTGAATCTACGCACGATTTCATTACTTTTAGGATGTCTGGCTCCATGGCTAAATGGTTAGCGTGCTGGCCTTTGGTCACAGGGGTCCCAGGTTCGATTCCCGGCAGGGTCGGGAAATTTTAACCATGATTGATCAACTTCCTTGGCACCGGGACTGGGTATGTGTGTCGTCTTCATCATTTCATCCTCATTATGATGCGCAGGTCGCCTACGGATGTCACATGAAAAGACCTGCACCAGGTCTCCCCGGAGACCATACGCCATTATTATACTTTTAGGATGCCTCATTATATCAAGATCAGGCATTGGGCGTCCAGCATCCTTACTCTTAATCTTAACTTTACGCTCAAGAGAGAGAGGGAGAGAAGAAAAGTTTGTCTTCTTAAGTATCATATCTCTGTTCAAACTCATTATGTAGCTCCTTACCTTTCCCGGGAACAAAGATTATGGACGCAACTACAGTGGACAAAAATACACACACGGACAAAATATTGTAAGTTCTCTATGTCCTAAAAATTAAGTTTCTGACCGGCACAAAGCACTCGCGCTTGCACAGCGTACAATAATATTAAGAATTATGATAGCTATTGCAAACTTTTGTAAACACCTGCATCACACTTGAAAAACACGAGTAAACTTTAGGGGTGTATGTTCGCACTGTTCACAATGTTGGTAACTTAATTTTAAGAACTCCTATGGCTAGGCAAGTAGCGTTTTCATTGGTATTACATTCCCGCTACTCTTTGCTTCGGTGATTTTTAAGTTTTTTTCCAAAGAAGGCAAATGAATAGATGTTTAGTAAGTATTGATGTATTTGGCAAAAGACATCAATTGGAATTTGGCAGTTTAATGTGACTGCTGGTAGAAATGATGCTCTTCAACACTAGCGCTAATTGTGTGCACTATTTTCTGCTACGTAGTTGAATTCTTGTAAGGACAACAGATGGCAGGCACATACTTGCCCCAACACCCCCGATAACACGACTTGAGAGAGTGGCGTATTGCGCATGCATAAAGCATGGATATCTGTTTCTGCGATATCCTGGTCTTGTCTACGTGCCGGCCGATGTCCCCGCACACCTCGCCAATCCCTTTGCCCAGGTACGAACGGAGAGATCGCCTTCCAAGGGGGTTCATTCCAGACAAGTATCCAGCCACGGAACGTGTGCAGTTCACATGCATTGAAAGCCAGTATGAGTATATTACGGATAGATGGGCTAAGCAAAAGCTTTGAGATTGACAAGGGATTTATGAATATTAAGTAGTTGAGTACATTTTGATATAAACTGGAGGTTCAATGCTCCATTGCGCTATACCAGAAACCGCTACTGGCCGAGAGGTCATGATTGGGACAAGTTGGTGGAGGAGGAATGGTACAAGGACAGGATGAAATGGAGGAGGCTCATATACCAGACCCAGGAAACTGGAGATGTTTTTTTGCTAGTTGCTTTACGTCGCACCGACACAGATAGGCCTTATGGCGACGATTCTACAGGGAAGGGCTAGGAGTGGGAAGGAAGCGGCCGTGGCCTTAATTAAGGTACAGCCCCAGCATTTGCCTGGTGTGAAAATGGGAAACCACGGAAAACCATTTTCAGGGCTGCCGACAGTGGGGTTCGAACCTACTATCTCCCGCATACTGGATACTGGCCGCACTTAAGCGACTGCAACTATCGAGCTCGGTGGAGATGGTTTAGGATGATGATGATGAGTAAACCTTGAGAGGACCCATGAAAGTTTTATCCATAGGTTGTAATTTGTGTGAGGAATGAGGTGGCAGCGACACAATGGTAACATGATTTGTTTTTGCCAAGTTGATCCCATCAATATTCTGTGTGTGGCTAAAGTGGTCATCCAAGAGCAACAGGACAGGTTTTTCCTTTGTAGGATTGGCAAACTCAATGAAGTGTCGAAACCACTGCGTGAAGGAGTTGGTTTGGATCCACCCTGAAGGGTGCGCTGCAAAGATCAATCACTAGTGATCTGCATTTAGGTCAGTCGCCCAGGTGGCAGATTCCCTGTCTGTTGTTTTCCTAGCCTTTTCTTAAATGATTGCAAAGAAAAAGGAAATTTATTGAACATCTCCTTTGGTAAGTTATTCCAATCCCTAACTCCCCTTCCTATAAAAGAATATTTGCCCCACTTCGTCCTTTTGAATTCCAACTTTATCTTCCTATTTTGATCTTTCCTACTTTTAAAGACACCGCTCAAACTTATTCGTCTACTGATTTCATTCCACGCCATCACTCTACTGACAGCTCGGAACATACTTATGGCAACGATGGTATAGGGAAGGCCTAGGAGTGGGAAGGAAGCAGCCGTGGTCTTAATAAAGGTACAGCCCCAACATTTGCCTAGTGTGAAAATGCGAAACCACGGAAAACCATCTTCAGGGCTGCTGACAGTGGAGTCCAAACCCACTATCTCCCGGATGCAAGCTCACAACTGTACGCTCCTAACCGCACGGCCAACTCGCCCGGTAATCCTGGTGAGGGACCCATACGCTGGAACCATACTCTAGTGAGGTCTTACCAGAGACTTACATGGACTGTCCTTTACATCCTTACTACAACCCCTAAATACCCTCATAACCATGTGTGGGGATCTGTAGCCCTAATTTACAATCATATTTATGTGATTACCCCAATGAAGATCTTTCCTGATATTGAGACCTAGGTATTATCCGCACACTTTATGTTAGTGCATTTACACCCTAGTACTGAATCGGTCGACCTCGTCGATCTTCGAGATTCGTACTGGCAACCTTTGAAACACAAACTATGAATCGCTTAAGCATCGTTGTGCGACATCTGGCGTACACTTTACGTACTAGTACTGTTGTTGTTTACACAACAAAACCAAAGTATAGAATTCATGCTAGGAACAAGATTCGCATCGAGAAATGTTTTATAATGTTATATAATGTGTATGTGACATAGTTGTTGGCTTAAGATGATAACGGTTTAGAAATTTCATATCAATCGATCATATTCTCGATTCAATTCAGATTTCATTTTCATTCGGTTGGCAGCACCAGGCAGCACTATCGATACCGGGACAGCTCCCCCCTTACTCCTCACCACCGTACGCAAATGCGCCAAGATAAAGTGTGCGGATAATACTTACAATGATCCCCAAAGGGAACTTTCACCCCATCAACACAGTAATTCAGACTAAGAGGACTTTTCCTATTTGTGCAATTCACAACCTGACTTTCAACCCCATTTATCCTCATACCATTGCCCACTGTCCATCTCACAACATTATCGAGGTAATTTTGCAGTTGCTCACAATCTTGTAACGTATTCATTACTCTGTACAGAATATCATCATCTGAAAACAGCTTTATCTCTGATTTTACTTAACACATATCATGGATATCCCTGGAGTGGCCGCACTGGGTCTACCAGACCCGGGTGGATATAGGCTACTTATTGGTATTCCTGTTGTTGGAATGCACTGAGCACTTCCCTCCTCCCTGGTTACTTCTTGGCTCCCGACCTCCAACCGAACACAGTAGCCCGCTCTCAGTTGCCTTGGAAACTTTGAGCGTTACAGGTTGTTCTGGGTCTTGCAGACCCGGTGCGACTGTTAACGTTGGTCTTTGTTGTCAAACATTGCATTGTTAGTTTAGTACACTTTTTCTTCTTTGTAACACTGGATGAAGCTAAATCTGGATATATGCTCCTGGCGGAGCCCCTTTTTTCAACTGTTCACTCATTTTTCCTTGGAAAAATTACTAAAGGGGGCACAAATGAGCCACTAGCATTCATACAACAACAATCGTTATAAGGGCCCCATGTTCTCCTGATGTCAAAGTGGCTACTTGATTTGTATCCTTAAGCCTAATTACTTTCGCTACTATTGTATCACAGTAATGCCACTCTCATTAACGTT
The DNA here is from genome assembly GCF_040414725.1 of Anabrus simplex. Taxonomy (NCBI): domain Eukaryota; kingdom Metazoa; phylum Arthropoda; class Insecta; order Orthoptera; family Tettigoniidae; genus Anabrus; species Anabrus simplex. The sequence continues at coordinate 73,124,669 of NC_090275.1, read as the reverse complement.
GTAAGCTCTGTCAGGAGTGAATTTACCATGTTCATATAGATTTTCCAGAAGGTTATAGAATTTCCGTGTGTTTTCTTTGCTGAACCCAAGAGCACTGCTATAGGATGATCCAGTAGGCTTTCTTTCTGACAGTTTGGTTTTGTGGCGTTGAAGAAAAAGTTTAACCCACTTCTTCCCAGCAATTTCATCTTTGAAACGATGGTCAGTGTTATTTCTCTCTGCCAATTGTACGGCCATTCTTCATTACGAGTAAGTCCAAAAAAAGAACCTTCTAATTTATTTATTTCGCATGGCATATAGAGCGTAGAGAGAAACTATATGTATACACATTATATACACTTAGAACCTTCTACAGCAAGACAGTAGTGAACCAGCTCTTCTTCAAGATCTTTACCCAAAACTGTAGGTCTGCCTCTTTTGTTTTTGCTGCTTCCTCAGGTGTACCGTACTTCATGTTGGACAATCTCATGAGTGTTGTTTTCGGAACATTAAACTGTTTACTGGCCTTCTTCCAACTCATCTTCTTTTTCCGAACAGCGCCAATAGCTTTAGTCATTTTAGACGGATTCCACTTTCTTTGATCAACCTTCCCCATTGTCCTCTTGGAATCTGCAACAGAATTCCAAGTGAATAAGAGTGTTTACAAATACAGGCAGACTTTAAGCATGAAAAAAAATGGGTCCGGTTTAGGCAACTGTGGGGGGGGGGGGGTCCAGTATGCGCGACTATAGCCAACATTTTATTAACCCAATACATTTCTAACTACAGATCTATATGAAATGGTTTCGTGATAAACATTAACCTTAAACCTTACAATTTACGAATATAAAGAGTTTGAAAGGCTTACCTGCCTATATCTGGGAGAAATAACAAATCGTATATCACAATGTAAAAACTTTTACCACTGTCAGAACACGTAATGGCGAACTGATAAGCAACACGTGAAGCAGGTGGCATGTGCGCTTCGCTACAAAGTGGTAGATACCTAAACTACTATTTACACTCTGTCCCGCTAGTGTTCAGGAGAATACAAAGCCAGGAGACCGGGGGTCCACATTAGGGGGAGGGGTCCGGTTATGGGCACTTTCCTGTAGTAAAGGACCCACCACAGTTATGGTCAGTCTCACCCCAGTTGACCATTGTACATAGGATTGGTGTTTGTGTGCTGGAGTTTACTGCAAACCAATAACAGACTGACTCAAAAAGGGGCTGGTGTACCTGAAAAAGGTTGTGCCAACATTACATGAGGGAAAACACCATTGGAAACTAGATTTAAAAAAAAAAAAAAAAGGAAATTTATATCCTCGTCCCGAGATGGTGCAGCGACAAATTTGAATCAATCTTCAACTCCTCAGGTTCCTATTCGCAGACCCAGTAGTCATCAGTTGTGTTCCACGGCTCAGTGGAGGTGATCTCCATGTACTTTTTTAACTACTTACCAGCCCTCCTGCTAATCTTAAATTTCTGGCAGTACCAGGAACCGAACCCGGTCCTCCGAGGTCGGCAGCTAATAATGCTAACTGGTACGTTATAGAGGCAGACTGAAAACTAGATGAATCGGCATAATTTCTTGCTCTTGCCTGTACTGTAAAATGCTGGCCCCGATCCATTTACTCAGGAAGCAGATGGGTGTAAATCAAACTATTGACTATTCCTGAAATACTTCTCACAATTTTCTATTCCAGATAAACACAAAGTCCATTTTTAAGACTGTCGTTGCTATTTATTATAGTTATCTTCATTGTTGAAGACCTCATAATAGGGGTTGAAAAGTCTTGGTAGAACTGGAAACTAAACCAGAAACCACCTGGGCAACAGTAAGTCAGTGCAGGGATGTTGAAGGGCATGTGAATAAATTTGAGACAGGGAACCCCGGTCTGGAAATGCGTTGACCGCACTTTGAACACCAAAGTATTTTTTCATAGGTTGCAGCTTCATCATTGCAAGTGAGTTCAACACGATGGGACCCCAGCCCAATTTTCATATGCTGCTCTTGAACACCTTAATCAGATATTCCTGGACAAGTGCATAGGAAGAGGAGATCTGTTGCGTGACCAGCTTGTTTATCTGATTTGACCCCCACTTGATTTGTTTTTGTGGAATCCTGTGAAGAGTTCTTACCAGCCACCAGTAGACTGAAGAGGAGTTCCTGGAAAAAATCCTCACTACCTGGGATATTGTTAGAATGATGCCAGTGTTGTTACGTTGTCTTGCCTGCATCAAAGCTGGGAGACGCAATTTTAAACAGCTTTTGTGAATGTCTTTGTTGCGTGTGTATGTAGTGCGGGTGTATAAAGGTATTACATCACACAAATATTTATAAGGATTATTATCCTGCGTTCGTGGTATCCCAAAACAAATTTGGCTTATACGGGGCAACTGAGACATGTCCAGACCATGGTTCCCCTCCCTCAAATTGATACTTGCGCCCTTCTCCAGCATCCCTGAAATTCTGTGTGATTATCACAGAAACACCCTGTATATTCACTAAACGAAGGTAGGTGTGAAATGAAACAACTGACAGAATACTGTGTTTGTCCAGTGTTCCTATTCTGATTTTGTTTGATAATTTCTTACTTTATAGAATTTTGTTGTGTGTGTCATTCAGTAGGGTTTGTCTCTGTAGACCTGTGTAATAGTTGGGAGTCCACTGTACTATACCTTTTGACAGCATAGTATGAAGTGAACCTTATGGATACATCACATTGCAGTTTCAAAGCAACAAATTGGAAGTGAGCGTGATGCTGTAATCCAGCGCTGCGAGAAGGCAATCCAAATCCTCAAGGCAGATGAACATCTTGTGAATGGTGGCTGCTTCACTTTCGTTCCTGTGGCATCCCAAAACATTGGACTGGACAATCAGGCAAGTGGACCCCATGCATATCTCTCTCCGTTATTGAGCGGAAAGAACCTGACCTTCAGCTTCACCAAACCTCCCGAGCCCAAGAAGCAGCCTGCTACCGTGAAGAAGACTGTCCTGAATGCTGTGCGATCGTTGTTAGCTGAAAGAAGCCTTCCTGTTCCAGAGCCTCCGAAACCGTGCGAACGCTGTTTGGAGTACAACAAAAAGACTTTTGTTGATTCTAGTGTACAAACAAATGAAGTTGTCCTTTGTTCTGTTGCAACTCAGTCTGATTATCAGAGTTCTAGTGAAAATGATTTTCATAGGCTTGATATGCAGAATAGAGTTCAAAGTGATATGTTTCATGCAGCAAACAGAAGCAGAGTTGGTAGTGAATTTGAGAACCAGCAATTCTCTAGAATGATGAGAGAGGATCTGCCTCTAGACATTAAGCATGGGCGGCCCTCTGATTTCAGTCAGTCTATGAATTTTCCCAGTAACTTGCCTTTCCGTGACTTTGCCCGTAATGATGTGTTGCCAGAGTCGCGTTCTGTTAACATGAGTCCACCCAGGCGAGAATCCATGCCTTTTGACCCTCGTTCATCTGATTTCCTCAATGCACCAAACTTGAATAGACCAGCTCACTCCAGTAGCGGACCATTCTCAGGCTTACCTCTGAAGGGAATCCTGAAGTCATCACGACAGTCTGCATCTGACATGTTTGCTGCAAGACCAGAACAGGATATCCCAGCTCACAAGTCGAAAGATGTGTGGTCTCGTTTGGGACCACTGAGTTCTTCTGGACATCCGTATGGCGGTGATCCGGAACCATTGGCGCTGTCTGGTGGCCCTGATAATCCAGATCTCCACAACAGATTCTCATCGATCCCATCTGGAATGACCCGAGAAGAGTACCAGAGATACTTCATGGGACTATCAAACCAGCAGAGAATCGACAAATTTGGACCATTCTTCAACTCCTCGGGTCCCTATTCGCAGACCCGCTAGTCATCCATTGTGTTTCATGGCTCAAGCACAAGAATTCATGTGAAGGTGTGATCTCTCTATGTTTAGCATAGATTCCAGAATGTTCATAGGGTGGCATATGCTGCCTTGGACTAGTATGAGTATGAACAGCTTATTGTGAATTATATTTCCTTATAAGTCTAGATCTATGTGATATGTTGTGTTGTGCAGTGCACAGTTGTTATTCCACCTACACTAGTCCATCCTGCTTGTTGTTACTTTCCTTTTTCCAGAAATATTATCAAGAAATTTCATTCTTAAATTGTCTTGCAAATAAAGCTAGTAGTATATTCCTTTGTTTTATGTTTTCAAATTTTCCTCTAAGGGAAAGTAGAAATGCATTGCAGTCTAAATGAACAGCAAACAACAAAATTACTAATGTCAGAAGACTCCCATATTCAGTGCCTGAGTTGAGCAAATGTTTCTTATTCTTAAAGTTTATCAGGTAAGACCAGCCATTTTTGATCTTGCGTAGTTTGTTCTGTTGAGACTTATCTCAACCATGTAAATTGCATAGTATTGATTTGTAATTAAGGATATTATTATTGTATATTTACGGTATTTTGTTGCGTGAGTGACCGATATATGTATAAAGGTCACTGTTTGGTGTGTGTATTGGCATCCTGAGCTGCATAATATACGACGCTTGTTTTAAAAGTGACCAAACACTGAAAAATACTATATAACCTGTAAGATTTTTCAGTTTCTCAAAACACAAAATAAGACATAACACCAAGGTGAACCCCTGTAAGACAACACATTAAAGGTATGTAATGTGATAAATTTTGTATTTCATGTTTCAACAAACTGAAAAAAACTTCAAAATATTAACTGTCAACACTACCAAAAGAAAAAAAAAAGTTTCACCAAACTTTGAAAATTCTGCACAGATGCAAATTCTTAGTGTCCATTAAGTGGTACTATAGTGGTATCCTTTCTGTGCAACTATCAGTTTGCTGCACATTTGTGAAACAATTAGTTAACAATAAGCAGCTGTTGGTTTACAACGCATTGAGTATAAGATGCGATTGCCGTGATATATGAATATTACGACCAGCAGATCAACATTTTCTTCAAACTTGGGAAAGCGTTTTGGAGACATATCAAATGATCACAGTAATATGGAAAGAATGTGCAGAGACCAAAGAAAGCATAAAAAATCTGGTCAAATCTGAAAGTGTTTTTGATGCATTTTTGACATCAGCCGTTTTGCGCACTATAAATTCTTGCCTGAGGGTCAAACCATTGGTATTATCTCAATCTTGAGGCATTTGAGGGAAAATTTCAGGAGAAAGAGGCTAGACTTTTGGAGAAGAAACTCCTGCAACGTCCGCCATGTCAGTACACCAGCTCATGCATCGCTGTTGATCCGTGAATATTTTCATGAACCTGAAGACAGCTATGCTTCCCTGCCTGCCCTACTCAATTCATATAGCCCCAGCAGATTGTTACCTATGCCTCAACCTGAAATTCATCTTGAAAGAACGACTATTTCTGTCAGTTGTAGAGATCAAACTGAAATTGCAGGCAGAACTGCGCATGATCCCCTAAATTGCTTACCAGGGCAGCTTCATTAGTAGAAGTAGCATTGTGCATGGTTGTTAAGAGAGGAGGAGAGTACTTTGAAGGAGATAAAAACTAACTAGGCTGCAGGTTAGCCCCATAGAGAGTGACCGTAAATTCAGAGTTTGGTTACTTTTTTAACATTCCTTATTACTCTCTGTCTCCTATTTGACCTCAACCTATAGCACTGTTGTGTTGAAACCTTCTTTATTTACTATTATAAGACATTTTATTGGTATTTATATAGTGGAATTACAAATAAAGAGACTAAGATAAATATAACCAAACTGTAAACATCATTATGACACCTTCATCAGAGTCTTAGCCATGATTGAAATTTGAAAATTTGAAAACTCCGAAAATGTTTATGGCTAATAGCTATTAATTTTATGAGAATAGCTTCAAAATCTTTTGTTTCTATATTCGAGTTATGTTATGAAATTATTTGATGTACTAATAAAATGTTCCTTCTGCAGTATTTTTTATTACAGTATATTCAGTAGATATTTTTCCAGTAAGTTCACCATTGTTGCCTCTTTTATATTTTGCTTTCAAGTGCAGTGATCATTTTTAAGTATTTGCTTAAAACAATTTACTTTTCCCCCCTTCACTTAAAGCAGCTCTTTACACAAATCATAACATACCGTTACATGCAACTGACACTCGGATCCATAGCAATTTCTGTACTCTCTTCATTGTTGGGCATGTCGTATGTACCAAAATTAAACCTTGTAGCACTAAAACAAACTCCCATCAGTACAAAAAATATGCTCCATCATAATGTGGCCAGCAGGATGGGAGAGCTAGTGGTATACAATTCCTAATCACTAGATTGTGTGCCAAAAGCCTGGGTTCAATCTTAAACCTATGGGGTAAGAGCACTTAATGCTGCTGATGGTGATTTGTCCATTGGATGGGGATGTTGAACTTTAAGAAGCCCCCGGGGTGTTATTCGATAGGAGCAGGCTGTATACTGACACAGGTTTCAGCCTGTCCATATCTCATTATCCTCAGTTTTCATCAAATACTACACAACACGCAGTCATCACACTGAACGCAAACACTTGCTTGATCTTCGCCTCTGAGGCAGGGAGTAACTAATTCCTTGACCAAAGAGTTGCATGCAAATAAATTAAGATCACAATCCACCCATCATCACAGCTAATGGATTGTATTAAAGTGCCTGGATATTAGAAAACACAATTTCTTCCTACATGCCCCATTTAAATCTACCCAGATCCTTTTGCCAGTTCTCCTGTTCTAGCGACACCTTGCCCATTCTGATTTTTTCATGTTTTTTTGCCATAGTTCTTACATCTGCAGAGCAACTTTTAAACTGAACTAGGTCACTACAACTACACTAATACACTCAATAAAATGAGATCCATAGAACACCAAGTATTCAACACAGTTCACACCGGTTACGCAGGAGGAAAACATAAACAAACTGCTATCACTTAAAGGATATGAATGTTAAAACCAAACAAAGACAGTGGAAATGACCATCAGCAGGAAAGGAACAAGCTCAAATATATTTCTGGAAGGAGCAAAAAATCGAATCAGCATCCCACTTCAAGTACCTCGGAAGCACAATCTCGAAAGACAACACTATTAGGCAGGAAATACTCAGCAGGACACAGAAAGCATCGAACTTCTACAGTCGAGTCAGAAATCGCCTCTGGGACTGCAAAATACTACAGAAAGCGAAAACAATCATGTACCACACTTACTTCGTACCAATCCTCATGTACGGTTTAGAGACATATATCCTACTAAACAAAGACTTCAGTAGAATCCAAGCAACTGAAATGAGATTCATTAGAACCATGAACCAAACAACCAGAAAGGACAAGATCAGAAATGAAGTGAATAGGAAAGTAGCTGGTGTTGAGGTTCCTATTGTCAGTGTCATAAAGAAACGCAGACTTCAGTGGTATGGGCACATAATGAGAATGAACAGGGAAAGACCTGCCAGAAAATATTTCGACCTTAATCTCGTAGGAAGAAGACCACAGGGAAGACCAAGAAAACGTTGGATAGAGACTGTAAGATCAGATGTGGAGGAGAGAAGACAAAAATGGGAGGATGTACTGGATCAGAAGATGTATGAAGATAGAAGGAGATGGCAAGCGCTTGTACACCACACCCGGGAAACTGGAGTCGGGAAATGATGATGATGATGATGATGATGATGATGATGTGATACAAGAAACAAATAACTTTCCATACAAATTACAACAAATATTGCCTCATCATTGCCATCTTGCTCAAATTTTGTACTTGAAAGTTTGTTGCAGATGAAATTGGGCCCAAAAAAGAGAGAAAAGAATTCATGCCTCCAAAAATGATGCAGAGTGACAAAATTAACATGTTCATAGCAGAGCAAGGTATGGGGAATCTGTTCTAGGCACAAAACGAAATGAACATTTTGGTCGAATATGTCAAATTTCATTCTTGATTATCTTTAATTGCCCATAGACATGTTCACAATTATTACATGGTGTAAATGTTTCAGAATGCTCCTTGCACACAAGTATACACCTAACTTCATTTGCAGGTTGAGTCTTACTCAGTGTCCTTTGATCAGGGACAGGGAATATCTTCCTCTTGTTTTCCCCTGATTGTTGTGTGTTGGTTCTGGATCGCCAGGTCCACAAAGTCTGACACTAACAATTGCCTTGTTTCTTACTTGTAGAAAACACAAGCGCTGCTCCACTTGCGATTTTCCCATTTCTTTAACCAACTTTATTAAAACAGTTGTCTGTCTGTTTTCTCCAAGGCTATGCAGAATAGTCTGTAAGCATTGATCACAGCAATGTGTATAAGATCATAGACTAAATTCTCAAAGATGCCCCATCACAATAGCCCAACAATTAGAAAAAGAAAACTGAGCGAGTTGGCGACACAGTTTGGGTCTTGTAGTTGTGAGGTTGCGTTTGGGAGATAAATGGGTTCGAACCTCGCCATCAGCAGCCGTGAAGATGGTTTCCCATTTTCACACCAGGCAAATGCTCAGGACTGTTGGTCAGAACCTGTCATGGGAGGTGTGTGCAGATTTGCTGTTTAAATGGGTAAGGTACTTCTCTGCAGTGTAGCTGTGGAGTGTCTCGTCAGACTATCATGCAAGTAGTTGCAGAATGTCCTCGACAATCTTGCCATGGAGATATTGAGGTCTTCCTGAAGGCCACCATATCATCAGTTCAGTGCATAATGATCCGAATGATAAATTGTAAAATTATTGTGTTGGAGTCATGCGATAAATATCAATTTAAAAATATCATAATGTATCCGTTAACAGCCATGTTTTGTACTCTTGTGTTGTCAGCTCGCACTTACTAAAATTGCTAAGAAGCAGATCATTGGTGGATGTTTTGAAAATTCTAAGAAAGTTACATTTACTCTGGGGTCATAATTGATCCACCAACAGCTTTTCATTATTTTGGTTAAATTAAGGCATCAAACACTACAGATTTCGTTGAGCCGTCTGTATACTTGTGTAACAAAAATTTTGGTACTGAATAATAATTCTTAAATGTAATTTTATCATCGAAAAGACTAAACATCAAATTTGACCCCAACGTAGTTTACGAGTTTAGGCAATGGATAAAATATCTCCTGGAGTACTAACATGTACATCTTCAGGTAGTTCTGTTAATTTCCAATTATTGTTGGATTAAAACATTTTACTAAAATGAGATTTACGTACAGATTACACACATTAGAGTCAGTCTTGGTAGTGCAGTCAGTTTGTTGCCGAACTTCTATTCCCAAGATAATGGGTTAAATCCTGGCTGAGAGTAGTGGCATTTAAGTGTGTTGAATTTTGACACTGATTGAGGCCATAACAATGCTGTGTTGCTTTTCATTCCCTTTCATGTAAATTTTGACTCTAAAGAAAATACCTTTCAGCTATCATTGTTCTCTGCAACATGTCAAAAGTGAGATATATCTGATCAGCATTAGCTTTGTCAGATACCATGCAGGTATCATGCGATACTAACACCATTTTATCAATAGCTGGTACCATCCAGTCTCCACCACTTTGTTGGATTTCTGTTCTGTTGAGTATAATTCCACCTGATTAGAAAACAAATGCCCTAGAAGACATCCCTGCTCTCACACTGCAGAGGTTCAAGTCATGTAACCCACCCTTATGTGATAATATGAACTGGTTGACTAACTACTTCGACAGCTGAAGAAATGGAGAGGTCGTTTGAGAGTTGCCACGAAAGCCTACACATTTTCTCCAATGATCACTTTGCCATCTACCACGTAAGACCACACTGAAGAGAGAGTCGGGACAAACCATGGAAGATGCAAGGACTCGCTTTACATGTGGAAGCATCTTTCAGCACCAGTATGTGACTGTTACACTCCACAACTTGCATTTCTCCATATTGTGACTTTGCAAGTCTATCCAGATAGTTGGAGTGACTTCCCCAGACCAGCAGAGGAAGCAACACAATGGTTTAAAGAACTCAAGTCTTCAATTATGGTGCGTTGTCACTCACCAAGATTCATGTTCATGTATATATTTTATTATTATTACGCACAGTGTTAGTATTCTGAGCTACGGCAGTTACATCATCCGAATGTATGTTGTGCACGGTCGCCCTGTTATAACCATTAAAGTTAAAAATTAAATAATTGAAAAAGAGGTTCAACCTATTCAATACATAAAAGAAAGAAATGTAGTGATTACATTCTTATTTAATAGTAACTATAAATGGGACCGGTTTCGACCCTAGTCCAGGTCATCGTCAGCCGTAAAAACATGTAAAACAATGCATATGAAAAAGAAAGAGATTAAGTGAACTCTGGATCCGGTATAAGACGAAACATAAATTAACGATGGGGGTAGAAATTGTGAGTCACTTAAAAGAAAACAGTACGTAATATTAAGAATGGTAGTATGGCACACGCAATGATAGGCGAAGTCTCACAATGTTTATGAATATTGGAGAACGGTCAAATGGGTCAGTTTCCACACTCTGTCAGGCACAAAGTCACAACACTACCAAATAATATATGAAGATCATAAATAACTTGAAGACGCAGACGAATAGATTTGTAGAAGTAAACCGCCAGCTCCCAGTGATCAGCGCGGCACATTCAAGGTCATGCGCTGCGGTCTCGGAACACCAAAGTAGAATGGAGAATATCCTGAAGGTCCAGTATTTGTCTCGGTTGCGGGAAGTTAAGTACGTATATATAGAAATATACAACGCAAATCAGTATAATTGAATGAGTACTTGTGCTCCTGCTAAGTTCTTGGAAAACAGTTGACTTGAAAAAACAATTGTAAAGAGAAAAAAATATAGTAAAAAGCGCAATATCAGAAAACAAATGAAAACTTATATGCACAGTGCGCTATTTTTTAAATTGAAAAAATTTTAGGTCATGATTGAAGTAGTCAAAGTTGGCGCAAGACAAGAGTTAAAATTTGAAAGAGGAGAACCGAAATGAAGGTCGATGGGTTTTTTTTTTTTTTTTTTTTTTTTTTTAATAGGGAAGGTAGAATAAATTAACAGGAAGAGTGAGAGTGAAATAAGAGAAAGAATAAAAGAAATTGAAGTTAGATGGTATTGAGGAAGGATAAGATAGGGAAATGAAGGAGGGGTAGTTTAGGGTGGGTTATTGGAGGTAGAAAATGTGGGTGGGAACTTTGTAAGGCATGGAAAATAGAATTGGGGTTTTGGAATTTGGAATTTTTGAGAAGAAGAATTAGGAAGTCAAAAAGGATATTGGGTTTTTCAGAAATGTCGTTTAAATTGAAATTAGGGTTGAAGTACTGGTCAAGGTGGATAAAGCAATTTTCAGTAATGTTTAAGAGGGGGGCCTTTGTTAATGATTTTAAGTATATTCATGTCATTGTCAATACTGGTGAAACTATGCTTGGTGTCTTGTATGTGCTGTCCTATGGCAGAGAATCTGTTGTATTTAATGGCGTTGACATGTTCAGAGTACCTGATATTGAAGTTGCAGCCAGTTTGTCCGACGTAGGAGGAATTGCAGTTGTTGCATTTGAATCTGTATACACCAGATTTAGAAAAAGCATTAGACTTATTTAGAGATTTAGAGTTGTGTAAGATATCAAGATTTCTATTGTTAGTTCTAAAAGAAATTTTCATGTTATGTTTTTTAAAAATATTAGTTATTTTATAAGCATCCTGAGTGAAAGTGAAGGTGGAAAAAGCAGTTGGTTTTATTGTGTCTTTAGATAAAGTGGTTTTTGGACGGTGTTTGAATTTGTGCCTGACAGAGTGTGGAAACTGACCCATTTGACCGTTCTCCAATATTCATAAACATTGTGAGACTTCGCCTATCATTGCGTGTGCCATACTACCATTCTTAATATTACGTACTGTTTTCTTTTAAGTGACTCACAATTTCCACCCCCATCGTTAATTTATGTTTCATCTTATACCGGATCCAGAGTTCACTTAATCTTTTTCTTTTTCATATGCATTGTTTTACATGTTTTTACGGCTGACGATGACCTGGACTAGGGTCGAAACCGGTCCCATTTATAGTTACTATTAAATAAGAATGTAATCACTACATTTCTTTCTTTTATATATTGAATAGGTTGAACCTCTTTTTCAATTATTTAATTTTTAACGTTAATACTTTCAATACGGAACAATGAAATTTTTATCTTTAAACTGTTATAACCATGTATACAATCTTTTATGAAATCTTACCTCATGAAAGATGCTGGAAGTGTTGTCCTTCCTACTTTATACAGGCTAACCACAGTATGGCTGATACGAGTGAGTTCTGCCACTGTAATGTTTCTGATTTCATACGTAATGTTTCCTTTCAGTTCCTCCAATGTGTGAGGATTTGTTTTCGGGTTCACTAGGCTAATTGGTGACAATCCCAATGACAGGTGGAATCATGTACATTATATCTATTGCACTATGCCAGGGACATCCAGCCATTGCGCTCTGAGAGCGCGCCCGCGCTCGGGGAGCAATGGGCAGTCAGACTAGCGCTCCTTCCCCTACCAGCACTACACTGTGGCAGCGAGGAGAGTTGAGATGCACGATGTTCGGACCGCGCTGGCTATATACGTACGTACAGTCGTGCGGCCGACGGCTTTTGTGCGTTTGTTGACATATTGATAGGGCTGTTTTACCATAACAAATATACCGCTTATACATATCGAAATGTACTACGATGTATGGAATATGCAGGAAACTAAATCAAGTGTTAAGTAAAGAGTACAGTAACGTGATTTATTCAAAATGAAATTTGAATATATTTGTGAGGAAAATTCAACAAAATTTTACCAATATGAACACATAGTAGAGACACTGAATGACTTTAACTCAGCCGTTTTTACGAGCTTTTGCTTTTGGAGCAAACAATCTTTTTCACATTGAGTTGGCCTACAATATTTCTGGACACAGCTATTCTTAAACAATTGCGCAAGTTTCTATCGCTCATCGCTGAACGATGTTTAATTTGGGTAAGCTTAAAAACCGAAAAGAAACGCTCACAAATGTACGTTGAGCTGAACATTGACAGAACTTTACATGCGTGTTTATACAAAAAGGGGCACTTTTCTTGCGGAAAGCCGCTGTAAAATTCTTCTAAACCTCGACATTAGAAAGAGGTCTTTAAGACGAACATTACACTACAGGTCAAGCAACTCTAATTGAAATAGCTGTGGAACACTATCTGCACAAAGATAAAATGGTCGAACAAATACATTTAACACCGCTTGGAGTTCTGATAATTCTTAAATCTCTTTTCAAACTCTTCTTGTAATTGGCGAATTACCTACAAGTACTCATCAAAGTCAACATCGTATTTTAGTGTTTCAAGCAATGCAAAATGTCCTGTGTCCCTTGCACGCAACTTGTTTTCCCAGAAAATTAGTTTTCTTTTGAACGCTTGAATTTATTCCACCAAATCACAGATATTGTGCTCTTCGCCCTGAAGCGAAGTGTTCAAAGTATTCAGATGGGCAGTAAAGTCACTTAAAAAGGCTAAGTCCGCCACCCACTTAGGATCACGCGCTCTTTGATGTCATAAAAGGTATCTATTGCATTCCGCATTCCGCCTTGCTCAGCCATCTTACTTCTACATGGTACGGGATATTCTGATACTTCGCTTCGATATCCAAGAACTCTTTGAATTTCTTTTGTTTTCCTTTTTTGCTATTTGCTTTATGTCGCACAGTATTAATTCAGGTGCAGCCCCAGCATTTGCCTGGTGTGAAAATGGGAAACCACGAAAAACTATCTTCAGGGCTGCCGACAGTGGGGTTCGAATCCACACTCTCCCGATTGCGAGCTCACAGTGCGCATCCCTAACCGCACGGCGAACTCGCCCGGTACTCTTTGAATTGACGGTGCGCGACGGAGCGAAGAAAATTTACCATTCGCACAACTCTTCCCATTACGTCTTTAAGCTTGGCGACTTTTGCACAGATTGCCTCCTGGTGTATCAAGCACTGGATCGCCGTCATTAGGGTACTACCGCTCTCAGCCATTTTTAATTTTACATAGCTGAGGAAACCCGTGCGTAGACCATTTATAGTCACTGTAGACTAGACTAGCGACTGATGGATCAGCTGCTCTCTTCGGCGTGTCGGACGGACCACTCGCTCAGCCAGCCAAGCTCCTCCCACCACTACCGAAACTACTTTCCCCCAAAGCGCTCGGAGCACTGGCTTGGAGCGCGGCCAGATCGCTAGCGCTCGGGGAGCGCTGTTTGGATGGCCCTGCACTATGCGTAAACATGTACGGCCATAATTTAAGTTTTATTATTTGTCTGAAAGGATCATCTAATTCGGAGACAGTATGGGCTGCCACAAGGACAAACTTCTACCCAAAACAATCTAAAACTTTTTTAAAAAAAAGAAATAAAACTTCAAATTAAACACGCATCAATAATTCTAAAAGTACAAAACGTTTGTAAAATATCAATCAATGTCACAATAAAAAATCCACAAAAATTCACTTGACACATTAACAGGTAATGAAAATCCTAAAAGAAAATTTTAAAAAAAGTACCAGAGCAACGCATGGAGTAATTTCATATCAAGACGTTATTTGAACTATTTATAATTAATGCTGCAAAGCAGTGCGGGTCCTCTAGTAGAAACCCCTACTTATTGTGCTAATTTTGTGAGTGATTTATTCAATGACTATTCAAGATTCCCACCAATGTCATCTACCTTTTCCTCTATTAAAACTGTTTGTGTGTGTGTGTGTGTGCATGTTTTTTATTGAGCACTGAGTCAGTATCAAATTTATTTACAATTAAGTTTCGTGAATCTGTGCTCATGAAGGTGGCAATTCACCAGGAAGTTGCTGAACAAATGCATTGCGTACCCGTCGAGCCGACTTCTACTTAAAATAACTTTTGCGTACGAAAATATGGTGTTGAATTGATAACTCTTACCAGGTTAACAGCTGAGATTCAGACTGGTGATTGATACTTGCATGGTTGAACATGTGCATGCTGCTTGCATGCAATACTGCGCGCCTCCAATACTGCTGCTTAACTGTCGGAGAGTAAAAACTCCGCTTGGATGGTCTTAATTTATATGAGAGACCTTGTATATTACATTTTTGGCATGTGTTTAATAATGATAATCATAATGATCATCATCATAAAGGTGATGTTTACTACAAAGGAAGAGTTTTAATAATAAAAATCAATCGATCAATACTGATCTGCATTTAGGGCAGTTGCCCAGGTGGCAGATTCCCTATCTGTTGTTTTCCTAGCCTTTTCGTAAATGATTTCAAAGAAATTTGAAATTTATTGAACATCTCCCTTGGTAAGTTATTCCAATCCCTAACTCCTCTTCCTATAAATTAATATTTGCCCCAATTTGTCCTCTTGAATTCCAACTTTTTCATATTGTGATCTTTCCTATTTTTAAAGACGTCACTCAAACTTATTCGTCTACTAATGTCATTCCACGCCATCTCCGCTGACAGCTCCGAACATACCACTTATGATACAAATTCTTATAATTTTGTTAAATATCACCTATACAAATTCTTATAATTTTTATCACAAGTATATCTTCAATACGGACAAAAAATGAAATTTATAACCTGCAACATACCACTTAGTTGAACAGCTCGTCTTATTTCTCCCAATTCTTCTCAGCCCAAACTTTGCAACATTTTTGTAATGCTACTCTTTTCTCTTTGCAAATCTTCTAACCAGTGTATCATCTTATTCTTTTGTTGCTTTTTCCATACTTTGGTGGGGTTGTGGGTGTAAACGGTGTTGCACATGTGGACTTGGTCTTGTCTTCCTGACACCAACCCTATATAGTGGAATGTATTCACTATTGTGTATTTCTTTGCTGGTTTGTAGTGTTGTGTGTTTATGAAGAGGAATTTGTTGAGACAAAAACATCCAGTTCCCAAGTCACAGAATTGACCAGTTATGGTTCAAAACCCCAACTCAACACGGGGTCCTCTGAATCAAAGCCGCAAGGCCTTCAGCCAAGGAGCTGGACTTCAGATTTGTCATCTCAACTCCCTGAACCCACTACAGCTCATATGTTTTGCTGCTAACTAATGCTTTGAAATGTTGCATTTCATGTGTAAGCCCACAGCCATTGTTATGCAAACTTAACACATAGTCTGCTAGTCTTTCTTCCAGTTCTAGAAGCTTGAGACTTTTCACATAATCTCTTCCCTAGATTTAATTTCTTTGCCAAATACCAGATGTTTACTTCAAATAAGGTGGATTCATAACATGCAGCTTGATTACCATTCCTTTTGACTAAGTTAATAAAAATTAATTTAAAACATGCCAAATAACTTGAATGCTTATCCTTAATAAGGGGTAGCAGCTCAACACCATTGCACTATGAAAAGCTTACCTATATATTTCTTCTATTTCCTATTATATGGCTTTTAGTGCCGGGAGTGTCCGAGGACAAGTTTGACTCGTCAGATGCAGGTCTTTTGATTTAACGGCCGTAGGCAGCCTGGACGTCGTGATGAGGATGAAATTATGATGAAGACGACACACACACCCAGCCCCCATGTTAGCGAAATTAACCAGTTATGGTTAAAATTCCCAACCCTGCCGGATATCGAAACCGTGACCCCTGTGACCAAAGAATAGCACGCTAACCATTTAGCCATGGAGCCGGACTTCTATTACCTATTATGACTTACTATTGACCTTTGGCACAGTCTCCCCTTAGCCTCTCTCCAAGGTGTGTTGATCACTTACTCTCTGGACAGGCAGAGGTGATGTTCCTCCATGATTTGCTAGATGGCACTAATGGTATGTTGTTTTAATAGTAGGAACCTCGAGTTTCCTAATATGGCCACTGAAAAATGTCTGTGTAGATAGTTTGTTTTAAAATGATTCATTTTCTTTAGAGGAAGTAACTGCTAACTGATACACAGCATGACATGGTCTAGCTTTACTGCTGGCTTGAAGAACAAGAAATGCACACAGGTTGGTATAAATGGGAAAAACAATTGTGTAGGGATGTTTCTCGTGCAACAAATGCAAGCCCTTCATTGTCATTTGATGTAATAAAACTTTCAGCATACTAATGAGACTGTGTAGGATTTGTTCTGGTGACAAAACCAAGAAACAGACTGTTACTGTGTGTTTACATTGCCAAAGGAGGATTGCATTTAGACTATATCTCAGGGCATAAATTGTTGTCATCTTAGCGTTCGTCCCACAATGGAGCAGGGTCTGTTTTGCAAGTCAAACTCCACCTGGTTCTATTGAGTGCATCCTTTGGAACAAGATGAACATAGCGTATGTCTTCTTGAAGATAATCAAGCCAGAGTTTCTTAGGCTGACCACATGACAGATTTCCAGATGGTGTAACGTGAAGAGCCATCTTTACAATAGATGTACCTTCTCTACGCGTTACAGGGCCATACCACTGAAGTTGGGTCTTGCGCATCTTATCTACAATCGGGACAACTCCCATGATTTTCCAGATTTCCATTTTGGTGACATGGTGTAGCCTGGTGAGGCCAAGTGACCAGCAAAGGATGTGCATCTCCATGACAAGAAGTGCTTGTTCGTGCTCGACTATTGCTAGCAAACATTCAGAGCCATATAGAGCGACTGGGCGAGCAACAGTCCTGTAAACCTTGGACTTCAGGTGGATTGTTATCCGACGATCGCAGAGAACACCAGTAGTTTGCCGCCTGTTGAGAATTTAAATTGTTTTGAATTATGTAGTATTTTTACTCTTTTGTTTTTGGTTGTGTATCATGGCGACTGTTGGACCAGTGAAGTGAATAGTTGTTGACCAAGTCTGTGTTCTATCATGATTATGTGTTGTTATCGAGTTTAAACAGTAAATATATTGAATGTATGAAGTTAGATCGAGTTTATTACAACATAGTGGTGACCCTGATGTGATAGATGCTGCGAGTTTATTCCTGTCCTAGAAGAGAAGGAATTTGAAGTACAATAGCACGTGGTCCCGAGTTACTATTTCTTCCAAGTCGAGGAGGAATAAATATGGAGAAAATGAAGAAAGGTAGGATAACTGTGAAAAAATGCTTCACAAAGAAGACAAATGATAGAAATGGAATTCTTGCAACAGGTACGTCTCCCAATTTTAATGATGCACTTACTTCAAATTTCTTCTCTTCTAGGACAGGAATAAACTCACAGCATCTATCATGTCGGGGTCACCACTATGTTGTAATAAACTCGATCTAACTCCATACATTCAATGTATTTACTGTTTAAACTCGATAACACATAATTGTAATAGAACACAGACTTAGTCAACAACTATTCACTTCACTGGTCCAACAGTCGCCATGGTACACAACCAAAAACACTTCAAATTTCAGTCGTTTGGAGGCATTAATGTCGGAGCTTCGTGAAGTAGACAGCAAAATAATGGATGCACTTTTAGATAGCAGTGATAATATGACTGTAATTGTATCAGAAAAAGAAACTTCCGAGAAGTATAATGACGAATTTGAGGTTATACGTGTACAGGTGAATAATGTTTTGACGCACCATAGATCAGACAGTTCTTTAAGTGAGGCACATGAAGAGGCCTCATGTCATAGTCAGGTTAGGAGGAGAACTTATAAACCCGTAATCACGGGTGGTGTGAAGGAAAGGAATCGATGGTCGCTTCATACCTTCATAGACGCTAGCCAACATGCTTATGCTGCTGTGATCTTTTTACGAACTGAAAGTGACCAGGAAGTTTCAGTGCAGCTGCTGTTAGCTAAAGCCAGAGTAGCCTCGCTTAAAACCATCACTATTCCCAGGCTGGAATTATTAGGCTGCCTAGTTGGAAGTAGACTCGCATCAGCAGTTTAGTCTGCTCTACATCTACAAAATGTGAGAAAATATTTCTGGAGCAATTCTTCAACTGCATTAGCTTGGATAAACCATGGGCTGCATTTGTTGGCAACAGAGTAAAAGAGATGTAGATTTTACCAAGTCCTGAGGACTGGAAACATATTCCAGGAATACATAATCTGGCTGATCTCAAATCAAGAGGATGTTATCCAACCCAGTTGAAGGAATCGTCGTGGAAAGGTCCGGAATGGTTGAAACGACCAGAAGAACAGTGGCCATTTAATCAGCTGGAAGACATTGAGGATGAAACCACAATCCTAGGAGAAAGGAAGAAGTTGAACTGCACTATGTCAATGCTAAGTATAGAAATGACAAGAAATTTGAGTTTTTCTCAACGAGTTAGGGTTGTGGGATCGATTCTTAGATTTTGTAGTAATACGAGGAAGATTAACTGCCATGCAGGTCCCCTACACTTTTCAGAAATAAAGGCAGCAGAGCTGATTGTCATCAAAGGTATTCAATCAGATTCATTCCCAGCTGAAGGTGATAACATCAGTGGGATAGATATCGTCAGGAACGAGGAAGGTCTCATCCAAGTGAACCAAGATTGTGATGAGAGAGGATCTAATAAACTTCAGATACCCATTGTTGAAGCAACGATTATGGAGCAACATCGACTTCATTGTCATGCCGGTTTGCAGTTTTTAATGGCTTATTTGAGAAAAAGGTATTGGATAGTACAAACTAGGAGGACTGTAAAGAAAGTGATAGCAAGTTGTCTGCAGTGTAAACGTCATAAACTAAAGAATGCTGAAACAGAGTCTGTCCCTCTACCTAATGATCGAGTGAAGGATGCCAATGTTTTTGAAGTGGTTGACATTGACATGGCAGGACCATTAATTCTGAGAGGTAATTCTAAGGTATGGTTTGTTCTCTACACCTGTGCCGTCCTCCGGGCAGCCCATTTGGAACTCATTCATTACGCACAAAACTACCCAGTTCCTCGCTTAAATTTTACCTCGCAGTTCTATAAGAAATAACCGTTTGTATGCATTTAATGTACACATTTGACGTTTTTTTATTGCTTCATGGAGACCCAAATTGCCAACACTGTTATGTCATTTTTTAAATTATTGTCTTCTGAAAAACATGAAGAAATATCCTCAAGTAACAACTATAGTTTTATTATCTGACTTGGCAGAGGGTCAAAACCTAAATATAACCATGACTAAGTTTTTTATTGGCGTCTCCGAAAACCGTAAAAGAGAAGTTAGTGGGACGTAAAACAAATAACATTATTATTATTAAGTTTTTTATTTGGTTCAGTAAAATACATGATGTTGAAGTTATCCAGTTATTCCCTGTAAGGGGTCATTCATTTATGCAGTGTGACAGAAACTTTGGATTGGTAAGAAAATCTGTAAAAAAAAATGTAGAAGTAATAAAAACTGCAAAGCCTTGGATGGAGGGTATAGTACAAGCCCGACGAAACCCTAGCCCATTTCAGCTCATCATGGATACAGAGTGTATTTAAGACTGGATCAAAGCCCTTGATCCATTTTTTCATGGACTAAAAAATTATGAAAAAACAACAGTTTACAATAATGAAATACGTTTGGCTGAGTACAAAACGGATGGAAGTGTTTTGGCATCAAACGGTTTTTATCCCCATTTTCAGACCTTTCAAACTCCTAACAACCAATGAATGACAAGAGGATGTTAATGCAAGTAAAGCCTGAGGTCATACCATACCCTGAGGTGTTGGAAGCAAAAATACAAGATGTGAAAAGTTTGCTTAAATAACTACCAGAAACACCAGATCTGGATTGAACAGTTTCTAAGAGAAAAAAAGGTTTAAGTGAAAGGGTATGTTAAACCAGCTTATGTTTATAGACATGATATTGTATAGGCTTTTAGGCTTGTGCTGTGTCAAGAAAATAAGATGAAATTCTTAACGTTTCGCAGAAAACTGTGCTCTGCGTCCTCAGAAGAATTCTCGACTGTCCACAAGAAAGGCTTCTTAAACAATGACACTTTTGAATTTGGAACGTTATAATCAAAGTAAAAGTGGAAATGGTACGTTCATTCCCCACCAGATGGCCCCCAGGACGCGACACAGCACTAGCGTTTGAAGCGGAAGCTGACCAAACCATCACAATCAGACTAAGCGGTTCACATAACGTGTTTGCGTAACATATGACAGGTGTAAGGCATAGACATAAGCCTGGAATGAAACATCTGGTGATGAGGAACGTACAAATTTGGAAAACACAAAGACGAAATAACAATAATGAAGGGGCAGGGAAGGGATCTAACTACGTAAATTCTTAATGGCTGGCAAACAGGTATTACTTAATTGATAGCCGGTGTCCCTGTTGAAATTGTTAGGATTCCTACATATTTCCAAAACTTCCCATATAATCCTGGACCTGTAGTGTCTAGTGTGGGTAAGAGCTCGAGCATCTTGGAACATGACATCATGACCCGACGATAGAGCGTGTTCAGCTATTGCCGACTTGTCAGGTTGGTTTACTACCTTATTTTCATTATTACTAGTAATATTTCATTTTCTTACCTGCAACATGCGGTATCATTATTCCATTACACAACATTTAAAATAATGATAGTTTGTTTTCCCAGAGTCTTATTATTAGGTCTGTAACCAGTTATTAGAAATATTTTTAATCAATTAGGCCTATTTAAGAGGATAAAACATTTCTCTAATTCTATATATTAAAAAAATTTATGAAAACTAAAGTCAGTCAGTCTGGCCATTCTATCCAGTTGATTTTCTTTATTCTTTTTTTAACTGAAAGGTATTCATGCACAAATTTGTCATCAGGTACTATAAATCACTTAACTTCCGCCTTCCTCAAATTATTTGATTATTTTCAATTTTTTGTCATTTTGAAGCAATCATATCTTTGGTTATAATTGAGGTACGGAGTTCGTTTTGGCCTAAGAACACTAAGTGGATCAAGCTCTTTCATTTTAGCTCTTTACTATTCAAATTGGTTGATTCTGAGGAAAGTTATGAGTGCACATTGAATTTGACGTCTCATTTCTTGAACATTTTTTTTCTCATTGAAGCAATCATATCTTTCATTCTAATTGAGGTATGCAGTTCGTTTTGGTCTAAAACACTCAGTGGATCAAGTGCTTTCCTTTGAGGTAATAACTACTTAAATTGGTAGATTCTGAGAAAAGTTAGGAGTACATTTGTCTCCATTACAACATGTATTGAATAAGGTGGACCCAAATTATAATAAATGTTGTAATCTTGGTTCAATACAGAGAAACAATGAAGTTTATTGATTTAATTTATCTCTATGACGAAGATCTTTGAAGGACTTTTTAACAGTTTGGCACGTAGTGTTGTTCCAAGGAACGGTTAATTCAATTTCTTTGTGCAAATTATTTTCAAGTGTTTTGTTGACATAATATTACATTCTATTACTACAGCAGATTTATTTCATTATTTACTATTTCATTATTTTATTATTTATTTCATTAATTCGAAACTTTGCAAATACATCCGTGAGGATAGTAACGAACAACACCATACTTTGTACATTGCGAGCGGAGCCAGCGGGAAACTGCTAGTAGGCCTATGCTTTTAATGATTAGTAAAACCTACACTTTACTTCATCAAAATATACTTGATTGCAAAATATTTTGAGCGTTTTTAACAATTGCCATATAAAAGGCATATAACACATCATTTTATTTTTCTCTATAACGAAGTGAAGCAAATATTACAAACTGATAGGGGTTTTTTTTTAAAACTTTCAGACAAACCCATTTTAAATCCAAAAATATAAGAAGGTAATTAACCTGCATTGAAGAAAGATATTTCATAACAAAACTTTCAACTGTGATCATCTCAAAACTAATTTTTTTGTTATATGCCCCTCTTCTGGCAATGCCCTCAATTATTAATTAGTCATCTTCATCATCATCTTGCACAGCTTCCAGCCACTGGCCAGGTCTGTTTAGAACATAAGCCTCTTCATTTGTCTTCTGTCTTCACATATTCTGTCTGTCTCCTTTTTCCAGTCCTCTCTTAACCTTCTTCAGCCACTTCTCCACTCCTTCCAGCTTTTTGTCTCTTGGTCTCCTGCCTTTCACTTCCATCTTGTTGCATCTTCCATCTTCCTTGGTATCATCTCTTCCATTCTCTTCACATGTTCATATCACCTAAGCCTTTATTCTTCTATCTGATCCTACAGTTATTCCACTTGCACTAGTTCTCTAACGTTCCCATTTTCTTTGTGGGGAAGTGATTGCTAACTGACATACAGCATAGCTTTGTCCAGCCTTATGCTGGCTTAAAGAACAAGAAATAAGCACTTTGATACAAAGATGGAAAATAACAGTAGCAATGTTTCTCACGGAATTAGAGTATAGTTTTGAAATATTCCATTTAGTGCCATTTTTGGACTACTGATCAGAGAGAAAAAAAGAGGATTTTCTTTACTTGTCACCAATTTTATATACTGTATTTGTATTTAGAATACTGGAAGTGAGATTGGAATGTTGTCAAAAAAAAAAGAGTATAACTACCAGGTTTTTGCGATATTCCGCACTTCGGCATTTTCGAAAACCGTAAAAGTAGATATATAGATAGGTAGTCAAAAGACTTTATTTTCTGTGGCGAAGTTAGGGCTCTTGGCCCTCTTTACACTTAACCATACCCATATTATTTGTTAACGATGACACTGATTAACTTAAAATACTAAGAACTACAAATAACACTAATCTTTAAGACAAAATATGAATATATACAAGCAAAGAAGAAAGAAAGAAAAAGGAACTGCCTAGATAATAAAAATTTGAAAAAATACTCATTTCAATACACAATGAAAGAAATACTAACGTAAAAATACTAGTAAGCTTAATAAAAAGATTAAATGAAATTTAACTTGTGTATCCTTGCAATACTAGATCTAAGTTAAATACTGTAGTTACTACCAGCTATGTTTAGGCTACTACTTCATAAATACAGTATGGATGTTTTTAATTTAATTTAAATTATATTAACCCGATATTTTATTTTATTGTACAATAATCTCGTATCATTTTCACACACAATCACTCGTTCCACTCATACAGGTACCTTGCTGGAAGCACTTAACGAGGAACTGCTGGCAAGAGGTTTTAAATATGCTTTTTGATGCAGCATTCTTGATGTCTTTGGGAAGAGCTTTCCACCATCCCGAAGCAGTGATAGTAAATGATCGATGGTATGTGGTTGTTCGGTGGACAGGTATTTCTAGGGGGGACACTGAGCGAGTATCGTGGAGATGTAAAGATCCAAGATGACGAAAATTGCTGGAGAGATAAGCAGGGATGTCTTCCAAAAGTACCTGGTACACAAGAGTATTTGAATGTAGTTTATGCCTGTCGTCTAGTCGTAACCAAGATAATTGTTTATAGTAGGGAGAAACTCGAGCGTCATACCGTAAATCCATAGCATATCTAAGACAAGCATTTTGAGTGCATTGTAGTTTCAAGCTTAATTCAATTGTTATATCCGTAAAAATTACATTACATTAGCCAAAAAATGGGAAATAATGACTGAACAAGTTGAATTCTTAGTGATCAAGGGAATACATTTCTGAACCGTTTTAAGGGGTGCAAGCCGCAATAAATCTTTTTACACATATTCTTAACTTGCGCTGACCAGTTTAAAGTTTCCGTTATAATAACTCCAAGGTTAGAAACTGATTCACAATAAGGTATAACAGTATTATTTAAAGTTATGGGAGGAATTCAACTTTGTTTTAAAGTATGAAGGTTCTTTGATGTACCGATGATAATGGCTTGCGTTTTATGGGGGGTATAATTTAAGGTTGTTTTTAATTGCATAGCCATTAATTTGCTCAAGGTCAGCATTTACATTACATATTGCTTGTTGTATATTATTAGTATTGATGGGACGTAAAGCCAGTATCATTATTATTCTTTTGTACCCAAAGTTCAGTATAAATTTCATAATTGTATTGGTAGGTCTTATTTGATTTAAATAAATAGGTATTACTGGATGATTCAGTAGCATTGCTCTTATTCCAGTTTGTCAATGACATACAGGATGAGTCGGCTAAAATATTAATCTCAAATAACTCGTAAAGCATTAAAGATATCGAAAATCTGTTTTAATTTTCATTGATTTTATCAAGAGGCTAATAATTTCACTTGCAGTAATTTTTCAGTGTCATTATCTGCTGTGATAACAGTACTATTTTTGTACGTGGAACTATACTGTTTTCTCCACCTAGCATTCAAGGTATAGACTAGGTGCAGGTGCAATATTTCTTTCCTTTCATTTTTATTTGCACAGAATAAGTTATTTTGTTTTTCCTTTTCTTCCCATTATTCCGTAAATAATGGCTACGCAGTGCCAGTGTAGGAACTGTGGGTGTGGCCAGGCATTAAGGAGTATGAGGGGGGAGTCGGAGAGTTTGAGGGAGATAATTAGGATTCTCTCAGAGGACAGGAAGGGAAGTAGGTTTCCCTCAAATAATGTACAGGGTACAGTAGATCTAAAGGAGGGATGGGAAGGAAATGGGGGAACTGTAGAAGACAGGTGGTCTAATGTTTTAAGGGGAAGGAGATTGCAGGCTAAGGGCTCTGTTCAGGATCAGAATTCAGGACAGGTGCCTGTGAGAAATCGGTATGAGTCACTGCAGGTAGAACAACCGAGGGAAGATGAACAGGGAACTGTTGCTGACATGTGTTGAAGTAGGAGGAAAGGGAAATGTAGTGTAGTGGAAAGGAAAAGACAGGTGGAACAGGGTCATCGGAGGGAGAAAAGGGAGGAGGAAGAAGCTTCTGCAGTTATTAGGTAAGATAGGGCTGACCAGGAGGGGAGGGGATCAAATGAGGTGGGTAGGGTTGAGGCTCTGGTCATGGGGGGATTTCATCGTTAGACATGTGGGGAAAGTGTGTGGAGGAAAAGGAGCCAGGGTAGAATGTTATCCAGGAATTAGTTTGAGGCAGATGTTGAGGAAAGTAGTAGAGAAGGAAGAGGGAAAGGAGAAGGTGGTAGTGTTTCACGTTGGTACTAACAACGTAAGGCAAGCAGGTATAAGTACCAACATAGTTGGGGATGTGTGGGATCTGGTAAATGCAGCACGGATGAAGTTTAAGGAAGCGGAGATTGTTATCAGTGGAATACTGTGTAGGAAGGTGGTTGGGGATTTAAATGAGACTATGGAAGTGGGTATGTGGGAAACTGGGAGTGAGATTTCTAGATTCTAATGGGTGGGTACGAGACAGGGATCTGCGCTCAGAAGGCCTTCACTTAAACCGCAGTGGTACATATAAGTTAGGAAACTTGTTTAGAAGGGTTATAGGCAGGTACATTCAGGGAAACGGGGTGGCCTAGGGAGCGGTGTTAAGCGAACAGGGAACTGGAAATCAAGTAGGGATGACATAAAAATATTAGTGCTCAACTGTAGAAGCATTGTAAACAAAGGAATCGAATTAAGTAATTTAATAGATATATACTTATCAGATATTGTAATAGGAGTTGAATCATGGCTGAGAAATGATATAATGGATGCAGAAATATTCTCACGCAACTGGAGTGTGTATTGTAGAGATAGGATAGGAATGGTAGGAGGGGGAGTATTCATTCTGGTGAAAGAAGAATTTGCAAGCTACGAAAAAGTTAAGGATGAAAATCATGAAATTCTGGGTGTAAGGGTCATCTCTAAAGATAATAGGCAACTTGATGTCTTTGGAGTGTACAGACCGGGAAAGGGTAGCGCTGATGCTGATTCAGAATTATTTGATAAGATAATCAGCTATGTTGGAAATGATATGGAAAGGAATGTGATAGTAGCAGGTGATCTCAATTTACCAGATGTCAATTGGGAAGGTATGCGAACGACAGGAAGCATGTACAACAAATTGCAAATAAGTTAATATGGGAAGGGCAGCTGATTCAGAAAGTGATGGAACCAACCAGAGGGAAGAATATTTTGGATGTGGTGCTGATAAAACCAGATGAGCTCTATAGAGAAACCGAAGTAATAGATGGTATTGGTGATCACGAAGCTGTTTTTGTCGTAGTTAAAAATAATTGTGAAAGAACGGTATTAAAATTAGGACTATTAGACAGTACCATATGGCTGATATAACAGGCATGAGGGAGTTTTTAAAAAGTAACTATGATCGCTGGAAAATGGTAAATAAAAATGTAAACAGACTCTGGGATGGGTTTAAAGCAATTGTTGAGGAATGTGAAAATAGGTTTGTACCTTTAAAAGGGTGGTAAGGAATGGTAAAGATCCACTATATTATAACAGAGAAGTAAAGAGACTAAGAAGGAGGTGCAGGTTGGAACGAAATAGAGTTAGAACAGGTTATGGAAGTAAGGAGAAATTGAAGGAACTTACTAGGAAATTGAATCTAGCCAAGAAGTCAGCTAAGGATAACATGATGGCAAGCATAATTGGTGGGCTTACAAATATTAGTGAAAAATGGAAGGGTATGTAGGTACTTTAAGGCAGAAACAGGTTCAAAGGAGGACATTCCCGGAATCATTAATGAACAAGGGGAGTGTGTATGCGAGGATCTTCGAAAGGCAGAGGTATTCAGTCAGCCGTCTGTAAAGATTGTTGGCTACAAGAATAATGTCCAGATAGGGGAGGTGAGTAATACTAAAGAAGTATTAAAATTTACCTATGATAACAGTGACATTTACAGTAAGATACAAAAAGTTGAAAACCAGAAAAGCAGCTGGAATTGATGAGATTTCTGGGGATATACTAAAGGCAATGGGTTGGGATATAGTACCATACCTGAAACACTTATTTGATTATTGTTTGGTTGAAGGAACTATACCAAATGAATGGAGAGTTTCTATAGTAGCCCCTGTGTATAAAGGAAAGGGTGATAGACATAAAGCTGAAAATGACAGGCCAGTCAGTATGCATTGCATGTAAGCTTTGGGAAAGCATTCTTTCTGATTATATTAGACATGTTTGTGATATAAATAACTGGTTTGACAGAAGGCAGTTTGGATTTAGGAAAGGTTATTCCACTGAAGTTCAGCTAGTAGGATTTCAGCAAGATATAGCAGATATCCTGGATTCAGGAGGCCAAATTGACTGTATTACGATTGACTTATCTAAGGCGTTTGATAGGGTAGATCATGGAAGACTACTGGCACAAGTGAATGCTATTGGACTAGAAAAAAGGGTGACTGAATGGGTGGCTATATTTCTAGAAAATGGAACTCAGAGAATTAGAGTAGGCAAAGCTTTATCAGACCCTGTAATAATTAAGAGGGGAATTCCTCAAGGCAGTATAATTGGACCTTTATGTTTTCTTATATGTATCAATGATATGTGGAAAGAAGTGGAATCAGAGATAAGGCTGTTTGCAGATGATGTTATTTTGTACAAAGTAATAAATAAATTACAAGATTGTGAACTGCTGCAGGGTGACCTGGATAGTGTTGTGAGATGGACGGTGGGCAATGGTATGATGATAAACGGGGTTAAAAGTCAGGTTGTGAGTTTCACAAATAGAAAAAGTCCTCTCAATTTTAATTACTGCATTGATGGGGTGAAAGTTCCTTTTGGGGAAAGACCTTCAATGGGGTAATCATGTAAATATGATTTTTAATAAAGGCTACAGTTCTCTGCACATGGTTATGAGGGTATGTAGGGGGTGTAGTAAGGATGTAAAGGAGAGTGCATGTAAGTCTCTAGTAAGACCCCAACTAGAGTATGGTTCCAGTGTATGGGACCCTCACCAGGATTACTTAGCTGCCTCTGTGGATCTATGTCTTCTGGTATGGGCTGTATCAAATTTGTTACTTTCATTGACCTGTCTCAGTTTCATCCTTGGCTTTGACAATATGAAGGTGACTGAGGTATGAGTCTTCTTTCTTCTTCTTTTTCTACCGCTTTTCCCACACCTGTGGGGGTCGCGGGTGCGAACTGTGTCGCACATGTGGATTTGGCCCTGTTTTACGGCCGGATGCCCTTCCAGACGCCAACCCTATATGAAGGGATGTAATCACTATTGCGTGTTTCTGTGGTGGTTATTAGTGTAGTGTGTTGTGTGAATATGAAGAGGAAAGTGTTGGGACAAACACAAACACCCAGTCCCCGGGCTAGAAGAATTAATCAGAGACGATTAAAATCCCCGACCCGGCCGGGAATCGAACCCGGGACCCTCTGAACCGAAGGCCAGTACGCTGACCGTTCGGCCAACGAGTCGGACTGAGGTATGAGTGATGCTAGTAATACCATTCCTTATGCAGCCAGTCCCTGTTATGAATGGTGTGAAAATATCGCTCATAGGGTCAGTTGGTGCATGCATTTCAGTGGGCTTGGCAGACTGATATGTAATAGCAAAGGCTGGCTCGGTGAGGAAAGCAACGGGAAACTACCTTACTCCTCATTTCCCTAGTACGCCTCTTCAGTGACACCTAGGCTATTTATGACAGCTGTTGGTAGAACTGCAGAGGATCAAACCGGCCTTCGGGCTGACTACCCTACATACATACTCTGTGGATCAGTGGTAGAGTGTCGGCCTCCGGATCCCAAGATAGCGGGTTCAAACCTGGCAGAGGTAGTCGGATTTTTAAAGGGCGGAAAAGAGTCCATTCGACACTCCATGTCATACGATGTCGGCATGTAAAAGATCTCTGGTGACACATTTGGTGTTTACCCGACAAAATTCATTAAATCTCAGCCATAGACGTCCAAGAGAGTTTCGGTTTACTCGGTTTGTCGTCTAGTGGGCCTAGAGTAAAACAGAACATCGAAATTGACGAGCAGACAGCCAGATGGCGTCAAATTGAAATGTCTGCACACGGTAGCTGAGGCCATACGATTATTATTATTATTATTATTATTATTATTATTATTATTTTACCAGGATTACTTGATTCAAGAACTGGACAAAATTCAGAGAAAAGCAGCTCGATTTGTTCTGCGTGATTTCCAACAAAAGAGTAGCATTACAAAAATCTTGCAAAGTTTGGGCTGGGAAGACTTCAGAGAAAGGAGATGAGCTGCTCGATTAAGTGGTATCTCAATTTACCAGTAACAACTCTCATTATTGTTCCGTATTGAAGATGACGTTAGGCATAGATATCAAGGATAATTAAATAAAAAGTATTGAATAGGTGGTTTTTTATTTAATTATCCTTGATATCTATGCCTAAGTGGTATCTTCTGAGCTGTCAGTGGAGAGATGGTGTGGGAGGACATCAGTAGACGAATAAGTTTGAGTGTCTTTAAAAGTAGGAAAGATCACAATATGAAGATAAAGTTGGAATTCAAGAGGACAAATTGGGGCAAATATTCGTTTATAAGAAGGGGGTTAGGGATTGGAATAACTTACCAAGGGAGGTGTTCAATAGTTTTCCAATTTCTTTACGATCATTTGAGAGGGGCTGGGAGAACAATGGATGGGGGGTCTGCCACCTGGGTGACTGCCCTAAATGCAGATCAGTAGTGATTGATTGATTGATTGATTGATTGATTGATTGATTGATTGATTGATTTTCAAAATTCGACAAATACATCTTTGGAAAATGGAATTCCTTCAAACGGGGTTCGTTCATCAGCCATGGGCCATTTTTCTTTAATGAATCACTAACGAGGTGACCAAGGCACACTGCATATGAATCATGAGCTACTCTATCACGCTTTTCTGATGTATTCACTCTGCTGTGTTTTTAAATACTCCATAACAACCTTGTATGATTTAATCATAGTTCATAACTGCTAATGAAAAACAGGTATTAAATTATTGCCCCTCTTACTTACTCTTGTTGTATTCATTATTATTTGGTTACAGAATTAATAAAACACTGTCTTAATATCATTTCAAGGTAATGTTCTTTAGAAGCTGTTGTATATTTGTATTTTATGGATGTAGAAAGTGAAGGAAAGAGTGTAAAGAAGAGTTTTATGTGTGGAGTTTATTCAGAAAGGAGTGAATGGAAGCAGTCATACTGAACACAAGTTGAACAGTGAATATAATCATGGCTCGGTAGGCCTCGAACTCACACTGCTCCACTGATTGTTTCCAGTTTTAATGACTCCAAACAGATTGTAGCACAAAAGAAAAAATCTGCAGAAAATCTCAGCATTCTTGAGATCCATGACTAATCAAACCAGTGCTTAATTTAAACTAAAAAGATATATTTGAAAAGCTTTGGTAGATACTGATTGAATGAATTTTACTTAATCAAGGCTCAACAGCCAGACTAGTGAGCTTGCTTCTCTACAGTTTGACTGCTTAGAATCAGACAGACGTAAATTAATTTTTAGCTTTTTCTAGATACTACCAAAGTTTTGATCAGGAAATGCGTATTTTTCTTTGAATCAGACAAACGCATATGTACCTGCAATACTCCATGTCATAGAGTATGATTCATAGATAGATATGCATTTCCCAGTCAAAACTGTGATAGTATCTACCAAAAGCTACAAATGTTACATGTTACATATGTCTGATCCTAAGCAGGTGACAGTCATTATCTGTCTTGTCTGGAAAGTAAAATTGTATAATGTAATGTTTAATATTTTATTGTGCATAGGTTTAACATTTTTCAGCTTTTGTGTTTGTTTTTATGAAGAACTCGGAAACCACCTATCATTGGTTAATATTTGGATCTTGTTCGAGTTTATACTAAAATCGTCTTGACATAAGGCGAGTCTGGGTCAGTAACTGAAAACAAACCTGGGCAAATTTCAAATTGGGCCTTAAAGGTTTCAGCCTTATCAGTCCTCTAATTACAGTATGTTGAAGGATGAAAGAAAAAGAATAGGTTGATCGATGTACTACAATATCTAGTTGATATGTTTAGTTATGTTGCCTTTATTATTGGTGGTCCTCTTCTTCTTCCTTAGCATTTGTCTCACATGCTAGTGGGGTCTGCTTCTTTTTTTCTTTTTTTCCCCCCTTTTTGTTGCCACTTTACACGATTGTATGCCAAGTCAGGATGAAGGCATGCAATTTTTAGATCTTCATGTATGGTGTCAAGCCAACGCTGTCTTGGTCGGCCTACTGGCCTTTTCCCATCAATTAGCACATTCAATCCAGTCTTTCAGTCTTTGCAACTGTTATTTCAGCAACTCAAAGTACATGCCCACAGCATCTTTTCAGTGATTGGTGCCACTCCATATTGCTTGCGAACTTCATTGTTGCTGACATGATCATGAAGTACCGAGCTAGATGTCCATCGGACCATCTTTGTTTACATCATGCCAAGTCTCTGTTTCATCTCCTTCGTGGTAGGCCAGCATTCTGCACCATACAGGGCAACTGGACATACCACAGAGTGATAAACTTTAGACCTTAGCCAGTCTGGAATATTCTTATCATATAGGACACCAGCCACTGAGCATCGGTTCACTCATGCGCTGCTCACGTGATTTGATATTTCAGGATTAAAGGTTCTATTTGCAGTACTTGTCAAGACAAGATATTTAAATGACATTTGTCTTTGGAAGGTCAATGCCATTAATTTGAATCATATTCAGATCATTTAAATCTGTTGTCAAATATTCAGTTTTCTTAACATTGAGCCATAGTCCAAATTCTACGAGGTGGTTGATCCATGCCTGGACAGTCTTATCCTCAGAGGCCAAAGTCCAAGATACAGATTTCTGTAGATCTCTTATAACAATATCCGTGACTATACTGAAGAGGTGAGGTGAGAGTACAGATCCTTGATGGACACCACCAGAAACAGGAAAATCACCAGATAACCCAGCCACTAATTGTACTTAAAAATCACCAGATAATGGAGCCACTGATTGTACTTGGCTCTTTCGTTTGTGGTAAAGTAGTTTGACACAATCTGTCAGCTCTTCAGAGATACCATGAGCATGGAGGGAATGCCATATCAAGTCATGTGGCACACGACCAGCTACCGTTTCGAGGTCGAGGAAAGCAAGGTGTAGGTGCCTCGATTTCTCATGGTGTTTCTCAATGAGCAAGCAGCATGGATGCCATCTATCGTACCGCGTTCTTTGATGAATTTGCACTGGTTGATGGTGAGATGGACAATTTGTCTTATTCTCTGATCAGTAATACACTCAAAAACCTTCATTTTGTGAGACAGGATGTGTTACTGGGCGATAATTGAACATTCAGCTGGACTACCCTTCTGCTTCCAACAAATTGGGACTGTTGTACTACCGTCTCTCTTCAGTTATCTTATTGAAGAAAATGTGAGCCATTGAGCTGAGTTCCATTGCTTTGATTTTAAGAGTTCTGCAGATATATCATTTGGTCCAGTTGCCTTCCCAGGCTTCATCTTGCCTATTGCTTCAACGACTTCTGCCTTGGTGATCAAGTTAACAGGTCCTTGGGTTGATGTGGGCTGTGGAATAGGAGCATGCAGAAACTCATCATTGTTAATTTCTTCAAAGTACTACCTCCAGCGTTTTGCAAGTTTCTTTCAGTCGGTGACAAATTTGTCTGCTTTGTCATTAATACTGCAAAATGTCTCCATATCATCTGTCTCTCTGTGGTGCTGCTAAACAAGGTGGTAAATTTCTTGCTCGCCATCCATAGTGTCAAGTCTTTTGTAGACTTCACTGAAGTGATCTGATTTTGCTGTTGCAGCAGCTTTCTTTGCTTCACTTCTGTCATGTTGATAAGCATTCCAATTTTCTGCTGTCTTTGAAGCAAGGAACTGGTGATAATTTCTTTTTCGTCTGTACCTTGCACTTGACTTTATTTGTCCAGAGCCACATTTGACGGTCGATTTTGTGACTCCTGGGATTTGTAATGCCGAGATGTTCATGAGCAGCTGCATTGGTGCCTTTCTTCAGAGCATTTCACATTGTTTCAACCTCAGCAATAGGTAAACGAGTGATGTTCGAAATTATGCTAGTTTCCCTCTCCTTAATTTGCCACCATTTTATCCATGCTGGACCAGAACAGAGTGGGAGGTTTGATGCGCAGGCGAGCTACTAGCAGACGGTGTTGTGTTGCAACTGTTCCATAAGGGGGTTCTTTAACATCCAAAATGATCTTTATATCTCGCTAACGTACAAGTAGGACATCAATCTAGGTCATACCGTTACCAGTGTAGTATGTCCAAAGGTGCAAATTTCGCTTCTTGAAATACTGTATGCATTGGTGATAACAAGGTTGTGGGTGTACAATATAACTATTTATAATAGTTTATTTAAATCCGCCTTGATCAATACACTCATTAAATGAAAGAAACATTATTTATTAAACCATACATGTTTCGGGAAATCTCAACCATTCCCTTCATCAGTGGTTAGATCAAAGAATAACATAATGACACAATCTTTTGTTTTACAATTTGAAGGAGTATTGTGTCCCAATACATCATGTCAAAGAGTAAAGAGAACTTACGAAATATTATAAAAATGATCAATACATACAATTTTGGTTGAACTGAATGAGAAACACTATACAAATTATGATCTTCAAGTTTTTCTTCTTTTCTTCTTCTTTTTGTTCCTTAAATGATTATATGCTAGCCTAAACAGTGGGTTATCTTCTGTACTTTTCTCATTTAAACTTGATTCAGAATTACATTTTTGTGTAAGGTAAATTTCTAAATTTTCCAAAACATTCATTAGTTTTCCCTTTTTGGTCGAATGTAATAATTTCATGTCATTGGAAATGTCTGTAAATTTATGATTCATTTCAACCATATGTTCTCCCATTGCCGAATATCTTTTATGTTTGACCGCATTAACGTGTTCTTTGTACCTTATAGCCAAACTTCTTCCGGACTGTCCTATGTATCGTTGTCAACGAAGTTCAAAATTCTTTCCCCATAATCATTCCTCTGCCCAGCACCATGATTCCTGTGGCATCGTTGGCCTTCTTTCTTTGGACCAACATGGCCATTTAGAACCCCAGATATAATTATAATTTCATCCGATGATAACTTCCAAAACCTTTTCATCCAGCATCTTCCAAAATTCATCTTTCATTGTCTTTGAGCAACCAGTTTGTCAAGCGTAACACGAGAAAAATGTGAATTTTTCACATGTCCATGGCTAATACAAGTTGCATTAGACGCTCATCAAAAAGTTTTAGTCATGAAATTTTTTGCTAACAATTATTCCAGTGCCATTGGTGTAACCCTTGCACCCTTCTAGAGTTGATCAGGCCAGGTCGACTCATGTTCCCTGCGGGGGACACCTTAGCCTTGTTCCATTCCTTATAAACTGACAGGTGTGACAAAAGTAAACCGGCTAGTGTGTCACCGATCCACATTTATAAGCAGTGGGTCTAGTCCTTGATGATCCAGTGTCCAACTATAGGACAGCAGCTCTCTAAGGGCCCTAAACTTGGAAATACTTCTAAGCTTGCCTGCTATTATCGGTAGTATGTGTATTATAGCTCGACTATTATTATTAACTTTATTGGCCTCATTGGACCACTTGAGTCGTTCCATGTTCACTTTCTCTTTGAAAGTTGTACTGTTTGGTTCTTGTGACCTGCCCGTACTGTTTCATTCGTTCCAGTTGTAATTTTCTCAATCTGTCTGAAAATGTTATAGCCCTTTTCTACATCATTTCTGCTGAAATTTTGAGAGTCTTAAGAAGAGTACTTTATTTTTGTTCTCTGCATCGGATATCTTGACTCCAACTGCTTTGAGATCTTGCTGAATTTTGTGGATCCATTGTCCTCCTGTCTTCTTTTCAAGCTTTTTCATTACTAGTTGTCGTAAAATTTAGTTTCCTGGCAATCAAGATGTGAAAGAAATACAATATTCTTTTCTTCTTCATATAAATATGAAAATGAAAACCTACAACCTGTTTTCCAGTCAATGACCGGGTCAGGAATGGGATGACCCCCAACTTGCAGTGAGGATAGGAATTGTGCCGGCTGCCAAGGCCTGTCGCACTCCTCTGGGGCAATGATTAATGACTGACAGATGAAATGAAATGATAGTGGTGAGTGTTGCTGGAATGAAAGATGGCAGGAAAAACCGGAGTACCCGGAGAAAAACCTGTCCCGCCTCCGCTTTGTCCACAAATCCCACATGGAGTGACCGGGATTTGAACCACGGTATCCAGCGGTGAGAGGCCGGCGCACTGCCACCTGAGCCACGGAGGCTCTTCATATAAATATGTTATGACTATATTAGAAAGAAAAAATCTTTATCTGATATATACATCAAATTTTTGGATGGTGCAGTTCTTTATATAAATCCAGTACCTAGTATATTATCGATCTCTTGTTGTTTCTGTTTCCTAATTATCCACAGCTGGAAGGAACAGCAATTCAAGAGAACTTCCTAGTAAAAAAAACTCTACCCCAGGACACACTACAAAACAAAATTAGTGCAGAAACTATTGAAGTGAATTCAGCTAATCATTTTGTAATGCAAATTAATGTAACAAGGTATCAGAATATCATTTTTGGTACTAGGTTAACATTATACAAAAGGCACTAGGAAAGTTTTGCAATATGCAAAAACAGTTGGCTGGATACCCCTGTTATGGTGAGGAGTGAAAACCGGTCTAGAAGACAGCAAGACGCGACCTTCACACCAGTTGTTTCCAAGCAGTGTGACTGAAAGCAAGTTAAGATGTCAGTGTGGTCTAAAGGTGAATATCACGCAATTATCCAGCCACCATTTTGCTCGTGGATTAACTGTTGACCAGTTGAGGAAAACATTGAAGCTGTGAGAAAAATGTTGCAACAAGAGAGACAGTTGACATATCAGCATGTAGAAGAGGCCCTTCACATCCCTACACCAGCTTTTCATTCATTTCTACATGACCATCTCCATATTAGAAAGGTTTGTTCCCTTTGGGTGCCCCATTCACTTTGCACATCGAATGAAATGGTGCCGAAAAATGCTAAAACAATTTGAAAACGGGACTTCGCGTAACGTCAATAGCATCGTTACAGGTGACGAAACTTGGCTTTATTATTACGATGTGGCAACGAAATCCCTGAACAAGGTGTGGCTGTTGAGGGTACTCCTGTGACTGTGCTGCGAAAGTCAAGCTCAGCAAAGAAAAGTAGTCTTTACTAAACAGGGCATCCTGACTCAGGTTGTGCTAGAAACACAAAGGACAGTTACCGCGAAGTGGTACAGTGAGACTTGTCTGCCTCAGGTCATCCAGGGTCTCAAGCAACTCCATCCAAGATCACGGCTCAACACTTGGCTCTTGCATCACGACAATGCTCCAGCACACCGTGCTAATGTAACAATGGATTGGCTTGTCAGATCAGGGTTGACTGTGCTTGATCACCCGCCATACAGTCCTGATCTTGCCCCATGTGACTTCGCACTCTTCCCAAAAGTGAAGATAAAGCTGAAAGGGCGGCGTTTTGCATCCGACGAGGAGCTTCTGGCCGTATGGGATCAAGAGTGTGAAAATGTAACCGAAGAAAAGTGGCAGAGTTGGTTCAGTGACTGGTTTTGACGTATGGGGAAATGTATTGAGTGTGGTGGAAATTATTTTGAAAAAGTCTAAAGCATTCGCTCACATTGCAAAACTTTCCTAGTGCCCTTTGTAGTTTCTCATCCCATTCATCTAGGTTTGATTCCAACTGTGGCCCAGATTTAAGACTGATCTGGGAATATGGAACAGAATGCATTTAGCCTGACATAAAAGAAATGATGTAATAAGAGTATTACTTCTGCTTAATAATGAAATGTCGTATGGCTTTTAGTGCTGGGATATCCCAGGTCGGGTTCGGCTCGCCAGGTGCAGGTCTTTCTATTTGACAACCATAGGCAACCTGCGTGTCGTGATGAGGATGAAATAATGATGAAGACAACACATACACCCAGCCCCCGTGGCATTGGAATTAACCAATTAAGGTTAAAATCCCCGACCCGGCCGGGAATCGAACCTGGGACCCTCTGAACCGAAGGCCAAGACACTGACCGTTCAGCTAACGAGTCAGACTGCTTAATAATAATAGTGATAGCAATATTACTATTATAAAGAGTTTTTGAGTTTGTATGTAGAGGCCACTCAACTGATTTCAGTGATATTTTTACCAATAGAAACCTGTTTCTTCCAGATTATTATAGACTATATAATTATGTTAGCTAATCTGGGTAGGCAGCAGATCGTTAAAAAGTAGCGCAAGTTGTACCCACAAAAGTGAATATGTTATGTGAACTTTTAGTCCTATTAAAAGTAGAGCTCATGGAATGTACTTCGAGTTCAATTTTATACAACAACAAAAGAAATTGTTCCAGGTTTAAAATGTTTTCTGTGTTTCAGCGCATGCTCTAAGTGATAGAAATCAAACTGAAGGATAAACTGTTGGTCTTGTCAAAAAAGGAACATAACATGCAAAATTTAGAATTCAATTGTGTTATAAAAATATTAACCTTAATAGTCTTAATGGCTTGCCAGAAAATTACAATTTTACTGTAGAGTATGTGGCTCAGGGCTCTCTCACATCAAGCGTGGTACAGCTGGGTGGTTGGATGAAAATCTGTTATTTGTATCCATTAATGGTGCAAGTCAAACAATAGTTACACTTTTTGGCTTTGCGAGAGTGAGCCGGAAGGCTGGAGCAGTGAAAAAAAATGTATGTCTGGGACACTAATCTGCTAGAAGTACAGGTTGTGCAAACTGTAGAATTAACATAGAAATTGATGTAGAGTCCGATGAGATCGGTGACATTCGACAGATAGGATGATCAGGAGTAAGTTATTCAAATGTTCATTGTTGGGAAAAAGTACAAGATAAAGTAATAGGGCTGAATTACAGTTCCCCACCTGAGAAATATTTTACTCAATTACAAATCACTACTCCAATAAGTAATCAGTAAAATTACAATAACTCTTTAGGAAATCACATGACATGAATAAACTCTTGATAAAATAATAACTGGAGAGCTTGTTCATTGTAAGAACATGTAGCATGCTGATCTTATGAAGATTTCTCGTGACAAGGCAACGTAAAACATTCGCATGTTGGGTTTCAGTTTTAAGTGTTAATTGTTCTTGTTTATAATTATTTTCATTTCTGTAATGTACATCCTATCCAGTTAAGATTTTTAACTAGTAATAAGCTGATATTTGGTAACTGAAGATGTTCTCGGAGGAGAACGCAACATGGCCTCCAATAGATAGTATAACTATGAATTCCATTTAAATTAGTGGATAATTAATTAGTATTGAAACCATGGACTAATACATTTCCCAAGAGTTATCCCAAGTTACAATTCAATATGGAATCAGCTATGAAGTTCATTACGTGTTATGTTTCAAGACCAATGTAGATCATAATGGAATACCCAGTATTTTGGACATTTTTTTTTTTTTTTTTGTGTGTTTTTGGGTGAAGGATTGTGATCAAAGAATGCAAAGAGTCTCTTTCACATGTCTTCATCAATATACTTAAGTGTTGTCATGACTGTGGATTACTACTTGAACCAGCAACAAACAAAAACACTGCACAGGCAAGATTTGACCCCTGGGTCATGAGGTTGTAAAGCCGAAAGCTTGTTTGTTTGTAGGAGTCTATAGTATGTTGATCTTGTGAATCATTCTCAAAATATTCAAATTTCATTTTCTCACAATTGGGTGAGAATTTCACCTTGCAGTTTGAACTGAATTTGAAAGTTCCCACCATGGCCTGAAACGTACATTGAAAGTGTATCAAATCACTGTTCCCTGTGACATGCTTTTTCTTCTTGAGAGGTTCATGAGATGCATCCCTTCAAAAAGGCATCGAGAAGTTCTCAGAATTCTCTAGACTTGCGCTATCTTTTTCCATCCCTACTTGATAGTGTACGTGGTTGCCTGTGTTAAAGCCTATCGAGCCTCCAGGAATAAGATGCCTTACCAACCTCGTAAGAGAGAACAGAAGAACATTATTAAACTCAGATCTTCCTGTCGATCAGGACTTTGCTGTAAGATTCAGGCGCAAAAAATCAAGATCACCACCTGTTGAGACGGCACAGATGCTCATCAGTAGAACCTACAATGAAGCGGCAGAATGGTCATTTGAATGGAGCAGCGCAGCTCTGAAAGAGTGGCAGATGTTACTGTATACCAAGTACACTCCTGCTGGTTTTGATCTTCCATGAAGAGCTTGGGTTGCCCTAAACAGAATCAGAAGCAACCACAGACGATGTGGTTTGCTGCATTATAATTGGGGTATGTAAACTTCTCCCAGTTAACCGTTGCGCAGTGAATCAAATCATTCACTGCATTGTAGCAGAATATCTTAGAACATACTGTAGGTCACTTCATCTACACAGCCATTACAATGGCTGAACAAACTGGTCATATACGTGTGAAATCCATAGGGCCAAATTTATATTGTTTCAATTGTTTGCTCCAATTCTTGTATATACTGTTGGTATGTAAATAGTGTATCGTATTTTTGTGTGCAATCCTATACGTATAATGTACATGCATAAATATTGTGATTTTAACATATTTCTGTTGCTTCTCAGATGACTCTAGATAATTTGTGAGTTTTTCTTTTTGTTTTCCTTTTTCCCCTCCCTTGGTGTGAGTGCAGTGTACAGGCATGTTTGCCCATTGCAAACTTGGGCATAAATAAAAGGAATTTCGTGAGCTAGAGTGTTGTGTTGTCAATATTTTTATTCTTGTAATGTACACTGTATGATAAAAAGTATCCAGGCACCTTCTTGAAACCAGAGAATATTATGTAAGAAGTGTCACTCCACATTACAGTAGAATTCTAACACAATGGCTGCTTCTCCTCCCTAAGTCTGGCTGCTCACCAGCACTGAAAGAATGAATGAATGAACTAAAACTACATGCAGGTGATTTGAATAGTGTTCCACATATGCCCTCCCCCCTCTCCATTGTAATCCCCCCACCCTACTCCCTTAAATATATGCCCTACAATATTTGTACAGTATTTGTTGTTGGTTTTTTTTTTTTTTTTTTTTTTTTTTTTTTTTTTTTTTTTTTTTTTTTTTTTACAATGGGATAGATTTACTTGGTTTCTGTGTTTTACAACTTTCCAAAATACCTTATTCTGAACAATGATACACTTGAAGGTTGCCCTGTAATTTTTATTATTAAGTATTAAGGAGCAGGGAGGGATTTAGTTAGATGAAAATGTACTAAGCAGTTTGACCTATGCTAACGACTTGATCTTGATGGTTGATTGTGGTGATGGCCTACAGTTTGAAATAGGTGCAATAAGTATGATATGAAAATTAGCCTTTCCAAGACTAAAGTGGTGTCAGTAGGTAAGAATCCTACGAGAATTGAATGTCAGGTTGGGAATAGAAAGCTGGAACAAGTATTTCAAGTATTTAGAATGTGTGGTCTTCCAGGGTGGTAGTATAATGAGACAGATTGAATCAAGTTGCAGCAAAGTTAATGCATTGAGTTCACAGTTGCAATCAACATTATTTTGTAGAAGAAAGTCTGCTTCTGGATGAAACTATCTTTACACAAGTCTATTTTCAGACTGACTTTGCTGTATGGGAGTGAAAGCTGAGCAGACTCAGAATATTGTATTCATAAGTTAGAAGTAACAGACATGAATGTAGCAAGAATTATTGCTGATACAAGTAGGTGTGGACAATGGCAGGAGGGTACTTTGAATGAGGAGATTAAGGCTAAGCTAAGGATGAACTTGATGGCTGAAGCTGTATGCATAAACCAGCTTCGGTGGTGGGATCATGAGACAAATGGAGGAGGATAGGTTACCTAGGAGAATAAGACTATATTATAGAGAGTGAGAGAAGTAGAGAGAGACCAAGACGATGATGGTTAGTCTCGTTTTGTAGATTTAAAGATGAGAGGTATAGAACTAGTTACAAATAAGAGGATTGTGGCAGTGGTTAATAAATTCACAGTTTTTGTAGACTGAATGCTGAAAGGCATAAACAGTCTCTTATTATTACTGCCAGGAAAATAAGAGGGTTGGTCACCTAAGGTATCGTGGGAAGGAATCTAGGAAGATTGTGATCAGAATTTAAGTGGGAAGGGCAGTCACCTACTTAAGATTAACAAGGATGAGAGAAATAAAAGTGAACATTCATCCTGATTTAACATAAACTCCAACCTCTGTACTCTTAAAACACTAGAAGCCAACCTGTGAGTCAATAGTACACAGAAACTAAAAGCACCAATAGAAAAACAATGAAATCAACACAAGTAGCATGAAGTGTAAAAAAAAGAAACCATGTCATATGTAGTAAACAAAATGAGAAGAAACCCATATAGTAGGGAGAGATTTTCCAGGTCTGTAAAGTATGACATTGTTCTTAAAATACACAAATCTGTTGTTGGGTCCACCTTGTCAATACACTTTTAATGATTGAAAATTATTTATTTTATCATACACGTTTCAGGAACAATATCCATGGAATACAAATAAATGACCAATAAATAATACAATTTCCACATACATCCCAGTTAGTGTAGGAACAAGTAGTTCACAAGCTGAAGAGAATAAAACATTACCTCACTGGATATTGTTCCTGAAACATACGGTAATCATTTTCAATCATGAAAAGTGTATTGACAAGGTGGACTCAACATAAACTATTTTAAATAGTTTCTTTAATAGATTCAGACAAGTGAATACAGGGCCAATAAAATACCTATCACGATTAAGTCTATCAACAGTGAATTTCTGAATGTCGCAAACGCTAATGAGCCTACTGAAATACTGTGTTCCTGTGCACTGCATTACAAAGTCATCCACACAGTATCACACCACACTTCCACTTGAGTCTGTAATCATCATCATCACAACTGTACAGAAATTGTGAACACACATAATGAAACAGATTATGAGGAGAGAGAACCACTCATTTGAGAGGGTTAGTGCTGTAGAAAAAATTAGTAAACAAGTACAGATTGCAGTTTTGACTTCTCGTTTAGGAATGTGCTTAATGCAGTACTTAATCTCCCTTCAACAATAGTAATAATACACATGTAAACTGAACAATAAATAATACAATTTCCACATATATCCCAGTTAGTATAGGAACAAGTACTCCACAAGCTGAAGAGAATGAAACATTACTTCATTAGTTTTTCATAACTCTTTACAATGAATAGCATTCACACAGACAGGGCAGATTTCTTTCTAAGACACGTGTCA
This sequence comes from Anabrus simplex, assembly GCF_040414725.1. Lineage (NCBI taxonomy): Eukaryota > Metazoa > Arthropoda > Insecta > Orthoptera > Tettigoniidae > Anabrus > Anabrus simplex. The sequence continues at coordinate 73,081,880 of NC_090275.1, read as the reverse complement.
CTGTTGGCAGAGAAAAGCAATAACTTATTAACAGTTCAGTCGTCTTACTGAACTTGTTTTTCAAAATGATAAAGATGCTGGGAGAGTATAAATAATACTACCAATATTTTTAAAAAATCAAGGTGGTCCATTCAACTAATATTTGGGAAAAGAAATATTTCTTTACATTGACTTTCTCTACTGTGATTTTCTAATCTTATTTACCACTGTTCTAAATAATAGAAGGGTTGAAAACCATAGTGGGGTAAATCCACCAACCATTGAAATTGTGTTAATACCATTTATCAGTTCATATCTGGCTCAGGGCTTCTATGTTGCCTCCATGTATTCCTGTTTACATGTGTTAAAGGTATAGAATCACAAAATACCTACCAAATTGTACTAGCTGTTTGAGGTAGTGCCACAATGGCCCAAGTCCTGAGAACCAATCCCTTGCTTTCTCTCGGTCACATAATGTGCACATGCACGCAAGGAAAGACACAGGTTTAAGTGGTGCAAGATCAACGTTAGCACAAAAGTAAAAAATCATTTAATAGCCACTTGTGGTCAGAGTAAGAATTAGTATATAGCAACTTTGTATTTTATTCCAACTTGAAATCGATCAGTCGCTCACTAGTTTCAGGAATCTGGCCTTGCGTACTTGTCTAATGACAGAGACTTTAGTACCTTTTAGATGTTGGTTTTAGTAATGTTTTATTTTACCTGGCAAGATTAAGGCCTTCAGGCCATCTCTTCCATCTAACCAGGAACTGAAATATACATGTGTTACATTGGATTACTTACAATAACTAGATCTAATACAAATTAAATTAATAATAATACAAGGATGGTGAGATTACATTAACATGTAATAAATTAAGATTATATTCAGATGAAATAAATCAGATATAATAAAAGGATAAATTCTTAAAAATAATATCCTAGATGTAAAAAAAAAAAAAAAAAAAACAGCCAGTATATAAAATTTGATTTTAAAAACAAATCGGATAAGAACTTTAGACTCTCTACCAGGACATCCATAACAATAGAATGGTTGTAAGTAGCAGCATCAAGTTTACAGATGATCCTTACTGGTGCATAAAATGTCTCCAAAGTGCTTCCTTGAAAGTGCGAATAGCGCTTAACCCCCTGATACTTTCGGGAAGGAGATTCCAACACAGGTCTTATTTAAGGTACTGCCCCAGCATTTGCCTGGTATGAAAACTGTAAACCACAGAAAACCATATTCTGAGCTGCCAACAGTAGGGTTCAAACCAACTATCTCATGAACGTAAGCTTATACAGCTACATAATCCAAATTACACAGCTAACTCACCTGATACTTAGAGGATACCAAGTTATACTAACAGGAGATGTCGAAGGCCCAGGTGAGAGCTTTGTTACTGAAGGTATCTGGAATCTGGGAATTTCAACTGCCTGTGGGGTTGTATTGCCGTTAAGAAGTAGATGAAGTAGAAGGAAAAGTAAACGGAGCGAATTGGACGTGTGGTTAGGTACACAGTTGTGAGCTTGCATTTGGATAATAGTGGGTTCAAACCCCAATGTCGGCAGCCCTGAAGATGGTTTTCCATTTTCACACCATGGCCGCTTCCTTCCCTCTCCTATCTCTTTCCTATCCCATAGTTGCCATAAGACCTATCTGTCAGTACGACGTAAAGCAGCTTATAAAAAAAAAAAAAAAAAGTAGTAAAAGAAGTGTCTCTCTTTTTTTTTACAATTTGCTTTGCGTTGCACCAACACAGATAGGTCTTATGGCAACGATATGATAGGAAAGGGCTAGGAGTGGGAAGGAAGCAGCCGTGGCCTGACTTACGGTACAGCCCCAGCATTTGCCTTGTGTGAAAATGGGAAACCACGGAAAACCATCTTCAGGGCTGCTGACAATGCTGGATGCAAGCTCACAGCTGTGCGTCCCTAACCGCACGGCCAACTTGCCCAGTTCACAGAAGTAACGGAAGTAAGCTGTGGTGGTATTCGTAATAGTAATAGTAACATTAAGAGCAACAGTAGTGGTAGAAATAGTACGTGGGCGAGGACCCGATTCATGTTGAGACACACCTGTGATGAAAAAATAATGTTTTACAAGTTATGGTATGAATGTTTTGCTCTCCTATTACAGTGAATGCAGGGTATTCATTTTCAAATATTACATCTTTATTCATAAATATTAGCAGTTCTTACAGCACATAAAACAGGTGATATAATTACAACTAGCACATTGTCGACCTAAACTATTTAAGCCCTTGAGTACAAAAAGATTACTTGTATTGAAAGGAATGACAGAACTGTTTCCGTTCTGTTCATGTGGCTCAAATTAATGAAGAAATTCTTAATAGCATCGCAAAAATGTTATTTACAGACTCCAGACATGCTCAGAGAAACACAAAAATCGTAATGGTACGTTTAAAATGTAAGAAATTTTAATTACACTCTCTACCTGAGGGATGTACAAATTTTAACTTGAAAAATCTCATATATTGGGTGGTAGTTGACCACTATTATTAGCAGTAAAACAGATCAAAACTAGATACCATTGTCTTCCTGAACATTATCAGCGAGTCTAAAGTTATCACCTTTTTAAACCTCTTACAGTGGTGTAACTTTTGGGTCTATGGGTTTATTTCAAAACTTTGAAGGAGGCAAGATTAGGCATGATGTGCTTTATAGTAACTTTCAGCATGAGAGGAGGTGAGACGAAGAGCGCCCTTCATCGGACACAGAGGAATTTGACATTTACCTCTGGAGGAATAATCACAGGTAAATGATAGGAATAATAATATTTATTTTTATTTTACATTTTAAGGCCAACATTGGACCACTCTAGTCAACTATACAAAGGGTTTCTTTACTGATAATGACAATCACTACTATCCGGGATAGCATCGTGATACACAACACTTTCGACAACAGTCCTGGATAGCTAGTGAGAAAAATGCCTCGAACATATGGCCCAGCTCCTGAACTTTCTTCAGAAGAAGAAGCTGCTGTAGCTGCCCGACAACATCAAGCTAGTGCTGGCAGGTATCAGGTCTGGCACCAGGAAAGTGATGAAAGGTGATTACTTCATGCTGAACCTCCTCACTGCCACTATCCATGTGTATGGCATCTGTTGGGCATGGCCTACAAATTGAAAGAAATAGAAAATCATCAGAGAATTTTAATTCATTTACATTTTCACTGCTAATTATAATACCCTCAAAGGGATACTTAATTATCTAGCAACTTTCTTGTATGATATATATTTAAACTATAAAACTGTCATACCTTGGCTATAAAGAGCTGATGATCTAGATGTTAGGGCCCTTCAAGCAACAAGCATCATCACCTTTACTACAAATGTTAACACTCGTGAAAATGGACTACGTAGAAAAGCAATAAATATATTACACGACAGAAGAGTGCAGAAAAAATAAAACAGATAATATTTTTAGGAACAGTTTTCAATCATCAGCTTAAACTAGCACTTCCCAGAACTAGAACAAATACGGATTCTTACCTCAAGTAACTTAATTCTTCAAAGTATGATGAATTCAAAACATGATTTCAGCAACACAAAGTGCCAAGTGCTACATCACACACACACTTCCAGAGAACATGCATGCACTGCAAAGCATAAATTCTGAATTGCTTCAGATCGGTCAGAAAAATGGGAATTTTCTGTGATTGCTGGATTCCTTCCAATCAAATAATACGTGTTACCTGATTGCTCTAAGACCTTTAAGATGCTTTAAAGAAGACTGATAAATAATTCCAATTTTAAAACGTGGGAAGTCCCAGGAGGATTTTCCATCAATAGCAATTCCTAGGAGTTCTAACCAATAACAGCTCTAGTATTTGTCACGTGGGATTATGTAGGTACATTAGTGTGCACAACGGAGGCCGAACAGTCGCTCTTAGACTATTTGGCAGAAGTAAAGGATCAATGGAAGCTGCCGCTCCCTGCTTGAAACTGTCTTCTGAATGTTTCTCAGATATACGGCCCAGTCATCATCATCATGAATTCTTCCAGCGAGCTGGCCAGGATGTTTAAGAATGATGTTCCTCCATTTATTATGGTCCTGACATGCTTCTTTTCACGCTAGGGCATCCCATGTTTCTCCTCTCTTCTCTAGGTCTTCTCTTATCTGGTCTAATCAACTTTTTCTAGGGCATCAAATTGGTCTTCATCCCGGAACGATCTTTCCAAAATACTTCCTTGGTGTTCAAGCCACCTGCATCTATTTAACGTGTCCTAGCCACTTTAGCCTTTCTTCCATGGTCCGGCTGACCTGCAGGTCTCTGTATCTGATCATTCCTAATTCTGCCCTTCCTTGTTCTCTGTATAGCTGATCTAAGGAACTTCATTTCACAAGTTTGCAGTTGACTTTTTTAAAATTATTATTGTATAATGCAACTCTCCAGACTATAATATGTCATGGTGGGCAGGAGATAAGTCTTAAACATGGTCTGTTTAGCCCTTTGAGGAACTCCCTTGTTCCATACTTGATGGAAGAAGTTGGAATCTTTTTGCACCCTATTCAACACTTCATTCTTCCGTCATTTGTTACTGTACTCCCCATATATTTCAAGGTGTTCAGACATTCAATCTTCTCTTCCTCGAGGGTGAGGTTACAAGGTATATCTGTCCTTTCATTACCACTGTTTGCTCTTGTTCACATTTTACTTATATTCTTTAAATTTGGTGTTCCAAAAGTCCAATCTTCTCTGACCATCTCTCTCAGTTTCTCCCCAAATGGCAATGGCCCACTAGTGAACGTAAATACGGGGCTGGTTTACCCCTTCAGGCAATGACAGACCATTCTTCCTGCATTGTAGTTAGTGGGTGGGTCATGAGGGCTTGGAACAAAGTTGCCATTCTAGATCATTTCAGAGGTGTTCAAGAGGATTGAGGTCGGGACTCTGGGCTGGTCGCTCCATTTCCTGAACCTTAATGTTCACAAATTACTCGTGAACAGACCCTGCTTGACTGCAGGAAGCATTATCACGCTGAAAAACTGCGATCATCTATGAATTGGTCTTTTACCATACACACACTAGTCAAAATGCCCTTATATCTTTCTGTCTTTAACATGCTATGTAGTACAGAGTGATCAGATATACTTTACTGTAGCATGCACAGTGCTTTTACCTACGGATGAACTCCCAACTCATTGGCCACACTCAGGAGGAAGATGGCACGGTATGCCATCACATGTTTTTGCTCCCTGACCCCACCCTTTGTTTTGTGCACACACATCCCTGCTAGCTGACCTTGTACTTATCCTAGATCCCCATGACAAGACTGGATAGCCATGCTTTAATTCCAAATAGGGCTCAACTAAAGCACAAACACAATACCATTTTTTTATTACATTCAGATGAACACTGCAAGGACATTACTTTTCATCCTTGCAAAGAAAACTCACGGGGGATACAAGGGCATAACAAAGATTTCTAAGTCGTAAGATTGCAAGCTTCTGATAATAGTCTGCCTTTAAGATCAAGTCATGAGCGTAAGCAGATTTTTTTATTACATTTTCACCGAATTGAGGCCCATTCTTGTCATTTTATGCCTTTCCATTGTCCATTTGAACTAGGAACAATCAATGTGCTTTGCCTGACTCTTGTAATTTCTTTGAACGAAGAAATCTTGTTTAAAGTTAACAAAAAAGTGGTAATGGATAAAATGAAAAGAGAAGTAATTGTCTGTGGATGAAATTTCTGGGGATCTTGTAAATGAATACGGATCTTGTAAATGAATTCGCATTCCAAAGTTAAATTTCTTGAATCTGGATCTCATCAACTTGTTGGTACCCATCCTCGGTGACATGGGTGCCCCTAGGATAGTTTGTAGGAGGGGGGAGTAGACCTGGAGTATGTAGTATTTTTAATATTTTGGAAGATGAATGGCGACTTGTATTCCATGGTAGAATACCATACACGGTATCCCCTACCACTTCTATGTAATACCGATATTTAAATCATTTTCTTGAAAGAAAAACACATGACTATATTAGATATTTTTTCCTTTCCCTGAGAGCTAAGGGGGGGCCGGGTCCCCACCTTGCCCCCAGGCTTGGGCGGCCATGCTCGGTGAGTTCTTTTTCCCACACTGGAGAAGTAATGAGAACCTTGTGCCATTTTCGCTAGTCCTCAAGAACTTATTTCTGATGACATTTCTACTTATTTTAACATTGCACGAGCTGTGCAATAAAAATATTGAAAGATGAGGGACATTTCAGTAACAACTGTTAACCCCCCTTCATCAGGCGCAATACCTATTGTACATGATCGGGCGAATGCATCTGAGAAATGTCAAGTACATTATTTCAATATATTTTAATCTATTATTTATAGTTTTGTATTCCTTATTTTATTTTTGAAAGCAATATAAGTTAGTACAGCATATGTAGTGATAAGTGTGTATATTGCTGGAAAGTTCATAAAACTGTCATACAATGAAAAGGGAAAATAAATTGCTATATTAAACTATATTTGGGTAAAGAATAAATATCAGGTATTTTGAACTTTTCATGAACATCATTACCATTTTCAGCATATTTCTATGAGGTATATGTGAGGGCATAGATACCTTACTTGATAATGAAACAAAAACAGCAGGGAGCCACCCAATAATAAACCAGGAAGTGCTGCAATGGGAATTAAGAAGCTACTGTGAGTTGGAGTCATTTCACATAAATTGTTACTTTAGTACGTTGAAAAACACAGGTAAGTTATTTTTCAGATACATTACGCCTTATGGAGGTTTAAACTGCCATATAGCATGTGGATTGCATATTATAGGCCACGTAGCTTTGAGCTTGCATTCAGGAGATGGTGGCTACAAGCTACTAGTGACAGAAAGTTGTAATGCCAGTGCAGCGGTGAGTAAAGCAATAACACCAGCGAATTGTTGAGGCTTGCGATAAGGAATCTCCTGAAAAGATTGTGGAAGCAGCCAACAATGGAAAGATGCCCAGATTGACCTGTGAGGAGAAACTGCAAGATGTTACGAGAATCTTCTGAGGGCCTACTAAAAGAGTAAAGATGAAAGTTCATCTTAGTCTCGAGTGAGTTATGACATGGTTGCAAGTCATTGCGACTGTGAGGAGTAAGACGTGAAATGAACTGTTCTGGGAACAGCACTGCACTGTGAGAGGTTGTGTTGGAGAGCAGGAATTCGACTCGCTCGATAGCTGTGTGTTTGTTCGTAAGTATAAATAGTATGAAGTGGAAAACTTGAACGCAAGCAAACTTGTGGACAAATGTGAATAGTAGTTTGATAAATTTAGTTGATAGTAAGCCATGCTACCTCTCCGAATAGTCATTGTAATTTGACAGGACCTGACAACTAGCGATAATATGAAATATATTCTGGAAGTTTCCCTGTTACAGGGCGACCGATAATTATTACCTACATCTGAAAATTATTCTGTCAAAGCCATTGGACAGTTGCAGACCTTGACTATTTTGGTTATCAAATTCGGTAACTTCATCCACAGTCAGTCATCAATTATATTTATTTAGGGCTGTCGCCCAGGTGGCAAATTCCCTATCAGTTGTTTACTTAGCTTTTTCTTAAAACATTTCCAAAGAACTTTGGAATTTATCAAACATTTCCTTTGATAATGTATTCCAATCCCTTACTCCTCATCTTATAAATGAATATTTGCCCCAATCTGTCTTCTAAAAATCTAATTTTATCCTCATATCATATCTTCATCCTACTTTCAAAAGCTCCGCTCAAGCTTATTCATCTACTAATGTCATTTGACGACACATCCACCAACAGCTCGAAACGTACCGCACAGTTGAACATCTCATCTCCTTACCCCCAAGTCTTCCCAGCCCAAAGTTTGTAACATTTTCGTAACACTACTCCTTTATCGGAAAGCACCCAGAACAAATCATGCTGCTTTCCTTTGAATCTTTTCCAATTCTCGTTTCAAGTAGTCTGGTGTGGGTCCCATACACTGGAACCATACTGTAGTTGGGGGTCTTACCAGAGACTTATATGCCCTTTCCTTTACATCCTTACTACAACCCCTCAATACCCGCATAACTGCGTGAAGATATCTGTAACCTTTCTTAACACCTCTTCAATATGACCCAAATGAAGATCATTCCTTAGATTAACACCTAGGTACTTGCAGTGTTCCCCATGAGGTGCTTTCACCCCATCAACTCAATTATTAAAACTAAGAGGACTTTTGCTCCTAGTGAAACTTACAACTTGACTTTTCATCCCAATTACTTTCATAACATTGGATGTTGCTTGCCTCGATTATATATTTAGTTAGTCAATTGTAATGTTTATATCCTAGAAGTGAAAAATCTAGATCTAAGGACATATTTTAAAACAGCAACTAAGAAGTTTGATTTTTTTTACAGCCCCAGCATTTGCCTGGTGTGAAAATGGGAAACCACGGAAAACCGTCTTCAGGGCTGCCGAGAGTCGGGTTCGAACCCACTATCTACCGCAAGTGCGCTCCTAACCGCACGGCCAACTCGCCCGGTGGGTTTGAAAATGAATGAGGCTCAATTTGTTTCAAAAGTGAGTATCAGTGCAACAATGAAATGAAATGGCGTATGGCTTTTAGTGTCGGGAGTGTCCGAGGACAAGTTCGGCTCGCCAGGTGCAGGTCTTTAGAATTGACATCCGTAGGCGACCTGCGCGTCGTGATGAGGATGAAATGAAGACGACACATACACCCAGTGCCAGCGAAATTAACCAAGTATGGTTAAAATTCCCGACCCTGCCGGGAATCGAACCCGGGACCCCTGTGACCAAAGGCCAACACGTTAACCATTTAGCCATGGAACCGGACAATGCAACAGTAAAAGTTGTTGAAGGATTTCAGAAAAAAAATGGAGAAATGTATTTGCATTTTTCATTTTAGTCTTTTACTTCTTTAAACTCGAGTGAGTTAGCCTTGAGGTAAGGATCGCGCAGCTGTAAGCTTGCATTCGGGAGATAGTGGCTTCGAATGCCACTGTCGGCAACCCTGGTTTCCCCTTTTCACACCAGGCATATGCTGGGGCTGTATCTCAATTAAAGCCACGGTCACTTCCTTCGCACTCCTAGTCCTTCCCTATCCCTTTGTCGCCCTAAGACCTATCTGTGTCGGTGCAATGTAAAAAAAAAAAAAATTCTTTAAGCACTGTAATAGCTGTAATGTTTCAACTTGTGGCGACACCCATTTCAGGAGAACGTAGATAGTATCAAGTCGTAGAGAACCTATACCATGGTGGTGGCAGGGACTGTAATTATTGTTGTTTAAAGGGGTAAACAAAATGTATTACCCCTACACTTTACCACATTCTCGGACCAATAAAATTTATATGAAGATGTCCACAGTCGTCAAAACCACTGTACTACATTGCTACATACCTAATAATTCCAGATATTCACATACAGTTTGAGAATTAATTCTTTATACACCACACTAGTACCTTTCCATGAAATCGGTTAATATTGTGCTTTATATTGACTTACATTTCTGTACTTGTAATTCCCGTTCTGTTGTAGATTGTCCTTTATTGCATTTTGTTTAGGGACATCTATAGGTTTATAATTCCAAGTTGACATAAAATGTGCTTCAAGTGGCTTGTGACCTTTAAGTTATAACCCTATGGTTTATGACTGAAATAGGTTCTACTTCTTGGCTGAATGATCTGCATAGTGGCCTTCGATTCATAGGACGTTGGGTTCATTTCCCGGCTAGGCCTGGGTTTGGTTAATTCCTTTAGCTTGGTGGCTGTGATCTTCTTAATAAACATCATCATTTACACACAGCACATGACACTACCAATCGCCACAGAAACACATAATAGTGAATATTCTTCACATAGGGTTGGCATCAGGAAAGTCACTCCGCCGTAAAACGGGACTTAATCCACGTCCGTGTCAACCCCAGACAATTGCGGAAAAGGCGAGGAAAGAAATAATATAAATATGTCATGTTATTTCAGTAATCTAGGTGTGGAACATCCACCAATTCCTGCTAAGAAGGTTAGAATTTTAAGCATGACGCTTTAGAAATGATGACAACATTCATCTCTTGGTGGGCCCCATTCCATTAATACCTTCGAATGTTAAATCATTTTAGAATAATAAACCAATTTGAATAAAGCTGGGTGTAATTCTACTTCTTTAGATACGGTCGAATAATAGGTGAATAGTATAACTACGTAATTATCATCATCATTGATGAAGATAATAGAACAACACTAGCTCGCAATTTAATACCGTGACTAGGAATATCATAACTAATTCGGAGATATACATGTAGTAGTCTCACGTAAAGAAAACCCAGCACCTGCAAAGAGGTACCATCTAGCGACGACTTCTGCAACTTGTTATCGATCGCAACAATGATGTGTTTGGCTCTGTTTTCTCTTAGCCTATATCCGCGCATTGCAATCACTGCACATCGCTAATAATAATTATTTGACGAATGTTATCACATACAGTATTAATACCGTGGCTTATATTGCTATTATCTACGGTATCCATTATTAATCTTTCCCATTTATATCAATCGTACAGAAATTGGATGTTGCCCAAGGGCTTAATTTGATTTCCTTGTACCCATTTCTTCCCTAAATTCATTTTTGTGTGGGAACGGTAGATTTCGTCGACAGTAGCCTATCTCCTGACAAGTGGAAGGGTATCCTAAACTAGCAGCGTAGTTTGATGATCACGGTGCCCTAGTTAAGCCTGAAATTTCTTCCATTTAGTTGTGCCATGCTCCCTAGTTTCATCTTTTGAATGCGACCTCTCTTGCTCAACTCTTGTTCTCATCCAACCCCGACGGTATTACGTTTACGACGTCCGGGATGTTTTCCATTTTCACGCCTTTACCAACTCTTTCTTTTCTATTGCCTCCTCAACTGAATTAGAAATGATAATTGTCAAGTCCTCAACTGAATTAAAAATGATAATTGTCAAGCTGCACTTCCTCTTAAAACAACAGACATCAAACCTTATCCAATGATGCTGTAGCTCTGATGGACAACCAAGTGACCGCTGCTCAGCCTGAAGGCTTACAACATGGCCTGGTGGCCATGATCGTTATGGCGTCGAGTTTCTATGGCCTGGCACTGAAGTTAGCCAGTTCGTTGGTGGAAGAAGTTTTCACCATCAGAATGTTGGCCGGCAGGGTAGGGGAGGTAGTGATATACAATTTCTAATCAGTAGATTGCGTGCCAAAAACCTGGATTCAGTTCCAAACCTCTCCGCAGTGCTCATATGGAGTGAGGGTATGACGCTGTTGATAGTGATTCTTCCGTCGGTTGGAGATGTTAAACCTTCCCTTAGTGTTATTTGACAGGAGTAGATTATGTCTCACTCTCTCCCCAACCCGTGAGACGGGGTGGTAGAATACATCCACGATATCCCCTGCCTGTCCTAAAAGGGGACACGGGGGCTTTCATCCTCTGAGCGTGCGTCATCAAGCTGAGTCAGGCATTGCTTCCACTTACTTGTGTCAGGCTCCTATCCGACCTCCTCCACGGTATTAGGTTGTCGAGGCCTAGGGATCTTTCCATTTTCACACCCTTCGTGGCCCTTCTCTTTCTTTTGCGGATACCTTCATTTTGGAAGTGTCGGAGCTCTTTCCTTTCCCCTCTTACTTACTTCTTGGCGCTATAGCCCCTGTATGGCCTTGGCCTCCTGGATAATCTCCACCCACTCTTCTCTGTTGACTGCTCTGGTTTCCCCTCTGATTAGGGTTAATAGAGGTTGGTTGCTACCAATTGTGGTTAAATTAACGACCCTGCCGGGAATCGAACCCGGGACCGCTGTGACCAAAGGCCAGCACGCTAACCATTTAGCCATGGAGCCGGACATTCTTTCTGATTAGGCAGTGTTAAGAGAGGATTGCCCAGTTATCTCATATCCAGATGCGCAGGTCGCCTTTGGGCGTCAAATAGAAAGACCTACACCGCACGGCCCGAACATGTCATTTGACAGTCCCGGCACTAAAAGCCATAAATAAAACGGTGTCCTCATCCGGAGGTGGTTTAGCTCTTTTTCGGCACACCCCCAGTAGAGGTGAGCTACATGTACCATTTTAACCACATATCAACCCTCCTGCCATCCTTAAATCTCTGGGTGTTACCGGGAATGGAACCCGGTCCTCCAAGAGTGCGCAGCTAATAATGCTAACCGTTACGCTGCAGAGATACTAAAAGCCACACGCTAAATAAATGAATAGATATACGGGCAAATCTCGAACCACTTAATAAGCAACGCACAAAGGCAGCAATCACCACATAGTTCGAAATGGAGGCACAAACTGACACATATGATTACGGTTTATACTGTCCGGCTCTATGGCTAAATGGTTAGCGTGCTGGCCTTTGGTCACAGGGTTCCCGGGTTCGATTCCTGGCAGGGTCGGGAATTTTAACCATCATTGGTTAATTTCGCTGGCACGGGGACTAGGTGCATGTGTCGTCTTCATCATCATTTCATCCTCATCACGACGCGCAGGTCGCCTACGGGAGTCAAATCAAAAGACCTGCACTGGCGAGCTGAACTTATCCTCGGACACTCCCGGCACTAAAAGCCATACGCCATTTCATTTACGGTTTATGCTCTATGAATTTTAGGTTTCCCCAATCACAGAGAAAATGCGAGGCACGTTCCCTTTTACTCTACCAGACGATCCCTCTGTGTGAGGGGGCGGTAGAATAACACCCATGGTATTCCCTGCCTGTCGTAAGAGGCGACTAAAAGGGCACCCAGGGGCTCAACTTGGGAGTGTGGGGTTGTGACTACGGGGCCCTCAGCTGAGTCCTGGCACTGCTTCCACTTACTTGTGGCAGGCTCCTCATTTTCATCTATCCTATCCGACCTCCTTTGGTCAACTCTTATTTTCCGATCCCGACGGTATTAGAGTACTCGAAGCCTAGGGAGTCTCATTTTCACGCCCTTCGTAGCCCTTGTCTTTCTTTGGCTGAAACCTTCATTTTTCGAAATGTCGGATCCATTCATCGTTTTCTCTCTGATTAGTGTTAATAGAGGATGGTTGCCTAGTTGTACTTCCTCTTAAAACAATAATCATCACCACCACTCTACCAGGTGACAGAGTAAACTGGATCTCTGGTGGTGGTGGAGGAAGTATAACTGGGTCATCCTCTATTCACATTAACCAGAGTGAAAAATGAAGGTATCGGCCAAAGAAAGACAAGGGCCACGAAGGACGTGGAAATGAAAGAAACCCTAGGCCTCGAATGCTCTAATACCGACGGGGTCGGAGAAAACAAGAGTTGACCAAGGGAGGTTGGATAGGATAGATGAAATTGAGGAGGCTGGCACAAGTAAGTGGAAGAAATGCCAGGACTCAGCTAAGTGACCTGTGGTCGCCAACCCAACTTCAAAGTTAAAAACCCCTGGGGCCCCCTTTAGTCGCCTCTTACGACAGGGGTTACCGTGGGTGTTATTCTACCGTCTCCACACACAGGGGGTGACTGGATCTCTCTTTGGGGGACCAATGGCTGAATGTTTAATTGATGTTATCGGATAAACACTAAATGTATCACCAGAGATCTTTTACATCCGGATATCGTACGACATAGAGTGTTGAAAGGACTTGTTTCCGCCCTTCCTAAAATCCGACCACCTCTGCCGGGTTTGAACTCACGATCTTGGAGATCCAGAGGCCGAAACTCTACCACTGATGCACAGAGGGAACTAAAATGATGTACTCGCAGTCTCTGCCGTGTTAATGAGAGGAGTTACCCGAGAAAACTGCTATTGACAGCGAACAAAACCTCTTTATAACGCCGTGAGGTAGAGTCGATAGGCAACTTATTTTACTTTAGTATGATGCTGGTTACATATCCCAAAGTTGTGGCAGGCGCTTTCGCAGTAGTCAAGGCTGCTCTACAAGTGTTAGACAAGCCAACCGATTACACCAGAAGGTCCCAATACTGCACGTTTCTTCTGCCTATATCACAGTTCAGTATCTTTCACTGTTTGTCCATAGCTCATCATTTCGAACAAACTGGCCGCATGAACGATTAGTACCAGAAACACTGGCGGTAGCATTGTCAATAAGAGTGCGTCTGATGGGGAAAGTGAAGCCGTTTCGCTCAAGACTTACAATCGGGCGTAGATGTCATATGTTATTTTGTACTTAATCTGTTTACCCTCCAGAGTTGGTTTTCCCCTGTAGTCAGTGAGGGATCCCACCTATACGCCTCAAGGGCAGTGTCCAGGAGCGTGAGACTTCGGGTCAGAATACAACTGGGGAGGAAGACCAGTACCTCACCGAGACGGCTTGATCTGCTATGCTGAACAGGGGCCTTGTGGGGGGATGGGAATATTGGGAGAGATAGGCAAGAAAGAGGGAAGGAAGTGACCGTGGGATTAAGTTAGGCACCATTCTGGTATTTACCTGGAGAAGCGGGAAACCACGGAAAGCTACTTCGAGCCTGGCTGAATCGAGGCCCCTTTACTCGCGTGACCTCCGGCGGCTGAGTGGACCAAATTAAAGTCCTCGTACCACTTTTCAAATTTCGTGGCTGAGCCTGGAATCGAATACGAGCCTCCGCGGGTGGCAGCTATTCATACTAATCATTACACCACAGAGGCGGATTGTATTATTATTATTATTATTATTATTATTATTATTATTATTATTATTATTATTATTATTATTATTATTATTAGCAGCATCAGCAGCAGCAGTAGTAGTAGTAGTAGTAGTATCGAACGAGCTGACAACGTGGTTTGAGACATGTAGCTGTTAGCTTTCATTCGGAAGATAGTGAGTTCGGATCCCACTGCCGGTACCGAGGACGTGGCCGCGTGGTTTGAGTAACGTAGCTATCAGCTTGCGTTTTGGAGATAGTAGGTTCGAACCCCACTGTCGGCAGTTCTGAAGATGGTTTCCCAAGGTTTCCAATTTTTACACCTGGCAAATGCTGGGTCTGTACCTTCATTAAGGCCACGGTCGCTTCCTTCCCAACCCCCTGTAGAATAACACCCACGATATTTCCTACCTGTCGCAGGAGGCGACTAAAAGGAGCCCTAGGGACTCTGAACTTTGGATCGTGGGTTGGCAACCACGGGGCCCTTAGCTGTGTCCTGGCATTGCTTCCAGTTACTTGCGCCAGGCTCCTCACTTTCATCTTTTCTATCCGACCTCCCTTGATCAACTCTTGTTCTTTTCTGGCCCCGACGGTATAAGAGCGCTCGAAGCCTAGGGAGTCTTTCATTTTCACGCCCTTCGTGGCCCTTATCTTTCTTTGGCCGATACCTTCATTTTCGAAGTGTCAGATCCCATCCATTTTTTCTCTCTGATTAGCGTTATATGGAGGATGGTTGCCCAGTTGTACTTCCTCTTCAAACAATAATCGCCACCGCCACCACTTCCTTCCCAGTCCTAGCCCTTTTCTATCCATCCTCGCCAGAAAGCCTTTCTGAGATATTGCGACATTAAGCTACTAGTACGGTAATAAAATGTTAGTGCTAGCATCGCCTCACGGTCTGTGAGATCTCGCGGCTTAAGAGAATGCTAGTTGCTTTACGTCGCACCGACACAGATAGGTCTTATGGCGACGATGGAACAGGGAAGGGCTAGGAGTGGGAAGGAAGCGGCCGTGGCCTTAATTAAGGTACAGCCCCAGCATTTGCCTGGTGTGAAAATGGGAAACCACGGAAAACCATTTTCAGGGCTGCCGACAGTGGGGTTCGAACCTACTGTCTCCCGAATACTGGATACTTGCCGCACTTAAGCGACTACAGCTATCAAGCTCGGTTAAGAGAATGTGGGTGAGAGAGGCGCCCTCGAGGCTCCCAACTGAGCCTGTCATTGCTTTCACTTACTTGTGTCAGGCTCCTCTTCCCCTGTGAGTGGCAGCGGTAGAACAACACCCACAGTATTACCTGCCCGTCGTAAGAGGCGACTAAAAGGGGCGCGAGGGGCTCTGAACTTGAGAGCGTGGGATGGCGACCACGGGGCCCTTATCTGAGTCCTAACATTGCTTCCACTTACTTGTGCCAGGCTCCTCACTTTCATATATCGTGTCTGACCTCCCTTGCTCAACTCGTGTTCTTTTCCGACCCCGACGGTCTTAGGTATCGAGGCCTAGGGAGTCTTTCATTTTCACGCCCTTCGTGGCCCTTGTCTTTCTTTGGCCAATACTTCATTTTTCGAAGTATCGGATCCCTTCCATTTTTCTCTCTTTGATTAATGTTATATAGATGGTACTTCATCTTAAACCAACGATTACCACCACCACTACCCCCACCGCCTTTCAGGCTCCTCTATCTCACCTTTCATATCCCACCTTCCTTGGTCCACCCCTTGTCATTGTAGGGATGTTGCGATATTATCGATATTGTACTAGGAAATGCCCGTACTTTATAGCTCTAAGAGCATGAGATGAACGCAAGGCGTGTACGGTACATAAAATTGGAGCGGGCACAGAGAGGGTTTTACTTCGAATGAAGTTCATGTCTATTTTAAACTGCTGATTTATTAAACAAAGTCAAGATTATATCGCCTCAGTACAGCTGGATATTAGTTAGGCACGATGTGCTTTCGTCCTGCTGCTGGCGATGTCCCGCGTCGAACCACTGCTCCTCCCATCCTTACCATTGAACACCTCTCGACACCACGGAATCACATACCAATCCCTCGAGGGCTGTTTTGGGCGGTCCTAAAGTTCTAGATGTTCTGGAAGGTCTCGGAGTTCAAGTTACAGGGTTCGCTCACTTGGAATAATGGAGCAAGCACGTGTATAAGTTCCCTGAACTTGTAGGGTGAATGAGTAAGGAGGTGTAATGTATAACAGATATTCACTGTTCCCATGAAGGGACTAAAGAAATACTGATATTTCGTGTTGAATGTCAATGGAATCAGACACGAGACACTTCTTTAAAGTGAACTGCACTAGTCTAACTTGAGACGAAAAATTAAAGAACTCAACCAAAATTTTTGCAGCCGAATGTTAATAGAATCGAATTCGCACACTTCCTAATATCACTTGCACTTGTGAAATTAAGCACACAAAAACAAAGGTAATTAGTGCTCCAAATGTTTGAAGAATTGAGGATGCAAACACCCGTTTATTCATTGAAATGAGCACTGCTAGATGCCATAGGAATATTATTCACACTGAGTTAAATGACAATCACTTCAACTGGGTGTTAGAAGTAAAATGCCTAACGTGTGAAAGTCCCGTTCACACACACCTGTACATTTATACATGACACTGTTAGAATGCGAACTACTGAGCGAAATTAGTCCCCTTCACTCGCAAGATTGTGTTTAAAGACGTGGAATAATATTGTTTACTCGATATCTGAATAGTGAAAATCGGTTTCGTTCACACAATGTCCTGAGTGCTCAAATAATGTGAAAATATTTCACACGAAGACTAGCACTGTCAAGTTAAGAAAGTTAGTATTTCAAAGTTTTATTCGTGAAAACTCTAAGTATCGATGCACAGTTTATCAATGTAAGAATTTTAAGATCTGATACACCAGATTTTAGTCATTTGAAAATTTTCAAAGTATCGCACTCGGTAACTACACACCTAAGTCTGTAGACGGAGAAATAGTACAAGATTTTTGCAGAGTAACGACGACTTCTACTCTATAACTTCGGCGTATCGTAGCACTGACAACCACCAGCAGTCAACAGTGCAAGTTCGACTGTGAGACAAGAATCATTTGTTTCCTTTTTTTTTTTTTTTGGTCGTGGGGGCCCCCGGAGCTCGCTCCCCCCGCGTGGTCATCGTCACTAATCTGCATTGCCTCCGATATGCTATTAATTTCTAAGGAGAAAGATAGCAGGGAGGAGTGGGAAGTTATACAAGGTGTATCTGCCTGTTTCCATGTCAAACATGCTATCGAGGCTAGAGTTTGTGTTGGGTAGGTGGTGCTGAGGCGTGGTATTAAGGGTCAGGGAAAACCACATAGGCGGAAAAAGAAAGAGCGTACATGTGAAACCTGAAATATGTTGGTAGCACATGCAAGGATGTGGTTTCTGGATAGGTCCAGGTGTTCGTGTTAGTTGCGAAAAGGTATCATGCACCAGCCATGAACCATAATCTCGCCAGTCCAGTTGTCAAGGGATCAGTCCATCTGGGCACTGCCGAGATTAGCGCGGGCCTTGCCGGTTGCGGAGCCATGCGCCAATAGCCACTAGGGTCTGCCGCACCGCTCCTCCCCGTTGGAGTTCCTAGTACCCAGTCTCCGATCGCGGAGAATGAGGCCAAGCCCGCCAAGACGGGGGGCCTCCTGCATGGGGGTTGGACATGATGCCGGGCCTCATTCCTCTCTGCCCGCGCCATGGCCCGGTAAACAGGCTAACTGCGATGACCGCGTAGTTGGCGCACACCGGCGCCTCCTTAAGTGCCGCGCAAGCCGTGTAGTGGTGTTCACCCCCACAACGGTTGCACCTCACTAAGAGCCCACACCTATCCTGCAACAGCTGCAACACTGCAAGAGCTGCCGAGGGGGGGTGGGGGCGTTTTGATCTCACCAGACTGGCGCTACCCGCTGAGGTCCTATCCTGATTGGCTCCTCGGCCGACTGCTGTCCTGGGAGCAGTTCTGGGTTGCGGTTGGGTGGCTCTCTCCTTTTGGGCCGGCGTCGTCTTCTTCCTCCTGGTCCAGGGGTGGCGTCTTCTTTCCGCAGGTGGGGGTCTCTTCTCGGCAGGGGAAGAGGCCTCGTGCTAGCGGCCCTCCTCCGGTCTGGTGACCTTGCGGTAGCGGGTGGTCCCACTGTAGAGACGGCGTCTCCCTCCTCCTGGCTGACGGCGGTGGCGTCGATCGATGCTGACACCGACTGCGTTCCCTGTCCTGTGGGGTGCATATCGATGCCTGCACCTCGACACGCACGCTGGCAGGCCGGGCCTGGATAGCAACCTCCGATCTCCAGGGGGCGTCCTCCTCCACTGCTGTACTACCATCCGCCGTCTGGAGCGCTTTCCTGTATTGCGCCTGGGTAATAGGCCTTTCCTGGTCGGTCTTGGTCTGCGTCCACTTCACTGTAGTGGGCTTCGGGGCCTCCGTCTGCGTCCACCTGGCAGAGCCGACCTGCTCGGTCTGGATCGCACAGTCGTGGCTCTGCGGCGACGCATACCACCTGAGTGGTGGCGTCGTTGGTCTCCGGCTGAGTGGCTTGGACTAAGTCGGTATTAACCGCCTTGTACATTTGCCTCCTCGGCGTCTGGGTGATGGCCTCTGTGGTCTCCGTCTCCGTCTCTGCCCTCCTCCTGAGGGCGCCGGCGTTCGTCCCTGGCACGTCGTCCCTCCCTGGTAGTCGGACGACCTGAAACAGAGTAGAGAGCTCGTTCTCCACGTCGCGCATCCGCTCCTGGTCGTGATGCCTGATGATGAGGCCTACTGGTAGGAAGCTCTCGACAGACACGGTCGTCGAGATCTTCTTGTCTCCGTGCAGAGGGTGCCGCTTTCTGCCCAGGATCCGTTCCGAAGTTACAGGAAGTCCTGGCCTGTAGTAGACGAGCAGCGCTCCGTGTAGCCCTCGGAGAAGAAAAAGCGGTTAGGGGGTTCACACCCGTCCCTGTTCGGCTCCGTCTCTACCTCGATCTCTGCCGCCTCCTGCTCCGGCTCCGGCATTGGTGCCGGTGTCTCTGGATCCGTGCCGACCTACTTTGGTCAACTTTTGTTCTCTTCTGACCCCTACGGTATTAGATTGCGAAGCCTACTTTTTTCTTTCCTCTTAAAATAGCAACCACCACTACCACCACCCATTTGCTGACCTAGAATGGCGGATAAGGAACGATAAAGTAGAGTAATCCGCGACAAGTATGGCTGAGAAATGCCAGCTCCAACTATTCCCGCACAAATTTCTCAAGACTGTTTGATAATGACTGTAGAAGTTTTAAAGACATGCATATTGTTGGCGTGTCAGAGTTGGTTTCCTTGGAGATGTAAAGTTGATCGTGTAAAACGGAGCGATCATGAACAGTGGTTCAGATCTTTCACTTCTAGAAAAAAATTCCGAGGATTTTAATATCACTACAGAAGATGAACAAAATCATAGTGGTCAGGTATGTCAAAATTATGTACCTTAAATTCATATTTTTACTCACTACCTTCCGATAATGTAGAGAAATGCGTATTAGCGGGAAGATTGTTAGGAAGAGGGCGCTCTGAAAATAGTGGTGGTGGCTTTCAGGCCTGGAATTAAAAGAAATGGTCATTATATACCTTATGCCAGGCTCCCTGTCCGAATTGTCAGCGGGTCAGAGGGTTCCGTGTTCGATTCCAGGTCGGACCACGGATTTTCGGTGACTGGATATTTGTGTTCATATTAATACCGTTCTCTTCATCTGCATTCAACACATCATACTGCTAACACGCCACAGAAACACGCAATTGTCAGTACCGGAACATTCCTCCACACAGAGGATGGTTGCCCAACCGTACTTCCTCTTAAAACAATCATCATCTCATCCCTTATTTCACCACCACCACCACCACCACCACCACACTCCTTTGGTTGTGGCGGTACAATAACACCCACGGTATTCCCTGCTTATCGTTAAAAGTGACTAAAAAGGGGCCACAGAGGCTCTTAACTTGGGAGCGTGGGTTGGCGACTATGGGGCCCTCAGCTGACTCCTCGTATCTATCCTACCCGACCTCCCTTGTTCTTGTTCTTTTCCGACCCCGACGGTATTAGGTTGCGAGGCCTAGAGAGTCTTTCATTTTCATGTCCTTTGTGCCCCCTTGTCGTTCTTTGGCCGATATCTTCATTTTTCGAAATGTCGGATCCCTTTCACTTTTTCTGTAATTAGTGTTATACAGAGGATGGTTGCCTAGTTGTACTTCCTCTTAAAATAATAATCACCACCACCTTTCCGCGTTGTCCAGTTCTCTTTGTAGCCAGGTGGGAAGCAATCAGCTACTGCTGTTTCTCCGGGCATGTTGAGAAACCTTGTTTTTTGTAGTTGTAATCTTGTTTTTTCGACTGATCCGATTAGTTCCTGCGATGTTCGTAAAAAAAAAAATATTCCTGAACGTCAGTTTCTGATTTGGGGGTACAAGACCATGAGCACTATCTTGTTCAACTCGTGGCATCCCCTTGTTCGCAGCCACTTCTCTTCGAATGTGTGGTGGAGCAATCTCTGCAAGCTGACGGAATGGAACAAAGGAAAGGGAAGGCTCACGAAGGACATGAACACCAAAGACTCCCTTGGTCGGTAGAATACATCCACGGTATTCCCTGCCTGTCGTATAGGGCGACATAGGGGGCCCAAGGGCTCGTGAGTTGGCGGGCACTTTCTTGTGCCAGTCTCCTCACGTTCACATATGCTATCCGATCTCCCTCGGTCAACTGTTGTTCTTTCCCGGCCCCGACGGTATTAGAGCATTTCGCGGCCATTTCCTTTCTTTTACCGATACTTTCATTTTTCGAAGTGTCAACCCCTTCCATTTTTCCCTCTGATGTGTGTTAACAGACGATGGTTGTCCGGTTGTACTTCCTCTTTAAAAAAATTACCGGACAAGTTGGCCATGCGATTAGGGGTGCGCATCTGTGAGCTTGCATCCGGGAGATAGTGGGTTCGAACCCCACTGTTGGCAGCCCTGAAGATGGTTTTCCTTGGTTTCCCATTTTCACACCAATGTTAGGGCTGTACCTTAATGAAGGCCACGGCCGCTTCCTTCCCACTCCTAGGCCTTTCCTATCCCATCGTCGCCATAAAATCTATCTGTGTCGGTGTGACGTAAAGCAACTTGTAAAAAAAATCTCCTCCACCTCCACCAGGTTAATTTTTACGTGCCACTACGTATGGTGACAAGTGGCTCGCGTACTTCAGCACCTTCAAATATTATCGGGAACTAGAAACTTCAGTTTAGTTCTACAGCTGGCGATTACTCTGAACCTGATGCATAATATGTTTTCCCCCTATAGCGTGTATCAGAACTATATTGACAAAAAAAAAATCAGCGATGCTCTTCGTGTTATGTTAACGATTGACAGATTTTTTTTCTCTTTTCGAGAAAATGAGGCAACTTTGTTACTTTCGGGCGCTCGATTCAAATTAATGAACTCGCCGTATTGGCAGAGAACCAGCCGCTGCCTGTTGCTATGCATCAGAGGAGGGAAAGGAAGGGAGGGGAAGTGGGAAGTGGGAGACAGAGTGCGAATGCACAAGTTTCTCGTTCGTTTCGCAGACCCAGTAGGCAGTGTACAGTTTGTACTGCACAAATTGACTAGTGTCGCGGCCACCAAATTAGGCGGGTGAGGAAAACTGCGCTGTCGTCAGATGTGGGAACGGCAAAGCGACAGATGGTCGAGAGTCGCTTACCTCCGAACACGGACTGGCAACGCTGATCGTGCAGTGCTGTCTAGTTGAAGCCCATCCGCTCCGGGCCACCTTACCCGAGTCATTTCCTGTCATGCAGCTGTTGAGCTCGCACCGTAAGTGCAGTTAAAATGAATAGTGAATGTGAATTGATTTGGGCTCAAGTCAAGAGAGAAGTGGCAGAGAGGACCAAGACATTCAAAATAAAGGACGTAGAAAAACTCACGTCAGAAGCTATCGACCGTGTGACTGCTGCAGATCGGGAAAAGTGCTTCAATCGCGCGTAAAATCTTCAAACAGATGATTGGGCCAAGGAAATAGTAAGGGACGAAAGAATGGAGTCATTCATCATCAGTGTAAATGACGACTCGACAGATAGCGAGATGTGTGATGACAGTGACTAGGAAATCTTAGACTGCCTTGAAGCTAGAAACCGATTCTTAATTCATTGTAAATTAATGTTAACCTATTCTTTAAAGTAGTTCTTTTTCCATATTACTCAGTACAATATACAGTATTCAAATATTTAAAGTTATAATGTAATAAAACTGTTACGGATTAATATGTAATCCGAAAGTATTTACGGCGTCCTGCAGCCTGTGCTGGCGCACGCGCCCCGAACTGCCTCAGCCAGCGACATTTACATGATCGCTTTCCGGGCCATTTTCCAGGAAAATTACAAGACTAACGGAAAATTGTTTCAGATAAAAAATATAAGTAAGGCAATTTTTTACATTTTTCCCGCAGACAAAATTTTATTGGCTGAAGAAATAAAAACTTGGCCGCTTACTGAAATTTTCAATACATGATTCTACGGATTTAAATTTACTCGTTCAATATTTTATTTTTAATAATTATTTGAAGTGGTTTGTATGGAAAGTAGTTATATAACTGAAATCAGCAGTCTTTTCTGAAGGTTGTAGTATAATTTGTTTTGAAACATTATATGAAGTAACATCAGGAGCTTGAGAGAGAACAACTTGCTTCGCGCTCCGAAATAATGTGTTCAGTTAGAAATTTCTTCGCCAGTTGCTACATAACCTTGGCAACAGCATAATTTCTCTGACCCGCCTAATTTCGTGGCCGCGACAATAGACTACTATGCGAACCCCGTAGAAAGAGAAAATGAACTTGTACCAAGAATACAGGCAGCTTTCCAGGTCGTTTGCGGCACACCACACATCCTGAACAGAGTTCAAAGGTCACTACTACACCGCTGTGAACTGAGCATCGAAGTAGGGGTACTGTAATCAAACCATTGGGCGTATTGTTTTCCTTTCCCGCCCTTAGTGCCCGACTCTTCACTTTGCCTTCCGGTCCTTAGCGCCCGGTTGCATTATCTGCACACTTACGCGAGCTATGCGATAGGGTTTTTTTGTTTGTTTTCTTCGGCGTTGAAGTGTTATGAGGCATTTATGAACACGCAGTACGATCTACAAGGCTTAGGAAATGAAAGAAGAGCGATAATCTGTCTTGACGTCGCCTAGGAAACGGTCTTGAACTTCCGCGAGCGCGGGACAGCTGTTTTGTTCGTAAACATGGCGGGATTGAATACCGCGGATATATATTGAAACTGAGCTGATTATAGGCGACGAAAGTGACACAGAATCGTTGAATAGGGGTGGAGGTGAATTTTTAGTGAGGGAATAACGTATCAAGGAAGATAATTTTAGTGATAACAGTGGTGTAAGTGAAAACGGATATCGAGAATTCGGACCTGATTGCGATGCCGCGGCATTTCAGTTAACACAAATATTTCGTTTCGTTACACCGAATGATTATATGGATGATGTTGAACCTGTCCATAATTTCGAAAGAGTACTACGAGAAATATATTATTTTTGATGTATGTTAGGCGGAGACAACCTATTCAGTGAGATAGCCACTTGTATATATATCAATTCAGCATTCAAACAGGCACATTCCAGAAACATAGATGCAGAATGTGAAGACACTTGCTCAGGGGAAATAGAAGCCGATATACAGTATACATTCCACTTCTAGAATCACGCGGTTATTGCTTTAGAGGGGTTCATACAACATTAGAATGTGACAAATAGAGCCTAGCTTTGTGTCGAGTACCACAATTAGGAGGGTGGAGGTTTGAACCAACAACCGTATGACTCAATGAATACGGAAATGGATGTGATGGTATGTTTTCTAATATTATTCAAAAATTTCAATACATTGTGATCAACAGTTTTTATTATATTTAACTTTTTCTGAACAGTGTGTTCTGCTTCAATTTTTCCTAAATAATAGGTTGAAATCTGGCGATAAGCGGACTGAAATTGTGGGCGGGAAAGGGTTAATTCAGTATCTCATTCTCATTGTGAGTGAAGAAATATAGAATCGTGGGGGGGCAGCGTTGCATCTTCGAGCATGTTACTGCGAACAACAGACAAGTTACAATCTGGTGCATTCCTCGAGTGACAAGTGTGTATTAATTACAGTGTGTTCTTGTACTGCGTGTGCAGTTACGGCTGCTTAACAAAATCTGTGGATATTGTCTTTAAGAGACAAGAAAAATCCTGTGTGAATCGAACGAGAAAATGTATGCATAGTCCAGCTCCATGGCTAAATGGTTAGCGTGCTGGCCTTTGATCACAGGGGTCTCGGGTTCGATTTCCGGCAGGGTCGTGAATTTTCGCCATTATAGGTTAATTTCGCTGACACGGGGGCTGGGTGTATGTGTCGTCTTCATCATCATTTCATCCTCATCACGACACGCAGGTCGCCTACGGGAGTCAAATCAAAAGACCTGCACTTGGACAGTCCCGGCACTAAAAGCTATACGCCATTTCATTTCATTTACTCATGCATACGCGCGGCGCATTGTCTCTGTTCCCATCATACACCCTACTTCCCCTCCCTCCCCTTCTCTTCCCTGACTTGCTGTCTGGCATAGCAAATATGGCGAGCTCGTCAATTTGAATCTCGCACCCGGAAGAAACAAAGTTGCCTCATTTTCTCGGAAAGAAAAAATATCCGCCAATCCGATTGCGCCATCGTTCTTATAAAACGAAGACCATCCCTGACTTTTTGTCGGCATAGTTTTGATACACCCGGTATGTTCCCGCTGATTTCAATGCATATCACTTTCATCTCTCGCAGGAATATGAGGATGGTTGCTCCAGCGCTGAAAGGTCACGCAGGAAGCGCTTACAAGTGCCTCCAGCGCTGCTGGAGAAGGAAACATGGCGATCTGACAATGGCATACGACGAACCATGAGCAACATAGAGTGTCGTCCTGAGATTCTTCTAAACGTGGAACGATCTTCACGAAACATCAGGAGGGACCACGAAGTATTGATGGAGCTTATTGCAGGGAGAGATGTACGCAGGAGAAGGTTCTCGAGCACCGGCCGTGAGTCACCGAGATTGAAACGCTACCAGGGGTGCCACGATCTAAGCGCGCAATGTCGCGACGGACCACATGAAATTAATGAGAACCATGCAACGTTTTCCACCTTAAGAAACCTGGAAGGAAGTCCTCAGTCTATGAGGAGGAATGTCACCAGGAAGGAAGAGGAATTTGATATGTTGACTTCCCGAAATGAAGAGAAAATAATAAGTGATACGTGCTGCAGATTGTCAGAACATGAATCTCAGGAGAAATATCAACAAAACTGTGCGGATGGGATCGGGAAAACGTTTACAATAAATGAAGAGGAGGATAGTTCTTGTGATTCTAAAGTCAAACAACACCAGCCGTCAGCTAGTCCTTATGAAGATCACAAGCTTGAAGTGCTGCACATTAATCATAACTTTTTGCACACATTCGAAGGAAGAGATAGTTTTACTGAACAAAGCGATGATTCAATGCACATTTCTGATACAGATTATAGAAGAGAAATATTTGATGAACTTGGGAAAGTTAATCAGGAGCGACAAGTGTTGGTTGATAAAGAAATAGAAATATCAGCCATAAATGGGAAAGCCACTGATCTTCTACACTTCGACAGTTTAAATTACAATGGAATTTCTAGTGAAAGAAGAAACGATCTTCAAACTTTTGCATCTTTAGAAGCACAACATGGGAAGAAACTTAGAATACATGAAGGTAAACACGATAAAAACTCCTTAAAAAGCATTATCCTATCTCACGAGGAAGAATACATTTCTGATGAAAAACAAAAGCAGGAAAACAATATGTCTTATTTACCCAAAGAACATGGAGACTATATTTCAAATAATTCCGATGACTGTTTTCGCAGAAAGGAACCTCGTTATTCACAGGTGAAACACATTTATGACAAGAAACCTCACCAAAACCTAGCACTTCTTGAAGAGGCCACTGAAAATTTTGAGGAAGTGGATTTGGATTCGCGGAATGTTGCCCATGATTCGCTGAAGAATAATAACAATAAACTTCATGATCGAGAACTTCGTGAAGAATTTAGTCGAGAATTACACAACGTAGTATTAAAGCAAGCGACCACGGAGTCTAGCAACAACGATAGCAAAGTTTTCGATAGAGAACTTCGCGAAAAGAGTCCTCAAAATGATAGGTTGACGAAGAATAACGACAATGGACGGCGATCGGAACATCGAAAAAGTCACCCGACGAGAAAGAGAAGACTAAAGCGATCTTTGAGTAACTTTGAACTTAGAATGAGGAAGCCAATTTTTAACGAGTTCAAGAACGTGCCAGCGAATGAGCTGAAAGAAAAGAACCATTCTAACTGCAAAGAGGCCGAAGAGAATGATGGAATACAGGAGCTTGTTGGGCTGATAGAAAAGGATGCCAAGATTAATGAGCGTATAAGGGATACTTTACATAACATTGATGATAATATTTCAAGATCCAAGAGTAGGCACAGAAGAACGAGGACAAAGTCAAATTCTCGTGAAGACAAGAGTGGGACTGCGCGGTACAAGTCTCGAAGCTGCCAGGCCGGCTTCCCCTCCAGGTGTCCTGGATGTAGAGGTAAGTAACGTACTGCTTTGTCCTTCACACTGTGTACCCTGAGATCGTTTCTGTGCGTGTGACAATACATCCACTTGTTCTCCTCCCAGTCCGATGGTGTTGTTTCCAAAACCTCCTCTTTCTTGTGCCGATTCCTTCATTCTGAGAAGCACTATCATCAATATCGTGTAAAGTATCCCTTCTACGCTCATTAACCTTGGCATCATTTTCTATCAGACCAACAAGCTCTTGGGCCTATTTGTAATTGTGGACCGTTTTTTGCAAAACTTATCATTTTTATTTATGCACATTCATGTTGAAGCCCTCTACGGGGCCTACCTTATAAACCCAGACCGAGCTCGTGGTGTTCGTACTCTGCGCTACAGCAGCTGTTTCAGTCCAACTTACGTCGCGCGTGGCAGCCCTGCTTTAATAAGCGTGTATACAATCTTATGTGAAATCTTCCCTTATAGAAGATGCTGGAAGTGCCCTCCTTCATAATGAGGGACATCATAAACACCATTAGGACTTTCTGCACACCAATAGCGAGAGTTCTGACTGTTCACACGACCATTAAGATGAAACCAGGCACCATCCGAAAAGAACACAAGCTGATCATTCAATGGTGCAAGATACCACTCACAATATCTCACACTTGTGTCTGGATCAGCAGGTTTTAAACAATGGGCCCGTGTAAACCTGTACGCTTTGATGTGTAACAGCTTTGTAGCTCTGTGTGCAGAAGAAACAGAAACTCCTACTTTTTGTGCTAATTTTGTGAGTGACCGTTCAAGATTCACACTAATGTCATCTAAAACTGTTCGTGTGCGCGCATTGAGTACTGAGCCAGTAGTTTCAAATTTATTTTCAATTACGTGAATCTGTGCTCATGAAGGTTGCACTTCGCCAGGAAAATGCTGAACAAATGCATCGCGTCGCGTACATACGAAAATACGGTGTTGCAATGTTAACTGTTTCACCATGTTAACAGCTAAGGTTCAGGTGGTGTTGGTGGTGGTGATTATTGTTTTAAGAGGAAGTACAACTAGGCAAGCATCCTCTATATAACACTAATCAGAGAGAAAAAATGGAAGGGGTCCGACACTTCGAAAAATGAAGATATCGGCCAAAGGAAGACAAGGGCCGCGAAGGGCGTGAAAATGAAAGACTCCCTAGCCCTCGCAAACCTAATAGCGTCGGGGTCGGAAAAGTACAAGAGTTGACCAAGGGAGTTCGGATAGGATAGGTGAAAGTGAGGAGCCTGGCACAAGTAAGTGGAAGCAATGCCAGGACTCAGCTAAGGGCCCCGTGGTCGCCCACCCATGCTCCAAAGTTCAGAGCCCCTGGGGCCCTTTTTAGTCGACTTTTACAACAGGCAGGGGATACCGTGGGTGACTGCTAGGTCGAACACGTGCACGCTCCTTACAACGCCAAGAACTATGCGCGCGCCTTCCGTACAGCTGGAGAGTAAAAACGCCGCTGGACGTTCTGGGATAGGATAGTGAAACATGCTTTTGCACATATCGCTTTCTGCATCAGTAATAATCGGCAAGAGTTTGAGAATTGTTCCAAAACCAGCTTTTCTACTCCTCAAGAGTTACAGCAAAACGGAAATGATTTTTTAGTTTGAAATCATTGAAACTAATACTCTTTATAATTGCATGGACTTGGTTTAAAATCGATGCGACAATGGAACTATTGAGTATGCATTAATGTTTGGTCGTTCTAATGTGGATAACACCCTTATAACCTCGGATTCGGCAACATTGCGCTTTTTGCTGGCGGACGACATAACTTACTCGTACAGCTGATAAAGCAGAGTGTCATATTTGTAGAAAAAACTCATGAATGAATCAACGGATAATCATTATACAACATTTCTATCTACTGCAAAGAGATGGCTGTATACGCCCACGGAGTTTGAATGATTTCTGATGTCAACATTGCGAGTATTGCGTAGTTATAATCGGATGTATGGCGCAGCACAGCAGATTGCGAGCGCAGCAATGGTTCGATAGTTTGTGACCTATAGAAGTACAAAATATACAAGCAAATATGCCCTAAAACTAGCTAAATATGAGCTAAAAACGATCAAATATTACATGAATTTTAGGCACAGAAAGCAAATATTAGAGTATTATAAACATTAAAGTATTACGTAACAAAACGTGATCAGCGATAATACATCAGACACATTTAATGATACAAACAGACGGAGAGGTACAGTACGTTAAGACTTTCAAACTTCATTCAGTATCACAGTCTTGAGATGAAGTTCTCACTCGGATTTCCCAATTAAATTAAAAAAACGAAGTATCTGTCGGCGTAAGTTGGAAGACATTGCTTAACAAGAAGTTCATTGGGGCCAATCTGTTGAAATTCGTTGGTAGTGAAAGGGGAAGAGAATTGTGCAGTAACTGAGGGTGTTGTCGAATTGGTCCGATGGTGTCCGGACATTTGCGGTCACCACAAAATTATGGACATTTGCGGTCAATAAAATTGTGTTCGTGCCCGGGTTGTGTCGGCCGAGATGCATAGGTACAGTCACTCCCATAAATATTCGGTCACTGATAAAATCCGCGAAAAAGTGATGACAATAACGCAACCATGAGCAGCAAATGAAACCAAGTGTGTCTAAGTAATGGAACTACATGTGGTTGCTTATGCCGAAGAGGAATCAGGGAGCATTGATTTACATTATGCTGTAAAAGAAAGGATATTGCTCACATAGGTGAAATGACACGCCTCAAAAATATTCGGTCACCCGGCAAGGCCAGGATTGCCGTTGTGTTCATTGACAGAGACAGGGCAGACAGCGTTGCAAAACTTTCAGTTCAGAAATGCGGTGCCGCAAGACACATCGTGCCGAAGTCATTTGCTGCAGTGTTGCGGACAGGTATCAAATAGGGTGCAAAAGACAACACAATACCACGTTTGAAGAACGCCAGCTCGTGATATTCCATCATGCTCGATGTAAATCGCATAGAAAGATATCGCAGATGCTTAACATAGCAGAATAATAGTTCGAGATATAATCAGGCGATTCAAAAATGAAGACAGAATTGATTCGGATCCTCACACAGGCAGACCAAGAAGGCTGACAGAACGACAGGAGAGGTTTGTGCTTCGGAATGGAAAACGAAATACAAAAATTAGTACTCAGAAAGTGGTAGCAGCTGTCTTAGAGGAGTGTAGAAAGAGAGTGAGTACTGCAACCGTGCGAAGAGTACTGCGAAGGAATGAGTTACTTGGGAGAAGAGCTAGGAGGAAACCATTCATTAGCGCGGTATATGAAAAGAAGCGGTTAGAGTTCGCAAAACCTACGTAACCAAACCCAGTGCTTGGTGGAAGGATATGTTATTTGTTGATGAGTCAAAGTTCAACGTGTTTGGGTCCGATGGAAAGCAATTGGTGTGGCGGAAACATCACGAGGTACTGAAAACAAGCAATTTACAAGCAACGGTAAAACATGGTGAAGGAAGTGCAATGGTGTGGGGATGTGTTGCATCGAACAGGGTTGGTGCACTGAGTTTCACTGAACATATTTTGACAAAAGAGGTCTATTTGGCTATCCTCAAAAACAATTTGCGATAATCTGCGGAACAGCTTGGTATACAGCATACATTCAAATTCTACCAAGATAACGACCCCCAGCACAAGTCGTAACTTGTCAGGGAGTGGCTGCTGTACAACTGTCCGAAGGTTTTGGAGACTCCACCACAATCACCCGACCTGAACGCCATCGAGAATGTGTGCAGTCAAATGAAGGCAGCTCTGCAATTCCGGCCGACAAGTTCCCTCACAGACTTGAAGAGGAGACTGCTACAAGAATGGGCGGCATTAAGCCCTGATTATATCAAGAAAGTTATCGCCAGTATGCCGAATCGACTGGAAGAGGTCATAAAACATGAAGGTGGACCTACAAAATACTGAATGTGTAACAGAGTTGTGAATTATGCGAGTTTATGTTGCTTTATTGTACAGTGGCCGAATATTTTTGAGGCGGCACTGGAATTATTGCTTACATTTAAATGTACGACAGATGGCGTATTAATGACGGCCAGAAGAGTTTGACTTACATCACAATGTGTCTATAACGTTGTATGATATTTTCCTACATGTTTCGTTGTATTATACATTATCATTATAGTGTAAGAATAATTATCCAGTAAAAGTGTATCAACAATCAGAGTGACCGAATATTTATGGGAGTAACTGTATCTGTCTCTGGAGAAGTGAGGTCATCACTCTAGTCGACCAAAATATTCATGGACGTCCATATGACAGTTTGTAGGGAGGGGCCCAGACCTGGGGGGTATGTAGTATTTTTATTATTTTGCAAGATAAATGGCGACTTGTATTCTGCGGTAGAATAACCCATGGTATCCCCTGCCTGTTGGTGGGGGACGGTACTACCACTTCTACGTAATACTGACTTTTAAATCATTTTCTTGAAAGGAAAACACCTTATTACATTAGATTTTTACCTTTCCCTGAGAGCTAGAGGGGGGCCGCGGCCCCACCATGCCCCCGGGTATGGGCGCCCTTGAAAATATTATGTGTACTGGAGTTGGGGGTTGTTTATGAAACAAGCAATATACTTACAGAAAATTCAATAACGCAGTCATTTTCCTCGTTTCATTTCACGTTACGTTATGTATATTTGGACTGTGTAATTTATATTTTAATATTTGTTATCTCTGGTGGAACGCAATAAAATGCCCGTTTTAAACGTGTTTCAACGATGCGTCAAATTTAAGACATTTTTCTCTAAATAATGCGCGCGAGAGAAGAATGTTCTTCACGAAGCGAGCGAGGAGGAGCCCAGGCAGGTTAGCGGGGATACCCCGAGATTAAGCTGGAGTGACCGCAAAGATCCTGTGACCGCAAATCTCCTTGATCACAAATATCCGGCAGCCGGTGCGACGGTTAGGACAAGGAGTGAGGTCGTACTGGTCCGATATAAAAATATCACGTCCGAGTCGTTGGCTGATTGCTCAACGTACTGGCCTTCGGTTCAGAGGGGTCCCGGGTTCGATTCCCGGCCGGGTCGGGGAATTTAACCTTCATTGGTTAATTTCAGTGGCTCGGGGGCTGGGTGTTTGTGCTGTTTCCAACATCCCTGCAACTCACAAACCACACATAACACTATCCTCCACCACAATAACACGCAGTTATCTACACATGGCAGATACCGCCCACGCTCATCGAAGGGTCTGCCTTACAAGGGCTGCACCCGGCTAGAAATAGCCACACGAAATTTTAAAAAGTTACTAAAATATCAAAACGAAGGATCGAAAAGCCTCATCGTTAGCTCAAATATTGTACCAACTGTCCCCATAAAATGACACAGGACAATATAGTAAATATATGTAGTGGTCTTTTCGTTAGGTAGGTTAGGTTAGGACCTCCACTTTTGATCCCATTGTGTCTGACACTGAGTCTAGATTGTCTAGAGAAATGAGGCAGTTGTTGAGGGGTGGGCCATTAGGTTAGTAACCCATTCGGGTATTGCTGTCGTTCAACCGCGACCTTCCGTTATGGAAGAAAAGTACCTTTGGAATGTTTTGACCATCGGAAGAGTTCGGTACTATCCGTAACTGGGCCCTTCAAGAGAGAACTGGGCGAGATATAGCATGGAATTTACTTGTTTGCTAATTGCTTGCTAATTACATCTACTGGAGTGATTCAGAAGGCCCACTCACACCTAGCGGAAGGGAAACGCGCCGCGAAGGCAGAAAAATATTCTTTCGCTGCGTAATAGAAGTGATGGCTCACACTTACACCTACTGGAGAGGAAACGCGCCGCGCGGAAGAAGAGGAAGTTGCTTGGCGAAAATATTTCTTCCGCTTCTCCCGCCGGAATTTTATTTCGGTAACGTTCGTATAGTATTCGGGTGTTTCACAATCGCGTTGAGTCCATACCGTACATAGTGTCTGCTTCCTCTGGGCTGTGTTGAAAATGGACTGGGAAAAAGTTATTCACTTTTCTGTATGATAAATGACGTAAGTTATATAGCAATACCATTGAATTAGCAGTTGATATTTCACAACGCTCATTCAAAAATTCACTTTGAATTTATCTTGAGGGCGTAACAACGGTTGAAACAAATTAGACAATTCAGCATTTAAATTTCTAGATAAATTAATGCCGTCCTTTGTTCTTCCCTTTCAGCATCTTCAACCAAGAGAGTGTTCGGCTCCATGGCTAAATGGTTAGCGTGCTGGCCTTCGTTCACAGGGGTTCCGGGTTCGATTCCTGGCAGGGTCGGGAATTTTAACCATTGGTTAATTTCGCTGACACAGGGGCTGGGTGTATGTGTGGTCTTCATCATCTTCATCATCATTTCATCCTCATCACGATGCGCAGGTCGCCTACGGGAGTCAAAATCAAAAGACCTGCTCTTGGCGAGCCGAAGTTCTCGGACACATCCCGGCACTAAAAGCCATACGCCATTTCATTACCAAGAGAGCTAACACGTGATCCAATAATTGCGTTCGGCTGGACCAACGCTTCACACGCAACTGCAAGACAAGTGCGACGATCAGCTGTCCAAATGACGAGGCGCGCTTCCGATAGGTATGAGCGCTCACAGGAGAAATTTCTTCTGGGAAGTTCCTCTCTCCGCGTCTCCCTTCCGGTAAGTGTGAGCGCGCCTAAAGGCGAAAACACACTATCGTCACGTTCCGTGAGCTCATGCGTATCGTGTCGCAATATAACCTGTCCAGAAACATGGGCTAAAAGACGTCCGTACAGCAGCTCCTTGTTGAAATAAGGTCTTCTAAACCTGCTACCAGTCTGTTCCGGGAAAAATAAAGAAAAATATATCTACTACACTATTTGGAAATCCTGTGCTCGAAACTCGACGCAGATAACACGTGCCGTGTTAACGACTCCTCAGTTTAATCAAAAATGCTGAATTTATAACCAAACATTGACCTTATATCACTACAATGAGCAAAATATGACCAAAACAATAAAAATGGCCGAAATATGCATTTATATGCAACACTAAATTGCTTTAAAAGGTATCAGCGACCCGTAATTCATTCTTATTTTTCATATTTTCGGTAAAGTGAGCTAAGGAAAGAAATATTACCCTTTCTTAACTTCCGAACCGCCGGGCTGAGTGGCTCAGATGGTTGAGGAGCTGGCCTTCTGACTCCAACTTGGCAGGTTCGATCTTGGCTCAGTCCGGTGGTACTTGAAGGTGCTCAAATACGTCAGCCTCGTGTCGGTAGATTTACTGGCACGTAAAATAACTCCTGCGGGACTAAATTCCGGCACCTCGGTGTTTCCGAAAACCGTAAAAGTAGTTAGTTGGACTTAAAGCAAATAACATTATTATTATTATTATTATTATTATTATTATTATTATTATTATTATTATTATTATTATTATTATTATTATTATTAATTTCCGAACCTTAGCTATTAGTAGTTAATCTTCTTTGGTCACTAAAATAAGTTTCGCGATTCTTGTGCCCGAGAAGTTGTCCAGTCATTAATTATATTTGACATGTCTGAGAAATATTCATGTCCTGTATCAACAGTTCGGGGCTGCCTGGCCGAGGCGGTAAAGGCGTGCTCGGTTCGCCCGGAAGGAAGTGGGTTCGAATCCCCGTAAGGAAGTCGTAAAATTTAAGAAACGAGTTGCACATGGTCCTGAGGTTCACTCAGCCTAGCCCCAGGGGCGTTGAACTTTGGAACGCGAGTTGGCGACCACGGGGTCCTCAGCTTAGTCCTGGCATTGGTTCCACTTACTTGTGCCAGGCTCCTCAGTTTCACCTATCCTCTCCGACTTCCCTTGGTCAACAGTTGAACGAGGTAGGAGAAGGAGAGAAGGTGTTTCATGAAGACAGGGAAGAACAATTTTAAACTCATGGATGGTGCAAATGTACAGAAAGAATCAAATAAAATGAGTAAAAAGAAGGAAGACTTTGTAAAACGATGCCACGCCAAATCCTTCTATGAGGATGTGATGAAGAACACTGAAGTAGGTGAAAAACAATGTTTCAGTTTTTCTTGAAGACTTTGATGTAGGAGAAGTTGAATGAAAAGTGGACACAGTGTTGACGTTGATAAATCTATATATATATATATAAATGGATGTGTGTGTGTAAATACCATATCGCGTCCTAAACCACTGCAGCAATTTCAACCAAACTTTGTACACTTGTGACTTACTATCTGAAGAGGAACACCTTGGGGGTAAGCCATCGCTAGCACTCTTAGGGGTGGGGGTCAGGGGGGTAGGTACACAAATAATCGAAAATAGTGTCGAATCCACAGTGTTTGGAATCGCTGAGATGAACTGTGACACTCCGGATTTTTTAAAAGTCCAAGTCCCTTTTGGGTATGGGCGAGGGGGGAGTGAGATATAAAAATAATCGAAAATAGTATCAAATCCATAGTTCTGGGTGTTGCTGAGATGAATAGTAATACTTCGGATTTTATAAAGTCGAAGTTTAGCCTCTTTTAACATAGGGGGTGAGAGAGGGTGAAAAAGTAAAATTGCCAAAATAACCGAGATTATGGATATATGTGCGTTTTTTCAACTAAATTTGGTACTAATATTACTTACTATCTGTCAAAAATGCCGTTGGGGCAAGAAACCCCTAGAATCACCAGGAGAGAGGGTGAAATATAAATATAACCATAAGCGACCGATGTTAGTGCCGAATCCACAGTTTTGGGGACTACTGGAACGATATCAACCAAACTTGGTACACATATGACTTACTATCAGAGCATTAACCGCATGGAGGTAAAAGACACTCCTAGCACCCTTAGTGAGGTAAGGAGACGTGGTGAGTTATGAAAATAATCGAAAATATTGTCGAATCTATCGTTTTCGGGGTCGCTGAGATGAATAGTAACACTCCAAATTTTTGGAACGTCCAAGTTCAGCCCCCTTTTGGGTGAGAAGCGGGGGGAGGGGGTGAGATATAAAAAATGATAGAAAATGGTGTCGAATCCACAGTTTTGAGGACTACTGGAACGATTTCAACCAAACTTGGTACACACATGCCTTGTTATCAAATGACAAACCGCTTGGGGGTAATACACCACTAGCACACTTAGTTGCGGGATGGGGGGGAGTGTCGAAGCCATAGTTTTCGGGCTCCCTAGAATGAACAATGACACTCCGGATTGTTTAAAGTCCAAGTTCAGCCCCCTTTGGCATCGTGGGTGAGAAAGGGTGAAAAGAATTAAATGACCAAAATAACCGAGAATATTTATTTATTTATTTATTTATTTATTTATTTATTTATTTATTTATTTATTTATTTATTTATTTATTTTATTTCTTTATTTAATAAATGTGTCACCAACAGAGACACGCTCCAGTTATAGGTTTTACAAATTATTTGACACAAATAACATGGAAATACCAAAAAGAAGAACATATGAAAATGCTATGTAAATGAGATGATAATGCACTGTATGAAATGGTCCGGCTCCATGGCTAAATGGTTAGCGTGCTGGTCTTTGGTCACAGGGGCCCCGGGTTCGATTCCCGGCAGGGTCGGGAATTTTAACCATAATTGGTTAATTTCGCTGGAACGGGGGGGGGGTTGTATGTGTCGTCTTCATCATCATTTCATCCTCATCACGACGCGCAGGTCGCCTACAGTTGTCAAATCGAAAGACCTGCACCTGGCGGGCCGAAATTGTCCTTGGACACTCCCGGCACTAAAAGCCATACACCATTTCATTTCATTTTTGTATGAAATGGATGAAACAATATCTCATATACAGAAGCCTGTTATTACATCAAATAAAAAAAATTGTAACCAAATCATGTAAATATTATACATATAAACAAATCACTTCGATGAGTAAAATTCTTTTAATACATTTACATATGTATCATATTCATAAGCAAATTCAAGATCTATATGATACTTTGAATTAAGTTATTGTATGTTTCACACATATTGATAAACGGAGAGTTCTTAAAAAATACAGTTTTGGAGACTGGAGTTATAAACAACTGCCGAAGTCTTAAATTTCCTTTTTTAACATTAAAGCAATTCATGAAGCAAAGTATTATCGTCAATGAATGCATTAACAATCTTATAGAGATAAATTTGTTGAGCTATTACACGTCTACTGGCTAGCGGTACATATTTGAATTCATTCAACAAAAGACCATATGAAACATAATTTCTAAAAGGGAATATCTTACACTGACTTAGCAAATGTTATGGGATAGTCACCTAATAGCGTATGGGGCCTCTTCTGGCCCTGCGAACTGCAGTGAGACGCCGTGGAAGTGAGTCGACAAATCCCTAGTAGTCCTCTGGTCGCAACTGACACCAAATCGTTTGCAGAGCGGCCGCCAATGCTGGTCTGTTCGTGGGTGCAGGATCCATGGCACGGAGTCTGCGTTCCACGACATCCCAGATATGCTCGATAGGGTTCATATCAGGGCTCCTGGGTGGCCATGGCAGTCGTTGGACCTCCGCTGCATGTTCCTGGAACCATTCCCGGGCGACGTGGGAGCGATGTGGCGGCGCGTTATCATCTTGAAACACCGCAGAACCGTCTGGGTGCTGGAAGGCCAAACATGGGTGGAGATGGTCTTCGAGCAGCTCAACATACCGCGTACCATTCAAAGTCTCTTCCAAATCAACTAGGGGCCCATTCCATACCAGGAAAATGCACCCCAGACCATAACAGAGACACCAGCGCCCTAGACCACACCTTCGAGGCAGGCGGGATCCATCGCTTCATGTGGTCTGCGCCATACACGGTGCCTCCCATCGGCCGACCTTATCACGTTACGCCATTGTTGCGGTGTCCATCCCTGGTGACTGGCGACAAATGCGCGTCGTTGTGCCCGATGACGTTGGGTTAACAGTGGCACCCGTGTGCGGCGCCGGCTCCCATACCCCATAGAACCCATGTTCCTGCGGATTGTCCACTGGGAGACGTGTCTAGCACGGCCTGTGTTGAATTGAGCCGTGATCTGTTGCACGGTTGCCCGTCTGTCACTATTGACAATCCGTCTCAGATGTCGCCGGTCACGGTCATCGAGGGTGGCTGGACGGCCGGTCGTTCATCTGTTGTGGACGGTGACACCCGCATTCAACCATTCACGGTACACACTGGACACGGTTGATCGTGTGAAGCCGAATTCCCGCACCACTTCCGAAATCGCACTTCCCATCCGTCGGGCACCGACCACCATACCCCGTTCGAACGGTGTCAGCTCACGACGACGTTCCATGTTACATGCACATCCACTGCTCACAAGCTCTCCTATACAACTGCCGCTGGCACAGGGGGCGTGTGGTGCACAGACAACACACCTGCGCATCAGTGCTCCGCTATCCCATGACATTTGCTCAGTCAGTGTACATTTTTATAATACATATATCTTAAAAAGCGTTTCTGCACTCTTTCAATTTGATTTCGATAAGATTTATAACACGGAAACCAAATTATACAGGAATACTCAAGTTTTGATCGGAGAGTACTATTGAACAATAAGGTGAATGCATTTTGTTAGTGAAATATCATGAATATCTAATTATAAAACCCAATTTCTTATAAGAATCATTGACCATTGTATTAATATGTACCTTGAAAGGTAAATTTCTTGTAACAATTACCCCTAAGTCATTAACAGAGTGAACAACTTTGAGTTCATCATTAATTTTATAGCGTCGCTTCACCGGTAAAAGGTTGTAATCCACAAAGCTCTTCCTATCGATTATTCTCCTTAAGACTGGTCACGCCTCCCAGCCACATATGGTTATGCAGTCCATCAGAACAAATTCCGTTGTGTTCATTTTCCTATGCCCATGTGTAAAGGAAAATTAACCTTACTGTACCGTACTATACGAATGTATGCTTGCATTACGTATTTACGCACTCCTATTGTATAATGCATGTTAGGTTCATTTTCGGTTACTCGTCGACATAGGAAAACGAACACAATGGACATTGTTCTGATGGGCTACATATCCATACGTGGCTGGGAGGCGTGACCAGTCTTAAGGAGAATAACCGATAGGAAGAGCTTTGTGGATTACAATCTTTTACCGGTGAAGCGACGATATTCATAATTCAATGTATTTTTCTTATTTGAAATCTGGAGGAAACAGCATTTATTTATATTAAGTTGCAAACAGTTTTCAATATTCTATGTGTATAAGTAATCCAAATCATATTATACAGTATTTGTAGTATGGATGTGTTTGTGTATTTTCAAGCCTAGCTGTCAACTAAATTTGGTCAAATATGACTTACTATCTGTGAAACATGCTGTGGGAGCATAACACCTCTAAAACCCCTAGGGGAGGGGGTGAAATAAATATACAACTAAGAACGACCAATAATAGTGTGGAATCCATAGTTTTCAGGACTACTGAAGCGAGTCCTGTTGTTGCTTTTACTTGTGCCAGGCTCCTCACTGTCATCCATCTTTTCCGACCTCTCTTGACCTACTGTCATTCTTTTCCGACTCTGAGGTTTACGAAGAATAGGGAGCTATTTTTCTTCACGCCCTTCATGTCTATTGCCTTTCTTTTCTCGATTATCTGCACGGACAACTGAAAACACGGCGGGGTAAATATGAGACACAGAATGTGGGGCAAATAAAAGACAATCTTATTATGAGCACCATTTACTAGGAGAAAAACATGTATTTGATTCACAGCACTATTTAATATGCAGAAAAGCATATCTTATAATGAAATCACATAAAATAGATTTTAAAAATTTGTACCAAATTGATTTTGTATGTATGAAAATTTTGGCAGGAAAACTTACTTAGGTGTTTACCAAACTTCTCTTGTTATTGTGTATTTTCATAGTTGGCTGCTCTGTTTTCATGCTGAAAGGCATCTATATTGGTTTATGTTTGGAGTGCTACTGTTTCCACATTTCCCATTCAGTTTGAAAAGTAAATAATCAAGAGAAAAATAAGACAGTTCAGTCAATACAGATATTCAGAATTAGCCTAGGCCTATATTGGTACTAGTGAAACTACTGTAGAGCAATATTGTTTTCCACAACCTGTTGATGTATTTTAAAAATAATGTTTGTAGGTTATCTACAATGTTTGTTTTCAATGTTTTTTTGAACTGTTAATTGTCATAAATTAATGGCTAAATTACATCAGCCGATTACTTACTTCTTGTAAAAATTGACATTTGTTGGTGAAAATTATATTTTTTCAGCACATTATACTTAAAGGAACATGCTGCGTCTCATTTTTACACTCCTATTACTCTAGCTCTTTTTTGTATGGAGATATAATGCTGTCTTTTATTTGTCCCACACTGTCTTCGGATTCACCTGAAATTTTCAGAAAATGTTTGAATATTTACAGGTATAAAAATTAGTTCTGCATTTTATTAAAGATTGAATATTACCTTCAAGTTTTTACTCCTGAAATAACACAAAACTAGATTTTTCCCTATTAAATTAATATTAAAAACTGAAAAAATATAACTCTAATAGTTCACATCTGACTTCAAAACCCCAAGTCTGCCAAATTATAGCCCCAAAACATGAAAACTGTGCCGCAGGAGCATTTTCCATGCAACAAAACAAATTTTCAATAACTTTGCAACCATTTAACTAATCAACTCCAAAGTATGTGCGGGGCTCTATCTTACTAATATGTGCTTGTGTTTTAAATTTGGTTTTAATAAGTGGAAAATTGTAGAAGTTCAAAATTTCACTCATGACTCCCCTTAAACTTGGACAGCGTTATTTACAACAAAAGCTGTCACATTCTCACCCTATTTTACAGTACATGTTGTAAAATAAAGTCTTTGTTAGGTTTCTGTAACAAGGTGTTTATTTTTGTAAATGGACAGATCTGGATGCTACAATCGAGGACATGAAAAACCAGAGTCGTCAGCTTATACAATACAAGAGGGAGGCTTATGGACTCAGGCAAGAGCTGGAGAGTATTCTAGAACTACTAGAAGCACGCAACGAAGCCGTGGATAAAGTCTGTTCCAAGTACTTGTGGCTAAAAGAGCGTAAGGATGACCAGACTAGAAGGCTGCAGCAGGAGGTCTTCATCATGGAGGAGATCCTGGGAGAAGCTCTAACTCTTCTGGAATGTCCTCGCTGCAGGTAAGTTGTCATGAAGACAAGCGTTCAGTAGTGTTGAATGTCTTACAGTTGGGGAAGACACAGGTGTACATGTTGTTGGATAACATCATGGTTTGGATTCAGTGTGTAAATTAGGAGCCAAATAGAAATTGTTATATCAGCATTCAAGGAAATGAAGGCGATGATGCCTTGAATTTAGAACATCGACAGCATTATGGTTATTTTCTTCCTATGGGTGAGGGCAATAGACTATATTCACGGTGTCCCATGCATTAGGATGGTGGTTGATGAGAGACGTTATTGTCTATCATGAGAGTCTTCAGAATCAGCACTGGTGAACTTGTGGACTGGGTTTTACAGTGAGGTATATTCGAGATTAACATTATTCATACAATAGGCAAAAACTTTAGTTTGGTACTATTTTTAGGAACAAAAATATGAAGGTAATATTCAATCGATAAGGTAGGAGGCCAAATTCCCTCCCCTTGCCTAATTTCGTCCCCCCAGGGATTTCCAGTTTGCACGGTTGGTATCTAAAATTTAGCCGCGCGTACACGCGTAGCCTCATCCCGTCGTCTTGTGCGAGCTGGTTGTGTGTACCACGTTAAGTTTCCGTGTACAAGGAGGATTCATTTTTCATGCTGAGCTGAGTTAGTGCAGCATTCAAATTAAGAGCCTGTTATTCCTAGAGTGAACACTGATATGTGTATGAAATACTGGATTGCATTTCAGCCGTGTGATGTAGTTCCTGGGGTGGAATCGCTACAGTGAGGTGGTTGGTGTGAGTTACTGTAGCGGTCATTAAAATAAATCAGAGAATGTTCGTAAGTTCGTCCCCCCTTCATATTAGTTATTATTTATGAAGTTTGTTATTATTTTCAGATGGGAAAACGCAAGCAGTGGGATAAGGAGGCTATGAAAAAGGCTATTAAGGCAGTGAGGGTCAAGAAAATGGGTTACAGACGTGCAAGAAAAGCGTTAAACATCCCACGAGCAATACTGAAAGACTATGTTGAAAATAATATCAAGAAAAGATTTTTCATAAATGGCCTTCGAGTAATTTATTATAGGAAAAGTGTTTGTTAAGGTTAGAAAGGAAAAATATATTAAAATTAATTCTATTTTTCGTAAATTTGGTGGGGGACGAAATTACGAACACGGTTTTGGTAGTTAAATTTTTGTAGTGTTTATGTCAAATATTGACTACTTTACGTTATAACAGTTTCATTGTAACTTACCCGTAAGCACCAATTTTAGCCTTGTCCATAATATTCCAGAATGTCTACAAGTCCATATCTGTTAAGTAGACAAAATATGGGCCCTTACCTTAATGCAGTACAGAACTACTTTTCATTCATGTACATATTGAAACTTGTCCGACTCGGCTGAACTGTCAGCGAACTGGCCTTCGATTCAAAGGGTCCCGGGATCGATTCCCGGCTTGGTCGGGTTAATTCCAGTGGCTCGGGAGCTGGGTGTTTGTGCTGTCCCCAACATCTCTGCAACTCACACACCACACATAACACTATCCTCCACCACAATAACACGCAGTTACCTACACATGGCAGATGACGCCCACCCTCATCGGAGGGTCTGCCCTAGAAGGACTGCACCCGGCTAGAAATAGCCACGCGAAACTTTAGTAGAAAATTTCAGTTGAATCTCGTAAGAAGTCTGTCGCAAAGAGCATTTTTAAATGGCAAAATTTGATAATATT
The DNA here is from genome assembly GCF_040414725.1 of Anabrus simplex. Lineage (NCBI taxonomy): Eukaryota > Metazoa > Arthropoda > Insecta > Orthoptera > Tettigoniidae > Anabrus > Anabrus simplex. The sequence goes on along the minus strand of NC_090275.1, from coordinate 73,038,894 downwards.
TTAAGTAAGGATAATGCAATTGATAGTTTTAAGAAATATACTTGCTATAAAACTGTTCTGGACTGTAAGTTACACGCTCAGACTTCTTTCTCCTCTGATGCACAGCCGAGGCCTACTGAATGAAAGCCTACAACCTGTTTTACAGTCAGTGACCTGGTCAGGGATGAAATGAATGAAGCTCCCATCTAGCGGCGAGCATAGGAAATGTATCGGCTGCCGAGGCCTGTCGCACTCCGCTATGGCAATGACTAATGACTGACAGATGAAATGAAATGATATTGGAGAGTATTGCTGGAATGAAAGATGGCAG